>NC_090662.1:11804180-12429180 GCF_013368605.1 Nyctibius grandis
GGTTGCTGTGCCGGGCTGGGGCTGGGGTGAGATTCTGACAGCACCATCTCTGTGACTCCAGCTCACGTGAACTTTCTGGTCATATTCCTTTTGATTGTTAGCAAGAACTGACAGTTGACTCAACTGAAAATGTGACTTAGACCACCAGTTCATTTTCTGTAGGAAGCGGTCTGAATATTAAAATGATCATCAGGCTTACTGTGCACGTATTCTTACACAGTAAAGTGTCTTCATCCCTAGCTATCAGGTGGATATAGTCAGGCTATTTGTGTTAGAAAGGGACCATGATTCCCCAGAAACAGTTGCTAAAATTTTTGTTGGGCTCTACAATAATTTAGTTCTCAAAGCAAGTCACTCAACAATTAGGACATGGCTGAGTCCACATGAACTACATTCACATCAGGTAGCTGCCTCTTCAGAGTGAGCTTGCTTGCCTTCAGGATGAGTGCCTGCCTCCAGGGCTGCTGGCATGGGGGATGCTGTGTGCAGCTCAGCTAGAGAACATGCATTATGCTTGGCAACTTTCATATGCAAAATATAGTAAACTCTTCATAAGCACGTACAAACCACTATTTTTCAGAGACTTATAATTTTGTATGAGGAGGGACATGTCACCAATGCAGTGGATGTGTCTGTACAAGAGAATGATGTGCAAGAGGATCATCTGGTCATTCCTGTGCACTGTGCTTTGTTTCTTGTGGGGCTACGTGGACAAACTGGATTTCTTTGAAATTCATTTAAATGGGAAAAATGCCCTCTAGGAGCATGCCTGATACTCTCCAACTGCTAATGTGTATTCAGTCTGTGGGACCAGACTACAGCGAGTCCAAACTACTGAGTTTTTATAAGTCCCTAACAATCACAGTCGATGTCAGTACTTCCTATAATTTAAGTTAAATAATTTAATGGAGAAATATATGTCCATATTACAGTATTTCAAGTTTTTAATAAATACTTGGCATTGGATGGTAGATTAGATCATATGTGTAAGGCAAGGTGTTGTAAGGAAAAAGTATTTTCAGAAGGATATTGATGGATTTTGTATTTAACTAGAACTTCTTAAAAGCATTGGAGTTAGGGTTAAGCTATCGTCTAATGTGTGATTACAGTACTTAAGCAAATAATGCAGAAAACATTTTTAAAAGATGTGGTGCATCTTTACTCAAATACAGATAAATTTCAAAGAAGTGCATAGATGTATAGAAAACTATGTAGAGAAAACATGTATGTGAAGAAATGAAAAAAGAAAGACTTTGTTATGTAAAGAATTAGCAAAGACTAAAACGTACGTCCTCTCTTTCTTTGGTCTTCAGCGCCTTGCTAAAGAAGCAGAGAAGTACCAAGCGTCACATCAGTGGAGGGATGAGTTTGGGGTAAGTTTCAGTTTTTCTCCTTTTGACCTTCTGGGATTTTTGCTCCTTGAAATGTTAACTATATTCTTACAAACGTGTTTCTATATCCACCACAGAAGGAGTCATTGACTATGAGTGGGCATTTTGTTTTATTCAACAAACAGAGTCTCAGTCTGGATGTCTAGAGAATAAAGTAGACTTTTCACTTCAGAAGCTCATAAGAAGCTTCACAGACCCAGTGATGTAGCTCTGAGGTGTACACGAGACATCTGTTTGTTTTGACATGCAAGGAATGATTGCAGAGAAGACATCTGAGTGATGATTACTAGCTGTTAAAAGTGTGCTACTCCAAGCACTGAAACACAGAATCATAGAAAAGATTTTTACAAGTTGTTTTTGCTTATGTGGTAGAACAAAGCAGGAAGAGCTTAATATAGAAGGATTTGGTTGTCTACATGACTGTTTATATTGAGAGTCGTAGACTATTTTTTAGAATCCTGTTCTATACTTTAATAATTGCATCTCTTCACTTCAATATTCTAGCAATACTGAAAGAGACCCTGACCTGGTCAAACACTAAGCTATCTTCTTCAATCATTTCAGACTTTACTGAAAAACAAGTGAGATGATTGATTGTAAAATGTACGATATTAAGTCTTTATTACTGATCAAGCAAAATTAATGTAGTATTGCATGATTATAAGACTGTTAATTTTAGGCTACAGTTCCCTGCTAAGTGTAAAAGTAATTTATTATGCCTTCATTATCTGTTCCTTCAGAAATAAAAGCAGATGGTGCTTTACGTGATGCTGCTACAAACCTAGACTGTGTTTGCACATCCACTAGAGTCATAGTGTCACACAGTTAAATGCACAATGCTTTTCTATAATGTCCTTTCTGATCTGGTGTTCTTCAGACACTTGAAGGTGGAGCACTGAAAACAAATAAACAAACAAACAAAAAATCTAACATCAGGGCAAATAATTCAGATAAAATTAACTGGCTTTTAGGAGTGCAAAGAGGGTCTGGACACAGCCTGAATGCTTTTAAGTAAGTGTGCTTTCTTGCACAGGCACAGCTTCTAATACGTGGTAAAACACAGAATTCCTAGTCCGTAGGGATGCAATAATGTGAAAGCTGCAGTGGCCTTTTCTGTTAATCTGTCTCTGTTTTGAATGGAAAACAAAATCTGCAGGTTTGACAGACTCAGTGCAGAGCAGTGTGAACACAGTCAGATGCTGTTTCTAATTATTTTGCTTCTTACCATACCCACTGGCATCACATCAACAACTCTGTCTCAATTTTTGGTTTTCTTTTTGACCTTTACTTGTATTAGAAGTCAGTCGTACCAGAGAGGCTTCTGGTCTCATCATAATTCATTGCCAAGGAGAGATCTCAAAGTAATTTTGAAATGTGATTTTATGTTAATGTTGTGGCTCAGGCAAAGACTGTGGTCAGAATAAAATTTAAAAAAATGCAGTTGGATTTATAATAAAGTAACTGCAAACCGAGCTTGTGCATTACTGTTTTGAATTTGGATGAGAACAGTGTACACCATATAATAACCTTGACATTAGGTTATGCAATTAAATTTCAAATAAGTGTATTAAGCTTCTTATAATTTAATTTGTTCCGTTTTTGCCAGAAGTAATCTTCCTTCTCTTCTGGCCTACTTTTTAGAAAATGCCTGCTCAAATTAGCTTGCACACAGATCTTTCTGATAAACTTAATTTTCACTGGAAGATTCATCCTTCTAATGGCTATGATGGAAAATAGAAGATATACTGTAAAACTTTCTGCAGATAAGGGTTCTTAAAGTACTTCTGATAGCATTATGAATGGTCTTCATCATGCTGTACGAAGTTTATTTCTTGTCCAGGATTTGTTTTTGGGTGATGAAAGCCCTTCCAGCAGCATTGCACATGAGTTACTGTAGAAAGAAACTCTTTGGGACAGTCTGTTTCTGCTTCTAATGAGCTCACAATCAGCAACATCCTTGACAGCCAGATTGCAGCTGAATAATGGCTTCTGGAGTTTTAGGGAGAAAATATCACAAACATTCCTTCTGGGGGAGTATATATGGGCTGACTTCAGTGGAACAAAACCAAAAGAGGAAGGGCAAAGAGGGCTGGCCATAATACCAAGGTCTATACAGAGCTACAAGGTATGTGTCAATTAGAACACTGCCAGAGTGCCTGTTCTAACCCCTTATTCAGAAGATGAATGTTTATTGCACAGTTTGCAACAAAAGAAGCATGTAAGCATTAAAGATTTTATTTTGCAGGTTAATATCACAGTATAATAAAAATTCAGTATCCTCTGATAAGGTCTTTTGAAATTACCTGGTACAGGGAAAAAACTTTGAAGATCCCAAATTGGTCCCACAGTCTCATTTTTGCTATATCAGCTAATAATTTCTTGTAAAGACTGTTGGAATTGTCACAGAATCACAGAATCACAGAATCAACCAGGTTGGAAGAGACCTCAGGGGTCATTGAGTCCAACCGTTGCCCTTACACCACCCTGTCAACTAGACCATGGCACTAAGTGCCGTGTCCAGTCTTTTCTTAAACGCATCCAGAGATGGTGACTCCACCACCTCCCTGGGCAGCCCATTCCAATGTCTAATAACCCTTTCTGAGAAGAAATTCTTCCTAATGTCCAACCTGAACCTCCCCTGGCGAAGCTCGAGGCTATGCCCTCTTGTCCTATCGCTAGTTGCCCGGGAGAAGAGGCCAACTCCCACTTCACTACAACCTCCCTTCAGGTAGTTGTAGACTGCAATAAGGTCACCTCGGAGCCTCCTCTTCTCCAGGCTAAACAACCCCAGCTCCCTCAGCCGTTCCTCGTAGGTCAGACCCTCCAGACCCTTCACCAGCTTGGTCGCCCTCCTCTGGACTCGCTCCAACACCTCAACATCTTTCCTGAAGTGCGGGGCCCAGAACTGAACACAGTACTCAAGATGCGGCCTCACCAGTGCCGAGTAGAGAGGGACGATCACTTCCCTAGACCGGCTGGCTACACTATTCCTAATAGAGGCCAGGATGCCATTGGCCTTCTTGGCCACCTGGGCACACTGCTGGCTCATGTTTAGCCGGCTGTCGATCAGCACCCCCAGGTCTCTTTCCACTGGGCCGCTTTCTAACCACTCTTCCCCCAGCCTGTAGAGCTGCATGGGGTTGTTGTGACCGAAGTGTAAGACCCAGCACTTGTTCTTGTTGAACCTCATGCCGTTGGTCTCGGCCCATCTATCTAACCTGTCCAGATCCCTCTGTAGGGCCTTCCTATCCTCCAGCAGATCGACACTGCCACCCAGCTTGGTGTCATCTACAAATTTACTGAGGGTGCACTCAATCCCTACGTCTAGATCATCTATAAAGATATTGAACAGCACCGGCCCCAAAACTGAGCCCTGGGGAACACCTCTAGTGACCGGCCGCCTGCTGGACTTTGCCCCATTCACCACCACTCTCTGGGCTCAGCCATCCAGCCAGTTTTTAACCCATTGAAGAGTCCACCCATCCAAGCCCCGGGCAGCCAGTTTGTCCAGGAGGATGCTGTGGGAGACAGTGTCGAATGCCTTACTGAAGTCTAGATAGACTACATCCACAGCCCTGCCCTCATCTACTAAGCGGGTCACTTGGTCATAGAAGGAGACCAGGTTGGTCGAGCAGGCCTTGCCTTTCATGAATCCATGTTGGCTGGCCCCAATGCCCCGATTGTCCTGCATGTGCCGTGTAATGGCACTCAGGATGATCTGTTCCATCACCTTGCCTGGCACCGAGGTCAGGCTGACAGGCCTATAGTTCCCTGGATCGTCCTTCCCACCCTTCTTGTAGATGGGCGTTACATTTGCTAATTTCCAGTCAGCTGGAACTTCTCCAGTTAACCAGGACTGCCGGTAGATAATAGAGAGTGGTTTGGCAAGTTCATTTGCCAGTTCCTTCATTACTCTGGGGTGAATCCCATCCGGGCCCATAGCCTTGTGGGTGTCCAACTGGCACAGCAGGTCACTAACCGTCTCCTCCTGGATCCTGGGAGGTTCACACAGCCGCCCGTCCCTAACTTCAGGCTCTGGAGGCCGAGTCTCCTGAGGACAACCGATCTTGACATTAAAGACCGAGGCAAAGAAGGCATTGAGCACCTCTGCCTTTTCCTCATCCCCTGACACTACACTACCCTCCTCATTCAGCAAGTGGTGGAGGCTCTCCTTGACCCTCCTTTTGCTGTTGATGTATTTGTAAAAGCTTTTTTTGTTGTCTTTGACTGTAGCAGCCAAATCGAGCTCTAATTGAGCTTTGGCCCTTCTAATCTTCTCCCTACACGACCTGGCCACGTCCCTATAGACCTTCCAAGTTACCCAACCCTTCTTCCAGAGCAAGTAGGCTCTCTTTTTTTTCCTTAAGTTCTAGCCTAAGTTCTCTGTTTAACCAGGCTGGTCTTTTTCCCCGATGGCTTGCCTTCCTACAGACTGGGACAGCCTGCTCCTGAATATTTAACAATTCCCTTTTGAAGCATGTCCAGCCTTCCTGGACTCCTTTGCCCTCCAGGACCAATTGCCAAGGGACTCGGTCCACCAGCCTCTTAAACAGGCTAAAGTCAGCCCGCCGGAAATCTAAGGCAGAAGTTCTACTCTTGCCCCTCCTTACTTCCCCCACTATCGAAAACTCTAACATTTCATGGTCGCTACTCCCAACACGGCCACCGACCCTCACATCTCCCACTAGTCCTTCTCTGTTCACAAACAACAGGTCAAGCAGGGCCCCTCCTCTAGTGGGCTCATTTACCACTTGCATGAGGAAGTTGTCCTCCACACATTCGAGGAATCTCCTAGATTGCTTCCTCTCTGCCATGTTGTATTTCCAGCAGACATCCGGCAAGTTGAAGTCGCCCACGAGTACAAGCACCAGCGACCGGGCGGCTTCTGACAGCCGCTTGTAAAACGCCTCATCCACCTGCTCATCCTGGTTGGGTGGTCTATAACAGACTCCCACCGTAATGTCCGCCCTGCCGACCTTCCCCCTGATCTTCACCCATAAACATTCAACCTTGTCATCCTCACCATCTTCCTCAATTTCGACACAGTCCAAGCACTCCCTAACATATAACGCTACCCCACCGCCTCTCCTGCTTCGCCTGTCCCTCTTAAAGAGCTTATAGCCATCCATAGTTGCACTCCAGTCATGAGAGTCATCCCACCACGTTTCTGTGATGGCAACCACATCATAACCTTCCTGCTGTACAGTGGCTTCTAGCTCTTCCTGTTTGTTGCCCATACTGCGTGCATTGGTGTAAACGCACTTCAGCTGGGCTAGCGGCCTTGCCCCCGATGCAGGCCTGTCACCCCTAGGTTTATTTGTGGCTGCCCTGGTCTTATCCCCCTCCCCCATCGAACCTAGTTTAAAGACCTCTTGATCAGCCCTGCCAACTTCTGGGCCATAACCCTTTTCCCCTTCTGATTCAGCTGTTCCCCATCCGGCATAAGCAGGCCCGGTGCCATGAAAGCCGCCCCGTGGTCAACAAACCCAAAATCCCACCTCCGGCACCAGTCTCTTAGCCACATATTAATCTGTTGTACTTTCATAGTCTTTTCCCTATTTTCACCAAACACTGAAGGAATTGAGGAGAATATCACCTACACACCTACCCCCTTTACCAAACGCCCCAGGGCCCTGAAGTCCCTTTTGATTGCCCTGGCACTTCTCTCTTCAATCTCATCCCTACCCACCTGGAATACTAATAGTGGGTAGTAGTCAGAGGGCCTCACCAGTTGAGGAATCCTCCTGGCAACATCCCTTACCCGTGCCCCTGGGAGGCAGCAGACTTCCCTGTGAGTTGGGTCTGGCCTGCATATGGGGCCCTCCATTTCCCTTAGCAGGGAGTCGCCTATAACAATTACTTTTCTTTTCTCCTTTTTGGAGCTGGTTGCAACCCTCTTACTCGGTTGCTTCTGTTTACTTAGCCCCGTAGAGGATCTTTCACCTAGATTTGTATCTTCCTGACACTCAGGAAGACGCTCAGGCTCCAGCGCCTGATACCTATTCTGCAGGGGGACGTGGGGAGGGAAGGAAGGTCGGGATGGGATTCGCCTGCCACCTCGAGCAGGGACCTGCCTCCATTCCCCCCCATCCCCTAGGTCTCCTCCTGCTCCTTGTGGAGGAGGAAGAGGATCCTCCACTACCCGGGGAGCATTAGGCCCGTCCGTTTTCCCCAGGACAGGCAGGGAACAGCACTGCCCACCATCCTCTTCCTGGGATGCTCTTGCACTCCTTAACCTTTCCACCTCCTCCTTGAGCTGGGCCACCAAGGAGACCTGTTCGCACCTCACACAGGTGAGGTCTCCGTTACCCTCGAGTGCCAGGGCCAGGCTCTGGCACTCCCTGCAGCCTGCCACCTGCACCTCCGCATGCTTCCGCAGCAGGTCCATTTGGGTTGCCATGTCTTTTCTGGCACCCGCAAGGGACTTAGGGCCCCGCCGAGTGCAAACCATACCTGCTTACCCGCCTACCCTGCCCGCCTGCCCTGCCTGCGAGAACTGCTGCGCAAACTGCCACGCCCCTGGGGCTGTGCCCTCCCCTGCCCCGGGACACACACAGTCACTGCTGACTCACCCAGTCACTGCTGACTCCCCCTCTCCCCTCTGGGCAGGGACTAGTCCCTGTCCTCCCAGAGGCTCTTTATCACCCGATCACAGGGGGTGGTGCTACGCCCCCTCCTCTCCTGATTCGTTGCTGGGAACTTCCGGGTCCAGGCGGGTCTCGGGCTGCTGCTCGGGGGGGCCCGGAGCACGGAAACGGCACGGAAACCGCTTGCCCGCTATGGCCCGATCTCTCCCCGCACTAACCTCAGTCGCTGCTGCCGCTGCCGCCACCGCTGCCGCCACTGCCGCTGCCGCCGTTGCCGTTGCCGACTGGCCGTTTGTTATGGTTTCACCGCGTTTTCCTAAGGAGAGAATTTGCTTGCCTTTTTAAAAAAAGTTGTGACTAAACCATTCATAAAAACACATATCCACATCTACTACTAAAATCCCTTTTTCCTACTAATTGTAGTTGAATAAGAGTAGAATTTCTTTCAATACTGTAGTATATTAAATTACAGTGACTTCAAGACCAAGCAAAGAAAAACAAAAGTAAAAATTTAAGTTTTGGCTTTTTGATAAATCAATAGTTAAATGAATCTTTACCAAAGTTTAAGAAATATCCAGGGAAGTTTAAGAAATATCCAGGTCTGACCTCGGTGCCAGGGAAGGTTATGAAGCAGATCATCTTGAGTGCCATCACATGGCACGTACAGGACAACTAAGCTATCAGGCCCAGTCAACATGGGTTTATGAAAGGCAGGTCCTGCTTGATTAACCTGATCTCCTTCTACAACAAGATGACTCACTTACTGGATGAGGGAAAGGCTGTGGATGTTGTCTACCTGGACTTCATCAAAGCCTTTGACACTGTCTCCCACAGCATTCTCCTGGAGAAACTGGCTGCTCATGGCTTGGATGGCTGTACGGTTCACTGGCTAAAAAACTGACTGGATAGCCAGGCCAGAGAGTTGTAGTGAATGGAGTTAAATCCACTTGGCGGCTGGTCACAAGTGGTGTACCCAGGACTCAGTATTGGGGCCAATTCTCTTTAATATCTTTATCAACAATCTGGACGAGGGGATCGAGTGCATCCTCTAAGTTCGCAGACAACACTGAGTTGTCTATGGGAGTGTTGATCTGCTTGAGGGTAGGAAGGCTCTGCAGAGGGATCTTGACAGGTTGGATTGATGGGCCGATTGTATGAGATTGAACAAGGCCAAGTGTAGGGTCCTGCACTTGGGACACAACAACCCCATGCACCGCTACAGGCTTGGGGAAGAGTGGCTGGAAATCTGCCTGTCGGAAAAGGACCTGGGGCTGTTGATCGATGGCCAGCTGAATATGAGCCAGCAGTGTGCCCAGGTGCCCAAGAAGGCCAACATCCTGGCTCGTATCAGAAATAGTGTGGCCAGCAGGACTAGGGAAATTATCATCCCCCTGTACTTGGCACTGATGAGGCTGCACCTCGAATACTGTGTTCAGTTTTGGGCCCCTCACTACGAGAAGGACATTGAGGTGCTGGAGAGAGTCCAAAGAAGGACAATGAAGCTGGTGAAGGGTCTGGAACACAAGTCTGATGAGGAGCGGCTGAGGGAATTGGTGTTTTTTAGCCTGGAGAAAAGGAGGCTCAGGGGAGACCTTATTGCTGTCTACAAGTACCTGAAAGGAGGTTGTAGTGAGGTGGGTGTCGGTCTCTTTTCCCAAGTAACAAATGACATGATGGGAGGAAATGGCCTCAGGTTGCACCGGTGGAGGTTTAGATTTGGATATTAGGAAAAACTTCTTGACTGAAAGGGTTGCTCACCAAAACCAAAAATAGCCATGAACATAGAAATTCCAGATTGATATGAATTTGAACGTGGGAAGCTGTGACCCAGCAACTTCTTGAACAGTGAATATTTGTTGTTAGCTAAAGTATTTGCATATTCCTATCCTTCTGTCACCTTGCATAGCTTTCTAAATACACAGATTGACACTGGGTGCTATATATATATTCTTTTTATTAATAAATGAATTCTTGTCAGGTGTATATTGAATGTCTCAAAAGCACAAATAAAAATCTAAAATGAGTTAAGAGCATGTATCTTACGTATTTACCATTAGTTTTTAAGTAAGTGACAGAAATAAAGATCATAATGGATTTTGGTATTTTCAATTGATAAATAAATATCAAAATAATTTTGGCAATTACTAATTAATTTACTAAAACGTGCAAAATGATTCAAAGGAATATTAAATAAGAATAATAATTAAGAATACTGAATGTCTTCTGCTGAAAAAGGAAAATATTTCATTAATATTGGATTTTAATATGTCTTGTTTACTGATTAACTACAAAATTAAAATATCGGAACTGCAGTTTACAGCTACAGCCCTAAAATAACCCTAAAATAACACTTAAATGTATTTGTGATGTTTATGAAGGCAAATCCAAAGTACCTGGCTTCAAGCAAATAAAAAAATGCCATTCTCTGCTTCCTACTCCATCAGTATTGCCCAATTCCCTAGCTGCATGTACAGCTGGAGAAATAAAACCTACTTAAATGTTTTTAAATTAATGCAGTTACAAATCAGAGATACAAACCAATATTTCTGAAAGACACAGCCTTGTCAGTTTGGATTTTCTTGTATGCTACAGAGTGAAAGAGGGGTGGTTTTGATGCCTGTGATGGTCCAATTATTTTTCTGGCATAGAGATGCATGAAAAAAAGCGTACGTGAATTGGAAGGAGGGGAGAATTCTGTATGAAATAATTGCTGTTATTCCCCAAATGGATACTCTACAATTACATTTGATACCACATTTGATTGCCTTGCAATGGTTGGTTAACTAAAGCAATTTTGTTTCTAGTTGGGTTGCGATATTAATTGTACTTATACATGTATAAACATAAGGGATATCTCATTTGTATTTTAACAAGGGGAGTCTTTATGGATGGCCTATTAGCATCCACTTATTTATATGAAGACTGAAACTCAGACTTTTAAGAATGAATTATTACATTAAAATGCCACATGAAATATTCTTTCAATATGCCTTATCCGTTAACCAATAGTGTCATTTTATATTCTTCTGTGTAAATGATAACTTCCTGAGTTCTGGTATTTCTGAGATGGCATTTGCTGTGATGATAATGTGTAGGCTGGCGTTTATTTACCAACTGGGCTTAAAAGTAAAGACAAAAGGTCATGGAAATATTGCTTTGGAATTAAGATTTTTTTTTTCTAGTACAAGTATTGGCTGCATAAAACTGTAGTGAAAAGTTCCTCAGCAAAGAAATGGAAGATAAAAAGGATAACAGAGATAAAACAAGTCTCCCATCACAAGAGTTGATCCAAGAGGTGACCTGCAGGAGCAGAGCAGTAGTAGGCATCTCTCTGTGCTTGACCTCTCCTGAAGATTGAAGATTTTAGTTTTCAGGACTGTCTGTAATTTATTGTGGATGTTACAACAATGCTAAAACATTGCATCTTAAAGCCTCAGCTGGAAAACAAACAAACAAAACATCAAACTTTCAGTTTTAATACTGCTTCATTCTAAAGAGGTAGTTTAGTAAACACACTTTGTCTTTTGAAAGAGGCAAAAACTCTGTGAAGGAAACAAACTAGAATACTTTTTCTCTCAGATCATCAGAGGGAGGATGCAGCTCTCCTATGACTTGTAGCTCTGATAGTCTTCTTGGGTGCAAAGAGCGTCTGTGGGAAATGATATTGTTTAGATTTGGCTCCAGACCTGGGGCATAGGGAACCAATCCTCACAGGTGCAGAGTAGGTGTGGGATCCTTTCCTAGTAAAGTCATATATACTTCATAATTCTGTGGAAGTTTTAACGACACTAAACATGGGCAAAGTGTCAGAGCTGTCTGTATCTTCACACAATGCTCTGATCCAAAACCCAGTAAAATAAATCTTCCATTGATTTTTGACATTTTGGATAAGGCCTCACACTTCTAAAGCAAATGGGATTTGAAGAAAAATATGCCACATGATTGATTTAAATTGACAGGCAGATGGTCAACCTTTTAGGGAGGATAATATTTTATTCTCTGAAGGGCTGTGTGCCACCTTCACTTCTGTGACATACAGCTTTCATTTGTGTATAATTTAAATTAAATGTACCATATCTCACTGAAAGGAGTGAAATTGCCTTTTTTGCTGTCAGTGATTGTTTGCCCTTTGACATCTTTCTACTTGGGGGAGAGAGCTCTGTGTGTGCACTGGGAGTGTTAGGAAGGTGAAGTGCAGAGGAAATAAGAATGAATTATATTTACTGAAATTACGTGGTTTCAGGGGTGATTCTCCTTATCAAATCACTTACACCTTTTTGCTTCAGAAAAACGCACTGAGAGTATTGCAGGAACAGGCATTTTTTGGAAGTTTTTCACTAGTGCTTTCTCAAGAAGGGACGGGAGATGCAGCAGTTACAGCATTTGAAGCACTCACACCTTACTTTCCTAAGACCTCTGTAATGAGTAAGAAGAGATTCATCATGGCGTAGAAGTTTACTGTAAACATGTCCCTGCTGGAGGCACTTTGAAGACATGTGACATAGGCTTCACCAGATGAGCTCAGAATTTGACTAGCATTCCCTGTCAGGAGCAGGATCCCACTGTCCGCTTGTCCATCCCAGCACCCTGCCCATAATGGTCAGATTCTTATTTTCACAAAGACTCAGTGATGCCTTCTGGTTTACAAATGGAGTCACTAGTTAGCTATAAGAAATGTCTTAAAGACAAAAAAAAATCCAGGTCATTAGAAAACATTTTAAGGGTAATGCCTCTTGCTAGCTTGCCTGGAGTTTTATAACTTCCTAGACTCTCAGGTGAGTCTTTGAGTCTAGAAATCATAGACTTCCTCTAAAACCTGGTTTGCCATAGGAGAGTTCTTCCATGCTTTTGTTCCATTATATAAGATCTAATGTGATCCTGTATAAGGATAACTCTAATGTAAGTGTTAGTGTGATTAATCATTTGAACACATTTGTATTCACATTTGTAATCCTTGATTTATATACTTTTTCACACTTTTTCACACATTTTAAACCAATTAGGAATTTGATAAAGGAGATGGCAAACAGTAGCTTTACAATCTGAATCAAGATTATGCATAAGCAGGGATTTTAAATGTGTAACTATAGTGGAGCTAGATTTTCTGCTGTATCTTTTGATCTTTAGATTTTTGTTGTTTGTCATCTCTTAATATGCTTACCTTGAGTATAAATCATTGCAAGAATCTCATCTGGGCAGCAAAGTGCTTCACTGGTAGGGAACTTGCCAAAAAAGCTTTTAGAGTGAAGTGAAGAAACACCTTCAATCATTGTTGATTCTTTCAAACATTCCATTTTATCTGAAAAATCAAATATGTTAAAAGACATCTAATACTCTTTTCACTTATTGACCAGGCAACTCATTTAAAAAATGTGCAGCTTGTGAAAAAGGGGTGGAGGGAAGGAGCTGGGAAAGAAAAAAGAAAGGTGCAATTTCTCATTATGAAGACACCATACATATGCATTATCGCCTTCATTTTGAGTGATTCTTTCATGTGCTTTCTGAAGAAACATCTTATTAAAAGCAAGATGTACTATTGTACTTGATTTAGTAACACCCTGTAGGTTCTTTAGTTTGCAAGAGAGCAGTAGGATATGTTAAGAAAAGCTTTCTGCAGGCTGCTGTTGTACGTATTTTCTAAGAGTTCATTGAATTTGTAATACAGATGAAGATAATTAGTATTTTTATTTTCCCTTTCACCTTCAAATTCAGTTGGTAAATTAAATCTGTGATAAGTAATTCTTAGCATTGCTTTACTACCTTTGGGAAATCAGTCAAATCAATAAGAAATGGGCTTCAAGGGTGCTGCTTATTTTGTCTGTAGGCTTCTTTACCAAATATTTTCAGTTCAAAACTAGCAGCATCTTTCTCCTTCATTTGTTCTTGCCAGTATAACTAGGATCTAACTAGTTTCCTCTGTTTCCATCATCTCCTAGCCAAACACATTTACCCATTACATTCATGTTATCCTGGCCCTTTTTTTACATTGAATTTAGGAAATGTGCCAATATTTGTGGAAAAAGGAGTATTAAACTACTTAACTCTACTGATTTTTAATTACTAATAGTAGGAGAGAAGGTGTGTTTTTTTAGTTAAAAGAAAAAATCCTGATCTAGCTGAATATGCATAAAGAGTTAATCAACGGAGTAAGACAGTAACATTCAAATATAGCTTTTCATAATGGAGGCAGACTTCTAAAAGATTGAGAAATTCAGAAAATATTTGAAAGTTTTGATTCTTACTTCAGAGAAGTAATGCCGTTCATAATAGCAAACCTTGGAGATTTTTTTAAAAGCAAATTAGATCCAAAATATTTTAAAATGTTTCCTGTCAAAAGGAGTAAATACCGGGAATACGTAGATATGGGTTTAGGACTATGCATATTATTTCATATTAAAAATAGAGTTTTTCTGAAATTCTGAAATGAATTGGTTGGATTTTTGGGGGTAGAGATATTTGTGTTTTTCTTCATTCCTTTTCCTTCTATTTTTTCAAATGATAAAACCAAAGGAGTCATGCAGGTCTTGATGGCTTACCTTGTTCTTTTGCCACAGGATTCTTGTAAGATACTACATGAAAATTCAGTCTGTCTTTGTCACAACTCATCATCTTTAGAAAAAGGGGCTAACATGGAAGTCGGAAAGTTTATGTATTTAAAAGTTTGCAGGCCTCAGAGATGTTGTGAAATACTATGCCAAAAAAAAAAACCACCAAAAAGAGACAAAGCCTAATGGCTTAAGAAAATAAAATAAAAAAAAATGGCATTTCCCAAACATTATGTACTTAAAGCATACTGCCAAGAAGTGGTGTTCCAAGAACAGTGGCTTGTGCAGTATTTGACAACAGAAAATGTTTGGTGTCTGGACTATTTTGCAGTTGAAATACAATAGAAATTTTAATAGGAGTTTCATTCTTCATAGACTTTAAAATGCTCTGGGAGTACTAGACAATCCTATTATTGAGTCGCATTTTGCTCAAGGGATTTGGGAATTCTTATCCTTCCATCCCTTGAGTATAATGTAATTCTCATTAGAATTTAAACAAAAGGTAAAATTGTTGCTCTTTTATGTCCTGAAAATGATTCTGTGTTATTCAAGTAGTGGCAGATATTTCTGTAGGCTTCCCACAAAGCAAAGATGTGCATAACAGAGAGCAGAGAGACTTTTCAAAATCAGCAGTATGCTAACATTCTTCTACATCATGCAAGGAAACAATAAAAAAATTCTACCTGATTTGACCAGAAATGTGAGCTGTTAAGCATTTGTTTACTTTTCTCCAGTTCACTTTTGCTATCAGCTATGAGCAAATCACGACTGTATAAATAAATACATAAACAACTCTAGGTCTCATTGGAGGGATATTAGGATTTAGCAAGTCTTGAGAGCTCTAGGCCAACTCTATGACTGTCTGTAATTTATGTGTTTGTGGAAAACACTATAATTCTATTTTAATTTACCCATTTGGCAGTCCCAAATTATACTGCACTCAAGCACTGTGTATTGTAACTGTCTTGAAAACATGAAAAATAAATATAAATATGACTATGCTAATCCAGAACAGATCTTTGCTTTTAAAAATGGATGAATAATCCCTGATGAATAATTAATTCAGGCAAGATTCTCTTCTTAGTCCTTTGGGCATTACCATTTCTCAAGAGAGGAACTTCAGTTTTGCATTTCTTACGAGTTACACATGGGAACAGTAAAACTAAGGAGCTTGGCTCTATTGATATTTTTCTGTGCCTGCACAAAATTCTGGTGCTTTCTCCTAAGAAAACTTTTTATGCTTTGTGTGTGATTTTTTTTTTGCTTAAAAAGTGAAAGAAGAATTCCAGCAAAAGTTTTCTACCAGACTGAATGTTCTCCATATAGGCCAGTTTGATTTCATCCAGTTCACTATGGGTATAGTAGTTAAATGACTCCTAGACTTAAAGTATTTCAAAATACACATTGAGGAAGTATGTAGTCTTGCCATTGCACTTCCCCAACCTTCAGATAGAATATTTTAGTTTTATTTTACTAGGATATGCAGGTATTTTGTGCTAGGGTTGTGTTACTGCAGCAAAGGGTGTTTCTTTTTTTTTCTTTTGGTGAGGGATACTAGCAGAAGAAAACACAGGCTGGATTAAGACTGAATTATTTTCAAAAATATTATCAATATATTTGTTATTCCCGACTGACGTCTATTGCCATTTCTTCTGCTGACAGATGACTTGGAAAGAGATTCTTTCCCTTATTACAGGGGAGCACAGGACATAGGAGATTTAATTCCTAACACTTCCAGTCTCTCTCTTGGTCTCTCTCTCTTTTTTGTTTCCCCAAAGCAATTCTGCCTCAAAGCTTTCCTTGAGATGGATACCAGTCATAGTTTGGTATTGGGGAAAATATAGTAAGCCTTGGCACAGCATTTATATGATACTACAGAGCAGTAGTAGTACTCTGAAGTACAGTCTTCTTTGGGTAAGACATTTATGAAACATATCTGTAAAGATTTGCTGATATTAACATTGCTGCATAAGGCCTCAGCTAATTTACATCACGTTTTGAGATTCTGCATTCGAGATGGAGAGTTGCTGTTTAAACGTATGAATCGTAAAAAGGAAAACTGTTGGATAATACAGGAGACGAGGATCACATAGTTTTTGAGTAGAGCCTGAGACATGCCTAAAGCCGTAGCCCATTCAGCACTTTCTAACTCCTGCAAAGAGTAATGTAGGGAACAAAAGGCAGAGGGCCGGCAATGCCAACCTGACTACCATGAAAGGCTTTTGTAGGTGAAGTGAACCTACAGTAGCAGAAGCAATGTCAAATCTGTATGTTTTTCTGTGGTTAACCCATTCTTGTTAGTGCATATTTCATGCACAGAAGGGGATAGAGTCTTAATTCTGGCTCCCTGAGGCATTTCTCTTAGAAATAAGTTCCAGATTGGAAATGGACTACATTTCTAAAGCTGACATCTATAAATCTGTACTGTTGAATAAAACAATTCTATGGACCTGACTGTTGGACCAAATGGCATAGATTGACAGTGTTGAAACTAGACTTGGTCTTGTGACTTCTCTTGGTGATATCTAGGAGGCTCTAAGCTATGATATGTGTGTGTGTGTGCATACTTTTCTGCTCAAAGTTTCTAAAATAATGTGAAGAAAGTGGTGCAGCTTAGAAAATAATATTTTCAAGGCATGAAACTAGGGAGTTCACATGCTTCAGGTGCTGCATCAGTCACGTCATGGCATGTAAGAGTATTGGAGGGTATAAAACCTATTAAGAAAACATTGGAGGCATGTAGAAAGAGAGACAGGGTATAACCTCGTATAGGCTTGCCTGCAGTCAGTTGAGAATGGTTCCTGTTCATGCTATGCCACAGAATGTGTCTGGACATTACTTAGGTGTCTTGGGGGCAGCTGTAACAAGCACAATATGGATGAGCAGCAGTCTACATTCAGGATTGATCTGTGTTTTATTTTGGAACAGAGGCATCATACTCTCTGTGGAGAATAAAGCATGCTCTATCCTAAAAAGTACCATGGTTACAGATCAGTAAACAGCCTGTGTCAAGAATAAACACCAAGAGGAAATGCTGTTCAAGAGAAAACAAATTTTCTTTAGAGCAATAGATATATAGCAGTTATGGATACATTTAGCTTGAAAATTGGAAGAGGGAATGTCAAAGGAAAAAGCCATCACTTTAATGAGTTTCTCCGACATTCTACCAATAACAATAGGGCAAATATCCCACTATTTTTAGGAAAAGAATTATGATATTATGAATTATGCTATGATTATGAATTATGAATACTGCTTTTATGAAGAAGAACTATGACATGGACAGCAAGACTAGATTTCCTTTGCAGATTAAATATCATCAGGTTTTGCTGACACAAGAATAGTTCACGGAAGCAGGTACTGGTAAGAGTAGAGCAGTGCAAATCCATACATCTGATGGAACTCGGGGTATATTTGTCAAGAATAGGATGCACTTAAATCAATTCATTCACCTCTTCATGTCATCTGTGTATTGATAAGGAAATATTAAAAGAAATACAACTGAATATGTCAAAACCTATCTGTGCATGAGCACTCTGCAGTACTATATTTGCAAGAGTTTTAAATGCTGTAATATGAAATGGATCAAGTTGTTTTCTTTATTGCTTCAAGATAACAAGATTCAAAGCTTAGACATTTCTGAGATATTAGATATGCATCACAGGACAAATTTTGAGGAAAAAATGATGCATTTCTTCAAACTAAACTCAAATCAATTTAATATATGCTTTCCGATTTACTTCATACACTTCTTTAGTACATTCTTCCAGTGTTAAGCTCTTTTTCAATAACGGTTTTGTTTACGTATGCAGGAGCCTTTCCAACTGCCTGTCTTTTTCATCAAATACCTGTCTTAATTTCACTTTTCACAATAGATAGCTATTTATCTTCTTTAAAATTTCTCACATTGACTCTTTCCTCACATGTGTTATTTGTCTCTGTCCACCCTGAATTTTAGAAAAGAGATGAAAATTGAAGAAGTACTGAACAGTACAAGAATTTTAAAGTGAATTATGCAAAGTGTACAGGTTCAAGCCTACATGTGTTACCATAGATTCTGGTGGGAGTGCTAAAATGCTGTGAACTTCAATAATTCTGTGCCTAGAATAAGAGTTATGTCTATCAGATTTGAAATATTTTTGAAATTGTGTGCAATTTCTGAACTAGGAAGGTGTGCAAATTCAGAACTAGCTGATTCCTTCTCTGAGTTGATAAAACCCAGGACTGTTCTGACTTCTGCCCCTGGGCAGGATTAGTGAGAGTCTGAAGAAACAGGCAATCACAGAATCACAGAATCACAGAATCACAGAATGTTAGGGATTGGAAGGGACCTCGAAAGATCATCTAGTCCAATCCCCCTGCCGGGGCAGGATTGCCTAGACCATATCACACAGGAACGCGTCCAGGCGGGTTTTGAATGTCTCCAGAGAAGGAGACTCCACAACCTCTCTGGGCAGCCTGTTCCACTGTTCAGTCACCCTCACCGTAAAGTTTTTCCTCAAATTTAAGTGGAACCTCCTGTGCTCCAGCTTGCACCCATTGCCCCTTGTCCTGTCAAGCGATGTCACTGAGAAAAGCCTGGCTCCATCCTCTTGACACTTGCCCTTTACATATTTATAAACATTAATGAGGTCACCCCTCAGTCTCCTCTTCTCTAAGCTAAAGAGACCCAGCTCCCTCAGCCTCTCCTCATAAGGGAGATGTTCCACTCCCTTAATCATCTTTGTGGCTCTGCGCTGGACTCTCTCTAGCAGTTCCCTGTCCTTCTTGAACTGAGGGGCCCAGAACTGGACACAATACTCCAGATGCGGCCTCACCAGGGCAGAGTAGAGGGGGAGGAGAACCTCTCTCGACCTGCTGACCACACCCCTTCTAATACACCCCAGGATGCCATTGGCCTTCTTGGCCACAAGGGCACACTGCTGACTCATGGTCATCCTGTTGTCCACTAGGACCCCCAGGTCCCTTTCCCCTACGCTGCTCTCCAACAGGTCTGCCCCCAACTTGTACTGGTACATGGGGTTGTTCTTGCCCAGATGCAGGACTCTACACTTGCCCTTGTTATATTTCATTAAATTTCTCCCCGCCCAACTCTCCAGCCTGTCCAGGTCTCTCTGAATGGCTGCGCAGCCTTCCGTTGTGTCAGCCACTCCTCCCAGTTTTGTGTCATCAGCGAACTTGCTGACAGTGCACTCTAATCCCTCATCCAAGTCATTAATGAATATATTGAATAGAACTGGTCCCAGAACCGACTCTTGCAGAACTCCGCTAGACACAGGCCTCCAACTGGACTCTGTCCCGCTGACCACTACTCTCTGGCTTCTTTCCTTCAGCCAGTTCACAATCCAAGGCAAAAAAAAAAAAAAAAAAAGGCAAGACTGGAACATTACATCAGAAGTGATCACCAAGGATCCAGGCTTGCTGCTTATGCTGCTGGGAGCATGTATGCAGGCTTGAGCTGAAACTGGTTTTAAGGAAGAGAGGGTTCTTCCAAGGAGATACTACTGTTCTCTCCATCCTACTGACAGCCAGCAGCCACCAGTCTTGCTTTCCAAGGTTTTGGTATGGTCAAAGCAGGCTTTGGCTACCTTTTACTGCCCTTGCAATCTAAATCACTGGATAGCTGGCAGCTTTGCCTGTGCTTAGTCTGGCTCTGAGGGGATGGGGGCGTTTTTGGTAGAAATGACTACGTTTAAATAAATGGGAAATAATATCTGATATTATTACAACTCAGTTTTAAAGTATCTTATCCAGCAGTGAGTGGAAACAGACAATGTGAGTGGCCTTTCTTTTATAAGTATGGAAATCAGTCTGGGGAAAAATGCTGGCACAGATATTCCAAAGCCTCTTTCTAATAAAAAAAAAAAAAAGTACAAACCAGAAAAACAAACAAACAAGCAATCAAATAACATACAGCTTCTGTTCTTCATCAAGAGGATGCAGCTGGAGTCAGGTTAAAGCTGCCATGGACTTAACTGGGTGATCTGAGTTTACAAAATAACACTGTCAGTTTTGTAAGTAAAACAAAATGGTAGAGAGCAAATGAAGTATCAAGTATTACTACAGCTCTTTAAGGCAGAAAATGGTTAAGTATTTTAAACATTTTTATTCTAGTTCATCTGCAAAATTCCCCTGTTACCTAATATTAATCTTCTGTTATGTCAGAGAATATGGTATGAGCGATGGCTGAACTTTGAGTGAAATGATAGTAAGCAAAGATAAGTACCATTATTTACTTAAAATTTGAGTTAGGCTTAGAAAAAAAATTGGAAAGTGGCTACAACAAGGTTAGAAAAAGCTGTGAAGAAAGGGAAATGCACATGTGCAGTCAATAGCTAGGTCAGGCAGAGGCGAGGGCCGGCTGCTCCCAGAGCGGGGCAGCTGGGGCTGGAGGTGACTGGGTGCAGGCCATGCCCTCACCGACGGGTGCAGCCCCATGGGGCTGAGCAGCGTGCGCAGAGCTGGGTGCTGGCAACAGGGTCCGTCGCTGGTTCCTAACACTGTGAGTGAAGAACCAAATCCAGGGTCCATCGATGGTTCCAGACATGGTGAGTGAAGAACCAAATCCAGGGTCCATCTAGGGGTTACCATCAGAAGGAAAAGGGCATGGGGCCAGGGAAAGAGATGAGCTGGAGCTGAGCTGCAGCGTACACCCAAGGGGTCTGCCGTAGGGTGGAGGTCCATCTAGGACATGGGGTCAGAGACAGGGCTGGGAAAGGGACCTGAGGGACCCAGGCTGAGCTGAAACAGGGCTCCTGGCCCTGTGGGCAGGTAGGGGAGGCCCCGGGGCACTGCTCGGTGCCAGGCAGGCTTGTGAGGGTCTGCGAGGCCCTGGGACACTCACTGTCCGTGAATGGATGTTAGCGAGTGTTGGGCCTGACTACTTTTACCAGTGCAGGATGTATACAGGATATAATTAGTTCTTATCCCTATTTTACTGAAAAAGGAATGATTAAAAAAAAAAAGGATTTCTCCAAAGGGATAGAAAAAGAAAAGACCGCAGCAAGGTTTAAAAAGATACGATCCTTGTTTCTGGTTCTATAGACAATTCCAGATTAATTGCCAAACAAAAATATGAAATAAGCTGTAATGTATATTAGCAACATCAATTTCTAATCTTGCTTGTTTTTCTTTATATAAACTTGTGTTTGAGCGTCTTGCTTTTTACTATTACTCCTTTTACTATTTCTTTCTCAATTTTTATGGTTAGAAATTAATTTACCGAAGTTATATGAAAACACAAGACAACTAAAGAAGAATCTGGTTTTTGGTTTTGTTTGGGTTTTTTCCCCTCCTACTTGTATCCTGGACTGTTCTGTTATGTTTAGTACTAAACTATTGGAGCATCTTCCTGAAAAGCTTTGAAGGATGCAACTAGCATCTGGTTTCCTTTATTTCTCTTTGTTCCCCGTTTTCAAAGAATGTTTGTTTTGGTAGTTTTTACCTGTGTTTCATAGTACTCAGGAAAAATGCAAAAACAAGAAAGACCCCTCTACTATCTCTAGAAAATGACAGGACTGGATGCTGAAAAGAAATCATATCCTTTCACTATTAAAAAAAGAATATGAAGTGTTTTTAAACTGCTCAGTTCACTGTCAAGAGATGTATGAGATTCCCCAAAATAAAGCAGCTTGTGGTTGTGACAGTGCAAATGCTCATCCAAGTGCCTACCCTGCTGCCATATCTGAACCAGCTTAGTCAGAAGTTTGGGTGTCTCTGTATTTCTCTGCAGTCTGTGGCATAAACGTCAAAGAACCCCTGTTGTGATCCATGGAAGAAAAAACACAAGTAACTTTTCATTTAGTGCAGTTGTTAAGGTAAAAAATGAGGAACATAATAGCAAGATCTTGATATAGCTTTTAAATCTTACTGCTCTTCTGCATGAATTCCAGCATACTAGCATAATAGATCCAATAATTAAGAAGAAAAATAATAATATTTTAATTATTTTGATATGGTCCTTTTGCTTGTAGTGATTAACTTGTAGTGATTAACTTCATCATTTTATATTAAATAGTAAAATGAATGACATTTTCCAGCTGCTGGCTTGTCTCATGCTGCTGAACTGCTTCCAAAACAAGGTGTACTCATGGAGCTTTGCTTTATTGCAGTGATTGGCTGCAAGACATGCACAAAACGGAATTCAAAGCAGAATAATTAAATTATGATTCCTACTGGTCTTTATTAATTAGGTGAACATGGGATATTTCTTAAAGCCTGGTAAATGCTGTCCACAATTGCTTTCTTTCTAAGACATCAGAAATTTAGCAAAATCATTTAAAATAAAATCTTAATGAAGCATGTAAGATTTATCTTTATAAGAGACCCATTAAAATATTTAAAAGTCAGTATGCCAGACACATTTGTTATGTGTGTGAACCAAAGCCATCTGAAAAGAAGACACGGCCTGAGATGCTTTGCAGTTTATTACCTTTTGGAAAGGTACTTTTCACACTTAGGAGGAAATTGAGAGATTTAGTTGTTTTTTCTAATTTTCATGCAAATTTTATAAGGTAAGTTATAGCAATTGCTTTTTTGTATGTTATAACTGTGGTTTTCTGTGGACACACTGTAAGTCATTGAATAAACCAGATGAAGAACTGGTGCAGACAGGAAAAGAAATAAAATGCTTTTAAAAAAATTATTTGAGATCATTAACTTCACAGGCCAGTGTCAGCTATGTAAGATGTGATCCAAAATTTGGATCAAACTTTTGTAATTTATCTATGAAAATTCATTTTTCCTGTATTACACAGTATTGTAATACTAAGGAAAAAATGTGTGTGTTTAATTTCCTTGCAGAAATATAAGTTATAATCTCTTTGTATTTTAGTTTTTGCATATGAAAAAAAGGAGAAAGAAAGTGATATATAAAACCCTCTGCTGCTCCAAAAAATCTATACAAAATGTAGGCATTTTTTATATTCCAGTGAGATTCTTAAAAGACACTAATGTCTGGGTACTTTTGCTTAGAATTGAGTTACAGGGACTTTGTATAATATATTCCTTGCCATATACTATTTCTTTGTGAAGAGAGAAATAGAGAAGAAAATTAAATAGAGAAGGAAATATCTGTTTCTGTGGAATTGTTTCAACCATTGAATATATTCTCAAAGCATATGAATGTATGTAAATATAAAAATTAGTCTTACATATTTTCATCTTTCATTTCAAAGCATTTTTTAAAAAGTGAGATGAAGACATACATTTTGTAGTAATGGATATTCAACAGAAAACAATGTTTACCAGAATTAAATCTCTAAGTTTTCTGTGAAAATTAAAGATTTGACAGCAGGATGATAGAAACATTGTTTTGATAATGTTGATTTAGTTTTGTTTGGTATAATTTCAGTAAGGAAAATATTTTTAGATTTTGTTAATTTATATACAGATTGCTACATATTATATTCAGTAATTTAATAATGTAGTCTGAATGGAACAAACCATAAATTCAAATGAATTTATTTGTTTGGAGCCAAACATATAATGAAGTAATGTGGTTGCTTTTTTTTCTTAATTTCTTGCCGAAATGGACATATTCGTAAGCAAATTTTGTCTCTGTGTTTAACTTCTTTGCCTTCATACTCTTTAAGATCACATGATGGTTCCTAGAATTCTGAAAATTAATCCAACTATCAATCCACTCATTATATTGTCAAGTTTAAGAATAATTACTAGCACTGATAATTCAAAATTCCTGCAACATTTTGCAAATGCCTATGATATATTTTTTTTCCTAGGATTAGTTATTGTTTTAATGTCATTAACTGCTGTGCAATTCCCAAGGCTGTAGGAACTTAAATTATGGGTTTGAAACACAGTGTGCAGCCTTTGAATAAAAGTTGAAAGAAGTTATTCTAGTTTATAAAATATGCTTTTTGTCTCTGACCTGTGACTGTGGTGCCAATGGATTTCCACTGGCTGCAGAGAAAGATTCATGCCATTGTGAATATGTTTGTTAGACTTATGCCGGATATATTTAGATTATTTTCATGGTAAGAGTGTGGAACTGAAAGGGAGAATAACCTTGCTTATAGAATAATACTGAATAAATTAAAATCAACATACTTTGCTGCTTTAATTAAACAGATAGAATAGTGTGATATAGAGGTTAATTAGCTGCTAACAAATTAATTTCATTTTCCCACCTGGAAATCTGCTTTGTAATCGATTGCATTTTGCCTTATAAAAAGAAGCCATTTGCAGTTGCTTATACTTTGAGGAAGTCACTGTGATGAGAAGATTAGCAGTTTCCTAAACCTTTTGGAAGAATATATTTACCAAAATTAAAAGGGAGTTAAAAGATTTTTGTCTCTCAGGATTGTCTCTGCCTACCTTGCTTTTGACTTAGAGGACGGGAGAAGGAATATGGAAGATGGTTATTGGTATCTCTTTATATATCACAGAATCACAGAATGTTAGGGATTGGAAGGGACCTCGAAAGATCATCTAGTCCAATCCCCCTGCCGGAGCAGGATTGCCTAGACCATATCACACAGGAACGCGTCCAGGTGGGTTTTGAATGTCTCCAGAGAAGGAGACTCCACAACCTCTCTGAGCAGCCTCTTCCAGTGTTCGGTTACCCTCACCGTAAAGAAGTTTTTCCTCATATTTATGTGGAACCTCCTGTGTTCCAGCTTGCACCCATTGCCCCTTGTCCTGTCAAGGGATGTCACTGAGAAGAGCCTGGCTCCATCCTCATGACACTTGCCCTTTACATATTTATAAACATTAATGAGGTCACCCCTCAGTCTCCTCTTCTCTAAGCTAAAGAGACCCAGCTCCCTCAGCCTCTCCTCATAAGGGAGATGTTACACTCCCTTAATCATCTTTGTGGCTCTGCGCTGGACTCTCTCTAGCAGTTCCCTGTCCTTCTTGAACTGAGGGGCCCAGAACTGGACACGATACTCCAGATGCGGCCTCACCAGGGCAGAGTAGAGGGGGAGGAGAACCTCTCTCGACCTGCTGACCACACCCCTTCTAATACACCCCAGGATGCCATTGGCCTTCTTGGCCACAAGGGCACACTGCTGACTCATGGTCATCCTGTTGTCCACTAGGACCCCCAGGTCCCTTTCCCCTACGCTGCTCTCCAACAGGTCTGCCCCCAACTTGTACTGGTACATGGGGTTGTTCTGGCCCAGGTGCAGGACTCTACACTTGCCCTTCCGTTGTGTCAGCCGCTCCTCCCAGTTTTGTGTCATCAGCGAACAATGGACTCTGTCCCATTGACCACCACTCTCTGGCTTCTTTCCTTCAGCCGGTTCACAATCCACCTCACTACCCGATCATCCAGACCACACTTCCTCAGTTTAGCTGCGAGGATGCTGTGGGAGACCGTGTCAAACGCTTTACTGAAATCGAGATAGACCACATCCACAGCTTTACCATCATCTATCCACCGGTTTACGTCCTCATAAAAGGCTATCAAGTTGGTTAAGCATGACTTCCCCTTGGTGAAGCCATGCTGAGTGCCCCTAATGATCCCCCTATCCTTGATGTGCCTAGAGACAGCACCAAGAACAAGTTGCTCCATCACCTTTCCGGGGATGGAGGTGAGGCTGACCGGTCTATAGTTCCCCGGGTCCTCCTTCCTGCCCTTTTTGAAGACTGGAGTGACATTCGCTTTCCTCCAGTCCTCAGGCACCTCTCCCGTTGCCCACGACTTAGCAAAGATGATGGAGAGTGGCCTAGCAATGACTTCCGCCAGCTCCCTCAGCACCCGCGGGTGCATCCCATCAGGGCCCATGGATTTATGGACGTCCAGATTGCTTAATTGGTCCCTGACCCAGCCCTCATCTACCAAGACAGATTCCTCCTCTATCCTGACTTCTTCTGGGGCCTCAGAGGTCCGGGGCTCCTCAGGACAGCCTCCAGCAGTATAGACAGAGGCAAAGAAGGCATTCAGTAACTCCGCCTTCTTTTTATCCTCTGTCTCCAGGGCCCCCACCTCATTCATCAGTGGGCCTACATTGCCTCTAGTGTTGGCTTTACCTGCAATGTATTTGAAGAAGCCCTTTCTGTTGTCCTTGACCTCTCTTGCAAGGTTTAATTCCAAGGAGGCCTTAGCTTTCCTAGTTGCCTCCCTACATCCTCTGACAACAGACTTATATTCCTCCCAAGCGGCCAGCCCCTCCTTCCATGATCTGTACACCCTCTTCTTCCACTTGAGTTTGCCCAGCAGTTCCCTGCTTAACCATGCAGGTCTCCTGGTACTCTTCCTTGACTTCCTACCTGTTGGGATGCTCTGATCTTGAGCTCGGAAGAAGCAGTCCTTGAATGCTAACCAACTATCTTGGGCCCCCTTACCTTCTAGTACCCTGTCCCATGGGATTTCTCCTAGCAATTGCTTGAAAAGGCCAAAGTTGGCCCTCCTGAAGTCCAGGGTTGTGATTCTGCTAGCTATTCTGTTCTTGCCACATGAGATCCTGAACTCTACCATCTCATGGTCACTACAACCAAGGCTGCCCTCAACCTTCACCTCTTCAACCAGACCCTCCTTGTTAGTGAGGATCAGATCCAGCAGCGCTCCTCTCCTACTTGGCTCATCCACCATCCACCATATGCAACCAGTTCTTTTAAACCGTTAACTCTGGAAGAGTATCCTTTTATTTTTCTTTCCTGTTCATTTGCGACACATGCAAGTACATAAAATCCTAGGGTTTTTTGTCATTCTTTTGGGAGATGATAAGAATATTGAAGGAGGTTTGGCTGGTAGAAGGACAGAAAGAGAATAACTTTTTGAATCATTACCTATCATTATCCACCTACTAGGGTATGCCAGAGGCCTATTATAAATCTTTCTTCTACTTGAATGGGAGTGAATATTGGTTTTTTTTGTGTTTGTATCCATTGGGATTATAGTAGCATTATTTGTGACTTCCTATTCATAATATGAAACATATGTCCATACTGGGCTTGTTCCAGAGTCTGTTTTGTTGACTTCAATGAGTTTCAGCTCAGACTGAAAAAAATTTATTTGAAAAGTTTTTGGATCATAATGCGGACTGAAGAGAGTTGTATGAAAAGTTGATGGTTTGCTATGCTGCCTCTGTATCATATTCTTCTTCCAAAAAAATCCATCTGCAATGTTTAAAATTGCAAAACAGCAATTTTAAAAATTCGGTAAAGGGCATTAAAGCCATTTCAACACTGTTTTCAAGTGGCTGCAGGACTAGACAATCAAGTAATCAACTCTTATAATGTAAGAGCAAGAGCTTCTTATCCTGCCTCATTAGTTAGTACTGATATGGTTTGCATCAGGGATCCTACCACTGGTTCTTTGAATCCTCAGCATGAAGAGATTTGGAGCTGAAGCTTTGTTAATGCCTATAGTCTTATTTCTGTCACATAGAGCTGTTTTATTGAATATTCTCTTTCAAAGGTGGAAATAACTGCCTGTCCCAAGGGTTTTTCTCCATAATCTTACCTTAGATGTGGAGTTCTTGGCTGGTAGTTTAGCTACTGGGTACACAGGATGGAAGAAGCAAATAATACATCATGTTTCTAAAAGCAATTGGTGCTTTTTAGTTGAGAAAAAACTAAAACTAAAATACAGAAATAAATTGCAGACTGTGGGAAAAACAACAGTCTTTCCCAACACAAAGCCTGTTTCTCTCTCTTCTCCCATTAAAGTCTACAGAGGAAATTCAGTTTTCAGAAATGACAGATTTCTCCATCTGCTCAATACAGGAAATTTTCGTCACTTTGATCTGCTGAAAATAAATAAATAAATAAAATCTAATAGCTCTGAAGCTTAAGTCCTGCTGCCAGTGGGTGCCATGATCCTTCTTCCCAAGTTATCGTAGATTTGTAGTACTTACCTTAGTAAACTTACCTCTTCTCTGAAAAAGTGAACAAAACTATTCTTTATGGAAATGTTTTATTTATCGTCTAAGGCATTTAGGTTTCATTGGAGTACAGTTCTGTTCTGTAGCCTGTTACTGTTGCTATCTGTTTCATCAGGTTTTCAGTTCTACATGAAAGTGAGCAGTAACAGAAGGTAAAAGGTTGCATAGCCAACTGGGGACAGAGAGCTTGATAGTCTTAGGTACAGAGAACCTTATATTAACATGTCCGGTATTTATTAGAAAGAGAAATGTACTCTGTGACAATTTTGTTTCTAAGAACAAAGGAATTCTTCCATTTAAATTACATGTTTGGCATCGAAGACACTGCCAGTGTGTGCCAGCTAGAGAGTTCATATTTCCATTTTGTAGGTACATGCAAACTCCCATTCACCAAATGTTGTACCAATATGAAGGTGATTGATGAATATAACAAGAAAAAATCTTCCATCACAGCTGTGTTGCAGCAGAATTCTGAAAGGCTACAAGTGCAGAAAGATGTGCTTTTGGCTTCTGCCCCCATATACAGCCACTGTGATGTGCTGGATTGTAACAGTAGTGTAGTGCATGGTTAATGTTTGCATGTACGCTTACGGAGTAATGCTTGTGGGTTTACCGTAGATCAAAATATTATCTTTGAAGAGAAATTTTCAGTTTGACTAACTCAAAGGACAGTCATTCAGTGACATAACTGACTATACCAGAGGGTAATAGTAATGTGTTTTTATGTCATTAAATCTTCAGTCATTAGATCTTCATTCCTACATGAAGTATTTGGCCTTTGATATTTTGCAATTAAGAAATACTTAATCAGCTGCCACACTTGACTCGTTTAGTCCACCATTTGCACTAAAAAAAAATAAAACAAAATAAAAAAATCCCCAAAGTTAAAAACAATTCATAAAGATAGAACTATCCTTATCAGTAGGTAAATTAACAAAATTCCATTGTTATTTTACCAACTATCTGCATGTCCAACAGAGTTTACTTTCTCATCGCAGGCCATTGAACTATAGGATGTTTTTATGCAGAAATTATTCATGGAATATGTTGCATTATTTCA
Organism: Nyctibius grandis; assembly: GCF_013368605.1. Classification (NCBI taxonomy): domain Eukaryota; kingdom Metazoa; phylum Chordata; class Aves; order Nyctibiiformes; family Nyctibiidae; genus Nyctibius; species Nyctibius grandis. The sequence continues at coordinate 11,833,614 of NC_090662.1, forward strand.
GAAGAACAGACAAATCTGTAGATTCTCATTCAAGTGTTTGTTTGACACGTATTTCTCATCACCTTGCGAGCTGGATTACATTTAACCTGACATGTTAAAGCATTTCTGTCTTTTAATCTTATATCCAGATTACAGTTAGCACTTAAAATGCATTCTTAATTTTTTCAGAAGTTAAGTATCATCCTGACAGTTTAAGTAGTCCAGTGACAGTTTCTTATAACAATTGTTATGGTGAAAATTATCTGCAAATTGGGGAGTTTTGTTTGACATGGAAAAGTTTTTCCTATTCTTTACAATTTCTATGATTAACTCTAGAGATTTGATGACAGGAGTACTCTTTGTAGTATGTTTTATGCTTCTTTTAGAGGCTGTGCATGCAACCTTAATACACTTCACTATTTCTGATTTTTCTAACTAAATGTATAATGTAACGTAATATGGAGACAAAAAAAGCTTACTTATTGTACCCTGTAAAAAATAACAGGGTTTTCTCCTATGCTTTGAATATGATATGAAAACCAACTTCTTACTCAGCTTTACTAATTGTAATTTGCACAAGACAAATTAAATCAAGCGTGGTTAAAATCAGCATGTAATTGGATATTGTCACGGTGAGGAAAGGAACATGAGACAACGTGCCATGTCGTGCCATGTCATTAAGTAAGCAGACCAAGTGATGGGTAGGCTGTGGCAGTGTAATCTTTGCACACACACTCCCTGTGCACAAAGTTAGCTGAGACCTGCCCTGGACACAGTGCTGGTGAGTCGGCAGAGCCCAGCCTGGGGCACGTGGGACGCTTGCTCTGGCCAGTCTCAGTTCTGGGCTCTGGCCAGTGGCTTGGCACCGATGTGGGCTGGTTCCACCTTGATGCTTGGCTTTCCTGGCGTGTCAGACATCCATGTGGCAATGTTTCCCTACAGTCTCTGTTACTGGGCATTTATAGACAGATGTCACAGGATGCCAATGAAATCAGTCCATGACATTATCATGTTTTTCCAGCATCTGAGGTGTTCTCTAGTCATTCACTGATGCACAACCTGTACCAAGGCTCATTACATTCACTCCTTGTTTACACTGCCATGTGTGCCGTGGCTCACCACACCCAGCCTTGTACCCTTGGCCATGGCTCGTTGTACTTGGCTCTTGATCAAGGCAAGGTCATGATGCTCCTGTAAACTCTACGTATTGAGTGTGATGTGATATGTGAGAGGGCAAGGGGAGGTGAGAGCAGAGCAAGTGTCCATTCCATTTGCTAATTGTGACTTAACTGATCTAATATATTTGGCTGTCGTTGATTATTACGTATGGAAAAGAATGATGTGTTCAATGACAGGAAGTACCTCAAGTTACAGGGGTGAGAGGCTTCAGTTTGTGGGTCCTGACTCTGGAAAGGTGCAAAGCAGGGTCCAAACTTCTCAGAGATGTGAAGCCTGAGGTTCTTCAAAGGTCCATACAGAAATAGGTATTAAGGTACCTAGAGAATATTAATGTTGGAAACTCAAGTACTTCCAGAGTTTTAGATTCTTTCAAGTTTAGACTTCAACAAACTTTTTCATGATCTCATTTTTCAACTGAGATGTCTAAATTCTGTCCACTGTCAGCACTGCAATCTTTGGATCCAGCCTCAGACCAAAATCCCTCAGAACTGATGTCAAGGTCTTGAAAGTGCTTTTTTCCATATAGTATATTTTTATCTGGAATCTGTATCTGTATATTATTTTTCTCTGATGAATTATCTGTTTATGTGAGGGTTGTATGTTTTAGTCCCCCTGTCTAGCATGCAGGCAGATGACTAATAAGTTGTTCATTTTATTTATCACACTGATGCATCTTTGAATGGACAAGTGACCATCTCATGAAAACTGTTTATGAATTTGAAGATTTCCAGATTGAGAATTTTAGTGAAGGAATAACCTGTAAATGAGTGCTGAATAAGTTGATTTTTCACACCTTTTAAAAGGAAGTGTATTCTATGAAAAAGGGTATGCAGCACCTTTAATCCTCCTTTATGTTATTTCCTGTAATCTTCACCTTCGTCTTTTCATTCCAATTATTAGTCTCTGTAGAATCTTGAGAAAAGCCCTTTACACAAATCCGATGTGTAGACTTGGAAGCTTTTAATTAGTGTATGAAATTTAATATTCTGAGAAAGTAGTTCTTTAATCAAATTGTGTTTTGGGGAAAAATGTCTAACCCAAGTGACTCATTTGCCCATATTACGGGTAATATGGGGAAATATTTCTAGACTGGGATGTTATTGAACTGTTTGATATTTGTCTTTTTTTTTATTAAAAATAGTTTGATTTTTAAAAGATCTTGTTTCTAAGTCCTGTTTCAAGATCCTGTTTTAAATGTGCTTTCTAACACATTTCTTATATGTTCAGACACAGTAATTGCAGCTAATTTGCTCTATTGCCTGACTTTGTGTTCACTTTAAAGACAGGAGGTAAATCAGTATTTCTACTCATGGATACTGAAGGGGAAAAAAAGTTATTAGCTGGTAATCCCCTTATTTTTCCTGTGCCATTTCACGTATGTAAAATTACAAACCTATAACAAAAGAGGTTGTAGTAATTGGCATTCTTTCCTTTTTCCCCTATTTGTAGGCTTTTATTCCCTAAAGTTATTCTCTTTAGAAATAGATGTCATTTTTTGTTTGTGATACTCCATATTTAGCTTTCTTTTCTGAAGAGTCTAATTGTGCCTTAAACTGCATGTCAGGCTACATAAGGGATTAAACTAAAACTACCTGGCTTACTTGTCATCGGATTTATTAGATTGGGTTTAAATCTTAATTACCCTAAAGGGATTAGAGTGAATTTTTTTTAATGCACATCTTTATCCAAGAGGATACAAGAAAATATTTTTTAAATTAAAGCAGATGGATTTTACTAACACTTAATGAAATATTTTTTTAGCATTTTTAGGCATTTACACTAATTTCATCTGGTATGTCTATGAAAGATGAAATAAACCAGTATTATTAGTATTTTTATTGCTGCATTCTGAGCAGCAGGACTCCCAGTTCTTTCACTAGCATTCTATGTCTTTTCAAAGTATGTGGGATTAATAAGATTTTAAAATGTTCTCAAAATTTGTATCTGTAATTTTAAGAATTTATTTTTAAACTCAGTGGTCAAAATCAGACATATATTTGTAATATCTGTAATATGTAATATTTTGATTTTCTCAGTTTTTGATTTCTTGCTCTACCTCATTACCTGCAGAACAAAAGAATCCTCGTAGGTATCACTACTAACAGGTTAACAGCAACATAAAGGAGCTTTTATACATTGCCCCTTTTTGGTTGCTTTAGCACATTTTGTATGAAATACTTAGAAGCCATGGGAAGTATGCTGTTTTAAAACAAAATTCAAATAATCATATTTGGCCTTAATTTCAGATTTTAACACATGCACTAATAATTATGCAGTAATATATATATTGCAATATAATCTACTACACTAATTTTAGGTTTGCTTCCAGTGGTTCATAACTTTTCTGTTTTCTTTGCCAAGGGAGTTCATTATCTTCTAGCATCTGTGTAGCAAATAAAGTCATGGAAAAGAGTGTTATTTTTTGCTTTCACATTTTATGTACAATTGCTTTGGAACTGCTCCTTTTAGGAAAAAAGGGTAATTGTGATGTCTGTCTAAATTAGTACATTACATTAATTTCTTACTATATGAAAAGCTGCAGAAAACTGATTTCTCCCCCTCCTTTTTTTTTTTTAATTTATTCATTTTCAGGTAGTTCATTATAGTGTCTCACAAAGTTTTAGAATTCATTTGAGGCCTTCAGTCTCCCCTGTATGCCTAACACAATTTTGGGCTATATCACAGGATCTAGGTCATGCAATCTCTAGGAAGCCTCACGTACAGACCCGAGGGCATAAGTAACCTTAATCACAGCTTCACTGAAAGCAGCATTTCTGAATAGATAGTATTGGATGTTTATTGAGAATCCTAAGATTTCTGGTATTAATTTCTTTTTTTTTTCCTGAATGAAATGCAAGCATCTTTTGAGGAAAAGCAGATACTTTCAAAAATCACACATACAAAGTTTCCACTGAAAAAGAGGTTGACTAGTTGATGGGGTCCATATTTCATGAACAATGCTTGAAATTCTAGCATAGGATTTACAGAGCAAGTTTTCCTACAGAAGCCATTACGTGGCAGTGATGACAATGAGCTCTCGTCTTTGGCACTTGGTAGAGTAAAGGAGGATATATAGCTTTTATCAATAAAAACAGACAGACTATCACGATTTATTATATGTAATTATCTGTAGAGTCAGATATGTCTTGTTGCAGTGTAATCCCTTTGTATTGTTCTTGAAAGAATTTGATTGAAAAAAAGTATTATTTCCTGTGATGACAAGCCAACTTCAGCTCCCTTCACGTAATCCTGAGTTGAGATTAGGCATTTAACTAATGAATCAATAGACTGTGTCTGTAAACTTGCTCCATAGAAAATCAAAATGTGAGTGCAAGTTAGTGTTCACGTGAATCCATATTTCATCTGCAGATGTTCTGAGAGAGCATATTTTCCCATGCTTTTCCTCTATTTGAAGAATCTGTGTGTTTCTTCAAATCTCTAGACATAGGGATCACAGAGACCAGAAACTTTGGATTCTGTGTGGTGAAATTTAGGAATTCATTAATACTACCCAATACATAATGTTTCTCATTGGAAATGTTTTATACCCAAAGCTGGGAAACAAAGAACTATTCAAATGAAAAGCAGTATAAAGACTATGGAACAATCTAACTTCAGCAGATAATAATATCAATGAATGTGTGGAAGAAAGATTATTAGGATAGAATAGAAGAAAATAGGAAGAGTCACAAATAAAACATTTATGACCTGGCCCTTAATGTAATTTCTATATGCCTTGCGTATCCTTGTCAGATACTAAAACTGTTTGCTTTGAAAGGAGAATTAATGATGGTCTCTTCACCTTTCCAACTGCATAAATTTTGTAAACTTATATACTGATACTATGCTAAAGTTTCTAATTTACGCATATGGTCTCCTAAAGTCATTCTTCCATAAATTCAGCTTCAGGACTGTTTTACTAAATCACTTCACTCATGAAAAGAAGTAACAGTGAGTATTTACTGCTCTCATAGCATCACTGGGATAAAGAACAAAAATAAATATCTAAGGTATTTACATTGTATCTTAGGCTTGCTGAATAAGTGTGCAGTATTACCAGGTGGCAGAATTGTATAGCAGTGGGAAGATTCAAATTCTTTGTGTCAAGAAGTTAATAAATAACTAAACTACTCGCTTGAGAACCAGCACCAAAGCAATTTGTCCTTGTCAGCTAGAAGTGGTTAAATTATGAAAAATTGGCCTCTAAAGATTTAACTGATCCATGAATCTAATTTCTGAACTGTATAGCATTCAGTCTGTTGTAGCACTGTGTACCTCGTATTTTCTATATTAAGAGTAGTGAGATACGACCAATGTCAGTGTATTATATAGGTAATATCTCCAGGCAGAGTAATGACCTACAAGATATGAATAGCCGAACAAAATATCTAATTCATTTGGCATGGTGGTGGGGGGGTTATTTTAATTAACTTGTAAATGTATCACGTTTCTGAAACATAATTCTTAATAGGTGATTTAAAAAATACTGTTTAGTCCAGTAGAAGTAGATAGCAATGCTCTGCCAGCTTTGATCAATTTAAGCAAATAAATAAAAACATAAAAGACAGGCGAAAATGTAATTGTGATGAAAAAGAATCATTTTGTTTAAGTAGATAAACAGACTTGTATACGTAGAGGACAGTGTTAAAAATCCTATGCATTAAATGATTCTGTGACAATGAGCCTGGAGAAGAGGAGGCTCAGAGGTGACCTTATTGCAGTCTACAACTACCTGAAGGGAGGTTGTAGCAGAGTGGGAGTTAGCCTCTTCTCCCAGGCAACTAGCGACAGGACAAGAGGACATAGCCTCGAGCTTCACCAGGGGAGGTTCAGGTTGGACATTAGGAAGAATTTCTTCTCAGAAAGGGTTATTAGACATTGGAACGGGCTGCCCAGGGAGGTGGTGGAGTCACCATCTCTGGATGTGTTTAAGAAAAGACTGGACATGGCAGTTAGTGCCATGGTCTAGTTGACATGGTGGTGTCAGGGCAATGGTTGGACTCGATGATCCCAGAGGTCTCTTCCAACCTGATTGATTCTGTGATTCTGTGACAAGGTACACTGCTAGGGTAAACTTGAGCAATGGGAAGGGGATGGGGAAATAAACCGTTATCTAAATGAGAGTCAATACAAAAGAATACAAATTCATAGAATTGTGTTTTATGAAAATGTTCCTTTTTAAAATGAAAACACTAAATAAGAAGAATATGTACATAATATCCAGATAAGTATGCCTGTATTGCTTTTCCTGGTCTCATTTTTCCCAAACAAAAGCCTCCAGTGAAGAGATTGCAGGAGAACTGCTATAACATAACATAACATAACATAACATAACATAACATAACATAACATAACATAACATAACATAACATAGGAGGTGTGGTGAAAGAAGTATTCTTTTCCACTGTCTTTTGAAGTGAAACAACAATTTTTTTTTAAATAAACAGGTTATCTTGTGATGAAAACACTTGTGCTACCATTTCCAGCTAATACCACTCTGAGCTGGATCCTTTGCAGTTTCAAATGTTGCCTGCTAAAGAATCACATGGCTTTTTGAACAGATCAAATTATTTACAGAACAGTCATTTTGTACACAGCCAGGTACAAAGTAAAGAAGATCGAAAGAAAATAATATCTTTTGCCTCTTCCAACTTACTTGAAGGCTTCCACAAGCTTCACATGCTCTTCTGTTCACAACAATCAAGTAACAAGTGAATAAACAATTAGCTTTGGTCTTTAACGATGAAAGGAATTTCCTCCTGTGTCTGTAACACACTGAGGTTGGCTTAGTTACCCAGATACGGATACAAAAGCAACTGACGTGCGGATAGAACAGTGTCTTGATGGGAAAGTGCATTTTGAGGGGAAAGAGAAAGAGGATGAGTTCATATTAATAGCTTTTACCTCAAAATGATGTTTAGCTCATCTATAATATATTTCATGTTTGGATCTCAAAAAGGTCACAAAGGAGAACGAACAATGTCATTATTTATGAAGTGAGGAAAACAATGGTTTATAAAGATGAACTGCATCACCTTGTAGCACGTCATGGTACTTTTTTAGTGCAAGTAATAATTGTCATTGACTTACCCACTTGAAAAACGATTGCTGAAATCATTCTTTCCTGTTGGTATTTATAAAAGAAAAAACATTTTTTTGTGGTCAGCTTTTTATTTAGATAGATAAATCCAAAAGTGTTACCAGAAACAGAAATGAAAACATAAATTAAGTCTTAAAGAAGCTGCTGGACATGACAAAATGTAACTTCTTCTTTTCTTTATTTATTCAAAATCTGTAATGGGACTTAAAAAAATGCTGTGTACATATATGTGTCCATTTCATACAGAAATGCACATAACAATTGCTTATTTTCATTCAAAAAGTATAGGGCACATTACAGCTATTCTATTTAGTGGAAAGCTACTGCAGTGAACCTAAATCTTTAAGGCTTTTAAATGGTTCAGAAATATTTCAAGAGAAAACAAAACCATATTCCATAGGAAATACCCCAATTTGCAAACTGCTGGAGATGTTACACTGAGTCAAGCTTCTGACTGATTTTGTAGAGAAAACTAGTAATCTTCTCCTTCATTGCTTTGCTTAAATTACGTGGTACAGCATTTCCACAGAGCTGCCAGGATGCACTCTACACTACAACAGCCAGATTCTCCTGTGATGTATTTTCCCAGATTTTATTTTCACCGTGGGAGGTAAATAAAACGATAAACGTGTATGCAACAAATATTTAACCCACTTAGCAATGCCCATGTGCTGTTGTATCTATTGCCTGCTAGGTGTCATGGTGCATAAATCGCCTAATTGCATAGTGAGAGTCTCATATGTCTGTAAAAGAAACAGTTTACACAAGTCTTTTATAAACTCTGGATTTTGTCCAACGTTGTATATACTTTCCTATCTGGCTTTTTGAGTGACTTATCTAGCTTACCAGGGAAGAAGCATTAAATGAATGGAGTTAAACACGAGCATGGGAAATATCTCATGAAACAGAGAGCGAGTAAATGTCTGATTCTGTCATATTTCAAAGAGAATACATAAATAAATGAAGGTTTATTTTAAAATGTATTTTAGTAGAAATTATTGCTAGTAAACTTTATTCTCTACTTTCGTACTAACAGAATTACTTTTCTTTCTCTTACAGAATAATGATATAATCTATTACAATGCAAAAGATGATCAGAATGATGTAAGTAATATATTTTTGTTTCACTGCCTGTAGTCTCAGAAAATTAAGGGATTGAAAATATTAATGAAACTCTAAGACCAGCATTTAGATATTTTGCAGAAGCAATAAACTTTGAAATGTCTTCAAAAGTTTCCTCAAGAGCCAAATAATATTTTGTGCTCTAATTCTCAAAGTCTGTCTTCCCTCATACAGTCTGAATTACTGATCAGGCAGGGAATGTGCTGGGAGAAAAAAGATACTGACACAAGTATCATTCACTTTTGGAAATGTAATAAAATCATAATTATAGGACTGGAGAATCAAAATGAGAAATGTAAATAATTTATTTGACTCTGAAGGAACCGTTTTCTGGCCCTATTTTCCAAGCTTATATTATCTTATTCTGTATCCTTTGTAAGAAATTTTTTACATGAGGGGAAAGCAGATTTAAAGTGTTACTGAATAACTATTTTCATGCACTTTGTAATCACTCATATGACTGTAAGAAGCTTTGGGAAACTGTAAATCCAGTCCCAAGATTTAGTCAAAATGTATGATATTTCAATTCCTAGTTCTACTAAAACTCTTACTTCAAGTGGTTTGAAGTTTCCTATCTTGCTTTAACTATTAAAAATCTTAATGTCTTCTGGGAAGAAGACAAGTTATCCTCACCTTCACTTGAGATAATACAACTGCTTGTCTTCATTATCGATTTAATTTATAAAGGCATAGAAAAAATGTTGTAAATGTATTAATCAGAATTGCTAGCATGCTTCATTTGCACTTTTTAATCAAGTATTCTTTACAGATTGATGGCATCACTATTACAATTGATGCTTCTGCTGTAAGGCAATTAAAGAAGGTACATAGATCATGTCAAGCAGAACTATTTGATATGCTTATATAGAGTTACTGGAATTCAGATACAACAGTTTACTGTCCTGAGTTTTAAAATTTGAATACTTTCATAAAAAAGAACATAAATTCGAAAGATATTGTTCTCTTCTGACTAAATTCACTGGGATTGCAGGTGCAAATCACTTCTGGAAACAGAATTCTAAAGCTTAAACATTGTATTTTGAATCTAAATGTACCATATAGTGATGGTAGATTATGATGTGAAGTAAAAGACCCTGCTGTATCTGTTATGATTAAATAGTATTGGGAAAGGTTTTGAGGTGACTACTTCTACAACATAAGTCCAAATCTGTTAGGCAAGGCAGGAAAGGAAATGCTGTTCTAGAGTTTACTCTCATTTTCCTTGGCTTTCCTCAGAATTTTTTTTTTCCCCAGAAAAAAAGCCCAACACCACCCCCCACCCTGCCCCAAAAAAAAAAAAAAGCCTAAAATTTTATTCCACATGTGTCCAAACCATTCTATGATTCTATTTGTATTTCTTTTTATGTCTTCTTGAACTCTTGGAATAAAGTTTTTAATAACCTTTATTGTCAAGTTAAGAATAGTTCCTTCTGAGTCAGGGCCAAACTGTCAAGAAACAAGTAACGCTGTAACACAGCATCAGCAACACAGAGTGCAATACCAAAACCCAATACCAGTTTAAGTTATTATTTTGAAATGTTTTGAATCACGATGAAAAATTTTGAGTTGTAGGAATTTCAGCTTAGTGGGCTGAAATGTTTTGCAGATCTGTGCTATATGGACTGTGTAAAATATAAAAATATAGCATTAAGACTGTGGTTCTGTTTGAGATGCCAGTATATTTATGAGGTTATATGTGTTGAAATAAGTATTTTTCTTTCCTTCATAACAGTTCTCAAACAAAAAGTTAAAGAGGGAGAAGGAAAAAAAGGAGTTTTTTGTTTTGTTTTCTTTTAATTACTTTGTTTAATTCTAAGTTTAGAAAACAATGTGAAGGGAAAATATACCAAGAAAGTATTTACAAGCTTTAGTTGTTTGAGAGCATGTGCTTTCTGTCAGTTATCTAAGCTTTTTTGGCTAGCTGATCAGAACAAATGTTTTGACTTACGGAGATACCATTAAAAAGTTCCCCATGAGTTCTAATTACACCATGAAAAGAGAGGCCAGTCTCAGATATCGTAGCCACTGATACCTCATTAGTTCAGCATATCTGCTAAGAGCTGGATTTGTTCATCCTAGAGAAACACAGTCGAATTCTGCTTCTTTGCATCCAAAGAAGAGAAACGAAGCTGGTGAAGGGTCTAGAGCACAAGTCTGATGAGGAGCGGCTGAGGGAACTGGGGTTGTTTAGTCTGGAGAAAAGGAGGTTCGGAGGAGACCTTATCACTCTCTACAACTACCTGAAACGAGGTTGTAGTGAGGTGAGGGTTTATCTCTTCTCCCAAGTAACAAGTGATAGGACAAGAGTAAATGGCCTCAAGTTGTGCCAGGGGAGGTTTAGATTGGATATCAGGAGAAATTTCTTCACAGAAAGGGTTGTCAAACATTGGAACAGGCTGCCCAGGGAAGTGGTGGAGTCACCATCCCTGGAGGTATTTAAAAGATGAGTAGATGTGGTGCTTAGGGACATGGTTTAGTGGTGGACTTGGCAATGTTATGTTTACAGTTGGGCTCAAAGATCTTAAAGGTCTTTTCCAACCTAAATGGTTCTATGATTCTTGCTGTTTAGAAAAGGTGAGTATTTCAGAATGATTATCCTCCTTCAGCTGCAAAATCAGTATTAATTCTTAATAAACAAAATAAATCTTACTTATACTGTAGAAAAAGAATAATTACTTTGCAGATGTAATTTATACTTGCAGACTTGGATCCCTTTAAAAGTCACATCATTTCAGGAACCACTAACATGTACTAACTCCTAAAAAAGTCTTTTCCATATGTCTTGAGTTTTTCACTACTAAAATTTTTGTGCAACAATTTATTGAAAAATTTGAAATGTAGGAATTCTTTTCCTTCATCAGTAAAGTTGAGGCTGATTAGATAAATGCAGATTAGTAATCAAGATTTGTATTCTAATTGTAGCACTTTGTTGGGAATAGAAAGATTTCGGTATGCTCATGCATGATTTGCATCTCATTAAGGTGGTAAGAATAAATTCAATACTTTTTGATAAAAGAGATTGAGTGTGAAAATAGCCGTATTTGTGCCTGGGCTGTCATTGTGATCAGTAATCTAACTTGAAAGAAGAAGCAATAAGGATAAGATGGTCAGTGATCTGATGCTGAATTTTTTTGAGAAAACCTGCATCCAGGTCTCAACTATGTATGCAAACACCACAGACTCTTCCCTGTTCCTGCCTGAAAAAATGCTTGAGAGGACTTAGGTGGTATCTTTTTTTTTTTTTTTAATAGAGAGAGATTTTAATAGAACCATCTCTGAAGCACTGGCTAGTAAAACTTTTTTTGTCATCCATTCTTTGCTATCTCTAGCAAGTTCATATTTTTTTTCTCTTCCATGCTGTGAGCCTTCATTTCATCACAGGACATGATATTATATTTCTCTTTCAGTACGAGTAGGAATAATTAGTAGCAGAAATTTATTAATTAAAATTAGATATCTAAGCTAGTCATTGTAGACACCTTTAGAGAGCTGTTCAGTTTATTCTGAGATAGGTGTCTAAGGTCAGCTGAATCACTTATAGATGTGTGTTTCTCTCTGTTGACCAGGTTCCTATAGCAGACCCCTTTTAGATCGTAACTTTTAGATGTTGGAGAATTAGAGGAATTCATCTCACAGGTCCTGTCTGCCAGTCTTCATTTGCCTCCACTCGTCCTTTTAAAATTATAGCTTTATCAGAAAAATAATTCTCCAACTTAAATTTCGTGTATTTTTTTGTGGTTTATGTTAATATGCTGCAGTATAATTTGCTTTCCTTTTTTCCTGTTTATGTACCATATTAAGGAGATCCTTCTTTCTTTTTTTTCCTCTGCTGTCTCAATGGGCCTTTTTGAATCTAATGACTGTATTTGCTTGGACATGATAAAAAAAAAGCACATGCAGACCAATCATTCTTTGCCCTTTGGATTTCTCAGTCTCTCAGATAAAACAATCAGTTTGTAACCCCTTAGCCCATCAATCGATAATATACCTTTTGTACTCTTTATCCTACAGCAGCAATTAGATTTTACTTACTTATTTCCCTCACAGCGCTGTAATGTGTGAGCACTTCATGATAATTAATGAGTTTTATCCTCACAACAAGGTAGGAGGTATTATATTCTCATTTTTCATATCTCATAGGAAGATAATGGCCAAACCTGTAATTTAATACAGGTCTCTCAAGTTTTCATTCACTGTCCTATTCCCTAGAACCCTTTCAGTTTGATATATTGCAGTCTGTGTTGTGCACTTTAATTTGCAGGTGTCAACTGCCTGTGTCGTATGACTCTTTGGACAAATGCTGCAGTGCTTTTATTGGACAACTGAGTGGTACCACATTAAGGTGCCCTTTCCCATGAGTTTTACTATTGCGTTGCCTATTTTCTGATCTTGTCTTTTCTACCCTACCCTATTTATAGTCATCTTTGCTTCACTATTGAGTTCTTTCCTCTTTTTTTTTCTGCTGGTCTCCGTTTTATTTCTAGTGATTCCACATCTTCTGTATAGATCCTTCTAAATCTGATTTTTCTGTTTCCATGTGTTCAGGTAATCCACCTCTCTACCATGCATTGAATTGCTCAGTTGCTTAATTTGCATTCTTCCTTGATTCATTCCTTTATGTTTCTCTCATCTCCTCTTTACATCTTGCTCCTTTTCTACCTTTTCAGAGCAATTTCTTGTCATAGTTTTATAAACTCCATCCTGTTCAAGCTATGACAGTCTAAGAAGATTGAAATTTTTCAGTGGTTTAACTTAAAGTACTAAGTATCACAAATAAACAAATTTTTCTTTAACATGAAACCAGCTACACCTTATTGGAAGTCTGCAATTCCTCTGCAGGTCTTACTCATTAGGCTTTAATTGGGAGCAGCCAGTTACATCTCCTTGAAAGAGTTATGTCCCTAATTAGCACAAGTGATTTATCAGAGATTTCCTTCATGCAGTCCCATGTTAGATTACAGTCGTGACTAACCGAGTAGTACTTGTGCAGGTATTCACAGAATGACAGAATGTTAGGGATTGGAAGGGACCTCGAAAGATCATCTAGTCCAATCCCCCTGCCGGAGCAGGATTACCTAGATCATGTCACACAGGAACGCATCCAGGTGGGTTTTGAATGTCTCCAGAGAAGGAGACTCCACAACCTCTCTGGGCAGCCTCTTCCAGTGTTCGGTTACCCTCACCGTAAAGAAGTTTTTCCTCATATTTATGTGGAACCTCCTGTGTTCCAGCTTGCACCCATTGCCCCTTGTCCTGTCAAGGGATGTCACTGAGAAGAGCCTGGCTCCATCCTCATGACACTTGCCCTTTACATATTTATAAACATTAATGAGGTCACCCCTCAGTCTCCTCTTCTCTAAGCTAAAGAGACCCAGCTCCCTCAACCTCTCCTCATAAGGGAGATGTTCCACTCCCTTAATCATCTTTGTGGCTCTGCGCTGGACTCTCTCTAGCAGTTCCCTGTCCTTCTTGAACTGAGGGGCCCAGAACTGGACACAATACTCCAGATGCGGCCTCACCAGGGCAGAGTAGAGGGGGAGGAGAACCTCTCTTGACCTGCTAACCACACCCCTTCTAATACACCCCAGGATGCCATTGGCCTTCTTGGCCACAAGGGCACACTGCTGGCTCATGGTCATCCTGCTGTCCACTAGGACCCCCAGGTCCCTTTCCCCTACACTGCTCTCCAACAGCTCTGCCCCCAACTTGTACTGGTACATGGGGTTGTTCTTGCCCAGATGCAGGACTCTACACTTGCCCTTGTTATATTTCATTAAATTTCTCCCCGCCCAACTCTCCAGCCTGTCCAGGTCCCTCTGAATGGCTGCGCAGCCTTCCGGTGTGTCAGCCACTCCTCCCAGTTTTGTGTCATCAGCGAACTTGCTGACAGCGCACTCTATTCCCTCATCCAAGTCATTAATGAATATATTGAATAGAACTGGTCCCAGTACCGACCCTTGAGGGACTCCGCTAGACACAGGCCTCCAACTGGACTCTGTCCCATTGACCACCACTCTCTGGCTTCTTTCCTTCAGCCAGTTCACAATCCACCTCACTACCCGATCATCCAGACCACACTTCCTCAGTTTAGCTGCAAGGATGCTGTTGAGACCGTGTCAAACGCTTTACTGAAATCAAGATAGACCACATCCACTGCTTTACCATCACCTATTGATAATGTATTTAGTGGTAGTAGCACTTTTTATTTTATTTCACTGAATTAACATGAAGCTTCTAGTATTATGGGTCCCTGTGGGGAGTAAGTACCTGCACAAAATGTGAATTCAGTCTGTGACTGAGGGTCAGTGGTGGGTTCCACTGTAGAGAAATAATCTGGAGCATGCTTATGGCTGTTTTAAATATGAAAATCAGGTTTTTATTACTTTATAAAACTTGCAGGGAGAAATATCTTAAAACTGTTAAGCTGCCTTTGCCACATGGTTTAGATAGTATTCTTAATTCAATGATGTCTTCTTATTTTAAAATATTATCTGAAACAGTGAGCTCTGAGATTAAAACTGCAGCATAAATGCAGCTATCAAGTTTTTGTAAATAATAATGGTTTTAAAAAAAAGTACATCTACAGCAAGTTGAAAACTGTTGTAAAACTGAAGGATGGTTAGGTGTGAATGTAAACATAGTTTACAAAAATTCCTGGTGGGTCTTGTGTACCACAATTCTGGGCACATAAGGTGGAATGCATCAGATGGAGAACATAGGAAGTGATTGTAATATTATTGCCCTGCTCTTTTGTGTTTTTTACAACAGCCTTCTCATCTGTGGTGAATAAGTGGGCAAAGTATATTTCATATGGATTGGAAAGTGTAGTTAGCTAACTTGACAAGAAATGATTTGTACACCCCTGTTCTCAAGAAGGCACCAACAAGTAGTCCTGCATTTACAGCAGGTCTGTTCAGGGATTAATTTTGTTGTTGCTGTTCTTCATGTGTGTAAGTTGCAGCTATTTTTAGATTAATTTTCTTCTTCTTCTGAACTTCCTAGGATTTTTCAGCAGGACAAGGTATTGCAGGTATCTAAGTAAAAATATTTAGATACCTAATTCTCATATTTTCTGTTCAATGTTGAATCTTTTGATGGTATACAGTAGAATTAGGCACGTGAAGATTTAACTGAAATGCCCTGTTGTAGCCTTTTTTATACAGACAAGGAAGACATTTTGCCAGGGTAGTTTGCTCTTAGCCTGACCGAAGCTGTAAGAGTGAAAGAACATTTGTGCTAGTACAAATTATATTTTCTATTATGAAAGACTGTCAGAGTAAGGCTGTTGGTACACCTATATAATGAACATTTTAAAGCCTTAGAGAAGTTTCATTAGAACGATAATTTCTAATCTGTAATAAATGTCGTATTTTTCAACTACATTTTAATTTTTATTGAAATATATTGTGAATATTAACCTATTTTTTTTGTACTGGCATGTAGTACTTGGAATTAATAATTAAGTCTATAGTACATTTAAAATTTTATGAAATGAAGAGGGAAAAATTTTATACGTTCCCATAGATGTCCTAACCTATTTCCATTTTCAGAAAATACTTTCTGGTTGTTGCACTTTTTGGTTCTTGAGAGTATTCCAAGCCTCTCTCCTGAGCTTCTCAAATATACAACATATTCAGATATGTTATTCCTTTAAGTTATTATATGTTAGATACTATAGAACATACTTACTTTGCTACATGCGTGAAAAAATTCTGTTTGAATTAATTTGTTTGAAAATGAACTGCCTTAAAAAGATAGATCCATATTTTATCTTTTTTATGTAACAAATTAATTATGCTTTCGGGAGTTGTATCTCTCGCACTGCAGTGTATAACAAAAATAATGTTTATGGTTAAAATACAGACTTCTTGCTGTAGGGAAGATGTAGAAAAATCCTGCTATAAAATAGCACAAAGCACCTTATCTTTGATATATGGGGAGGAAGAGTAAATTGGAAAATAATATTTTCATGTTCTTTGATCTTACATCTCTTGTTCATCCTTTTTATACAAGAGGACTTATTTTTATTTCTAGTAATTTCATGGTACCTTGACTTCCAGGCCTTTTAGGAAAATGCATACTCCAGTCCTTTTACTGTGCACTTTTCTCTCTCACATCTGGAATCCAGTGTTATAATTTCTAACAAACAGTGTGATTTGGATGCCATTCTTTGGAAAATAAGCATTGGAACTGATAGTGAGGAAATGATTGACACTGGCTGCTTTAGTACCAGGATGTTTTGCATTGTTCACTGAGGAATGTGTGCCTTTTACCAAGTACCACTGGGAAACATCAGGTCTTTCCATTTCAAGGCATTATAGGTAAGCTGGAGTCCAACCCATAGGGAGAAAAGGCATTCCTTTGAGCTTCCTATTGAAATTATAATGATCTATTGCCACAGGGAGCAGGGGTTCTTGCTTTTATTTCTTTCTTTTTTTTTTTTTCTTGAGAATTCTGATTAAAAAAATAGGTGTCGCGTTTATGTTCCTCTATTCAAATTTGTGCAAGTCTTCTCCCAAATGAATATACATTCAAGGCTGCAATGAAAAATACATGATAATGAAATATACAACTGCCCCAAAGCTATCTCCTACCTGTGAAAGAGAGTTGTGAAATAATAATGGCAAGAGTGATAACTGTAGTTGTCAATGTCCTAAAAAAGATGAAGATGTTCTTAATGTGGAGAATCCTACCTTGAAGGCAAATTTCCACAAAAGAGCAGTGCTTGAATTCTCCCCATGGAGGCTAAGTTTATGCCGCACCAAAGATCAGAATTCAGCCCTAAAGCTAGTGATTCATCAGTTTAATGGAAATTTTCTTCATTTGGGATATTTCCTACTAATATCAAATGCATGAGTGATAACAATTGCAGTGAACGCAGTGTAGTTGTTTATTGGTAAATAAAGGCCACTCCAAAAGCTGAACTTGTTTTAGAATGTTCATGCATTTGAAGTGGTGATTTTTAGCGAGCGCTTTATTGCCTGATTATGGATAGCAATGTTGTACGAGTGTTTTGACATGTTGCTTTGAAACGTGCCGGTCACTTTGAGATTTTTAAGTGTTACAAAACAAAACAAATGACCGAATCTGATGTTTTCATATGATTCATTGAAGGCAGAAGTAGGCTTTGAAATTTGCAAGTCAAATCAAGACAACTGGAATGGAGCACTTATAATATTTTAGTAAGAATTACTATTAAGACTCAAGATAACTAAATCACCAAAATATTTTGAGTTGTGTTTTCAAGTTTAAGAAGTTAAAAAAAAAAAGACAGACAGTGTGCTGATAGGTGTGTCCTCTGTTCTGCTGGTCTACTGCTTACTCATACCTCAGATGAAATAAATGACCAAATGAAACCTTCATCATAAGTATGGCTGAGATGAGCTAAATATTGTAATTACAAAATTGGCTTTAATATTCTGTTTGTATATGGGACAAAGGAAACACTCTGGTATCCCCATTCTGGGAAGTGTATACAATTATGATTAGTTGATTGGGAGATTAATATGCAGTTTTGCTTTCCTCAGATGATGCAAAGTGCTGCCTTATGCAGAGACATAATACCATATTGACTTTCTTGGAGATACCTTCAGAGTGGTTTATGATTCCGCATATATGCCCAAACAGGAAATAATCTGTACATTGTACTGTTTTGAGATTTTCATGGAGTTTCCTGTAGTTTAAGTGATCTGCCCTTGCAAGTGAGAGTATTTCTGAACTGGCCAATATTGTCTGCAAAAGGCCGGATCACTTTCCCTGGCCTTTCCACATACCCATTCTTAACATGCTCTGTCCCTGTTGTTTTTTGGAGAACAGATTAAGAAAAATAGGCTGAAGAAGGGTATATCTAATATAAAGCATTTCATTTGTAGGTGTTTGTAAGTGGATGACCAGTCTATTCTATGAAGTATAAGGCTTTCTCACTGTAGCCAGTGTTATCCTTTCCTGCAGGTCTCTTCATTAACACCTCTAGTTTCCAGTACTTGCCATAAATATATCACAGAGACAGAGCTTCAGTACTGAAGCCTCTCGTTTTATGCAAGGTCATTTACTCCGTAGTTCTGCACCTGAGTCATGCCTTGAGTAGGGCTGAGCAGGAAGCAGTCTGGGGTTTAGCTTCAGGAACATTTCTCACCCACATGGCTGTGAAAGGCCATCTGTGCTTCTCCTTTTGTCTTGTGACTTGAAGTCTTTCAGAGGTTTTAGTGTTGGTATGTAAAAGGGTGGATTACAGCTACTCTTGCAGCTCTCCTTTATGGTGAGTATTGCAAATAACTTTTAAACCACTGGGGAATCACATTGTCCAGACCCTAAAAACTTTTGAACTCAGCTTCAGCTGATCTTTCACAAAGGTATTTTCTTTTACTGACTTTTTTTTAAGTTCTTTCAACATCTAAAGGTTGACCTGTTTCTTCTTCCTTTTTTTTTTCTTTTCTTATTTTTTTTCCTGTTTGTTTGTTATTTTTTTTTCCTGTGATGTGCTTCTCTTCTTGGGCAGAATATCCTTCTAAAATTTCCCTCATTCTCTGTGAATGCTATTCTTCTAATTTATTACATTGTTGTTTTTCACCATACTAACATTTTTAAAAAACATAAATAGTCTTACATAGTGTTATGGCAGTTTATGTAAATTATTATATGGTATTTAGTCTGTAGGGAAAGCCTATGGTCCATATGTAACCCAGAGGTCAATGTGTGGTTTAGTGGTACCTACCACTTTTATCTACCTAGATACAGCTGGCATTTAGTTAGTGAAAAGGTCTATTACATTTATGTGAGCATGAATTAGTGAGTGATGTTTGTGTAGCATTTTGAGCCTCATTAGTGTTAACTCAGAGAATCACAGAAAAAATTAGATTAGGAGGGCTTCTGGAGGTCGTGTAGTCCAACCTCCTTCTCAAAGCAGGGCTTTACTGTTATTAATGTTGTTATTGACACAGAAGATGGTACAAATTAAAAAGAAAGAGCAATAACCAATTAATATGCTGCAAGATGTACAAAATCTGGACATAACCAGTATGAATGAAGATAAGAATGTGCTGTGAAACAGGATCAGTTGATGGCTTAGCAAAGCATGGCAAAGACAACTGCATCAGATGAAAAAATCAAATTAATTAAATGTTCACATTCAGTGGGTATTATAACTAATTCCCAGTGAAGCATTAAGATGATTTAACAGTTCTTATTCTTCAGGGATATGATCTTTAATCAGATGTGGGGATGGTAAAAGGTAGGCAGTGTAATTTATTCCAATAAGAGTAGAACAGTATCTATTCTGAAATTTAATTGGATGATATATGAGAAATCTAAATTATTTAGGGCGAATTTTCATCTTGAAATTGTAAATGACCAAGTATTCTATGGCACTTTTGTCAACAACGGATATTTTTATTTTATTTTATTACATATGTTTGAGTACTCCAGTGGGATGTGACTACAGTAATTTGAGGGAGGCTATGAATTTTAAATGATTTTTTTTTTTAAATAATTTACTGGGCTTTTCTGAACTGCTTGTAACATTTTAATCAGTTATGGTAAGATGTGTTTTTATTCTAATATGATCATATATTCCTAGTGTTGGCTAATGACGTCATCTTATCCAGTCAAGCCACTATCAAAGTCAGTGCTGAAGTAGGTAGTTCTGTCCAATGCGTAATACCTTAAGGGCAGGCAGGAAAATCTCTCTTATTGAACATCCTGGTCCTAAACTCCTGAGTTTTCCCAGGCCATCACCCCATATAGAAGAGAATCAAGCTGAGAGGTTCAGATGGGGTTACACATCATGACTCCTGAACTCCAGACCAGGATGTACAACCCAGGAGGGATATGGAGATGTTGCCTGAACCTTCAAGGATGGAAGGGATAGAATTAGCAAAGTCAAATGTCAGCTGGGGTTTGTATTGCTGACAGTTGTAAAGAGCAACAAGAAGTGCTTCTTTAGGTACATTGATATCAAAAGGAAAGCTAAAGAAACTTCTCAAAGGGGAGGGGACCTTGTGGCTAAGGACATAGAAAGGATGAGGTAATTGGTGTCTTCTTTGCCTCAGTCTGCCACGTGCCTTAGCCTGGCAGCAGGGCTGTGGGAGAGAAGCTGATTTCCAGAAGCTTAGGTTTCTGTTTTGAAACTATCTCCACCTGAAGAAATTAGGAAAACCCAGTTCTTTTAATCTGTTTCTCTAAAATGTAATTCACTGAAATGCTACAAGAGTGCCAGAATTTCATAGAATCATAGAATAGTTTGGGTTGGAAGGGACCTTTAAAGGTCATTGTCCTGGTTTGGCCTAAACCAGGCCAATTTTCCTTTCAGTGATTTTTACTTTCAGCTAAGTCTCCTCTAAGTAACAGCACTTTCTGAAACTAACTGCATGTTTTGCAGACACTGTCTGCTTCCAGGACTGATAACGCTCGAAGTTTGTAGTTATCACTGAGGCACCGGTAGGGATGTTGTGCAGAAAGGCTCTTGCTGTACTTGTTCTTGAGAGAAACCAAGGTCACTGCTGAATTCCTCACTGCTTACGAGTGAAGAGCCGAAGGGAGGTCGCAGCTGCAGGGGGGAGCGGACAGGGCAGGTGACCCAAAATTGACCAACGAGGGTATTCCATCCCATACACGTCATTCTCATTATAAAGCGGGGGGATAACGAGGGTCTCTTGCTTTCTGCTATGGCCGGTGTCCAAGGAGGACTCCGTCTGTTTTCCTGCTGCCCCCGATCCCGATCCGTGCATCCCTGAATCCAGCTCTCGACCGTCGCTAGGCCCAGCCTGGGCCTTCCCGGAGCCTGCCCTGCAGTGCCGGTGGTGATGTGGCTGACTTCAGGGGAGCTCAATCTTGGTTTTGTATATATATTTGTATATATTTGATTATTTCTATTATTGTTATTATACTCTTTTTCATTATTATAGTTTATTAAAACTGTTTTAACTTTCCAACCCAGAAGCCTCTCTCCCTTTTCCCTTTCCCTTTGGGGGGAAGGGGAGGGTTAACAGAGAGCATCTGCCATAGGTTTAATAGCCGTCCCAGCTTTAAACCGTGACAGATTTCTTGGCGCCCAACGTGGTTGGGATAGAAAGAAAAAGAAAACACTATTATGTTTTGGATATATAATAATTTTGTGAGTATCTAAAAGTTCTGATCAGCAGCTGTGAACCACGAAGGCCAGATGAATGCATAGAGCAGGTTTTCAACCATCCATAAAAAATAATATAGTTGCGTATATAGTAGCCAGGGGCAAACCTGTAAGTAGATGTATAGAAATTAATATCAACAAAAGATAGTTGGCATTCAGAAAAATGGCTTAAGAGGCAAATAAATGCTTCTGGATTAATTTAACTCTATATATGTTACATACTAAAGTTATTCAGGTGGCAAAATGCTAAAAATAAAATTACTACTATAAAAGAAATCTTTTTTATAAGAATGTAAATACTCAATCCAGAGTTCCATTCATTTTCTAACTGACATCCAGTAACCAATTCATACATTAGAAGCATATGGAAACACTAAAAGCACTGAAAACAATACATACATATTTTAAATAAATGGCCTTTGAGTATGACAGACTGACAGTTGCAAATAGAAAACTATTTCCCTACATCTGAAGCTACTCAGACCCTGTATATATATATATTCTTATGTTTATATATATGAATATATGTATTCTTATGTGTAATACCTCTCTGTTGTCTAACAGATAAAGTAAGAATATTTAAGTTCTTAGCCAATTGTTTTGTTATTTCATTTATAACTCTTTTGGTCAAGTTTTGTCCCTAAGAGTAGACAGAAGGATGTCACTCAGTGCAGCTGAATGAAGACCACAGTCCTTGACTGACATGCAAACAAAAATGAAGTAAACTGTCTGCAGTTTTGTCACAACCGCCTAAACCCACTCAACAGTTTTCCCACAGCTGGAAAATCGCATCTCTTGAAAATGAAAGTAAAAGAGTTATCAGAAGGCAATGCACTCATGACGTTATCTAAAATGCTATGAAGGCGTAATAGCTGTTAGAAATGCATTCTAGCTGAATTTCAAAATTAACTTTACTCTGTTTTGTCCTTAGAAGATCTGTTCCCATCCTCTGCTTGCTGCAGGCGTATTGCTGAGCTGTGTTCTTCAAGTGACATTTCCTTTTACTCTCCCTGTCAGCTCCAGCTGTAACTTTTTAATGGGGCCACAAGCAGTGTTGGAGGGGTTGCATATGTAGTTCTACTGGATTACTTTCCTCAGGGAATAAAAAAACCCCAACAAAACAGCAAAACTGATTTTGAGTAAGGAACTGAATGTAGGAAAAATTCTATGCTCACTTTGTATATGATAGCATTCGTTTGTATATGATATATTCATTATATACATATGAATGTATATAGTGCATATACATAATACATATGTAAGGAGTAGGTCTGGGAGTGGACTAAAAGAAGCATAAGCAGGTGGACTCAATTGTTTAAAATTTTACATTTAGAAATTTCAACAGATATTTAGAAATCAAAAAGGGGAAGAAACCTGGAGATGAAAATATAAAACTTTTGGAAATCTGCAAAGAAAGACAAAAAGGAATGACAGAGCAAGAATTTAATGTCCCTAAAACCGTAGCAATTCTAAATCCATCTCCACATTCATTCTCTAAAATGGCATCGATAGGGACTGCGAGGCTTTATGCAAAATGCAATCCCTAGATACTAGGTCGATGGAAAATACTAGCAACCAATTCCTTTCTGTTTTACATAAGTGTGAAAGCAGGCAGGTGCCATTGTTTCTTGCTGGATATCAGTTCAGGAATTAAAAAAAAAGAAATCTACCTTTTATGCTTTTGTCTTCATGCTAAATCTCTTCTGATGCTTTGAATAACTTCTACGTTGTTCCTGAAAAGAGTCTGCCTTCAGAAAACAACTGAAGATTGCTTCATTTTGGTTGTGTCTTTTTGTGGTTTCATTGATGGTATTTTTTTAATTAATATCAGTTTTCTGATCTTCAGTTTCCAACAGCCGCAAGAAGCAAAAGCCAATGAGTTTTATATGTCTGAAAAATATTTCTCATTTCTACAGTAACTAGTGTTTTTCAACTAAATGAAAATTTACTAGCAGAGATACAAAATCCACTCATCTTCCTATGTCTATGATGATGAAAATTAACTCAATGCTGTGGAAAGGAATCAGGATATATTTGGCTGCAGTGAAATTGGCAGCTAAACTATGTCAGAATTTCTTGAAATGACCTTGTTTCATGTTGTTTTAATGGTTGTTTTCTTTTCTAGACACATCTTTCAGTGATACTTCTTGGCATAAAGTTTCCAGTTACCTCATGTACATACATTAATTTATGTTCACAAAGCCCTTCAGAGAGAAGTTGCATTATTTCTGCTATGTATTTGGCTTATAAGAAAAAAGAAAATAACCTCCAGTTTATTTTAGATCATGTCAAAAGCAATTTAGCCAAGATCACAACGAACAGCTACAGAAGAAACCAGTTTACCTGAATTTTAGCTGCTATATCAATTTCCCTTTATTCTGATGGTGAACGGTAGACATATGAAAAAATACTTTATTTATTTAAAAAAAAAAGTCTTAAAATGGCACCAGTGTGAACTGAAAAGAGAAATGGATTTTAGCTGCCTCACAAGGGAGGGAGAAACTGCTCTGGAGATTCATTGCAGAGAAATGAGTGAGTTATTTTGCTGACTCTCAGTGGCAGGTAGCAATGTAATTCAATAAGTGAAGGCCAGGTTTGAATAGATAGAAAATTAATCTTCAACCACTATCTCCTGTGGGATTTTCCAGTGCCAGTATTGATTGCATTTCAGCTTCTGACTTGAGAGAGAAATTGGTTGGAGTTGGATTTTAATTATATTCACGTGCTGGATTACTTTTCTTCAAAATATGTGTTTTGCTGCTTTCCTGAAAAGAAAGTCGAACTGGATATTAAAAGTGTACCAACCAATGCCACAATCTGTCAGGCTTTTGATAGAAATACCAGACTAAAATAATTAATACCATTGGGGTTTTCCTTTTTAATCTTTCCTTATATTTTATTTTTTTTTTTCAAATTTAGGTGTAGGTTACTTGAAATTCATAAATTTGGCAAATGAAAACTAAATAGTTTTTACTTTATATAGGAGGATCCACTATAAACATTGGATGTGTAAGGCCTGGCACAGCATTAGTTTTGCTGGGCAGGAGGTAGTGGCCCAAGTGAGTGCAATATTAATTTGCCTCTAGTGCTTCTGTTACTTGCCTGTTGCATGCAGAACTAGAACAGACACCTTTAGATTTAATAGCAAAATTAACCCTGTGTGAAGAAAACTATAGAACTTCTAGAGGATTTTGTCATTTGGTGTCTCTGGGTTTTGGGGGGCAGATAGATGCGTTGTTTCAATGTCAGAGTTGCACATCACAAAATACTCACAGGAAAAGTCAACAATTGGGATGTAAAAGCTTCTAGGTTATTTTATGTCATCGTGATAGATCCACTGCCCTCCATCCAGGCTGCTGAGGTAGATATAAAATACAGTTCAGCTGGAGCAGGTGAACTGATTAAACTGAGAAAAACATAGCTGAAGAGTTTTTAGATTCAGTTTTTGGTTTTGGTATCATGGAATATTAATAGGAAGAATAACAGATCCAGTCTTTATCATAGTAATTTTTTTTTGCGGGGGGGGAGGGTATGCTGGGTGTGTGTGCTGTTAGAAATGTACGGAAGTAGACCGTGTGTTTGCAAGTTTAAGGCACTCAGGTGGATTATTTAAACCCTTTCAGTTTCAACAAAGTTTGATCAAATTTTGGCAGTAGACTTGAAGCTTATTCCATAGCACATGAGTGATGGGGGAGGCTGAAAGCTTGTATCTGTTACTTGGAATGAAATTGAAATACCAAGCAGAAGAAACATGATGATTTTATATTCAGATGCTTCAGGAATTTCAATTGAAAATCTAAATATACTGTAGTATGAAAACTTCTGTGCAGTACCTGCTAGGATGGACCTTACGGTTTACTGCCTTCCTCTTTTACCATTCCTGCTCTGTCCCAAATATTTCTTGTGGAAAATTAGTTGGAAGAAATCTTAGGACACCCACTCATTCTGGTGTTTTATTATAATAATGTGGCTTAATGGTCCCCAGTTCTTTTCTGGAGTGTTCTGTGAAAGCATCGAGAGTTTGTAGTCGTTTGTACTAATTTCAGAAATAAGAGTGTTAAGGTTTTTTTAAATTAAACGACTTTCAGGCAGGAGAGAAATTTTCTTATGTGAACGATTGATTGTTGAGATTGCATTTGCAGAATTAGACAAACTCATTACTTTGGGCAACATGAAGCCAAAAGATAACTTGTGAAAAGAACTCCAGAATTTGCTTAATGTATAGCATTCCAGTTCTGGGGAGGGGAAAAATCCTGCATGATAACGTAGAAGAAAAAAAACGACCAAAAACCAATGTAAAAATTGAGCCAGATTACATTGCCTGAAGCTATCATAATGCTCTGTCATTTCAAATCATAGAACACATAAACTTTTACTGATCCTGGCTCTGGTTTGCACACTTAAAAGTAAGTTATAATGGTTTGTGGTGGGTTGACCTTGACTGGCTGCCAGTTGCCCACCAAGCTGCTTTATCACTCCCCACTCTATCACTTCCCTTCCTCAGCAGGACAAGGGGGAGAAAATAAGATGACAAAAAACTCATGGATCGACATAAAGGAAGTTTAATAAAGAAAAGCAAAGGCCACGCATGGAAGCAAAGGAAAACAAAAAGATTTATTCTCTACTTCCCTTCAGCAGGCAATGTCCAGCCACTTCCTGGGAAGCAGGGCCTCAGTACATGCAGTGGTTGTTCCAGAAGACAAACGCCTTAATAACAAATGCCTCCCTCCCCTCCTTCTTTCTCTTAGCTTTTATTGCTGAGCACAACATCATATGGTATGGAATATCTCTTTGGTCAGCTTGGGTCAGCTGTCCTGGCTATGTCCCCTCCCAATCTCTTGCCCATCCCCAGCCTGCTGGCCTTTGGAGGAAGGGTTTGGAGAGACAGCCTTGATGCTGTGTGAGCACTGCTCGGCAGTAGCCAAAATACTGGTGTGTTATCAACACCTTTCCAGCTACAAATACAAAGCACAGTACTATGAGGGCTGCTATGGGGAAAATTAACTCCATCCCAGCCAGATCCAATGATATCCTGGGGTGCATTAGGGAAGAACATGGCAAGTAAGTTGAGGGAGGTTATCTTCCCCCTCTACTCTGCCCTAGCGAGGCCACACCTGGAGTACTGTGTACAGTTCTTGGCCCCCCAGTTCAAGAAAAACAAGGAACTCCTGGAGAGAGTCCAGCAGAGGGCTACAAAGATTATTAGAGGATTGAGAGATCTGGGTCTCTTTAGCCTGGAGAAAAGAAGACTGAGAGGGGATCTTATCAATACTTACAAATACCTTAAGGGTGGATGTCAAGAGGATGGGACCAGACTCTTCCAAGTGGTGCCCAGTGACAGGAGAAGGGGCAATGGGCACAAGCTGAAACATGGGAAGTTCCATCTGAATATGAGGAACAACTTTCCTTTGAGGGTGACAGAGCACTGGAACAGGCTGCCCAGGGAGGTTGTGGAGTCTCCTTCTCTGGAGATATTCAAAACCCACCTGGACATGATCCTGTGCAACGTTTTCTAGGTGAACCTGCTTTGGCAGAGGGTTGGACTAAATGAACTCCAGAGGTCCCTTCCAACCCCAACCATTCTGTGACTCTGTGAAATGCAAAAGTATGATTTTCAGAAGTCCTCTGGCAATGTCCATAAGAGCAGGTTGTTGTTTCCACTAGAACTGTTAATGAAAATAATACCACACATGTGAAAGCACCATGAAGTCTTAGGTGTTCCAAGGAGAATAATGTTTTTAGGTAACTTACACATTTTATCAATTTAGATTATTTAATGCCATGATATACCTGGACTTTACCTGGTAATAGATTTCCTTAAAGAAAAATATCATCCCTTACTTTGAGTATTAGGAGTTATCCTTTCCTTTCTGTCTCATCTGCTAGAGTGGGGTTAAGTACTAAGTAACAAATTTAACTTCTTACTATAAGGTAGAGTAGCTATGCTGCATAAAAGTCATCAAAATTGGTACCCACCTTCTTTTCTTCCAGAAGTTTAACAGACTTGTAATGTGAGATTCATCTAACCTAATTCTAGACAGCTGTGTTGCAGACTTCTCCATCTAGGCAAATTGCCCTAGGGTTAGCTTAATAGTCAATGGAAAGAGGGAGGCACTTCTAAGGCATGATTCATGTCATGGGAAACTAGATGTCTAATTAAGATCAGATGAATTGCACTGTAAAAATGCCCATTTTTCTTCATTGACTGTGAGGGCAGCCTGGGGTGATGAGCTCAACGCTGCTATGTTGTTGAAATTGGTGGATGTCACTGGTTAGATGAGTTCTGCCCATTGTGTTTCGAAAGGAAACCACCTCCTTGAAACCCATCTGAGACTGCTGCTTACTCCAGGCAACATTTGAACCTATGCTTAGTATAGCATTTGTCCATAACCCTGTGGTGAAGCAGATGAGGAAACATACAGTTTAATTAGGTTACTTTGTGGGTAAGTTAAAATTTAGCTGTCTATACTTTGACAGGGGATAACAGACACAGTGGTAGAATATAAAGAGTAGCTTCAGCACACACACACCTGACTGACCAGACAAGTGCTTCTTTGTCAGCACTATTTTTCAAGCATAACATTTTCAAAAACTGATGACTCTGTAGTATTAAAAATATCCTTATAACTGCCTACAATTGCTGGCTTGAGTAATCATTCAGTATCATAGTTTATTCATTATTAATTTAAGTGGCAGTCTACTCATACCTGGGACCTCCTGTTCCAGCTGTAGCTGAGCCAGGTGAAGACATTGCAGCCTCCCCTTTGGTCTTCACTACCTCCTTGGTTTCCCCACCTCATGCAATTTTTGTAGCTGACTTAGAAAAAGCCTCTACTTTTCTAAGATTTTTAAAAACTTGTGCAGATGACTGAGTTGGAAGGAATCAAGAAGCTGGGGTGCAGACAGGTGAGACAGGATGGGAACCCAAGGCAGGCAGGTGGTGGTGAGCACCTAAGTGTTTGGGAACCTTCCACCAAGGCATCTGTAGCCAGGAGAGTACACGAGATTTCATTGAGGCTAATTATTAAAATGAACCAATGAACAAAACCTGTGTCAATCAATTCTAAGAAGGGTTAATTTCCTTTCTTTGTCTGGATGTACACCACTGTTTCTCAAAAATCTATATATGAAATTTATATTATTGATATCGTTTTAAGATTTGTGATTTACTTTATAATCTACAGGAGGAAAAATGAGATATACAGTATTTATATTTAAGATTCGGCAGAAATTATTACATGTAATAAAAGGTAAAGTATTTGCTTTGCATTATGGATGTAAAAATTCCATGCACTTATGAAATTTAGGTGTGTAAGGTGTTAGGCTCTCACTTTTCTTTTGCAGCTCTTCATTTCACTGAGTTGCATTGCATAAGTCAAAATAAAGTATACATAAATATTTTTGGACCTTGAGCAAGTAAGTGTGTTTATATACAAATGCAAAATGTTAGCTACGAAAGAAAGGCTATAAGTCTGTTATGTAAAAAGAGGCAAATGTGAATGGAAATTTTTTTATCATACTTTGTAATATTTTGCCCTTTACATGTCTTTCTTTAAAAAGCCGGAAAAGAATGACACTGAATCTGGCAGCCAGAGAATCAGACCAGTATTTGAAGAAGATCCTGTTTTCCGACGGCAAACGTCTTACCAACATGCAGCAGTCCACATACCAACAGATATTTATGAAGGCTGTAAGTAGCATGTGAACAAAGTGATTTTATTTTCGTATTAAGCTTATTATTTACATCCCATTCTTAAAAACAAATAACCTCCAAACACAATTTTCATCTCCATTTTTCGTACAGATTTGCTGATACTGTCTTTTTTTCTTCTTTCAGTAGTACTTTAGGTATGTGCTCTATTAGGCATATTCATCTTATGAATTAGTAGGAGCCATGGTTAAAGAGATCCATTAGAATTGGATCTGAGTTTCAGAAATGGAGCTGGAGGTGAAACAAAACTCTTAGACATTCTAATTTTCTTACCCATTCTTTCTCTATGCTGTGTTCTCATTTAATACAAACAATTCTTGACAGCTCTTCTTTACATGGTTTCGCCTCAGGCAGAGATGACTACTGAAAACATTTTTGAGTATCCCAAAAGCATATATAGTTCAGGCAACTAACAGCTGTGTGAGATGGTAGTACTTATATTGCATGCAGTGCATTTCCAGAATTGCAGTAACAGACTTTAGCAGAGAATTTGAATAGATTCTTTCTAGACTATGTAAAAAATAATATATATGTGCATATACTGCTGAGAATTCTTTAATTATATTTCAAAATTAAGTATTTAAGTTATTTTTCAAGATGAAAATAACTTCCTTTTTCTGTGCTTATGATCAAGAAGAAATCATTCACCAATGAAAAGACATTTCAGCATTTAAAATGGCTGCATATTTTTTAAAAAGGGGAAGAAAAAATAAATAGGATCTGTATTTTTTAAGTTTTATTTTTTTTATTTATGGTCCTGATTTCAAGTATGCAGTCTTTCTCCTCTTTTAAAATCTCATCAAGAGGAAAGAGACCCTAATGTGACCTGAGCTCTTTAAAATTCATGGCCATGTTTGCGTGCAGTTTATATAAATGACACAGGGATGTAAATGGAAATGTCAGTATGATCAGGGAAAGAATCATAGTAGCTCGTATTCTTATATGATGTGTTTGACTGACAGACCTAGAGGATTAATCTGGGATTCTGGCTTTAATAATTGCTAAAGTGCACCTTCATTGCAGGATTACAGGGAAGAGACAGGCCGTTTCCTTTGCTTTTATTTGAAGAGTATTGATACTTTGCTGTTAAAATGTTACAAAAACTTGCCTCCTATCATTAGGATATTTGTAAACACCATAAGAACTTTGATATAAGATTGTCATCATAACAGTATGTAAAATGCTTTGTTGTTTTGTTGAATTTCACATTTTAGAAAGTATTCCTAAGGGCACTTATGTCCCTTAAAAATACGTGCTAGGTAATGTTACTGTACAGCCTGTTAACCTAAAAATGGAGACAGGCTATGACTTCCATAGGAAAGGTACAACTTTAGTATTTAATAAAATTATAATAACAGACAGAAATGTACATTTTTGAGAGAGGTAACTGTATGTGTAACATATATGGTTCGTGAGAAATTCATGATTCTTTGTGTCTGGCTATCATATTAATTACCAGAGATGTGGAAGCCTAGAAAATTACAGGGAAGACTGTAATTCTGCATCAGCAAAATCCTCTGGTTGGGTAGCTGGGTAACTTTTGATTACAGATTTTGTTTTCAGAGATAACAGGTTGAGAATACCTAAAAATCACAGATTTCATATCAATAAACACAAAATCATTACCAGTTTATTTTACGGTAACAAAGTTCATGTGCCATCTGGAACACAGTAATCAATTGGAATGTAGTTGTTCACCAACAAATTTCCAAAAGTAGAGTTTAATTTTCTTTTCACAAACGATATTATCCGCAAACAATATTTATAACTCTGAAAAGAGTGGTAACGTATCTTGAACACTGTTGTCATTTTTCTTCCTGGTCACATGAGCTAAACTCTCATTTCTTGATACAGGTTTCAGTGCCCACTATAGTAGGGAGCAGTTGCAAGCTTTGAAAATAGTTTGCAATAAATCTGCAATTCCTTGTTTACATCACAGTCTGCTAGTGAACATTTACAAAACAAATATTACAACAAATCTTTCTGAGAAACAGTGGATTAGACGCAGTTTACAACTTTTATTGCTTGGAAGCCAATTTTTTTGGACTGAATTACACCTTGGAAAGCAGAATTCATTTTTTCACTCCTAATTGTATAGGTTTTGTAGGATGCCAAGAGAATTGCTTTTTGTATCTCACAGAACAGGTTTCAGTGACTAGATATATGGCTTGTCTACTCTTCCTCAAGATTGGCCTTAGCTTCTGTTACCTCTTACAGCAGCAGGTGGTTGTGTCTAGGGCAGAGGGACAATTACAGAGCCACATGTGTTGCTGAATCTGAATTTTCACTTGGATCTGTTGATCTGGTTTGTCATGTTGCTTATTTTTTTGTTGTGTGAAGCTAGGAATTTTAGAATCACTGACTCTTAAGCAATGTGTTATCCATGGAAATCTTTCTTCTCTGTTCAGTCGTCTTTTTTTTTTTTTTAATGGCATTTATTGGTTATTATCTTTAAAGCATAAATCAAATGTGGAATTTCCATCCTCCATTTAGCCCTTTGAAACTGGGAAACTGGTTTAGCCAGTAAGTCTCTAATGGTGTGCCACCTATTTAAACCTGACAAACTATTATGTGCTGTAAAATATTCTTTGGCTTCCTACATATACAGTGATTTGCTTATTTTGAAATACAGTGATGAGCTACTGGTCAAGTAGTCTCTTTTATTTCACCATAGAAATATGTGACAAGTTATTATAAAATATCCATTCACTACATCCAGTTTATTATTTTGTGGTTTATTTGACTGCAGAAAGAAATATTATGAAAGTTATTTGTGCATTCTCTCCTCTGTATCTTGTGCCAGAACCATAGTAGAGACAGGGAAAGGTCTAGGGAGTTAATTTATTTGCCTGTTTCTGAGGATTACAGTCCCACTGCAGGAGAGGGCAATCCCAATAAAACAGAAACAAATCAGTCATTTAATACAGTATTTTTCAGGAGTCCTGTTTAGGTTTTGAAATAAAAACAATCTGCTGAAAAAACAACAGACCCTCAGGTCATCTTTCTACCACAGGCACTGGGAATAAGTCATGCATCTCGTATTTGTACTAACAGAAGTATTGTTTCTAAATCCCTGTTAAAACTGTACCCTGCTTATCCCTAAGCAGAATATGGGAACTGCAGGCCAGGAAAAAGAGGAAATCCTCAGCACAAGGAAAGTGAGGTTAATCTGCCTGTGGATACCACCACACATTGCCCTCGTTGTCTGAGATGCATCATGTACCATCTGCTACAATGGTTGCTCTAGACGTAAGTCTGTACTGGTGTTAGAGTTTAGGAAAGGTGTTAGGCAAAGCACACAAACAAGGATTGCTTTTTTTTGTGTGTGTGGTTGCTCCTACTTTACTTCCTCTAAATCAGAAATTGAAATATTGCTTCCACATGTCACTACGTGATTAGCATTGAAGAGTTGATTAAAGCGCCAGGTTAACAGTAGTGTGTCTTGAACGTGATGATGTCACTCTGAATATGTTTGGACAGCTACCAGCAAGACAAAACAGGCTTCCCCTGCTCATAACCCATTAAAACAGTCATAGATAGAGTTACAATTAATTGATGATTCTTATAACTTAATAGTAATAAAATATACACACTGTTTGTTCATAACCTCCTTTTATTGGGATGGCAGTCCAAATTTTGCTGCTCCTTAAAATATTCTAAGAGGTATATTATTTTTTGATAGCAAGTTTGGTGGTGGACATCGATTTTACCTTTGTAGTAGTGCATCATATATGTAAATATTCTGTCACTGATAAATAAGATTTATTCAGGAATCAAGATATTGATCAAATGTGTAAACATCAGCATTCCTTAAATGACTAAATGAGCAATAAAACCTTTTTGTACTTAGTTTAAATAGCAATAACAGACAGGCAAGACTGTTTTATTAATTAAATTGCTTGGTTTGAAATATTTTAAGATTAATGCTATTGATATATTTTGGTTATAGCTGAGAAACTGTAGCTATTCAGAACTATTTTTCCCATGGTTTCTTCTAAGGGATAAATGAATAGTGCAGTTTTACTACAGCTGAGATGATTGAAAAATGATTGTCTCAAGACTGTGTGTGTGTGTTCACATAAAATTTGGAAACAGGAGTTGGTTTATATGATTATGTATGTCTCATGCAGGCAGCATGTGAGATTACTGTTTGTTCTAATTATTTCATATTTTCAATGATTTCAATCAGTGAGTTATTTGTGAAAACATTTAATGAGTGAAGTGGACCTTTAAGTGAATTTTCAGTGTCAGCCTGTTTTAAATACCAAACACTATGGCTTGGGGTAAGTATAAAGCAAATATTAGTTGCAGCTAAGTCCCTAAGTACTGCTTGATTGGTTCGATATTAAACCTGGAAGGAAAATACTGACGCAGAAGCCTAAGCAAAGAACTCTAGGGTCAGTGTTGCTTTTTATGTTCTGACAATTGTGATTTACTTTTTTTTTCCCCAAGTAGCTTACTAAAACTCCTGATATGAAAATCTTTTTAGATAAGCAGCAAAATGAAACAGCTTTTCTGTCTTGATGATAAAGCTTGTTTCTGTCATAATTCAGAAGGTAAAACAACTTGAACAGTCTCCTCCAGCATGAGGAGGTGCGTGTATATTGGTACTGGGATTACATTAGTTTTATTGAATGGATGGTCTAGCATATGCACCTGGCATCAAGTTTACCATGACTTCTGTCTCAAATTATCAAAATTTAAGATAATAAGGTAGGATAAGGAAAGACTGTCTGGTAACCAAGGTCAATTTAGTCCTCCTTGGAAGACTAAATTAGTTAGGTATATGCTATTTTGAAGGTACTAGTTGTAGTAAGGAATTATCAATGTACATTTAAAGCAATCTGCCTGATAATGATGAATGACAAAAATGTTGAATATTTGCCAATAGATTTTGATCTGGAAAGTTTATCCAAGGCTAACTGATTATTAAATGTAACATAAGGTTCTTAATGGGAAAAGAAATAGTGGCAAATCTGAAATAAAACATACTTCTGTTATAATTTTAGGTACTCTTTTAGACTTGGATTGTCTTACCTTAAGCATTTTGAGAAGTAAATTTAGAACCCAAATGCCATAGACTTTCATAGAGATGTAATTTTCTAAACACTAATTTCTACTGAAAGTGGGTCTTTTGACCTCTGAACATAAAGGAGTTTCTGTGAAATGAATCAAGGGTTAGTCATTTGAAAGTAATTTACGACTCATTTTATTTATTATTTGGTATGTATTAGTGTGGGAGCTGACTGTAAGATGGCTTTATGAGATTGTTGACACCTCTTAACACTCAATATGTTTCCTGGAATGTTAATTTATATATTTTTTTAACTTTTTGAAAAATAAGTTCTTATTTAGAAACATCGTGGGAAAGTTATATAACATAGTAATTTGTGCCTAAAACATTTGTCTAGTGTTTGAATTCTACTAGGTTTTGTTATTTGCCTGAAGTTGGAAACAACAGATATTATTTTTTACATTTCTATCAGTTATTTTGTGTTAAAGAGTTTTCTTAGCTAACACTTCGAGTACTTCTGCAGCATAGAGCTATATTTTAAATATTTTGAATTAAATCAGTTCATTTAACCTGGGGAAATTAAATACTAAATTCCAGTAGAGAGACCACTAACAATTCACTGGGGGTCTTTTCCTTTTCATGATGAAGACTTTATAGCATAAAAGCCACTTGTTACAGGGATGCCAAGAAGTTACAGGATTGACTTTATGATCCTTTTGAGAGAAATTTTGAAAGAAGTTTTCTTTATGAAGATAATTTTGTCTTCTCTTTTCCACTTTATATCTGTTTATTCTCATTTTTCGTGGGTTCTGGTCACTTGGCTACATTTTCCTCTTTTCTGCTTGAATCTGCATTTCCTCCATTTTTTTTCCTCTTGCATGTAGTTTATGAATATTTTTCTCATTCCATAGTGAGGATTCTGGATTCCTCATCTCTCTTCCTGCTCCACGAGTCAAAATGCCCCTCTACTTTTCCCTCACGGTCATGTTTTTTTAACTTTTAGGCATCTTATTCACAGCTCCTTCTTCTGATCCTCTGGATCAGCAAACATCTGCATATCATCTGTGGTCTGTCCTCTGTCTTGCTTTATTGCCTTTAGGATTTCCGTGTTTTCTCCAAGTGCATGTCTAGTCATTTTTCATATCCCCATTGGGTAATATTTCATAAATAAATAACTTTTGTCATACTTCTGCTTAATATAATGGGCATCTTGCAGCCTTGGCATCCTGTCATCTTCAGTGTGTCCTTTCCCCTCTCCCTTCTTGGTTTCTCTTTTGGATTTCTTTAATAGCTGGTTATTTTACAGGGTATAAACCTTTGCAAATAAATATCAACAATTTTAAAACAATATTAATTTCTGTCCTTTTCTATACAAATATTCATCAGTTATGTCTCCTAAGGTAATTTTCAATGAATTATCTGTACTGGAAAAAGCCCTAAACATTATCCAGTGGATATGTTTACATGGGTTTACACTGAATTCTGAGTTAGTTGAATGAAATTGAATAAGCCCTGTATGTGTTAAAGTGCATTTGTGCATAAGTATCAGTTTCTTAGAAGGACTTCTAGACTCAGACAGGACATTTCATTGAGACCAGTACCTGCCATTTCTATTGGAGCTAGCCCCTGCCTGGCAGACCTCGTTCAAGTAAATGCACAATTTTTCAATCCGTACAAAACCAATTAACCTAAGCATCTGTTTTAAAATGAGACCAGGACTTTTCCGTTAATCAACATGATAATTTTGGTTACCTCTAATAAACAAGGTCATGCATCCTGTTGCAAGTCAATTTTCAGCTTACAATTTGTTTATTTAAATGATTGTGTTTTATATAGTTAGACACACGACTCTTTAAAACAATTGTCTGTATAACTGTTCATTCTGTAGGAGTATTTCAAGGTAAGTTATTTACGTTTTTTAACCTTTTGGCCTGTTCCCGTGAAAGGCTGCATATCCTTGGTATCCATTTATTTCCAGTAGCATTTGAAAGCACTCAGACCCATTCAGGTCAGCACCTTACTTTATGATGTGGAAAAAGAATAAATAGTTGCTGATCATAGGAAAAAGAGTGAGAAAGGGAAGTAAAAAAGTATCTAGACCTTGGCCTTCTCAGTTGGCAGCTGAAAATCAAAAGTGCACTTGGGTAGCTCAGCATGATGGGTATAGCAAGTGACAGACCATTCAGAGGTGAAGGAAAGTAGATAATGAAACCTTAAATTAGAAAATCTTCCAAAACAGGCTGACAGAATGTCTCAAAACAAATTTAAAAAAAAGTCACACAGACCTTGGCAAAGAGGAAGAAGAAATAAAGATTGGGAATGCAAAAAGACAAATACATCTTTAGAGTCTTGCAATTTAAATGTTGATACTTTACCACGTGAATTTGTTTCCAGAGATGCCTGGATTTGTTCTGGTTAGCTACGTGAAGGTCCAAAGAGGTTGTAGTGTCAGTTGGTACCTTCCGTTTTGCATATACCCAGCAGGATGAAAACAGATTTTTGTGGCAACACTATGCCAATAACAGATGTTTGCAGATTATTTATATTCCTGTGGTTCTTTATGGAAGAATAGTACTGATATTCCTTGTTAGAAGTGGCCAAATAGGATTATATGAACCTCGTTCACAGTTAAAACCCTTTCTTGGGACAGAAGAAAGTAAATGATGTAAGAAGGAAGTAGCATAGAGGCTGCTGAGCTGGCAAGGAGTGTGTGCCAAATGATGTTGATTTAGTATTTCCTAGTCATTTTTCTTCTGGTGGTGTGAGGATGCTTGGTTGTTTGGGCTGTTATTTTGCTTTATTTGAGTAACAAATCTCAGGAATGAATGTTTTACTATGTACCTGATTGAAGGTGCTGCACAGTCAACCTGGTTATACCAAATATATATTTTGTGCATTGTTTCAGTGTCATTTTGTTGAATCCAAATAGGAGCACTCAGTTCCTTGGACAACATACAGAATATCAAATATTGTCAGTTTTATCGCTAATTTGCCAAGGTTTCAAATAAGAACACGTCTACATTTGTCTCTGAGTTTTACTTTCTGTATTTCAAAGGACCTAGGTTTTTACCTTCTGCTTCACTACGTGAAGGTACTTCAAAATACCAAGTCTGAATGAGACACGTGATGTAAAAATGACTTAGTGACAAATCAGACCCAGGAGATACAGTGCGGTGGTCCCTGTGACTCTGATATTTCTGATACTGTAAAACTGAAATACAGTCTCTAAGAAGATTGTGTTGTATTGTTGTTTCTCAGGAAAAGAGCCAATCACTTGTCCAGATTTAAATAGTACAATATTCTGGCATCAGCAGTCTTGGTAACAATGACATTTGACAGAATTTCTTTGCAACTAGGTTTTTTTACATTTAATAATTATGCAGAGAAATACTGTCTGTAGTACTGCCTGTGACACATCACTATGTGATGACTGTGAAATAACACTATAAACACGTTAGAAGATTATGTTACTGGTAGTTACAAAGATTTCTATACAAATTATTGAATATTTATTTTTTTATCTAATACTTACAATTAATCTCAGTAAACACTAATGTTAAAATTTGAATGTGTAGATTACCTACACATTTTCAAATAATATGTTCACAAAGAAAGCAGATAAAACAAGTAGCATAAAACTGCAGTCCTGCAAGGTCCTCACCTGCAAATCTTATTTTGTCACTAAATCACATTAAATCTCTCAGGTTTTTGTATATCTTGAACGCTTCTAGCATATCTTTACTGATTTTTCAGCGTCCTAATCAAGTGACATGCTTCCTCTCCGTCTTACGCAGTATTTGTGGCTTATCTAAATTTGCATTTTGACAGCATTTTGCTCAGCAGTAACTGCAGGTCAAGTGAATAGTTTATCTTAACGTGTTCTCAACTTAGATATAACATTAAATCTGATTTTGTAAGGAAACCTAAAGATGTAGATAAAGATGTAGATTATTAATTAACTCAATCTCCCTTTATCTTGTTGAAGTCGGTGTACTGATTTTAGTTGGACTAGGATTTCACGTGAAGCATCTAAATAATAAAAGATGATAATGTTTTCATACTGACATATTATCTACTTTTCCTATGGATATTTGATATCTGAGAACTTTAAGATAGTCACATTTCTAGTTAAAAATATAACACAAAAAATTAAAAATACTGAAATGGTTAAAATAACATATTGCATTTAAATTGTTAGATGCTTTGTGACAGCAAAATAATAGGGAAATCAAGTGACTTCCTGTTGACAATTTATAAATGAGAAGGGATTGTGTCCTGGAAATACCATTAGTTACAGCTTGAATGTAATAGCATGGACAGTGAATAAATGAGATTTCATTGAAGGATGCCTGCTCTATATTTAGAAGAGATCAGCTGAGAGATGCAGAGTGTCACTGTTAAATTATTTCTTTATTAACTTTAAATTTCATTTCCTGCAGTTCTCACCAGCATGAGAAATTTACATTACCTAACCAGGAAAATCTTTCTGCTTTGAAAATCTTAATGCAATGTGAAAACCATGTTTTGACATACAGGCTAGATAGTTGCAACATTTATTGTTAGGTCAACAAATGTAGGTAGTCATGGTTGACTTAATTTTAATCATACTGTTTTTTTCTGAAATAGTAAATATTTTTTTTGTTCACACACAGAAGAAATGGTTTAATACTTGATGATGAAATAGTGTTAACCCACATACTTGAGCAAAAGTGTTTGACAGTGGACAAAGATATGGTAAACATCACTTTATTTTTATAATGTTGACAATTTTGATTAATTGGAGTGCTTGTTTTAGCTGGGATCTGTCATGCTTTTTTTTCTTTAGATAATAACTTCCAAAAAATTCTTCTAATTTTTAACTTAAAGACAAGGTATTTGATAAAGTTGTGCATAAAAATGCCTATTTGTAGTTATTTATAATTTCATCAACCATAATGCATTTTTCCCTCTTACCCACTCTCCACATGTACCTCAGAGTTGCTGCTGATTGCCATGTGTGAAGAATCTGCCAAGTCAGACTGCGGCACTCAATCATTTTATGAGTCCTATTTTCACAAGGGGGAAAAAAATGAAAAAGTTATTTAAAAAAGTAAC
Organism: Nyctibius grandis; assembly: GCF_013368605.1. Classification (NCBI taxonomy): domain Eukaryota; kingdom Metazoa; phylum Chordata; class Aves; order Nyctibiiformes; family Nyctibiidae; genus Nyctibius; species Nyctibius grandis. Next base: position 11,872,939 of record NC_090662.1, read on the forward strand.
TATAGTTAGGACCTTAAATTCTGTTATGTGGTAATTATTGCATAAACCTATGTGTACGATGTTAATAGAAACAAGTCTGCATGTTGTTAGTCTGTTCTCTGAGAGTAATAGGATTTTGGATGGTGTCTAGCCTTTTTCTGTCTGGTAGGAAGATTACAGTGTGCAGATTATACTTTCACAAAAAAAGAAGTTTGATTCTATATAGAATAGTTATTTGACATTAATACAGAATATTTTGGTGTCAAAAGTGTGCTAAATTTCATTTCAAGCATATTTTTCTGCAAAAGTGTTTATGCTCGGACTTCTTGTATAGGACTAAAATTCAAGAACATAGAAAAGGCAAATGTTGCAAGTGACTGTGTGGGTCACAGAATTTGATTTCCCTTTATCCTAAACATCATCCTTATCTCTTAAATGTTAAGGAAGCATTTGTGTGAAGAGTATTATAACAGTGAACAGGCAGTGAGGTGCAAGCCCATGTAGTTCCGTAGGGAATTTCTTAATGTGTCCAAAAGTCACAATGTACTGGACTTACCTGGATAATCAGGGAAGAGTGCCTCAGGAATAATTCTCAAGTGGGAGCTGGCAGTTACGTATTACTGAACAGGACGGAACCGAATGGGTGATATTGTGAATGGGTCGCTCTCTCTCTCACAGTCAGGAATTTACTGGGAAGAGAGGCTGATACAACAAAAAGTTGTGAGACCATTCAGAGGGACCTCAACAGGCTGGAGAAATGGCCTGACAGGAACCTTATGAAGTTAAAAAAGGGGAAATGCAAAATTGTGCATCTGGGGAGGAATAACCCAGGCACCAGTACATGCCGGAAGCCAACTGGTTAGTAAGCAGATTTGCTGAGAAGGATCTGGGCATTCTCAACACTGCTGAGGCCACACCTTGAGTACTGTGTCCAGTTCTGGGCTTCCCAGTATAAGACAGATATGGACTTTTTGGAGTGAGTCCAGAGCAGGGCCATGAAGATTATTAAGGGTTTTGAGCGTATTTCAGATAAGGAGAGACTGAGAGAGCTGGGGCAGTTCAGCCTGGAGATGAGAAGTCTCAAGGGAATCTTGTCCATATGTATAAATACCAGGTGGGAGGGACTGAAGAAGATGGAGCCAGACTCTTCTCAGCAGGGCCCAGTGACAGAACAAGATGCAATGGTCATAAGCTAAAACACATTAAACTCTATCTCAACACAAAAAAGTTCTTCAGTATGAGTGTGGTCAACACTGGCACAGGTTGCCCTGCGAGGTTATGGAGTCTTCATCCTTGGAGATATTCAAAACCCAACTGGATGCAGTCCTGGACAAGCTGCCCTAGTTGATCCTCCTTGAGCAGGGGCTTGGACTAGGTGATCTCAGAGGTCCCTTCCAATCTCAGCTGTTTTGTGATATTGTGATTTTGAATATAGCAGCTGCCCAAGGCCTGGATAACCCACTGGCAATTTAGTACCATGCTCAAGCATGGAGAGGGAGAAAGCTTAATCATTTCAACTGATAATAGCCACATGCAACTCAGGAGCCACAGGTTTAGCTACATATCATAGCTTTATTGTCCCCTGACCAATGCTACCTAAACAAACAAAGAAACAAAAGATTTATATATAACTATAACATCATACAACAGCTTTCAGTATTCCTGTACTATAAAATAAATGTGATGACTGGTTGCATTTAGTTAGGCATACATAATATGGTGTCAATATATTCTGTTTACTGTATATTGTAATTTCTTTGTGTTCTTCAGAGTATGGTGCAAGTTATGAATTCTTGTATGTAAATACTGTTCACGACTTGGTAAAGCGTTTCTTGGAGACACTTTGTGGGCGACAATTTCTTCTGTGAGACCTTTTTTTACAACCATCTTTGAATCTATTTCATATTAGTAGTAGTTGATTATAAAAGGAATTCCATACTGATACTTCACATAAGCTTAAAGTCAGAAACCTCTGACAGCTTACTTCAAACTTGATATCTTGAAAATTGCTTTCCTGTGGAGCCTGGAGCTCAGCCATAGGGGTCTTCCTACCTTGTAGCTCCATTATGGAAACCTGAAACCTCAAATTCCAGGGGTCTTGGGACTCATTCTCCCAACAGGGTATCCATGGAAAATTATTCATTAATTTTTTCTTGAATTCTAACTCACTTGAAAAAAAAGAGCATTATTTTCTGTCTGATTAATCGTATTATACAACAATTAAAAGACTGACTCTGTACTCCTTTATGTATCTGCTTTAGCTTGTTCTCTGTGTTCTGGTTTTACAAAAGGGAAAAAAATGGAAAAATTAATGGTTGATCTTAGAAGCGGAAAAGTTTTTTGGAGTTTATTGGAGTTATTTCTCTGAGTTTTTTTAAACGTAACCCTCCCTAATAGTCCTTGAGAAATGTGCATCCCAATTATATGTCTGACCTCGACAAGCTGCATGATGTAGGAGTCACTGCCCATTTCTTGTTTGTCTTTAGAATAATAGTGGTTGTCCCTTATCTTGTGAAAGCCTGCCATGAAATCAAAAAGTTATCTGACAATTAGGTAGCATCTGTTCTTAGGGTAAATATTTGTAATACAGGAATTAATTACTTAGTTAAGAATTTTGGGAATGCAGGTGGTGTCTAGATGGTCTCAGACAAATTTAATATTGAGTTATCTATGGATTACAAGGTTGACTGTGGTAAAAGTCTTGATTACCTGCAAAAAAACCTCGTTGCAATGTTTTTTTTTGAGGATGAGCCTAGAAAACAGTGTTTAGTCTTTTAAGCAGTGTTTGCTGCACAGGGATGTGTGAGACCGTGCTGATCTAATAGAAAGTCACAGGATAATAGGCTCTTGCCACTAGCTTAAGTGTAAGGTGAAATGGAAATATTTATTTTCCAGATGAGACATTGATTTAGTAACAGCTTTCTATTACTGCAAATTGCTGATATAGAAGTCAACATTTCCGCCTCTTTGAAGCAGCCTGGTCTGTTCAGAATGAGTTACATGCTCCAGCAGCTTCACATACCTAAAAGCTGTTTGACTCCCAACAACAGGCTTGTTATCCAAAATATGGACCACGCTTAGAGGAAATATAAAATCACAGTTATTATTGTTGAGGGGTGTGCATGTTTCGTTTATTTTTCCTATATCTTTTTTTAAAAAAATTTTCTCTCTTTTTCTTTTCTTTGACGTGTCCGGAGCATGCACACTCTGGAAATGTTAAGAAAACAGATCTGTTTCCTTATGATTTTCCACTACACCTCATCCCATCTACAGTTATTATTGGTTGCTTTAACAAGAGTTTTGTTGTATGTTATAGCAAAACTCTGCTGCTACATTTTAGATATGATGAAATTATTTTTTTCATTTTATAATATTTTTAAGGTGTTTTCTACTGTTCTTTCCATATGGAATGATCCTATTCTGTAGAAGCTGAGAAAGGAGAGCAGTTTCCAGCTTGTAGGACTCTTCCTAGAAGACTGATAACTTCCTGGGCAGTCTTGGATTGTTTGAAACAACCATATTGATGTGTGGCAAAATGCACAGTACATAACTGTACATAAATATATAGTAAATGGATCTGGAAATCTAAGGAATATAAGAAAAATAATAGCATATATTGCTTGCATATAATATAAAATATGTATTGCTTGCATATAAACCAGTAAGTAACTTCTTCAGTTCATGTAGTTTTTCTTTCTGTGATCTCAGACATTCTTTGCACATTTTGTTCAGCATCAGAATATTGGAATTTAACATCAGCAACAGGCAAATAGAAGGGCAAAAGATATGGTAACGGGATTGTGATCAGAACAGAAGCAGAGAGAAAATAAATCAGAGACAACAAAAGTATGCTGTGCATCATATAAACCTTAACGTTTGTGTGATGGTAATCAGCCATTATCAGATTCAGCTTGAAGGCAGAGCAGATTTCTTACATAAACTAAGAAAAAGTTAATATCTTTTTTTAAATTCCTAAAATAGCGTAGCTTCTTGATGTAGAATATAACATGTTTTTATTAATTTGTTAATTTATCTGATCTCGAAAAACTGGAGACGCCCTTTTTTACCTACTTGAAATACATGTAGACCCCTTCAGGCTAACTTAACTCAGGGCTCTGAAAGGCTAAAGGTTCACTTACTCTTTATAACAACGGCGGAGATACTTTCTGTGGTGCAAAATGTTTTATGATAAATTATCTAATGAAAGATCTAGCTCTTTCCTAAATATATATCTATGTATCTTCTATAGAGAGAATTTTTTCTAAATAAAAACTTTTGGGCCATTTGCCTTCCATGATGGATTTTGGAATTTTATTTCATGTCTACTCAGCTTAGAAAAATTTCACTTTTAGAATTTTCTATCCTAATCATTCCCTGATACCATTTCTTGAATGCATTTTCATAATGCATTTTTCTGAAACACCATGAACTTCTGTGGAAATACATAAATTAATGATAATCACAGAATTTAAATTCTATACATTACACAAGTCAAACTTTTTGGTGCTCTTTTTAAAGAACTAGTTAACATAAATTTATTCATGTTTATAGAAAATGCAGTTCTATGCATTTTTATATGTTAATTATTTTATATTTTTGTGTTGCATGTAAATGAATAAGACAAATATAAGACCTTATTGGTTTTTGTCTGGCTTAGTTTTTTATTTTAAAACAAAGCATGCCTTTTGTCTTTTTAAAGGGGGATTTATGGCTAACACCGTCAGAAACTTTGTGCACACACAAAAACAACTGGGGAAATTGCGTCCTTCAAAATAAAAAGCACACAATCATTCTCCCAATCACTTAGCGATGCATCTGGAAGCATTCTTCAAATGCAGTTCAGAATATGGATTTGTCTCTGCTTTGTAAATTAATAATGGGATTTGAAGTACCAGAGGGCTGTTTGTTTTCATCATGTGGCAGGTTCTGAAGGATTTCTCTCCTAGTGTTTTTTTCTGAGACCTGCCCTGACAAAAACTCTTTTGATGTCAGATAGTTATCTGAGATGTTAGTGTCTCATAGAGCTTCCCAAGAAAGACAGGGGAAGAGCCAAAATCTGGTTTTAGCTGATTTATAAAATCTGTTAAGAGATAAGATGAAGAGAGAACTTTATTTTCATTTCTGCATTCACTACCTCTGTGCTGTCACTTCTGAGTACCTCCAAATGCAGTCATAGATTATATCTAGGAAGATGCAAATTATTTTTTTCATTTATCTGCCAGAAAATATTGTTTAAATTACATAAAATAAATAGGCAAAAATAGGAAGTTTCTTCACAGAAGAAGAAAAAGATCAAGTACTTGCTTCTCTTTTCACAGTATAAGGGTTCTTGACAAATGTGATGAACCTTTTGCTTTGGTGAATGAAAAAATGGACTAAAATTCTGTTTTAAAAGAGAAAAGAAAAATTCCTCCTTGATTTGCAAGAACATGTTTGTAAAGTTAATGATAAATGCATTAGTCAAATTCTTTCAGAAGCCCTGATTAACTGTTAATTTAACTATCCATATCCCTTTCATGTCATCCATAAAAGAGGGAGTACTTCTACAATGGTCTCTTTCTAGTCATTCTTTTGAAATATCATAGAGAACTCATTAAATATTGAAACAAATCTTGAACAATCTTTCTAAGGCAGCATAGAGTTAGAAGATCCCTCCAGCAATATTCGTATTTTAGAAAAAGTTACACCCTGATCCAAGACAGCTTTAAATCTGACATCATGCAGCACTGATTTAAGAAGACTATCACTTTACCTGTATCTTACCCTAGTATGGTAATACTCTATGTATACCCTTGTATATCAATTAAGCAATATTGTTCATCATTAAGAGAAGTTTCAGGTTTATGCTGATATTTCTTTCCCTAAATCCCGCAGATGAATACTTGTGATATTTTGGGGATGAATGGGAACATCACATTTTAAAATCTGTGTTTATTTATTCGAGAGAAAATTCAATTTTCCAGTGCCATAGACTAAGTGTTTCCTGCCTGATGATTACAGGGTGCACGTTAATTCAGTTTCAGTCTGTTGTCAGTTACTGTTCGTTAGCATCATGTTTTTGAAAGAGACAATTTATATGGAGTGCTCCTTAGGAGTAGGGATGTTTAGTCTCTCAAAAGGAAGGAAGAGATTGCTTGTAAATTATGCCATTTCAGCAGATTAAAAAGAGCTTAATTTTGATCAAACCAGTTTGTGTCATAGTTCCATTGCCAGAAACTCAATGAGAATGTAAATGTCATTGAGAGGATGATTGGTCTCAATGACTTCACGTTCAGGCCTCTGGAGATGGTGCTTAGGGTGATTATGCCAAAAGCCCGATAACAACAGACAAAAACCAAAACCTGTCCGTGATACAACGAATATCAAGAGAAAGCTGTGCCACAACTGGGAAGAGCCCTAAAAAACTTGTGAAGTACAATGTGTTACATATTGTCATAACAAACCTTTTAAAAAATCAAATTAAAAATTTAAAAAAAAGAAAATAAAAATTCAAAATACTATTTTACAGTTTGAGGGTTTATTAATCTCAGAAAAACCAACAGGTCCCCTTTCCCAACCTCAAACCCCTTAATTTGGGTGGATTTAGTAATAGTAACATTATTTTTACGTCCTCTGAAGTTTAGAGTACTGGAATGGGTTTCAGGATATTTGGGGTGATTACCTGCTTGTTCAGTGCAGCTGCTTTGCTCAAGCTGAGCTATTTTGATTCTTGAGTTTCCAGTTTATCAGGCTGGATTACTGAAATGATCCTGTGCAGGACAAGATCCAGTTAGTCGCAGTAGCCTGATGCCACATCTCATCTAATGAGGTCAGACTCTGCCAGTTTTCCCACACAACTTGCATTTCTGACTTTATGAATGCCTGCTGCTGTTGTGATGTATATTGAATTTCTTTTTGCTTGTTAGAGTTCAAAACACCATGATTTTTTTCTTGCAAATGAAGTGTGTGCCACAAGTGTGACAGCTTCGTGTGTTTGTAACACATTTAGTCAACAATAAGATGTAATTTAGAATGTAAATTATTCCCTTGGGTCATACCTAGACTGTGTGGTCACTATGCAATAATAATTCTAGAAATATATATTATGGTTGTTTTTCTATGACACGACAATTTATTGGCTTTTGTGTTGAAAAATGCTCTCTGCCATTGGCTTTGAAGGGAAGCGGGAAGGTTTTGCATATCGGACTGTTGAAACTGTAGTGTCAACACAGCTGGTAAACTGCACAGTGTGACAGCATCTGTTGCGGTAAAGCTTTAATAAATAGCCTAGTTAAACTATAATTAACATATGGAGTTGAATGAAGTACATTGAACTTTGACTACAAATATTTCAAAGAAAAGAAAGTCCAGGATATAAGCTGGTGCTGTGCAATAAGCAACTTCCCTTACCCTGATATATTTATGACCAGCAGTCCCTCCACCTCCTCCTATGCACCTTGCTAGACTAAAAAAATGAAATTGTTTTAAACTTCCTCTCTCTTTTGTTTTTTGTATAATCCCTATAGAGTTACTCACCAGCTCTGATACAAGCATCACCTTTGAACATCAATAACCGTGTCAGCTTGCATGTCTCATAGTGCAATAGTACTAATACTGAAGTACATCTGGACCTTTCTGCTTCTGATTTTTTCTAACTGTTGGAAGGTGCATGTTCTAAGAGAATTTTCAGTCAGGTATTATCCTGTTTCTGTGACTCATGTCCTTGAGGTTCTCTCTTTCTTTCCACAGGTCTTTCACACCATGCTGTTCACTGACAGGGCTTTTTGATTTTGTGTCATTGGTATAAACCACTAAAAACACTGAAATGGTGCTTAAAACTGATCTTTCACAAGCTTCAATAGTAATGTCTTTTTAGCCCCATATTTACTTTACCAATGCACCTTCCTGATCAGTCGTTACCCAGTCTACATTTATTGTATCCATCTTCGAACTCTTCACTTTAACTAGCGGTTGTTCTATGTACAGAACTTGAAATGTTTTGCTGACATCCAGACTGATTATTTGAATTGCATTCTTCCTCCACATCCCCCAGCCATTTAATAAATAAATATTTAGAGTTAGTATATTACTCTGGTAATTGTGTTTGACTTACATCTGTGTCATTTTCCTTTCATCTTTATGTTTTTCCGCTTTCACTTTTTATTCTGAAAGCATGCATTATAGGTCTCTTGATTACTTGGATCAGTTCTTCTTCCTGTTTCTTCTTAAATGTATGTCCTGTATTCATGTAGTACTATGGTGCTACTGTTCAAATCCTTCCTGTAAATTCACAGTTATTTCAGAATTTAGTGATAGAGATTACCCATTCCCTCAGTTTGTACGCAGTAAGTTTTTACTTCTGTTCAGTGTTGTAGTTTTTGTTTCTGCATCCTCATTTACAGTAGTTAAGAATCTGTATCCTTGGGTTTCTAGGAGAAAAAAAAAAAAAAGTTGCTGTTGAAAACAGGGTTACTAGCAGAAAGAAAAACTTCAGTGGTAATGTATTTGCCAGCTTTTATTTTCACTTTGACTTAATAGCCTTTGCCACAATGGTCATGCCTAAATTTTTTCTTCCCTATGCCAAGCAACCGCATTGTTTGTTCTCCCTTTTGAGAGGGCTACATCTGTGCTTGCAAAATAAGGGTAACACCATGCAAACACGTTAGAAAAAAAAAGGCAAGCTACGGTCAGAATATCAAATGCATTGTTGAATGCGACAGTCTGAATGCATCCTCTCCGCTATAAAATAAGGTGATTTGCCTTTTGCAGACAGCACTAAGCAGCATTGCTTTGACCATAGGGAAAAACACATATAGAATGTTTAGTTGGGTTTGTATTGCAACTTTCTTTCTGATAGCTTGTCTTTGCCAATGCGCTCACCAAGCATTGTCTTAAAGTACGAATTTAGCCACAGAGAGGCAGTTTATCAGTGTAAATTTCTCAAGCAGTGTGTTATTTAATATCATACAAAGCTACATACGTGCTTAACGTATTAATAGCTTTGTTATTTCTGCTTTCTATGCTTTAATAACCAGTAGGGCCCTATATATTTGCAAACTCTGATTTTTTTTTAATTACCTCCTTTCATTTGTTGTTTTAAAAACCAACCAGAAAGCCAACTGTATTTTAGATGGCACTGATGGAGGACATGTTTGACAGTAAGCTTCACAGAAGAAAACAATACATCATCCTGAGCTTTGAACTGCATTCTGGAAGATATTAATCAAAAGACTGATGACCATTAATGGACCACTGTGGTTCACTTTAGTATGTAGAACACATTTCTCTTTCTCAGTAAGCAGAGGAGTTGTCTTTCATGAGTTGGATTAGTATGTGTATCTGGAGCCACTGTGAAAACATCTAGTTCTTGCTCTGGGATATAATTTTGCTCAGGCACAGTATCACTGTAGAAAATGTCACACTGTATAAAGAGTATAAATAAAAAGAGGAGCTCTTTAGCAAGAATGTATTTAATATTTTGTATGTTCCACTTGGATGAGATACATTTTTCTACAATTTAAAAATGAGAAAACCTGCTTGAAATTTTCTGAAGGCAGTGTAATTCACTGCCTACTTAAAATAATTGTTGCTGGGATGGTTCATAAAACACTTAACTACATCAGAGAAGAGCCTCATCTGAAGCTACTGTTTAAATAGCTTTGTGTGTCTACCACTTTATACTGATAAAATTCTTCCTGTTATTTCTACATCACAGTCAATCTAATATTTTTATTGCTATTAGGTCAATAATTATTGATCACTTAGTCATTCAGCGTAATTGTTTAGTGCTACTATGAATGAAGGTACAAATTGATAATGGAGAGGTATTGCTTTTTACTTCGGTAATTTTTCTAGGAAGGTAGAAGCAAGTACACAATAATTTCTGAAGATTAAGGGATTTTGATATTTAAAATGTGGTACTTTATTATAGCTGTTTCTCAGCTAGTAGCTTAGATTTCTTGTTTCAAAAAGCAAATGCTTGAAGTTCCTATAAAAATGATTCATGTATGTAGAAATACTGTACATGCTTTGCCCAGTACTGGAAGGGACAATATGCACAATCAAGTTCAGTTTCCTGCAGCTATAGCTCTATGCCACCCATGCTGATCTCACCAAGGGGAGTAGAAGTCCAGTTCAAAAGTCCACATCCTGCAAATCATCTACTCTTTTGGCACTGCAAGATATGGGTCATAAAGTACTTCCCAACTGCTTTCCACTTGTTATGATGATACAGTACATATTAACTGTGATGAAACAATCTGTCACGTAAGCCTAAAATCACATCTCCTTTTTTTTTAACAACTATTTCACAAAGAAAGCTATCTTCTGATAGAAAATACCTGAATCTTTTCATTGGTTGGAGCTTTTTTGGGGTAGGGAACTATGTACATCCCATGATAGTGAGATTTTCACCGTTTCCTGTTTCTTTTTTTCACTCTCCGTATAAAAATGTGAGATTAAGTGCCTTTAACAGACACCAGTAATTCCTTTTGAGGCTTTTTTTTAATCATATCATCTGACAATATTTTCACCCAACAGACTGCAAAAATAAAAAGTCATGATGAAAATAAACTTTTTCATTTTTTTTCACCAAAGATACAATGCTACTACATTATAGTTTACATTCTTCTGTTCTAGTCATAATTGTCATTATGTTTGATTCTCTCTATATTCAATTCCATATCCTCTACTGAGAGCTCTACTTCTTCCAGGATTTGTCCAGAATACTGTAATTTCTTCCCTTGAAGCCAAAGCAAAATTCCTGCGGATATGTCACAACTGATACGTTGACTGTACTGTTCTGTTGGGTACTCTGAGATGTTTCTTTTTAACATTGCTGCATTTATCTCATTTCCTTCACTGTGTTTGTGCATGAAGTGTGGAGGTCATACAAGTGTCTCACATCTGTTCCCTTCTAGCTGAAAAATTGTGCCAACTTTGACCCTACTTTCCTCACAATTCTTTGGAAACTCTTGAGAGCTTTACTCACACAGATACTTTTTGTGCTTATTGTGGTCAGACATCACCAAACTGTGATGACACTGGTTTCTGAGCCATTGTTTTTTCTCTGTGGACAAGAAGATTCCTTTCTGAGTATTACCTGAGCCTTCACTTCTTTGAAGATCTTTTGTCACCTGACACGCTTGCTTCTGATCTGCGCGAAGGAGATTCGAGCTGAATTATTTATTCCAGCATGAAAAACAATCAGTAACCTCTGTCTTGCCATCATTAGGGTCTTCTCTGACTCTGTATATTTAGTTCCAAGGAGACAGAATACTTGTCTGATTTATTTATACTAAACCTATTTTCCTTAGTACTGTTTTCTAAAGACTTCTAGTGGTGCTAGTATGATTTTCGAGTCTTGTGTCTCCCATTCTTTCAACTAAATATATATATCACCCTGATATCTCTCTCTCAAATATTGAAAGAAATACTGTCTTAGGCAGTCTCTGAGGAATTATAGTATCATCCGTTCCTTTTGAATTAGCTGCCCATTTCTCTCCAGTTTCTATCATTTGCCACTGCTTGTTTTTCCTTTGTGTCTTTGAAGACAGCAAATTTATACTCTTGCTTTTTAACTAACTGGTCTTTCTCTGCCTTGTTCTTGCAGTTGCCTTCTTCCACGGATTACCCGTGCATCACTCAGTTCTTTGATTTAGCTGCTCTGGTACAAGCATTTTTATGTCCAGTCTCATTCTTCCTTCCTTCCATCACACCCTCTGATTCCTGCCTGACATTAATTGATGTTCTCACTGACATTTCCAATCTTCAGGTTTTCTCAGCCAGGAGTTCTACCTTCTGCACACATAGGTACATGGAGGTTACGCTTATGTAACTTCTATCAATCAGAAACAAATTTCATAACAAAACCATTTAGTTTTGAGTTTTCAGTGGTTGAAATGCTTATAATTTCCATTACACACTTATGCTGCGTGCTGTGAGTGTATGCAGTGGTTTCAAGAGACGATGCTTTGTTTTATTTTCTCTACAGTGATTTAAGCAGATTGTTTATGAAGAAAGGAAATTCCACTTACAGTAACTGGAAATGCAGTGACTTAAAAGCAACAGCAATTTAACTTTATCAAAGAACACAAATTACCTTTTGTTCCTTAATGCATATGTAACGGTAACATCAGCCACATCATAACAAATAACATACTTCGTTCACTGTGAGTAAACTGATAACCGGGCCAAATAACCTTCTGCTGGCTTCAGTATAGAAATTAATGTTTTCACATTCCACTATAGATGGATCAGATAACCATACAGAGTGCTTACTAAAATGTTACACCAGTGAAATGCACCTTCAGTCAAGATAACAGTGTTCCATTTGGAATAGAAGCAACTGAATATTCTTACAGTAGTCTATTTATCACCTTTAAAAGAAAAAAAAAGAATAAAGAAGCATCATCATCTTTAGATCCCATTAGGCCAAGTCTTGATCCTTTGAAATGTTGTCAAGTCCCATTTATTTTATTTTTTTTGGGTCTTTGTTTCTTTTTTCTTGTTTTGATAGATTTCTGATTGTATTCTGAAAGAACAGTGATTGAAGTGGCATCATTGTTATGTTCCCTTGGAAAAGTTCTGCTCCTGATATTTCTATGCAGGTACAAGATTTAGAACCTGCATACCTGCATCTAACCCTTGCGTTATTGTATAATGTCAATTTAAGGTGCAATATGCAGCCTGAGAGCTACAAAGAGGTGGACACTTCAGAGGACTGGGACCAATTCTCCCAACACCTTGACAGCAATGTTAACTTTGCTGTGAAATGGAGAACATTTGCTTTAGGATGTCATTTCATAGCATCTAAGTATGGAATAAAAATATTTGGAAATATATCTGTATATATGTCTCCAGCCATGATGACTGGATTGGTAAAGAATCCTTTCAAAGTTAGGCACACACCTGCTGTGGCTTCACCATGAGAGAAATCTTTTTTGTAACTTTTAAGACAGAGTAGCTCTCTTTGTGCCATTTTTTCTGGTAAATATGTTTCTCATGTAGCCCAGTAAGCAATTATTGAAATTGTTTCACTGTGAATAACTACTTTCTGTGTTTTCTGAATGCATATGTTAGGGGAAATATTGGTTACAGTAATTGCTAAGATTGATTGTTGGATTGATTTTATTTGTACAGAAAACTTCTGGTTAAAGTAAGACATTTTGACTATCAGAAAGAAATTGTTGCCTTGCAGGACAGTCTCTGAAATGTGTTCTTTTCTTGAAAATTAATTGCTCTGCTGTTGGGAGTTTTCACATGACCTGACAGAGTTGTCTGCTTGTTCCCTTAGTTTTCCATATTCCAATTTTATCAAAGTCTTTCCTTTCTTCTTATTATTTTCTACTAATTTTATGTTTATGATCTGCTATTCTGACTATTACCTAAAAAAAAAAATAATCAGTGGGCTATCCTTGAGAGCTTACGTACTACAAGAGTCACACTGTTTGAGTAAAAAAAACAATTTATTATCAAATTTTATACTTTTGGAAGTTTATTATATTATTTCTTTTATTAAAGGCTGACCTGTCAGTAAATACGTACCTAAAATGTTGCATTTGGATTATTTTAAAATGTCACACTGCGTGTTTTTGTAATTTGGAAAAAATCGTTATTACCAAACAATGATGTAGGCTTCTCAGTCAGTCGTTCAACACTCACCTGCAGAAAGTTTGGTAATGTATGTACTCTATTGAGAAACTGTTGGTGAAACAAGGAGTTACGCCTTAGGCTAGAGCTTTTTCACCATAGCAGCTTCCAGATGCCTGGTGTTGGTTTTCTTTGTTTACCAGTGTTATAGGGCTAAAAATTAAGTTCTACAGTAATGATATCTAGCCAGGCTGAGGTTTTGAATATCACTCAAAGCTGTCTTGCCATATTACTCATAGCCTGGAGAGGATAGCAGCTGCTCCATCTTTGTTATAGCCACTGCGTTGCTTGCAGATTGAAAGTTTTGAGCGCTTTGCACATCTACTCAGAACACTTTTTTGTCAGTTTTAGCCTGAAGTGGAGTTGAGAGAACGTGTCTGGGCAAATAGACTGTTTTAAGGGTCAGTTCTGTGAGCTAATCGCGATCAGCATTTTCAGACCACAAGAGGAAAGTGTTTCACTGAGCGTAATGTAAGTGAATGTGCGTGGAGATGAAAACACAGACAAGAAGTATCACTTCTTTAGTTATTTTTGGAGACATAATTCCTGACCGTGGTGGAAAGTTTTGCTTTCCTAAATAAATACTTCATAAATACGTACAAAAAGTCAATTGGTCTACTTGTACCAAAAGACAGATGTGCAGCTTTGTGTGTGTGTGTGTGTGACAAGGTTGCACAATTATGTTTTAGTTTATTTTTACTCAGTGGGAGTAAAAATATCAAAATCAGTGGGATAATTTGAGGAGTGGGCAGTGTTTGGTGTGAGGGTAGAAGGATATGATCCCAGAATGCTGCAAACTGAGAACTGTAAAAGACACTGACCAAAGTTATCACTGGGTTTGAGGATTCTCCTTCTAAGCATTAACGATAAACATGGAATCACAGAATCATGGAACGGTTTGGGTTGGAAGGGACCTTAAAGATCATCTAGTTCCAACCCCCCTGCCATGGGCAAGGACATCTTCTAATAGACCAGCTTGCTCAAAGCCTCATCCAACCTGGCCTTAAACACTGCCAGGGAGGGGTCATCCACAACTGCTCTGGGCAACCTGTGCCAGTGTCTCACCACCCTCACAGGAAAGAATTTCTTCCTAGTATCTAATCTAAATCTACCCTCTTTCAGTTTAAAACCATTCCCCCTCGTCCTATGACTACATGCCATTGTAAAAAGTCCTTCTCCAGCTTTCCTGTAGGCCCCCTTCAGGTACTGGAAGGCTGCTGTGAGGTCTCCCCGGAGCCTTCTCTTCTCCAGGCTGAACAGCTCCATCTCTGCTCAGCCTGTCTTCATAGGAGAGGTGCTCCAGCCCTCTGGTCATCTTCGTGGCCCTCCTCTGGACACACTCCAATAGGTCCGTGTCCTTCTTATGCTGGGGGCACCCAGAGCTGAATGCAGTACTTCAGGTAATATTGAAATAAAGTCTTAAAATGCTTTTAGGAGTAGAAATGCTACAATGTTGAGAAAGGCAATGGAGTATCAAAATGATGACTTCAATATAAAAACGAACATGATACATATGAAAATGATAAGGAAGTGGAAAGCTGCTACTTTGAAAAGATCAATACAAAAAATTCCATAGAAGCTGACAAGAGAAGTGAAAGCTCTTTGCTTGAATAAGATGAATATAAAATAGGGGGGAATATAATCTGATAAGCTAGTCAAAGATAGCTGCTTGCATGCGATCGATATAAAAACAAATGCAATGCAAACTGACAAAAAAATAGAGGGTTCTTGCAAGAATAAGGTTAATATGAAGATAGTGCAATAGGAAAATACAGATCATTGCATCAGAAAGATCAGGGCATGTGATTATGTATATAAAGAATAATGTTACTCTAGAGTACTTGCTTCTTTTATTATTATACTTTTAATTTTTTTAAATTACTCATTGAGATATGCTGTTATTTGGTCACCCCATGGCAAAAATGTTCAGTTCTTTTTTCTTTTTCCTTTCTTTAATAGCCTTTGTAAATTATTGCAATTATTGCAAATCATGGGAAAGCGCTAGAGAAGTGAAGGCAGTATTTTGGTACAGACTTTTAAAGAATATTGTCTTCATCTTTGGAAGGGGTAGATCCAAATTCATATCCTCTACATCGTCTTTTTTTCAGTAGCTTATACTCTTTTTTGTGTGCTTACTGCAGAACGTCCTAGCTGCCAGGTTCAAGAAGCCCTGGATTAAACTCAAAGTCTGGTCTCTGTGTCTGTGGGTGGTAGATTCAAGTTTCCATTACCAGCAGTTTTTCTGCAATAATTTCCCCCCTTATTCTTTCCTGCATGGACTGGTATATATATGGCTTTCTGATGAGCTTATTTTCTTCCTCTTCTTTCTCCTGAGTAATGACAGATATGACAGGCCTACAAAATCAGAGGGAGATAAATGTCTTTGCTCTCCCTCCCACTAATAAAGTCCAACAAAGGCTGAATTCAAAGTTGATGGGCACTACTACACCGACACAACATACCATCAAATGTGCATATGTTCATTAGCATTTTCCATGCATTCTGGTATCTAAACTTTCCAAAGACAGAAATATTACTTGAGTGTTTAATTACAGTGCTTGAGGTCATCTCAAAGTCACCAAATAGAACGATAAGGCAGATGACCACTGCCAACGATAAGGCAGATGACCATTGCCATTACATAGTGGTCTAAAGAAGAGCAAGCCAGAGTTCCTGCGTTATATCTTTGTTCTGCTTTTCTTTCAGATATACTCTGCAGAACTAAAAAATAATAATTAAAAATCTGATAATGTAATATGTGCTGATACAGTGACTGACAGTGTTGATATTCAGTTTTGCTATTCACATTGGATGGAAAAAACCTCTCAGTCTAGCGTACAAATATGCATTAATGTCAGTGAGACTACTCTCATCAGTAAACTTGTATCCTTATGTTGCTGATGCATCTGCTGATTCAGTTTTTACTTGGAGATCCCACTGAAGAGTGCATTATTTGCAATACTTAGGGTAATATAATACTAATTAAATCAGTGAATACAGTCACTGGATGAAATGGTGAGTTATGTCCTGATTTCAGACCTAGACAATTCTAAAAATTGTAATGGTAAGCCCTGCTATTTTTTTGCATTTTCACAGAGAAAACAAACAAATATTCCATTTGATTTTTTTTTTTTAACCTAGCAGCATCTTGTTGAGTACAAACACTGACAGCTCTAGAGGCAGAAGAAGCAAGATCATGAGCAAAATATAAATTGTTGGAATGTCTAGTGGAAGCCTAGAGTAGGACTGAGGTAATATACAACCTGAGGGAAAGTGAAGTAACTGTTCATCTCAGCTTCTTCTTACTCCAGTGTGAGAACGATTTTTCTGTCTTAACCATAGACTGAATTTATTGCTCACTGCTTTTACATATATATAACTGTATGTTTACATAATTATATATGTATCTATGTAATTATTGTGAGGAAAGGAGGTGTTTTGTATTTTTTCAAATGTTGTATTTTTTTTGCCTGCTCTGTAACTCCTAGGTTGATACTGGAAGACAGATCACTTTTTTTTATGGAGATACACATCATTTTTTCTGGGTATAGTTTTTAAAATTCAAGCATTTTTTTGAATTACTGAAATATATTTTACACACATAAGATATCATTGCTATTTTAAACTGCTTCTTCTGTTTGAATCCACACATTCTAGAACTAAACTATAAATCTGTTCTTTCTAAAATTAGTCTTAAAAATTAAAATTAGTCCTGTACAGGACTACTGAGAGTTCAACTCTGAATAAAAAATGAGTCATTTTTATGCAAAGTATCAGTAGTATGTTTTGTTTATGTAAAACAGTTGCATCTTGTTGCCTAATTTTTAGCTCAGAATGTGATGCTGATGTTAGTGATGTGGGTACTACTCGTATTTTAATCTTTAACATCACTTGATGTGGGTGGAAATGACATAAAAGTAGGTAATGATTGATAGTTCTCTGTTACAAAAGTGAGGTGGAACAAGAATAAAATGTAGAAAATACAGAAGAAAGAGGATGTTCGGTCTTCCTGAACATAGATTAAATATTAAAAATGAGTTTGTATTATTTATTTTGATATAAAGTCTTCTTGTCTGCATATAAACTAATAAGCTGTTTGGGAATGGTGGTTTGTGTTATGCAAGAGCTCAAGGCCTTATATAGTGATCCAATATATGTATCATTCTGACAGTGTGCTGCAAGCTTGAATATATATCTCTAAATGGATAACTGCTGATTTTCCTTTTTTTCCTAAGCAGTAGATCCATATAGAATAGTGAAATCCGAATGCCATTTTGAGGTGGTTTGTTGTTGTTGTTGTTATTGCTTTTGTAAACTGAATCTACCTTTACTTCTTTTTAATCCAGAAGACAGTGAATATTGTATTTATTGAATATTTGTATTTAGCTACAAATGATGTATATATGTATTTTTTTATAAATTTTGTATGTGTTTGTTGATGGTTGATTACAGAAAATGTCACAAAATATGTAATTTGACAAAGATCTTCCTTTGTGCATCCCTGCAAGTACCTTTGCAGTTGGTCATATGGGGTTAATGGTTTTGTTTCCCTTATGAATAATGAGTACAAATTTTTAAGCTAATTTTATGAAGTACTTTCTGCCTGTCTCACAAGCATTATTCTTGACTTACTGTCTTGAAACATCTCATTTGTTGCTTCCGTTTGTTAATCTCCCCTCAAAAAATGTTTTTCATTTTTTGGTATCTCACTACATGCCTGCACAGAACACACCTTTCCAGCTAATTTGTCATTAATATCTCTCCATTTCTGTAACAGGTGGGTTCTTGCACCAATTTCCCTTCAGTTCTTCCATTTATAGTCAAGAAAATATCCTTCCATTTTCAAATTATTCCTTATTTGATCTGACTTCTCTGTCACAGATAACAAGGAATTAGAGGTCAGAGGCAGAGGGTCAATGAGCAGTTGTTTTTATTTTTCAGAAGCCAAGAGGACAGTAGGTAATTGGAGAGTATGGCAGAGCTCTGCAATAGCCTCTGTTCTTGTTCTGCTGCTGATAACGGTTCTTCCCTCAATCCCCTGCTTAAGTTTGTCTTAGTACGTCAGGTCTTAATTCTCATTTTAAAATTTTCAAGACATGAAAGATTCCCGCTTATGTGATTAGATCGTACTTAGCAAAATGAAATCATAATATATTCGTAAATAACTAATTAATCATGACAAATTGCATAGCTACAGCATTTCTCATTTCCATTCCCTTGCCTTAGGGGTTATAGTCTGAGCAGATGATGGATAGTTTGTCTGCTTTTTCAGCTTGTTGTATGCTGTCACGAAGCACAAACTGGATGACTTTGACAGTATTGTATGCTTTGCTATGGCATAAGCTGTCAAGAAGAGAAGCAGAGGAGAGATACTCGATGATTACTCACTAGGTCATACACCTGAAATCTCATTTTGTGAGAAAAAAAATGTCTTTGGTTAGTCCTACAATGTGTCTTTAAATGTTGCCCCTGAAGTAAGATTGTAGGAGTCTGTCATCCATAACGTTTGTACCTTGCCCTTTTTTTGCTTCTATCTTGTAGATAACTGAAGGAATAAAATATTTTTTCTGGTTTCTGCAAACATAGATGTGTCTTACTGAAAAAGAATTCTCTGAAACTTAGTATTTTTTGTTTCTTGACTCTAAAAAAAAATATTTTTAAAATTCCACCAGTGATCAGAAGCCTGAAGATCTGAAATAAAAAATACTGTGTATATTAACATGAAAAAGTGATTTTTGTTTGACAGCTCTGCAACCATCACTCTATGTTCCAATTTTTGGATTGATGCTTTGAAAAAAAATCGTGAAGTAATTTATTTACATATGACTCTCTGACATGAGTTTACAACTGCAAAATTCTAGGCAGATATTGACTCGTAAACAATACAGCAACTACGTACATCATAAAGCTGCTTTTGTGCCAAAGTGCCAGATTATGTCAAGAAATCACTCAAAAGACCTTCAAGACATTAAAGACTCTTAAGTTTGTTACTGTGATCTGACAATGGCATTAAGAATAAATTAATTCTCCCTGTTCTATAGCTGAGGAAGATCCTTAGTAAGACTATGATATACCAAAGATTTTCCTGAAAGTCAGTATTAGAATGAAGTCAAAAGCATGTGTATCAAATTAGCACCAATGCCTTCAATGTTGTTACATCAGTTTACGTAAACCGGTGTTGCAGCTCTTGTTTCTTTACTACTGGTGATGTCTCATTTTCTGAACCATTGTTATATGCATAAAGCATTTAGAGGAACTGACTAAACTAAAATACAACTCTTGTATAGTGTTGTTGCATCCTTAGTGCCAAAATTTCTTAACTTTGCTTTTGGGTTGCATGTTGTAATGGTGAAAAAAATATTTATAAAATCGTGGTCAAATTTTCAGCTGGTACACACTGCAATACCCCATCAGTGGCTTTAGTGAAAATAAGTCCACTTGAAACAGGTGGGAATCTGGCCATTAGTCTACAGGATATTTGTAGCAAGAAAGCAATTGCTTTTTAGATGCGAAACTGTATTGTTACATATGTACTGTTTGTTGGTATGTATTTAAAAATATGTATTTTGTTTGTTTTTATCATGCTTAGGCCCATCTCATTAGCTGAAATCGACTGTCCTCTCCTTTCAGTTATAGTAAATAAAATAGCTATAGTTGCATCCAAATACACTTGCTGCTGAAGATGACTAGGATGATGAAAATTGTGAGGTGACATTGTTCTTGAGACAGAATGATGCTCTTGAGTATGAACTTAGTATCGTCTGTTGATTGTGAACTTCTTTATCGCTGAAAAGCAAGCTGTTCTCATTCTCAGCTATCTAATTTATTTGACCCTTCATTATTGTTTCATGAGGGCTGGATCTGTCTATGTTAGTATTTTAGTTCAGATCAGAAACACGCTTTGGAAGAAAATATTGTTTGGCCTAAGTTACTGCACCTGCCCTTGCTGGGCCATCTCAGAGTGTGCCAGCTGGATTCCTTTCTGATGCGGCTAAACCAGAAGGTGGCCTCTCAGAGTGCACCTGACCTGCATCAGCTGTTAATGGGCATTCAGGCTCCAGCACAGATTAAATGCAACAGGAAATAAGACCTCCAAATCCCATATTATATGAATGTCACATCCCCAGCACCAACTGTCTCAATATACAGCGCTGCACTGCTGGCTGATATAAGTGAAGCCACTGAAACCAGTATGCTGTTAGAAAAGTGACTTTCTCAGTTAGGATGAGTCTTGTGTTGCTTTATAAAGTCATTTTTTTAAAAGTGATATGGAAAAAAAACGCACTAGGTCTTTCCTTTTCCTTTTTTGAAACAATTGCTGAAATGGATTGTTAGCAGATTTGGACCCGTATTTCCCTGGAGTATATCCTGAACTGATGCAGATTATCAGAGCAGGATGGGATTTGGCTGGTTCTAAGCTTCTGGCATTCAGTCTTCTTCCTTCATTTATCAAAAATGAAAGTTAAATATGTGTAGAAATGCCTGTAAGACTGGGGCTGAAGTTTGCTGTATTTCACTATGTGATATGACTCCTTAAAGGCTTATTTTAAATCCAGATTTATATCCCCTTCCCTATCCCAGGAAATGTGGTGCTCTGTATTCTCACTCCCTGACTTTAGCTGAAAGCAGCTGTTTAAAATACTGTATGACTTCAGAAGTCTTTAATGTACAAGAATACATCAAGCCATCTTGATTCCTGATGCATTTTTTCACTCCATAGCAGTTGTTTCATCTGTGTCTGTACTTATTTAATACATTGGTCTCTTCCTATTATTCAGAATGATTATATAGAAGCCCTTAGAAACCTCAAACTCAGCAGCTTCTCTGATTTTAAAAGCTCTATTTATGCAGTATTTACTCATTCAGGAAGGTTTATGACTCTTAGTTAAATATGGGAAGCTAAAGTAGCTAAAATTTAGTACAGTTTAAACTATTATGGTAGGTATATATAAGGCGATAAGATTTCTTCTGAAACCATAGGGTAGGTATATATAAGGCAATAATATTTCTTTCTTCATCCCATTCCAGTTGTTTTCTGCAACTTTACTACCTCTTCCTGTGTTTTTATACAAACACAAAATAAGTTAAAAACAAGGAGACCTTCAGTAAGCACATGATTATAAAAATGTAGTTCTGCTTGGACATTGTTTGTAGAACAAAGAACTGCTACATCAGTGAATAAAGCAGTGAATACAGACAATTCAGATTAATCCTATGGGAGTACTCATGGCATGGAAGCAGGCAAAAAAAAAACTGTAAAGAAGCTTAATTTTACTTCATTCCCGAAGATCCTTTTGAGTCTTTTATTATTTCAAAGGCATTTTGAGTCTTATGAAGTGATTTGTAAGGGTGGTGTTTTTTTCATTTGCTTAAAAAATCTAAAGTAATAAGTCCTGACTCACAGAATCACAGAATCACAGAATGTTAGGGATTGGAAGGGACCTCGAAAGATCATCTAGTCCAATCCCCCTGCCGGGACTCCTAATTCTGTGTTCTGCTTATTGCATTAGACTGACAAAATACTGCATACAGAACGAGTGGCTGAACACTGCAGGGTTACAGTGTTCTGAAGATGAAGGATGAAATCAGTTCCCTGTGCTATAAGAGACTTTTGTCATTAACTTCAGGGAGGCAAAGATTCACCCCAAAACCGGAATTCAGCTTGGCATCTCAGAAGCACAGGACTGGGAGTCTGTGTATCGTTCCTCATAGGTTTAATGCTATAGATTAAAAAAAAATACTACTTTCTTTCTTCGCGTAAAGATACAGGCAAAGTTTTTGCTTTTAGCAAGAAACAACAATATCTTCAGAGAGAGGAAAACCTCTGTTTGTACAAGCTGCAAGCTTTGAACTTTCACCTTTCTAGTACCCTATAGCCCCTTCATCTTTAAGAGAGAATTTTATTCATATTCCCTCTATATAACCTGGAAAACAACACTAAACCAAGCTTAAGTAGCAGTAGAGGTACAATATCTATGGTGATGCCAGACTATAGAATGACAATTTCTATTTTATTTTTGTCTTCTGCTTCTGAGAAGGCAGAATGCAGTTGCACATGGGACAGATGTTTCATCTGTTGGAGAGAGGGGATTTCTTCCTTGGGTAGCTGAATTTTAGAAAACATCAGTCCTTTTCCTCTTTGGTGGAACCTTTGGCCAAAACCACCACCACCAAAAACAGGAAAAAGGCTTTGGAAATTTCGCTATTTTTAGTCTGCAAGACTTGTCCATGAAATGGTTAGAATATTGACAAGGAGCAGGGGCTGTCAGATCTGTACCAGCTCAGGTGACGGAACAGACCTTGTCTCATCATAATTTTTCTCACGTTTCCCACTTGTGCGTTGTATTCCCCTCACACTCGGTGTGTCTTGGATTTCTGTTGCCAGAGATACATTTAGATAGATTAAGCCAGCCTGTTATTCATTAATATTTCATTTATATGGGGATTATATTAGAATCCATTAACCAAATCCACTGTATTATTTTAATATTTATTAAAATGCTCTAAAACTCACAAAAAATATTTTCTATGGTATATATGTATGTTCTCTATATATGATTTATATAATATATATAGACAATAATTTTATACTATATAATTAATAATACATATTTAAAATTTAGATTTTATAATATGTATAGAACATATGTATGTACTATATTCAGAGACATATATTAATGTAGTCAAAAAATATCCATAGTTTATTTGCAAACATTTAATATTCATTAATTAAAAATTAATAAGAAAAACAGTTTTACTTCCAGTTCTCGTGCTGCCATTAACTCTCTGTAAAACTACATTGTTTGTGGTTACTAAATTTCTGCTTCTAAAAGGATCTTTTCTTTATTAGTAACAAAGGGTGATATACCAGAATAGGGAGGAAACAACTTTTTGCTTGACAAATCCAACTCTTAAACTGATCAAGCTTCATCTTAAAAGACTTGGGCTTCTGGCTCACGTCTCCAAGCAGAAAGCCATTCTAAGACCTTCTGCTCTAAAAGAGACCTCCTAATTACCTGATCTAGTTTGTTCTTAAGTAGTTTATACTCATTTGTTACTGTTCCAGTGCCATCCTTATGCCTACATACCCTTTTCAGGGTTGGGCTCGCTTTCTGATTCTGCCTCATTTTTCTAGACTATATTACTTAAACTCTTTGTCTTCTTTCAGAAGACAGGTTTTCAGTTCTTCACCAGGTATCTTAGTGGCCATTCGCAGCACTTTTTCCACTTGTAATTCATCTCTTTGGCACAACAGACAAAATGAACACACAGTATCCCAGACAATATGTCAAGCGATCTTTATATTATTGTATTAATGTACCTCTATTTTTGCTGGAGATACTTGTGCTTTCCAATTTACCATGGCCAGGGAGAGGATAGAAGGAATTGCTGTTGACGGACAATGTACACGTTGTGAGAAAAATTTTAAGAACTTTGTAACAAGTGATTTACGTAAAAACTAACAAGACAGAATTCATTTCTGAATTAATTGAGTTTTCAGACTACAACTAATATGTATTATAATGGGAATTGGCAAAATAGTTAAAACACTGCAGAAGGCATGAGGTAGGAGAGAGGACATTTTTGCCTGAGTTGGCCTGTTACTAGCTCTTTTCTTTCTCTCTTAATCCAGCTCTTGCTTAGGATTTACTGATTTTGTAAGATGCTCTAGTGACTGGAAAGTTATTGCAGTGGCGTTACCCTGGCAGATATTGAAGACAAAGTTTGATAAATTTTTCCAGAACAACCTTTCCAGACAGTCTTTTGTTTGGTTTTGTTTGGTTTTGTTAACACCTAATTAAATGTTTTTATAGAGAGAAGTCTTCATTAAAGATCAAGCATATCTCTATAGCTAGTTTACTTTGAGTGTCACTATGATATCCTTCAAAATGCTAACAAAAAATTAGAGCAAAGTGAAGGAAGACCAGAGTTAACACGTGTAATATAGTCATCATTACCTTCTAGGTGGGTGTTCTGTCAATATTTAATCCCCGATATTTCCATAAAAATACAACATACTCATTTATAAATAATACTTCATCTGTGTTTTTAAAGAACAAATTATTTCCAATGAGAAGGCCTACTTTGAAGTCACCTGTAAAAACTAGTAGTAAATAGTAAAAAATCAGGAGGTACTAAATTACTTCAATAAGTTCATTCTGGTTTTCATTTTACTTAGGTTCTTATAGTGTGCATAGCTCTACAAAATCTGGAAGTCCTCCAGAACCACTCTAATCAACAGTATCTTTCGTATATTTTGTCTTCTTGCCAACTTCCCAGAAAAAAAAAAGGGGGTACTGTATGGTTCTTTACATCAGGTATTATTCTGTTCTAGAATACATGCTGGCATATTTTGATATTAGAGGAAGCAAGGCAAAAAACAATGTTCATCCTTCCCAGCTTATAAGATGCACAAATACTTTTATCAGCAATAGGTTGCAGTATATAATATGGGCGTCTTTTGTGTTTTATAGAGATAAATAACTCGTTGAAGAATTATGAGTGTGTACTGAAGAGTCTATGACTCTGCGTTGTATTAACTCTTTTTTCTTGAGCTATTATAGAAGCTTAATTCCATCTTCTCTTCCTGGCTTTTTTATTCTCATTTCCTTCTCCTGGCCATTTCTTATTTTAATGAGCTTTTACTGTGCTTCTCTAGCTATCAGCATGTGGCGGGTAAACCAGTCAGCAGACAGTGTATGGCATTGCCAATTAATTTACCTGATTTGACAGACACAATAGTGTGCTAGACTTCAGTGACTTCTTCAGACAATTATTTATAGAAGTGTCTGGGATATAATGTCAGATATCTAATGGGGAGTAGAGAAGTTGTTTATTTAAAGAAAAAAGTACATGACATTTTATCATTTATGCTTTTAATTAAGAGTGTAAATTATCTACTCTATAAAATTTTCTTTCAGCAATCTTAGATGTTGAAATTATTTTATTTCATTATTGTTCCATATGCTAAAAATTGTATTTAATACTTCACTTTTTATGCACCATTGAATGCATATTACCCAAACAGTTCTGATTATCCAGCAATTTTAAATTCAGTTATGACAGGAAATACAAATGCTACTTTCAAAGCAAGGTTTTGTAACTGATTCATACATACAAGACCCAGCAGAGCATCACTTGAAATAATGACCTATCCAATTGGAAATGCCACTATATAATAGCTATTGTATGTTAAATTTTAAGACTGTTATTTTTTTTTCTTTTCCTCCTGTACTTTGAATGAAAAGAATACATTTTCTTTGCATTCATAAATCCTTGTTTTGATAAAAATGAACAACGTTTATTCATTTTGTAATATTTTTCCCACTTGTAGTTCTTTACATTTCAAAGTATGTAATTAATATTTGGTATTCTGGAGTATATGTGCAAACTGCATATAAAGCATGCAGTTTGTAGATACACACTCCTATGATCTGCGCCTGTATCTGACAGTGTGCTCTACCTGTATAAGTGGATGGAAGTGCATCCTTTGGAGCTCTGATTTATTTGCTTAACCTCTATAGAGAGAGGTTGGATAAAACACTCCCCAGTTCTCCCAGTTCTAAGAATTTTTCTGTTATTCACTTCTAACTGGTTTCTAATCAGCTATGAAGTTTTTTTCGATGACTGTTTTGAGTTGGACTCTTTCTTGCGGGTTTCTCCGTAAAGCCTAAGTATCTAAATTCAGATTTCTGATTCCACCCTGAGGACCAGTTACCTTGGAGACAGTCTTCAGTTTGGAGCCACTGTAATATTTCCTTTGCTCTGGCCTTTTGCTCATGCTGAACTTTTCATGGGAGAAGTAGATGGCTTAAAACATGCATCTAAATTTGAACGGCTGAAGTTCGAGTTACTACCAGAATAGTACTTCAAATTACTGTATTTGGGAATTATGGAGTGTGTACGTGTGTCTGTGTATATATATACACACATATACGCACACATATACATAAGCCAGTGCAAAAACCTGACTGAAAATACCTTCAAATCAAAAAGACCATTCCTTCATAGTCCAACGTAAAATGAAATGGGATTACAGCTTTCCAATGATGGTTGAGAGTGTGTAACATTCTGTGTAATTTAACATCAGCTGGAAGTAATGTAATCTTGAAAAAATTACTGAAACACATAAATCATAAAGAAGATATTAGTTTATACATTCAGTAGAATTTCTATAGTATCT
Source organism: Nyctibius grandis (assembly GCF_013368605.1). Classification (NCBI taxonomy): domain Eukaryota; kingdom Metazoa; phylum Chordata; class Aves; order Nyctibiiformes; family Nyctibiidae; genus Nyctibius; species Nyctibius grandis. Next base: position 11,899,730 of record NC_090662.1, read on the forward strand.
GGTTAGCATGGCTACAGATGGCAGCCTTTACATCTGCATACATATATATGAAAATTTGCATTTGCAAAAGCATTGTCCTTCTGTGTCCACTTTTAAATAACATAATATTTGATTCCAAATAAATATTTAATTCATAACAACAACTAGTTGTTGTTATCTTTAAAGAAATCAATGAGTCTACTTCATTAAACAGAATATGGAAGTGTAATACTTTCCACACACTAAAAGAAGATTAATGAACTTCTGAGGAGCTCCCTTCTGTTCTCCCCAGTGTATGTGTAGCTGCCGCATCAGGGAACAGCAGCTGACATGTTTTCAGATATAGTAAATAGCTCTCAGGCTTTTCAAATAAAGTCATACTCTGCCTTGTATGCAGGCCAGGGCCTATACACTGAATAAATCATCAGAAGTGTATTCCGGTTCTTTCAAAGAGATCACGGTAGTGCTCTCTATTTTTTATTGATTGCATTCGCAGAGGAAAATTGAATCCATTCCTTGTCAAGGCCCCTAAACCTCATGTCATAAAGCAGAGGGAAAAAAGGAAAAGATGGATGGAGTTCAATGGAATTACCCAGAAAGAATGATGTTTCTTATTGTGTGATGATAAATTTTATTTTTTCATCTTGCCCATATCAAGTGAAAGGTAGCAGTTGAAGTGCTTTGAAGTAGGAATCTTCAAAGACTTCTTTTAGCAGAATTGGAAATAAGCTTATTGGAGAGTTGTCTCCAACTAGATTTTCTGCCAGTTATCAGTCAAAAGCTCTTTCCTGTGTGGAAGTTAACTCAAAAGGAAAGGTGTTTCTAGGATAGACAGCATCTCAGTAGGTGTGGCTGTAACACCTCTAAACATTTTATTTTAGTAAATGCATTATTTTATTAACTGAAAAATAAATTAAATTCTCAGTATATTCATGAAGTCAATACAAATCCATGTCTCTCAAATCAGGGTATTCTGACAGGTGCCACAGTCTCTACTATGAGCTAGTGAAAGTAGCACTGCATTGATTTTTATGTGCAAATTGAGAATCATGATATTTTAGTAGGAACCATTTGAAGAATAGTCTTGTTGCTGTTTATGAGCGGTTTTGCCTGCTTCTCTTTGCTTGGCAAGTTTCAAATCCATTGCTGTAGTCTTTAAACCAGAATCTAGAGATATTGGTTTGAAATTGCCTATTACCAGAGGTATTGCATTCAAAAAAAACCCCCAAAACATAGGGGACTTGATTTACAGCTTTCCTTTCAAAGTCCAGGGCATATTCTTTAGCAGAACTAAAAGAGTAATATAAGTTGTGGAAAAAACACTTATATAAATTATTAAAGCTAAAATTCCCAGCACCCTTTTCCTTATTTACTGATTACTAGATTAGTTAACACCAGTGTGGATGCATTCAAGATCAAGTATACTTGTATATAGAATGAAAAAAAACAACCAAACAAAAAACCCCAAATGAAGGGAGCAAGTTTGAATTACAAATAGCAAACTGCTCCAGGAATAATTGTTTTAATGATTGTACAATCAGCTATTTACACATCAGTCCCACCTAATAAACTCTGTGTGTCTGTTCCAAGCACAAATTTTTGTTGTCATAATGAGAAAGTGAATTAAGAGGAAGGTGATATGTGTTGAAACTTATGTGTGTTCTGTGAAATTCATTCATTAAATGAGACCTGGGTACTTAACTATGAATGTCTGTAGTGCAGGAAGATATGTTTCTCAGTACCTGAGAACAGATATGTTACATACTGTTGATAGCCTTTTCCCAGATTTCATTTTCCTTCTCTTAGGATGCTCTGTTCTTGTTGCTCATCTTAAATTCCACGTTATTTTGGGTTTTTTATTCCAACTTCATGTGTTTGTTTTTTTTTCTCCTTGCTGCAAGTTCTTGGATTTTTTTTGTGTGTTGTTTTTGTCTCTGGGAGAAAATTGTGAGGAGGAGGAGGAAGGGGAAAGTGGGACGTAAATAAGATCATCAAACTCTTGACTCTGACTATAAAATATCACTTCTCCACAAATACTCTAAATAAGATCTAGTAAGCTATATTTCTTGCTTCATACCCTAATCTCAAGTCTAATAAAATTTTGAAATTATTAGTTCAAATATATCCATTCAGTGTTTTAATACTTAGTTATTTTACTATTTGTAGATTGTTTCCTTAGTTTCTCCTTTTTGATATGGGCATGTATTTTTAATAAATATTTATATATACATGAGTACGTATGTGCAGGTGTGTGTGTAAACATATAGGTTGAAATCTAGATATAATTCTTTGCAATACATTTTTGGATGATATTAGGCAGACACTCTTTGCAACAGTATTTGTAAATGTATAGTAGCATGTTTAATGTATCTTTACTGAATATAATTTGTTAGCAAGCTTACCGTCTGAAAGACTTCCTCTCTTTAGAAATATTGTATCACATTTCATATGTGAAGAGTTTTTCTCATGGAGTGCATAGCCACCGATTTAGAAAAGCATCTATGAGCATGATTAACTTAAAAATATTTTTTTCCTGATTAAATGTTTTGCTGAATAGGGGTATCAGTGGTCTGACCAGGGTGGTAAAGTCACTGACAGATCTGGGGGTAGAGGCTGCAGCAATTTTAAGTCAGATCACAAGGCCAAAGAAATTCATTGGTTTATATTGTTATTGGGCTTGGGAATTCACAAATGACTCTGAAACCTAAATGCTTTGTCAGCTGGCAAAGAGATAAGAACTATTGTCTCCCAAGTGCCTTAAGTAAGTGTCCTAAGCTCCAGTGCCCTAAATGCCACCAGGAACCATTGGCATAGGCTTCCACTGGGCCAAGTACTCTGTACTTCAGATGAGGAAACGGTAATATGAAAAAAAAAAAATTCAAGCACGAAAGGAAATTCTTGTCTAAGTAAAGGCTTCTAATGACTTCATGGAGCCACTTCTGGAAGTAAGATATGCCACAAAATCAAGTTTAGAAAGTCTGTACATAATAAATATACAGTAGATCAAACTGAATCTAGAAGAAATAATTGAACAGTAGCCACTTTAAAATGATAATAAACTTCTCATGGTGCCTCAGGGCATTATTCCTCTTTCTTAAGGAAACATATATTTCTAATTATCTACTTGATAAAGAGACAGGTATATAGTACAAGCTTATTGCTTACAGGGAATCTCAAGAGCTGGAAATTTAATTTGATATTTCTGTAAAAAGCTACATCTTGAGAGAGTAATATTGCCTTAAAACTACTTTGAAACAAACAGATAAACCTTTCTGCAGAACACATGGTGTAGCAATTTTCTCCTTAACCTTTAAAAACAAGCCTATAAAATTTAATGTTGTGATCTCATTTCTCTAGTGCCTGTTAACAACCTCACTTTGGAAATGGGCTGTCAAATGTTAACTTTCAACCTGTCCTTATTTTTATTGTTTCTTTTTTTCACGGTAGCAGAGGGCTAGAATGCAGACCTACATACCGTATTTTGTACTGTGATGCCACTCAGGTGCCTTAAACGTGAACTGTTTTTATTTCAGCTTGACTTGTTCATTTGCAAGAGAAGTTGATTTTTTTTTTCCTGTGTAAGCACTTTCTTTCTTACCATAGGGTAAGCAGGACCTGTATTACAGCGTTGACTTTAATAGGATTTATACCTACATCTTTAGCTGTTTTGAAATGTGGGGGTTTTTTTTCCCTCTAGTTCCCTTTCCACTTTTCCACTTAAAGAAAATTCCCAAGGAAGAGAAGTGTGTTTCTTTAAATTTGCTTTGTTGATTGGTTAAATGAAAGGTTATTACTTTCTGCAATAGTTCAGTTTCCTTTTTGCAGTCATTGCTGCTTGTGTTAGAATGTAACTGTAATGTCAAATATGTTTTGTCTTTGACAGCAACGATTGTGTTAAATGAACTCAACTGGACTGCAGCGTTGGATGATGTATTCAAACGGAACAGAGAAGAAGACCCCACTTTATTATGGCAGGTTTTTGGTAGTGCAACTGGCCTCGCTAGGTATTACCCAGGTAACTGAAGTCTCCTAAAGAACTGTCCTATGCCACATATTGCCTTACAAATATTCTGAATTATTTACAAGCAATAAAAGATAACTAAAAATTACTTTCTTACATAGATGCAGTTTTTGTATATCAGAAGTAACTCAAGGACTGTGAAATTATTCTGGCATAAAGCTAGTATGAGGGAGAAGAAACTGGGGATAAAATATGTAACTAGTATTTTTTACAGTAAGAGGAACAGAAGGTGATGTCATTTGAAAAGCTGAAGAGTTAAATTTTATTTTTGTATTGTTTCCTATATGTAATCAGTTGAATGTTTGCCAGTGAGATTTTTGTACCTGTTTAGTTTTAAAAATAGTGACTCAGTGACTAGACAGATAATCTTATGGCTAAAGTCAGTGAAAATACAATTGCACCGTGCTATGTTTATGTCCTGCAGAATCCACGGTCTCTGACAGTTATGTCTTTGTATTAGAGCTAAGGTGAGTGCTGAAGAATCCCATTACTGGATCACACTAATTAATTTAAATAGATGTATATTTTACTGAATGTAGATCATCAGTAGCCTTAATTTGATTTTTGATGTGTACTAGCTAATGGAAAGGCTTGTTTCATGGCAAGATGTGCTGCCTGTGCTGCTGCTGTTCTTGTTATCAGTGCTGTAACATCACTGATGCTGTTATCAGGGACAGAATGATGCATCCACTACACACAAGACAATCGTGTGCAGTGTTTTGTCTCTTGCCTACAACTGGTTAAGGAAGAACTCTGAGATCCTTTCTCTTTTGTTTATACAAGGTTCTTGGTGTTTCTGAGAGTGAAGGGGACTATTCTAAAGCTGTTACTGTATTATTAGCACAATTGCTAGCACAGGCAAAGAAATCGCCTTAGGCTACTTTACAGGAAGAAATATTTCATAGCACTTGAATCCTGTTTATCTTGTCATGCTAGGTGCTGATGAAATAAATACAGTGAGATGTTGCAGAAAAAATAATATTGAAAATGCTAATTTCATATTTCTTTGCTTTCCAAGTGTTCTGTTTCAATGCTTTTGGGATCTGTTAGTGCTGTGTTTGGGGTCACCATTTGTCACGGCTTACTTTATAGTGATGTTTTCCAAGTGCTGAAAAAGAAGTGTTTCTTAAACATATCTCTGTGGCAATCTCTAGGAAATTCATTTGCAACTGTAAGATTATCTTATATACTGAAAAATATATTCTTATGTCTAGTTAACCTGTATGCTCCTGTTGTTTACCAACACAACACAGGAGACTCAGAATCTCTGTATTCTTCCTTAGAACACCTCTATGAAATGGGAGAAGCTTGTTTTCCCTATTTTTCAGGTGTATATGTTGCTTCTATATACTCCATCTAAACAAAAATTTTTATTTATATATATTTTTATGTATATTTTTGAGACCCCACCCGGAGTACTACATCGAGCTCTGGAGCCCCCAGCACAGGAAAGACGTGAACCTATTGGAGCGTGTCCAGAGGAGGGTCACAAAAATTATCAGAGGAATGGACCACCTCTCCTATGAAGAAAGGCTGAGAGAGTTGGCGTTGTTCAGGCTGGAGAAGAGAAGGGTCTGGGGAGACCTTATTGCAGCCTTTCAGTGCTTAAAGGGGACTTATAAGAAAGATAGGGACAAACTTTTTAGCAGAGCCTGTTGTGATAGGACAAGGGGTAATGGTTTTAAACTAAAAAAGGGTAGATTTAGACTAGATATAAGGAAGAAATTTTTCACAGTGAGGGTGGTGAGACACTGGAACAGGTTGCCCAGAAGGGTGGTAGATGCTGCATCCCTGGAAACATTCAAGGTCAGGTTGGATGGGGCTCTGAGTAACCTGATCTAATTGAAGATGTCCCTGCCCATGGCAGGAGGGTTGGACTAGATGACCTTTAAAGGTCCCTTCCAACCCAAACTATTCTATGATTCTATGATTTAGTATAAAACTCAGATCCTTACACCTCCTGCTTATTCTGTAGCTAAACGACTAAGTCCTTATTATCTGTCTATTCCTGTCATACTTGACTTCAAACATTCCTGGGTAATTCCCCAATTCTTATATTTTACATGCACACGCACACACACACAACGTAGCCTGGAGCTGTCTGACAATCCTCAAGTTGTATATGCATTGTTTTGTGCATCTTCTCCTTCCCACTTCTGTCTATTTGTAGCTCAGATTGGTGAGCGCTTTCGGTTTTAGATTTTTATGATAGTTCTTTGTGCAAGGTTGTCCATCTTCCTTTTTTTGTAAACTCTTTGTCTCAGTTTGCAGAGACCTACCTGTCACACAGAAGTGTTCTGAAAATGAAATCAAGTTTCATATACTGGAATGGATGCTCTTCACATTTGCTTTTTCAAAATGATATTATAAATTGTAAAATGTTGCTTCATTATATCGGCCTTAGGTAAGCCTGCTTCAAAGTGATTAATTTCTCCATAGTGATGATAATTGTGCAAGAATTTGGAAGTATCAAAACCTGAAATTAATATGCTCATTGTTAGCTGAAATATATCGACTCAGTCTTTCCTCCCTTAAAAAGAATCAATCTTTGGTACCTCTAAGCTATAGAGGGTATCTTCAATCACAGGATTCTTGAACTAATGCTTTTATCTGATAGTATCCCACTGCCTTGAGTAATAGGCTAGGTGGTGCATCACTTCTGTCCTAAGTAGGCTCTTGGGCTGTCATTGTCACTACAGTAACCAGCAGCATGAAGGGATCTTTCTATGAGCGACCTCATAGGTGCAAAATAAGTGTGAAATATAAGTTTATTTTTCTATTACATATATCCTCTTGTTTCCTACATATATTTTATTTTTGGCACTCCTCTAGCATCACATATATGATTTCATATAAGCTTCACCTGTGCTTTGTCTGCCTTTTTGGTACATTTGTGTTCCTTTGTCTCTATTAAAAAGACAAGACAGCTTCCTTCTGTCTATGACCTAGGTTGAGACACATGGCATTTAGACCAGTTCCTTTCTTCAGACATTCTTCTTTATACACTATAATGGTGTTAGGTTTAAATACAATAGTAATTAGATGCAGTAGAACAAGAATAAAAACTCTGTTTTACAAAGATAGCTAATAATATCAGGTAGAGGAAGTAGTGGTAACAAAGTATTTGCTTCCTTTTATGTTATGACGTAATTAGTCCCTCAAATGTTCCTTATGCAAAATGTCATTTTTACTGAGAAAATCACATTCTGTGTGATGTTACCTTTGGTTTTGCTTTAAAGAAGAAGAAAATATCTAATCCAGACAAGCCAGATTTAGGAAGATATTTGTGTAAATGGACAGATACAGATGTGCAAGAAAGCTAAGTATTAGAAATATATACTTAAACACACATATATGTTGATATTTGCAGTGATAGCAGAACCAGTGCCAGGCATAAAAGGGAACTGTACAGCCTCTTCCTATGTTTACCTTACAAGATGCACCAACAGAAGCATTAGAGACCACACTGAGATCAAATTCTCTTTTTATAGATTAATACATTACTTGCTTCATTTTGTTTATTAACTATTTTTCCCTAGAATATACTCAGTTCAGCTCTTATTCTCAAACATCAAGACAGAAATGGCAGAGAAGAGTCAAAGATGCAGAATACCTCCCTAGGTCTCAAACCTATTTTTTCACCTCTTTCAGTTAGGGTTTTAGTCAGCTTGATTTAGAGTCAGTGTGAGTCTCATGCTGAACTTTTTCTTCTTTAAATTATTTAAGAAAGTGTGTCTTGCCTAAAATAATTTTAAAGGTTAGTCAGGGTACTTAGAATCAACGTTTTCATTAGTTTCAATGGTAGCATATTTGTGAAGAGAAACGCTATGCTCAGTTACTGTGCTGGCAACCATCCATTTTGATATGAAGATGCCAAGAGCAATTTTGAGATTTCTATTAGCTGTTCTATGAGCTCTGAACAACTCAAGAGTAAGTAAACAATAGTTTACTAAAAGAGCTCAGAAGAATAAACAAATAAAGTGAATGGAACTTTTAGGAAGGATGTAATATATACCTATTCTTGCATTTAAAGTTATATATCATAAATTAATCTTTCTTTCAAGAGATGGTTTCAGCATTGTAAGGATTCATTGTCCTTTTTACATACATTTATGGAGTTGTATCAGAATCAAGACAGAAATCTCTATCTTCATCTATCAGATGAAGATACCTGATAAAATTCTTCATTTAAAAGGGAAGAGTACAAGACGTGGAAGCAAGGACAGGTAACCTGGGAGAAATATAGAGACACTGTCCAAGCATGTAGAAACACCTTTAAAAAAGCCAAAGCTCACTTGAAGTTGAATCTGGTGAGGACTACGAAGGACAAGAAGAACGGCTTCTACAGGATCAGCAGCAGCAAAAGAAAGATGAAGGAAAATACGTACTTGCTGCAGAATGTGGGCCTGCTGCTCCCTGCTGGGACAGAGGGCTTGTTGACAAAAGGCATGTAAAAGGCCAAGGTACTCATTACCTTCTTTACCTCAGTCCTTACTCGTAACACCAACTCTCAGTAATCACAGTCCTCTGCAATCAGAGGGAAATTCTGGAGCAAAGATGACTTACCCTCAGCAGAGGAGGATCAGGTTAAGGAATATTTAAATAAACTGGACATGCACAAGTCCTTATGACCTGATGGGATACACCCATGAATATTGAGGGGACTGGTGGATTCTATTGGAAGGCCATCCTTGATTATCATTGAAAGGTCATAGAAACCGGGAGAGGTTCCTGAGGTTCCTTCTTTCTTCTCACTTCTATCTTCCATAAGGGCAAGAAGGAGGATCTGGGGTACTACAAGGTGTCAGACTCACCGTAGTCCCTGGGAAAGTGATGGAGCAAGTCCTCCTGGAAACTACTTTGAAGCATACTAAGGACAAGAAGGTGATTGGGAGTGGTCAGCATGGGTGAAAGGGGTAATCATGCCTGATCAACCTGATAACTGTCTATGGTGAGATGACAGACTTGGTGGATGAGGGAAAAGCAGTGATGTTATTTGTCTTGACTTCAAGAGGAAGTCTTTTGGCACTGTTTCACTTAGCATCCTCATAGACAAACTGATGAAGTACAGCTTAGATAAATGGACAGTGAGGGGGACTGAAAACTGTCCAAACTGCTGGTCTCAAAGGGTTATGAGAAGTGGCATGAAGTCCAGCCAGAGGCCAGTCAGAAGTGGTGTATCCCACGATTCTATACTGGGGCCAATGCTATTCAACATCTTCATTAGTGAACTGGATGATGGGACAGCGTTCACCCTGAGCAAGTCTGTAGATGGTACAAAACTGAGAGTGGCTGATACAAAAGATGATTGTACTGCCATTCAGAGGGACCTCAACAGGCTGGAGAACTGAGCTGACAGGAATCTCATGAAGTTCAACAAAGGGAAATGTAAAGATCTGCATCTGGTAGAGGAATAACTGCAGGCATCAGTACCTGCAGGTGGCTGACTAGCTGGAAAGCAGCTTTACAGAAAAAAATCTGGGGGTCCTGATGGACAAATTGGACATGGACAATAACAGCCTGGGCTGCATTAGGCAGAGAATTTCTAGCAGGTAGAGGGAAGTGATCATTCCCCTTGACTCAGCACTGGTGGACACATCTGGAGTGAAAGATCCAGTTCTAGACTCCGTAGTATAAGAGAGACAGGGACTTACTGAAGGGTCACAAAGATTATTAAGGACTTGGAGCATCTTTCATATGAGGAGAGGCTGAGAGAGATTGCTTTCAGCCTGGAGAAGATGAGGCTCAGAGGGAATTTAAAAGTGTATATAAATAGCTGATGGGGAGGGTGAGTAGTCTCCGTCATAGCAGAGTTTTCCTTTTCACTCTGTGTTTTCCCCCACTTTCAAAAGAAAACTCGGAAAAACTTGCTTAGAAATCTTAATACTGTAATTTAGAACAACAGAAACAAAAACATCCTCTGTAACTGGATTCATAAAATGTATAGTTGTGTTTGCAGTATCTCTCCGTGTAGAGGGTTTCCAAGAGTACCAGCACTGCTGGGCCGGTAAGGAGGGTACAACTGATAGATTAGCCAGGGGAAAGGTACTCATCACATAGAGAAAGCTTTTCAACTTACTTCCAATCTTGCTCTATTTTGTAGAATTACTGTCAGTTCAGAAGTAACAGTGTACTCAGCACTTGTTTTAGGAAGTAGGGTGTCATTTCTTTATATATTTTTTTATTTTTCATTTTTTTATTAAATACAAATACTAATATGTGGAAAAGACAAGGTTAAAAAAGTTGGGCATAATGAGACCTCCTGGTGTATGCAGTGCTTGTGCTGGGGCCAGCTTCACATGTCAGCCTGACAAGTCCATATTGACAAGGCAGCTCTGAGATCAGGCCAGGAAGTCCCTGAGTCAGGGATGGGATCAGCAACGTACACCATGGTGCACAGACACCCACACAATGTAGTTCGGGGAAGGAACAAGTGCTTGAGCTTAAATGAAGCTCCTAAGCCAAGAGGCAGAGGCTCCCAGGAGATTTCTTGCAGCTTTTTGTCCCTCTCCTCTTCCCACACCAGTAATCCCAGGTTACACCTCTGCACCATGTAAATGTGGGTTTGAACACAGGCAGCAATCACCTAGGAGGCTGCAGAGCCTGCTGCTGCATGTAGGGCACTTCATTTTTAAGGAACAGACTGATTTTATCTGAAGAAATAAGCATATTCATGTGAGACTACAATTTATTCCATAATCTCTTCTGCTTTCCCTTAATAATTTCTCTCTTCCTCAAAGGGGAAATTATATTTGCTGAAACAAAGTAGCACCAGACAACTTCCTTCTGCTCAGAAACTAAATCACATTTGTTGACTTATTGATTGAGGATGAAAAGAAGACTTCATATGTTTTCTGTCTATGTTCATCCATCAGCACAAAAACTAGGTAGAGACCATGCAGTGGTTGTTTGCAACCAATCTGAAAATTATGGCGCTGGATGTAGTGACGTTAGCTTGCACGCACTTTGGATTCTGCATGATGAAAATTTTCTATTCAAGTTACAATTGGCCATTTCATCTGTCATTTACACAGAGCTACTTACTAACACATCAAAATGTGAAATGTTACAGGTTTAATGTACAATATATGGTTGCCCAAAATTTGGATATTTTCTGAGCATTTCATTTAAATTTTTTGACATTTACTAATCCTTGACAATAGTTAAAATATGTTAATATTGTTAAAACAATTTAAGAGAGTGACTGCTGAAATTGTCAAGTCATTGAAATCAAATGGCTCAGATATTTTAAGTGAGTTTTTTCACAACCAACTGTAATACCTTGGTCTTCATGTTACAAGCATATCATTACCAGAGGCATTTTTGCTCATAGACTTAACCTTGTAAGCAGTACGTACAGAATCCTTTGTGACCAACATGCAGGGAAAGAAAACATTCTCATGAAGCTGTCGGGGAGGGATTTCTGTTGTTTACAGTTACAGTGTGATGGTTGAGATCAGATTAAGTAAAATTAAATTCAAGCTGCATTGAAATCTGGAATTTAAAAAAAGTGGGTAAAAATATGAACAGTTTTAAATATCCATTTGCCTAGAATATAACTTAAATCAGAATTTCAGTTACTTTGTTTGCATCGACAAGCCTGACTACAAAAGCCAGACCCAGACATAAAGGCATGTGGTGAATACGTAGTAGGTTTGTGTATGGTCCTGTCTGTCTTGCAGCCGCAGTGACCTTGAGGTCATTATCCTGCACTACTGCCCAGTGCATGCTCAGAGGCTGTCTTGAGTCATCTCAGAAAACAAGCAATCTCGATTTCCATGGTGGCATTTGGGGGAATTAGTTACAGCTTCTTTTCTTCTTTGCAACAGGAAATCACAATCAGCTTTTCCAAACATCTCCCACATGTAACTTGTATGAGAAAACCCTTCCTGTTTCTTAATAGTCAGTTTGCAAACAGAATTTTAGCTGAGTTGTCTGCAGAAGGCAAGGTAGGATGGGGAATATAAATAACTTCTTTTCTTTCTTTTTTGTTTTTGTCTGAGGGCTCAGTTGTCTTGAATGCATGTTTTCAATTCTAGTTTCTTTATTAAATACACCAGGTTTAAAAATATTTATAGAAGTTTCCAGCCTTTGTCCTGCAAGGGAAGAGTTTCCCATTATTTATGTATAACTCAAGAGTAAAACTCAGTTTTCACCACTACCATGAAAGAAAGCTGAAATGTATTTTGTGGGATTTTTTTAAGCAAACCTTCCTGAAATTTGATATTATAGAATTCCAAAAGGCAAATCTTTGGAAACAGTAAACAAAATCAGAAGAGTTTCATTGGGAAAACTGTGAGCCACCAAGTTAAAAATGTGGATTCTCTGTGAGATGACAAGAGAGCACAAATTATTATAAATGTTGAAGTGCCTTTCAGTAGTACTAGTAATACTCAGTAGTACTAGTAGATGTACATCTTCCTGCCTAGTTTTCGAGTTTATACTTCTAATTCTAGAAACTGTTATTAAGTTTTAAGATGTCATTTTAAGATTACACTTTCCTAATTCAGTCCAGACATAGGGTTTCAGTAGTTTTTGATTCAAATTAAAAGCAGTAACCTGACAGCATTTTAGCAAGATCAGCAGTACTGCATTCGGCTCTGGGGCCCCCAACATAAGAAGGACACGGACCTGTTGGAGCGAGTCCAGAGGCGGGCTATGAAGATGATCAGAGGGCTGGAGCACCTCTCCTATGAAGACAGGCTGAGAGAGTTGGGGCTGTTCAGCCTGGAGAAGAGAAGGCTCCGGGGAGACCTTCTATCAGCCTTCCAGTACCTGAAAGGGGCCTACAGGAAAGCTGGAGAGGGGCTTTTTACAAGGGCATGTAGTGACAGGACGAGGGGAATGGTTTTAAACTGAATGAGGGTATGTTTAGATTAGATATTAGGAAGAAATTCTTTCCTGTGAGGGTGCTGAGACACTGGCACAGGTTGCCCAGAGAAGCTGTGGCTGCCCCCTCCCTGGCAGTGTTCAAGGCCAGACTGGATGGGGCTTTGAGCAACCTGGTCTAGTGGAAAGGTGTCCCTGCCCGTGGCAGCGGGGTTGGAACTAAATGATCTTTAAGGTCCCTTCCAACCTAAACCATTGTATGATTCTATGATTCTATCATTGAAATTACCAATTCATTCCAATTGCAACTTTCAAAGATGTAAAATTTCAAATATTACAACATAGTATTTTAATATCCAAAACTTTCATTTCTGGAATGTTTTAAAAGAAAAGGGGATATATGGTCATCCTCAAGGGATAAGATACTCCAAATAGACACCTGAAGTGGATGAATGTTCTGGAAGGATGTATCTCATACACCAGATATGGACTATCTAATACAGAATATCTGATGCCTTTTTAAAAGGTAAGCATAAGTGTCAATAATCACAGAATCACAAAATGATTGAGGTTGGAAGGAACCTCTGGAAGTCACTTGGATCAACCCTTCTGCTCAAGCAGGGCCACCCAGAATCTGTAATATAGGTCAGGTTTTGTTTTTTTTTTTATAATATTGTTTCCAAAGAGACTTTTCTTTGGTGACAGGAGTTTGAAAAATTAAACTTTTTTTTTTTTTTTTAATCTTGAATCCATTCCCTGTGGGCTTGCCCATGTAGAGCTCCGTTGACTCCATGTAGACAGAAAGGTACTTTAATATAGATCAGAATGCAGATTTAATTTATAATTAACCACAGAGCAGCGGACAAATCTGTTATGCAAAAATAAATTAATTTAATTAAAGTAGTTTAATATGGTTTGACAGATATTAAGTTACTTACATTTTGTGAGGCATCTACCCAGCTAATTTTACTGCTAGGTTTTAGAAAGCAGCTATCTGAAAGAACAATTTAATATAAAATTTTTGGCAGGCTACTTGGAAGTGTAGGTACAAACCAACCAGTTCCTCTTTTAATCTTGAAATCATTCTTAATTATAGATGTAATGAGGATTATAATTGTTAATCAATATTCCATTAAAATACTGCAAAGGGAAGCATATTATTTTCACTGTAGCAATTACTAATTAAACAAATTTAAAAAACCCTTTTTATTTATGTACCTTTTGCCAGATACCACCTCTCTGGTTTTTTTTTATATATAAGGCTAAGGTACTTAGTAAAGGATGCATTTTGTTTTGGACTGCAGACAGTAGACATTTATTTGCAGTTAAGTATGACATAGGAAGCTTTCTAGTTATAGCAATAAATACACTTAAGAAAGTTTGGCTGCAAAGGATTACTCAAAAGAAAACACACTCTTGATTTAGATGAATGTTTAGTAAAAAGCCTATTTGATCAGCAACACCGGCTCAGCTCTCTCATGGAAGTATACTAAAGAATATTTGCCAAAGGTCATACTGGTCATTATAGACCACCCAACGACCAATGACCAATGACCAAGGGTGGTCATTATAGACCACCCAACCAGGATGAGCAGGCGGACGAGGCGTTTTACAAGCGGCTGTCGGAAGCCACCCGGTCGCCGGCCCTTGTACTCATGGGTGACTTCAACTTGCCGGATGTCTGCTGGAAATACAACATGGCAGAGAGGAAGCAATCTAGGAGGTTCCTCGAATGTGTGGAGGACAACTTCCTCATGCAAGTGGTAAATGAGCCCACTAGAGGAGGGGCCCTGCTTGACCTGTTGTTTGTGAACAGAGAAGGACTAGTGGGAGATGTGAGGGTCGGTGGCCGTCTTGGGAGTAGCGACCACGAAATGCTAGAGTTTTTGATAGTGGGGGAAGTAAGGAGGGGCAAGAGTAGAACTTCTGCCTTAGATTCCTGGCGGGCTGACTTTAGCCTGTTTAAGAGGCTGGTGGACCGAGTCCCTTGGCAATTGGTCCTGGAGGGCAAAGGAGTCCAGGAAGGCTGGACATGCTTCAAAAGGGAATTGCTAAATATTCAGGAGCAGGCTGTCCCAGTCTGTAGGAAGGCAAGCCGTCGGGGAAAAAGACCGGCCTGATTAAACAGAGAACTTAGGCTAGAACTTAAGGAAAAAAAGAGAACCTACTTGCTCTGGAAGAAGGGTCGGGTAACTTGGGAGGTCTGTAGGGACGTGGCCAGGTCGTGTAGGGAGAAGATTAGAAAGGCCAAAGCTCAATTAGAGATTGATTTGGCTGCTACAGTCAAAGATAACAGAAAAAGCTTTTACAAATACATCAACAGCAAACGGAGGGTCAAGGAGAGCCTTCACCGCTTGCTGAATGAGGAGGGTAGTGTAGTGTCAGGGGATGAGGAAAAGGCAGAGGTGCTCAATGCCTTCTTTGCCTCGGTCTTTAATGTCAAGACCGGTTGTCCTCAGGAGACTCGGCCCCCAGAGCCTGAAGTTAGGGACGGGGGGCTGTGTGAACCTCCCGTAATCCAGGAGGAGACGGTTAGTGACCTGCTGTGCCAGTTGGACACCCACAAGGCTATGGGCCCGGATGGGATTCACCCCAGAGTAATGAAGGAACTGGCAAATGAACTTGCCAAACCACTCTCTATTATCTACCGGCAGTCCTGGTTAACTGGAGAAGTTCCAGCTGACTGGAAATTAGCAAATGTAACGCCCATCTACAAGAAGGGTGGGAAGGACGATCCAGGGAACTATAGGCCTGTCAGCCTGACCTCGGTGCCAGGCAAGGTGATGGAACAGATCATCCTGAGTGCCATTACACGGCACATGCAGGACAATCGGGGCATTGGGGCCAGCCAACATGGATTCATGAAAGGCAGGTCCTGCTCGACCAACCTGGTCTCCTTCTATGACCAAGTGACCCTCTTAGTAGATGAGGGCAGGGCTGTGGATATAGTCTATCTAGACTTCAGTAAGGCATTCGACACTGTCTCCCACAGCATCCTCCTAGGCAAACTGGCTGCCCGGGGCTTGGATGGGTGGACTCTTCGATGGGTTAAAAACTGGCTGGATGGCCGAGCCCAGAGAGTGGTGGTGAATGGGACAAAGTTCAACTGGCGGCCGGTCACTAGCGGTGTTCCCCAGGGCTCAGTTCTGGGGCCGGTGCTGTTCAGTATCTTTATAGATGATCTAGACGTAGGGATTGAGTGCACCCTCAGCAAATTTGCAGATGACACCAAGCTGGGTGGGGGTGTCGGTTGCTGGAGGTTATGAAGGGCCTACAGAGGGATTTGGACAGGTTAGATAGATGGGCCGAGACCAACGGCATGAGGTTCAACAAGAACAAGTGCCGGGTCTTACACTTTGGTCACAACAACCCCATGCAGCGCTACAGGCTGGGGGAGGAGTGGTTAGAAAGCGGCCCAGCAGAAAGAGACCTGGGGGTGCTGATCGACAGCCGGCTAAACATGAGCCAGCAGTGTACCCAGGTGGCCAAGAAGGCCAATGGCATCCTGGCCTCTATTAGGAATAGTGTAGCCAGCCGGGCTAGGGAAGTGATCGTCCCTCTCTACTCGGCACTGGTGAGGCCGCATCTTGAGTACTGTGTTGAGTTCTGGGCCTCACACTTCAAGAAAGATGTTGAGGTGTTGGAGCGAGGCCAGAGGAGGGCGACCAAGCTGGCGAAGGGTCTGGAGGGTCTGACCTATGAGGAACGGCTGAGGGAGCTGGGGTTGTTTAGCCTGGAGAAGAGGAGGCTCCGAGGTGACCTTATTGCAGTCTACAACTACCTGAAGGGAGGTTGTAGTGAAGTGGGAGTTGGCCTCTTCTCCCGGGCAACTAGCAATAGGACAAGAGGACACAGCCTCAAGCTTTGCCAGGGGAGGTTCAGGTTGGACATTAGGAAGAATTTCTTTTCAGAAAGGGTTATTAGACATTGGAATGGGCTGCCCAGGGAGGTGGTGGAGTCACCATCTCTGGATGCGTTTAAGAAAAGACTGGACATGGCACTTAGTGCCATGGTCTAGTTGACAGGGTGGTGTCAGGGCAACGGTTGGACTCGATGATCGCTGAGGTCTCTTCCAACCTGGTTGATTCTGTGATTCTGTGATTCTGTACTAGAAGGAGTAGTACTGATATGGATACTTCCAGATTCCAGTTAGTGGGTTTTATATAGCAATAACAGTAGCATGATGATGCATAAATAGATTCAGCATATTTTATGAAGAGATGTTGAACCTAGAGTCGATGTGACAGTATTTGGTCTGCAGTGTGCTGAAGGTGGCAATGTGCAACACATGGTGAAGAGCTGAAAAATTGAGGTAATTCATAACAAAAATAAAAGTGAAAAAGAAATACTATGCTGTCCCCAGATATTCCAAATCTTCCCACTTCTGTCTGGAGATTTAACAAGGGCTTATGGGAAATTATATTTAAAACTTACTTTCCCAATACAGTATGTCTGTCAACTGCTACTCTCCCACAGTGCTGCAGAGCTCTGTGATGTCTCTCTGTTTTTTTTTTTTTTCTTTCTTAGAGCAAAAAGCAGCCTCCAGCCTGCAGCTCTGTGGCCCTTCTCTATCACGTAGCTAGACACATATATTTGTCATCTTCCTTCGTCCTTACCCATGTTAGAGAAGAAGGGTGGGAGAAGAAAGGAAGTGGGTAGGGGAGGGCTTTGTTTTGGCTCTGCTCAGGCTCGTGTAACTATGGGAAAGCCAGTAAAAAGTGCTACAGTATCAACTTCTGAGGTGAACATTAGGAACTTCATACTCTTGAAGAAAAAAATAGTATTTCCTAAGGAGACCAACTCTTTGCCAGACTTCCAGGTGAACTAGACATGAAGTAGCATTTCGAGATGTTGGCAGTCCTATTATTTATGGAGACATGACTCTGTTTACTTGAGAAGTATTTAATTCAAGTTGCAAAGTATCTGTAAAGTTCAAGTCCTTCTTAGTTGAATTAGTAGATACTGAACAAGACTGTAATTTTGGAACTGAATGTCTACATAATATTTATTATTACTTTAAGCACATCTGAGCTTCTCTTAATCATCCATAGAGGTGTTTCTTAAGATCATCTGCTCCTTCTGCTTTAAAGATATGTCTATGCTAGTAAACAGAACAAGTCAGAGTTTTATTAGCATCCTTGAGACAGTCCCGTGGTGTGGCTGAAGGGACAGCACATGCTGACAGCATTTCCCAATGGACAGCACTGGAGGCTGTTTTGTTTCTTGTGTACTACAAAGTTCTCCAGTCCTGTTCTAGGAGGTTTCATGTTCTCAAACACCCCTAGATTATTTTATGCTATACTGCAGGGCATGTGTATACTGCATGGCATATAACACACAGCTTAATTTTCATCCCTAAAACACCTTCTGGTTTAAAAGTAATAAAAATATCACTGTCCTTGTTTTGCAGATAAAAGAAACAGGTATAGAGAGATAAAATGACTTCTTCAATGATCCTCTCAAGGTTAGGGATTCAAGCCAGGAATATGTGTAACACCAAGTTTTTTTAAGATTCACTGTGCTGTTATATTCATTAACTCATATTTAAATTCATAGCATTGTTTTAACATCAGCATGTGTGTTAATCTTCTCAGGATCTTTGTAATATCAGTGCTAAAGAGTACAGCGATAAGAACTGTTGTATTCTTTCCCTTTTTTACTGTAGATTTGCCTTCTATTTAGCTTTACTTTGTTTATCTGTATAACAAATAAATATACTATGATGAGAACTTTAATTAATTAGAGAAAAATCTCTTTACATTGCTCATGCCAGTATTTTACTAGGATATTCCTATGTAATTAGGGCTTACAAGGTGTTAAATGGAGAAGTTCACAGATAAAAAGATAATACTGCAGCGCCGGTTATCCGGAAAAATAATTTTGACCCTAAAGTCTTAAAATTCTTGGATTACAAATATGGATAGAGAAGAGCCAGTATTATCTCTTCCCCTTCATAAAAAAAAAAAAAAAAAAAAAAAAAAATCTTGAACCTATCTCCAGATGCAGGTGAAGCAGGTCTTGCTCAGCTACTGGAGCATTCCCTGCTTAGACAAATTAATAATGGAAGAGCTTTAAAAATCAATTTCTAATAAAATAAAATGATATCTCTCTAAACGAAGAACTTGCTGTGCACAGCTGCTCTTGTGTTAACCGTTAATGACAAGCAATAGTGTTGCGGCCATGATATTGAACTCTCCAAAGAAAGTCATTACTGAAGCAGATAGTAAGAAACTAGAAAGCCTAAAAAATCCATACAAAACGAAACAAAAGCCTTGAAAAACTAAGAACTTCACCTTTTTTTGCAAAAGTTTTATAGCTGTCAATTGCTGTTAACAACTCAACATTTAAAGGAGCCTTTAGAGTTAAAAAAAAAACCACAAAAAACACCAAAGCAAAACCCAAAACTCTTTCCTAGTAATGCAGCTTATAAATTATCAGTTACTGCAATTAGTGTGTAAGTTGGATATTTCTACTTATTGCATTGGAATAAGCCTCTTTGAGAGTTGTTCACTTCCTTTTTTTTGTTGATATCTGGGAGGAAAGGACATGGGCTGACAGGATTTGGATCTAACAGAATCACAGAATCACAGAATAGATCATGTTGAAAGAGACCTCTGGGATCATCGAGTCCAACCATTGCCCTGACACCACCATGTCAACTAGACCATGGCACTAAGTGCCATGTCCCATCTTAAACACATCCAGAGATGGTGACTCCACCACCTCCCTGGGCAGCCCATTCCAATGTCTGATAACCCTTTCTAAGAAGAAATGCTTCCTAATGTCCGACCCTGGCAAAGCTTGAGGCTATGTCCTCTTGTCCTATCACTAGTTGCCTGGGAGAAGAGGCCAACTCCCACTCAGCTACAGTCTCCCTTCAGGTACTTATAGACTGCAATAAGGTCACCTCTGAGCTTCCTCTTCTCCAGGCTAAACAACCCCAGCTCCCTCAGCCGTTCCTCGTAGGACAGACCCTCCAGACCCTTCGCCAGCTTGGTCGCCCTCCTCTGGCCTCGCTCCAACACCTCAACATCTTTCTTGAAGTGTGAGGCCCAGAACTCAACACAGTATTCAAGATGCGGCCTCACCAGTGCCGAGTAGAGAGGGACGATCACTTCCCTAGCCCGGCTGGCTACACTATTCCTAATAGAGGCCAGGATGCCATTGGCCTTCTTGGCCACCTGGGCACACTGCTGGCTCATGTTTAGCCGGCTGTCGATCAGCACCCCCAGGTCTCTTTCCACCGGGCCGCTTTCTAACCACTCCTCCCCCAGCCTGTAGCGCTGCATGGGGTTGTTGTGACCAAAGTGTAAGACCCGGCTCTTGTTCTTGTTGAACCTCATGCCGTTGGTCTCGGCCCATCTATCTAACCTGTCCAAATCCCTCTGTAGGCCCTTCATAACCTCCAGCAACCGACACCCCCACCCAGCTTGGTGTCATCTGCAAATTTGCTGAGGGTGCACTCAATCCCTACGTCTAGATCATCTATAAAGATACTGAACAGCACCGGCCCCAGAACTGAGCCCTGGGGAACACCGCTAGTGACCGGCCGCCAGTTGAACTTTGTCCCATTCACCACCACTCTCTGGGCTCGGCCATCCAGCCAGTTTTTAACCCATCGAAGAGTCCACCCATCCAAGCCCCGGGCAGCCAGTTTGCCTAGGAGGATGCTGTGGGAGACAGTGTCGAATGCCTTACTGAAGTCTAGATAGACTACATCCACAGCCCTGTCCTCATCTACTAAGAGGGTCACTTGGTCATAGAAGGAGACCAGGTTGGTCGAGCAGGACCTGCCTTTCATGAATCCATGTTGGCTGGCCCCAATGCCCCGATTGTCCTGCATGTGCCGTGTAATGGCACTCAGGATGATCTGTTCCATCACCTTGCCTGGCACCGAGGTCAGGCTGACAGGCCTATAGTTCCCTGGATCATCCTTCTGGCCCTTCTTGTAGATGGGCGTTACATTTGCTAATTTCCAGCCAGCTGGAACTTCTCCAGTTAACCAGGACTGCCGGTAGATAATAGAGAGTGGTTTGGCAAGTTTGTTTGCCAGTTCCTTCATTACTCTGGGGTGAATCCCATCCGGGCCCATAGCCTTGTGGGATATTAGCCATACTCATGATACAGAAAAATCTTAAAAAATGTTCAGTTGTGGCTTATTTTGCAAAACTGATGTGCTGAATGTTGTAGTTGAGCAAGCAGATCCACCCAGTTACAGGATAATGTGTTATTTCTAGTGAGTTAATGAAATTGCAGCCAGCAGCCCATCATATCTTCATGCTGAAGTTCCTACCATCTCTGTGTTTTTATGATACAAATTGAAATCTCCTGAATTTTCTCTTATGGGAGGAAAAGAAAAAGCAGCTCAAAAACCAGAACAACAAAGCCATCTTGTGGTTTCTGTACCTCTTCTCCCCAAGCTCTAAGGATACTCCAGCCCCCTTTGGGGGAATGGTAGTTAGTCCAGGTGAAACCAATGTGAGCAACACTTTTATTGAGGTTGAAATTCAGTTTATACATGCAGAAGCAGGAATATTTGCCTCTGAACTGGGATAACACAGAGCCATTTGCGAGGTTAATTTTGAGTTGCAGACTGCAGTATGTGTTACAGGCTCAATTTGCTTTCATTTCTTTTGGCATATTGGGATGAATAAGGCAATGGATTTGTTTACTTACAGACTGTTCCCATATAAAACTCATTGCTGAACTGATTTGGGATGAAACTGAGCCCAGTATTGCCCATAACCACATAGGTAATACATTCTGAAAAAAACCTCTGTGAGATGATTATCCTCTCTTTTCTGTATGGTGATGGTTAGAGTTAGAGGGCATTGCACAGAGCTCTTTATGTTAGATAGATTTTACCTGAAGACACTTCGAGCTCTTGACAATTTTAAGTCATTATCTGACTGAAATAGTTAAGAAGTGGCTGCATTCAGTATTGACTGAACATCTTCTGTGGTAGCAGAGAATTGACCAAGAACAATCTCTGCCTTGGCGGGGGGATAGTACTAATTGGTTATTAACCCAAGGCATCATTATGATATAAAAATCCTGAGTTTTAAATATAGTAGTGCAAAACACTTTATGATGATTGATGTTAGGGGTTATTAAAGTTATGGTTGTTTATTGTTTTTAACTACCATGTCTCATCACTTTTCACCTTTTACTGAAAGTAGCAGTAATTCTGAAAAGGTGCTGCTACCACACCAAAATTCACGTGACTTCTTTCTGAGCAGCAAACTGAAGAATACCACATTTCCCAACTAGAGTGAGCTATCACATACCTGAATGCAGTTCTATTCACATAAGTTCACTAAAAGATGAGAAGAAACTAAAGGCCAAGTATAAACTGTACATTGCACCTTTGCTCCGTCTGAGGAAGACTTTACTGAATCTGTCACAGGGAACTGAATAGTCTGTGTTTGTGGGTGTTTTGAATATCCACATGAATGTTTATTTGAGACATAGCAAGGTAAAAATCAACTTTAACAAGCTGTTGTTTGCCTAACCCCATAGATGCTATATTGAGGCTGACTACCTAGTAACCCTTTGAGATAGAAAGGTATGAAGTTAGAGTCAGAATAAGATGATGCTGTCTGGAATTTGATAATTGGCATTTGTTACCTGTCTTACTATCAGCTTTTATCCTCTTTCCCCAAATGCATTACAGGGATGTAAAGCAGTTAATAATTCATCTGTGCCTCTCTGTGCCTTGAACATGCAAACCTAACCAGCAGAGCAGGGCAGATGTAAGTGAGGTCTCATTCGGCAGGACTTTCAGGAAGGCCTCCCCCATGATACTCATCTGTGCCTCTGGAGTCATCTCATGAACTAAAAATGGGCAGATGTAGCCAAAGTTTCCCTTTCCTGAGGAATACGTTCAGTACCTTGTGACACCTCAGTACTGCATGAACTGATTTGCATGTAATCAGCAAAGCTGAGGATTGCCACCCTACATGTGCAGAAATAACAGAAGAGCATGCCTTACTCTTGCTTGAAATATAGCCAGGCCTATATCTCCATAATGCAAACAGCAGAAGTGGGAGGGATATAAAATCCAATGAATAATTTATAAAATATCAAATCTAACCATATGCCAAACAAGAAAATCATCAAAGGAGAACACGACTAAAGCCTAATGTATGCAAGAGAAATGTGTAGTGTTGACATAGTTCAATGATTTTAGTGTGCAACAATGAAACACAGTGAAACTGATGTCTTCAAGATGTTCGGTGAGCCAGGTTCCAAGGCATCTGATTAAAATGCATGTTTTAAAGAGTACATTATATAAATGAAACTGTAAATCTCAAAATCCTTGATCTTCAGTTTTAGTTTTTTAGGAAAATGTGTAATCATCTTTTTGCATATTTCATTTTGCTTTCATCTTAGACCATATAATGGTTTTTGTCAGTAAGATGTAAGCCAGTTTCCTCAAATGGCTTTATAGTGTGTTCTGTATATGGACCAAGGCTACGCATGTCTTTTTCAGTGGTCTCCATCCCTTCTAATTATTTCCTATATAATTATAAATGCATAATTACTTACTTTTGCATAGAGAGCATTTATCATCTTTTAAAAAATCATTTTTTAAAAGATGAAATCAGGATAAGTTAAAATTAGATCTTTGGAGATCAAATGTCCTAAGGGAATTTCAGTTTCCTAGTAATAGTGATTTCAATATGATCCTTAAATACTCAGAATGTTACCAAAACCAGTGAATAGATTTGAGACCATTCAAAGCCATCTAAAATTAAAAGTGTTAATCCAGAGAGAGCTTAGGATGAATGAGTAATTTATTCATGTTAATTCTTGAGGTGGAAGAGGGAATTCAGCACTTCTGTGTGAATGAAACTTTAGATACTAAGGCCTGAGTCCTTATTTATGTTTAGCCATGCAGAGACTTACTACTAGATTATGCAAACTGTTGTAGAAAACATCATAAAGATCAATAGAACTAGTTTTCTCAGTAAACATTATATTTCTTAGTTAGTGTTTGTATGATCCAGCAGTCATTAATAGCTGATGAAAAATTTTGCAGTCACAGCATAAATCCAGAAAAATTTCCTCACATGAAAACTTAAGCATGTAGGTACTTGTTATATTTGTCTCAACAGAAGGTAATATATTAATGAGGAAAATGAAACTTATTGACATGGGGCACAGAAAATACTGATTTAACAACAAGGTAAGAAATAATGTTTTTAAAGACCTTCTCTAGATCCCTCTGAAGCTCCTGACAATCTTTCCAGGACTGTACATACTGAAAGGACCAAGCTAGCAAAAGAGAAGTAGAATTTAGCAGTTATGTTCACCACTCAGTCTATATCCCAAAATGAAAACTCTTAAGTGCTACTATTCACAATAATCCCCAAGAAGATTAGATAGGCTATTAGTGTGCCGAGTGGTTTATTCACAGTTTCTTTTGTGTATAACTGGACCGTTGTAATAGCCCATAGTCTAATTCTGGTGAAGTCTTCCCTTCCATTATGTTTTTTAACTTACTAATATAGGTGTAGCCAGAAAGGGACAGTCTGAACTTCATTGCAATGAATGAAATTACTCAAAGACTATGGTAGAACTGAGTGCAAAGCTTAGTTGCTCGAGTCTTAACAGAAGGACCTCCTCTGAAGAGCGATTTGGAAAGATTTATCTTCAGATCTTTCATTTTACTCTCTCTTAACCAGAAGTTTTGAGCATCTCTCCGTAAAGAGAGGGAAAGAGAAGAAAAGAAAAAAGTAATTGAAGGTGTTGTTCTGGTTTGTATTCCAGTTAAAAAAACCCAGCTTTTGTTATACAGAGCCTCAAGGAAATTATGTGCTTACCTGTCAGGTGGTATTCCATTAACATATAATTGTAGCTCTCAAATTTTGCAGAAAAATGTAACTGAATTATTTCTCTTACTATCTTCTGTTACACAGACAAAATGTAATCTTAACCCATATTTCTGTAAATTTTAGTTCGGAATTTAGAAAAGTTAGATTGTAGTTCAAAATAGTACGTGAATTATGACATCAGATAAATTGTAGCTGAATATTCATGTGTTGGTTTTAGATAATTTATGTTAGCTAAGGAGCTAGTCTGTTATTTTGTGAGCCTTTAGAAAATTGATTCGATTTTAAATGAATACCTATGTCAGTATCCACTGTTATGCAGCAGAATATGATGATGTTAGAAGCACTCTTCTTCAGCTCCTGTGTTCAAATTCTCTTTGAACCACCATCCATTTACTTTGGAGAATGCAGTTAAGAAGTTGGACTTAACTTTTATATGAAGAAAGTAACATTAAAAAAAAAAAGAAAAGCTTTAATTCACCTCTTAGCGGAGATTGCTAAGAGTTATTGTAACACTAGCAGTATAAGTTATATTTTATCTGTTATTTTGAAATGAATTCAGATGTGAACATTCAGATAGTTCTCTGCTTATGAAGACTGTCCAAGATATGGGTTGATTAAGGGGAAGATTTGATAAGACATAGCCTTTTGTTGGATGTCAGTGAAAAGACTGAAAGTTTGGGCAAAGATACAGCAGTGTTGGTCAGTACTTTGATTTATATTTCCTACTTTACCTAAACCACTCATAATACAAACTGAAATGAGTACATTGGATGCCGATTTGCAAGTCTCAGGGAATGTGTTTCAAGGATGGATTTTCAGATGAAATTCCAATGGATAGGTTAGTCTGGATGGACGCAGAAAGTCCATGATCGAATATGTGCTAACCATGGCTTCAGGCTCGTAATATACTGGTGAATTTAACCTGTGCATACCTATGTAATGGTACTTAAGGTACAAATTTCAAAAATTCTATTCTCTCATTTCTGAAAATTTCAAAGACCCTTATCCCTTCAGATCACAAAGGACCTGTCAGGTGGTCTAGTCTGAGATCATAGACAATACTAATGTACGGTTTGAGGTTCTTCTGGTGTGCAACAATATACAGTGTATTCTGTGGCTGATAAATTTATACTGATAAATGTCCTGTGGATTATGCTTGTTTTAAATGTTGTGGTAACTGGTGTGCCAACTCAGGGTATGGTCACTTAGGAAAGGGTTCATTTAGTAAAATCAAAAATAGCAGCTACTCTAAGCTGGTGGCTTCTTTTCACAGAATCACAGAATGTTAGGGATTGGAAGGGACCTCGAAAGATCATCTAGTCCAATCCCCCTGCCGGGGCAGGATTGCCTAGACCATATCACACAGGAACGCGTCCAGGCGGTTTTTGAATGTCTCCAGAGAAGGAGACTCCACAACCTCTCTGGGCAGCCTGTTCCAGTGTTCAGTCACCCTCACCGTAAAGAAGTTTTTCCTCAAATTTAAGTGGACCCTCCTGTGTTCCAGCTTGCACCCATTGCCCCTTGTCCTGTCAAGGGATGTCACTGAGAAGAGCCTGGCTCCATCCTCTTGACACTTGCCCTTTACATATTTATAAACATTAATGAGGTCCCCCCTCAGTCTCCTCTTCTCCAAGCTAAAGAGACCCAGCTCCCTCAGCCTCTCCTCATAAGGGAGATGTTCCACTCCCTTAATCATCTTCGTGGCTCTGCACTGGACTCTCTCTAGCAGTTCCCTGTCCTTCTTGAACTGAGGGGCCCAGAACTGGACACAATACTCCAGATGCGGCCTCACCAGGGCAGAGTAGAGGGGCAGGAGAACCTCTCTCGACCTGCTGACCACACCCCTTCTAATACACCCCAGGATGCCATTGGCCTTCTTGGCCACAAGGGCACACTGCTGGCTCATGGTCATCCTGTTGTCCACTAGGACCCCCAGGTCCCTTTCCCCTGCGCTGGTCTCCAACAGCTCTGCCCCCAACTTGTACTGGTACATGGGGTTGTTCTTGCCCAGATGCAGGACTCTACACTTGCCCTTGTTATATTTCATTAAATTTCTCCCCGCCCAACTCTCCAGCCTGTCCAGGTCTCTCTGAATGGCTGCGCAGCCTTCCGTTGTGTCAGCCACTCCTCCCAGTTTTGTGTCATCAGCGAACTTGCTGACAGCGCACTCTAATCCCTCATCCAAGTCATTAATGAATATATTGAATAGAACTGGTCCCAGAACCGATCCTTGCGGAACTCCGCCAGACACAGACCTCCAACTGGACTCTGTCCCACTGACCACTACTCTCTGGCTTCTTTCCTTCAGCCAGTTCACAATCCACCTCACTACCCGATCATCCAGACCACACTTCCCCAGTTTAGCTGCGAGGATGCTGTGGGAGACCGTGTCAAACGCTTTACTGAAATCGAGATAGACCACATCCACAGCTTTACCATCATCTATCCACCGGGTAACATCCTCATAAAAGGCTATCAAGTTGGTTGAGCAAGACTTCCCGTTGGTGAAGCCATGCTGAGTGCCCCTAATGATCCCCCTGTCCTTGATGTGCCTAGTGACAGCACCAAGAACAAGTTGCTCCATCACCTTTCCGGGGATGGAGGTGAGGCTGACCGGTCTGTAGTTCCCCGGGTCCTCCTTCTTGCCCTTTTTGAAGACTGGAGTGACATTCGCTTTCCTCCAGTCCTCAGGCACCTCTCCCATTGCCCACGACTTAGCAAAGATGATGGAGAGTGGGTATTCATGGGTAGAGATATCATAATTCTTTCCATTTGTCTTAGATGAATGCTTTTTCAGGAAGAATCCTGGAGCTGCTTATATCTTTCTTTATTTCCTAGACAGAAAAATGATTAACATCAAAAATAGCTCCCCCAATGCTGTTGGCATACAGTGAGAGAGCAAACTGCAGAACATTATTTCATTTCATGTAACTTTTCACATTTTTATTTGTGTTCGTTAAGCTGTCAGATGGTTTTGAAAGGCTCATTTTGTCTTTCAGTAAGGAAAAGATGCTTACCCTTGCTGAAAATTATGGTAAAGCTTAGATTAAATGCCTGCAAAAGGTTATTAATCTTAGCATTTTCTTTACAGGGACAGGAATATTTCCATCTCATTTTATTTTCAGAAAATATTATACTTTCATGTTACTTTTCTAATTTGCATTGTAGGTATATCTCACTTGAGTCAGTGTATAATTTTTTAGATGCATAACTGAGCTTTAGATCAGTACAGTATTATTGTATATAACATTAATTAAATTATAACTGTTTTTAAAATGAAATGCTTTCTTGTCCAAAAAAAAGTTATTTCATATTCTAAAGTACTGTGGTTGAAATTCTGGTTCCATTGAAGCCAGTGGTCAATTATACTCAGTAACTGTTTCTTCAACACAGCTTGGCCCTTTGAGGTCTTTATCTATATATGGGTTTATTGCATTATATTATGTGCTTATATATATAGGGGTATATTGGTATTTCAAAAACAGATTACACAAATACAGACATTTTTTATCCATACAAAATGTTGATATTTATATGGTGTAAAGTCTGTGATATTGATTCATTGTCTGTTGTATTTAAAATACTTAAAGTTTTTAATTTATTCTATACATTTATTTTCCTTTTTAGCTTCCCCATGGGTAGATAAAAGTCGAACACCAAACAAAATAGATCTGTATGATGTTCGTAGAAGACCATGGTAAGCTTTCTTTCAAGGGCTGATGTATATATGTCACTTACTTTCTAGATACGACTGTAAAGACAAATTTTTCTGATTAGTTGTCTCTAATAGTCCTTACTTTTAGATATTGCTATTTTCTTTTTAAAAAATTAGTTAGTTCTTCTGAATAAACAATTTTCAAATCATACTTCTTGTTATGCAATATCCACTAGAGTGTGTCGTACTATTGCATTACATGGACCTTTTCATAGGAGGATAACTATCAAATAGGTGTAAGACAATTAAAACCTTTGATTTTGTGACAAAATCAAATGTAATTCAGATTGTTAGGCTGAGGCATTCTTCCAGACTTTTGCAAGTGTTTACAGATATCTCTCAGTGGTTTAGACCAGCAAAAAAATCACTAGATTGGTAAAAGACAAGAGAACAGTGGGGTTGTTTCTCATGATTTTTTTCTGTAATCCTCTCAAGGCATAATGCATATTTGTACTTGGATTTATACTAGTGGAATATATGCTTTCAAAGGACAAAGTATTTTTCCCTAAGATGGGCTGACATAATAATTCATCTGTCATCAAGATCTTTAGCTCTGAAATAACATTCATATTTTTCACTTATCAACATCTGAATATAGTGAATTTCGATCAGTATGTCCTACTTCCAAACTTTTCAAATGTGGTTTAGACTTTGGTTTACTTAGAAGACACAGCAAGAGATAAAATGATAGCACATGGTTTTCTACTAGCTACAACGCAAGGATTTTGTTGGTTCAGCTAGGTTTAGTTTAGAGGTTGCGGAGTGTCATCCATCACACACAACAAATGTGTTTTCAGATTTGTGTCATTCATACCCTTTATTTATTTCAGGTATATCCAAGGAGCTGCATCTCCCAAAGACATGCTTATTTTAGTTGATGCGTAAGTGTTTAATGTCTGGATATTGACATTAGAGGGATAAAATTAGTTAGATATATTGAACAAATCTCTGTATGACGAAAAATGGAGAGAGGATTAAGTAGTACTTATATGCGAGGATCAAAAATCTTGGTATGAACAAAATAA
The DNA here is from genome assembly GCF_013368605.1 of Nyctibius grandis. Taxonomy (NCBI): domain Eukaryota; kingdom Metazoa; phylum Chordata; class Aves; order Nyctibiiformes; family Nyctibiidae; genus Nyctibius; species Nyctibius grandis. The sequence goes on from NC_090662.1 coordinate 11,929,136, forward strand.
ATACACAGGAAAAAATAATTCTAAAAACCCTAGCCAAACCTGAAAGTTATTTAAACTGGGGACAAGGAAGTATTTTTTAATCACTTTAATATTATTCTTCTTTCATCTTCTTAATTACTGAAGTAATCAATTGAAAATTTGGCATGTGCATGCCAAGATTTGTTGTAAAACAGAAACCTAAAAAGTAATTACTAGAAGCATTACAGTAGATTTAATCATGATTTCATGAGCCTGAAAGGTGAGAATCTATGCAGATATCGCATCGTTTGTTTACTATAAAAAGTTAATAGAAAGCGAGCAAAGAAATGAATAAAAACTCTGTCTGTGCCTTGGCAAGGCTTCCTTTGATTAGCTAATGTTGAGGGACCGAAGGAAGCATTGAACCTGATGTGTCAAACAGATTGCTTTATGCTGAAAAAATTCTCAATAAGAGAATTTGCATTTAATGCTTTTAAATGTGGTGAAGTGCTTTCATATCAGCAGTGAGTTTTATCAACATTTGTTATTTCTTCACTTCAGCTTAGGTTTTGCCTTGAATCAAACAAGCTGTCATTTGGGTATCTGAAAACCTAAAGCTGTAAATCTGTGTGTAGAAGTATAAAATGTTTAGATAATGCATTGGTTGAAGGTGGTAAACTCTCTCCGATTTCTTGAAATGAAAATGAGGAAATTATGTACCATTATGACTTCATCTGAGCCACAGGACTGGGGGTTTGAATGCCAGTTTTGGATTTCATTTTATATTATAAAAATGTAATAACACTAATGATGAGCTGGAAAATTTGGGAGAATTATTGACAATTTTAGTGTGAAAGTTGATGAAAGTGCTGGTTGGTGCTCTGTATTTTCTTTGTACATTTTAAATAAGATTTGTTAATTTCAACTTTTCTATTATCTTGTGGATTTCTTTTAGGAGCGGGAGTGTCAGTGGATTGACATTGAAGCTGATCCGCACCTCGGTCATTGAGATGTTAGAGACCTTGTCTGATGATGACTTTGTGAATGTAGTTTCAGTGAGTATCTGTTCTTTCCACAAAAATTGCATTGTCAACAAAGCTCTACGGAAACTATTTTTAATGCCAGATATAAGATACTTGAATGTTAAGCCGCTAAGAGACTTAAAATATATTGCAAAATGCCACATTTGGCTTACTGTTTTCTTGTAGAGCATAATGAAAGCCCTAGATTTGTTGCTATCAATGTATTTGAGTGAAGGGCAAAAGTCATTTAAATGAACTTCTGTGTAGCCAAAGTCTCCTTTCCAATATATTATTCTTGTCTGTGTAGCACATCTTCTATTTGATTGGTATATACAAATTCTCTTGAAATACTTGGTGGTTCCCAGGTTTTATGTTGTGATATGAGAAAAAATGAGAGAAGGCAGGGGGAAGTTCCTTCTTCTAAAGAGCAGACATTTGGGTTGCTTGTGTTAATTGATGCATGATGACAGAAGATGTACAGCCATACATCTGACCTGCCAAAGAGGTGCTCCTGAGAAGTTCTACAGTTAGCAATTTGATGGGTAGCAAAGCAATTTTTCCCATAATAAGTAACTTAATAGAGGGGACAATCCATGAAGGAACTTAAAAGTGCACATAATTTATGCCTACAGAGACAGCATATGTGGTGTGTAGGTCAGAGGGTTATTAAGAGGGTAAGATTGTAAGGATTGACAAATGAAGGAGATGCTGGCTTTTTCAGGGCTGGCTTTTCAGCAGCTGAGATCTTTCAGAACATGATCTGAAACTTTTATACTACATGTAATTACTACACTTCAAACTTGACTATCAGACTTAAAACTTCTGTTTCTATATAATAGAGTTTTTAAATAGTTCTTTAAAATAGTTTTGGGGGTTTTTTTGAATGGCATTTTGATCTTTCTAATACTTGAATTTAAAGTGCAAATTTCTGATTTTTCAAGAAAGCTGAAGGCAAAATAAAATAGATTTGGGGATGGGGAAGATGGTATGGGCAACTTGCAGTTTACAGGCTGATACCTTGGATGTCATGCTCTAGCCTTGGGCAAGGCTTTTTTGTTTTTTATTAAGCTGTTGAACTGTAAAGCTTTGATTCTAAGGATTCAGGATGGGAACACTGACATACTCTTAATGACAAGAGACAGCCTGCGTGGTGAGTAACTGAAATTATTTTGGAGGCAATTTTCAACTTCTACAGATGTGTTGTACCCAGCCTGCAGGGAGAAAGACTTGAAATATCACTATCAGAAATCTCTTTGAACACCACTTATTGCTTCATCATTTGCTGTCAGTCTAGCTAGACCTTTCTCCAAGTAGTAGAGAAAAGCTTTTATTTGCAATGGCATTTCCTTGTTAAAGTTTTTGATGGTGGATTAGACTATTTTCTTTAGTCTAAATTGCAGAGAAAAAAAAAGAAACTAATTTTTTAATTATTATTATTAAAGGAAATAAGCTTTTCTGTAATGACATTAGAGAGATGAAATCTTGGTTTTAGGTTTACTGGTTTTTAAAAAAATAATAATCTAATCCTAAACTGCTGGAAATTGATTACTGTGTTCAGTGGACCTGTGCCAGCTTTTGCTGTTGGAAGATCTGGACCCCCACTACCTCCTGATTTACACAGCTTTCCAAACTCTTTCCTTCATTTATTCCCAGCTGACCAGAAACAGTGTTTCTTAATGCTAAGCCTTCCTTAGGCTCAGAGTATTTTATTACCTAAGGTTCAGTGTTATTCTAGTGAGGCTCCAAGGTTGGGATTTGTGTTGAAAAGAGCCTAGATATCTTTGAATATTTTCTGCAGTACATTTTCCCAGTTGTTTGTAGCTTACAATATGTAAGGACCTTTCTTCTTTGAAGGAGGCACACATCAGATATTTAACTGCATAACTGAAGATGACTTTTTGGTCATGATGCGTTCATCCTCAGAGAAAGGCAACACTCACAGAAATATACATAATAGAACACGGCATCTCTAAATCTTTCATGAAGTGGTATTTGGTGCACTTACCATCTAAAAGTTCATATTAGATCCTTTCAGTATTGCAATTACTTATGTATAACCTATGTTTTCATGTGTTCAGGTGACTTACAGATTGGAATTGTGGGAGACGTGTTCTGACATTTTATTTCTCTAGCAGAAAGGGAGTCATATCCTATAGATAGGAAACAAATGATTGTACTACTACAAGGCATTCTTCAAGCGAGAGAAGTGAGAAATCTTTGGAAGGGAGAGCCACACTGCAGGAAGGCCTGTATAGACTGGAAGAGTGGGCTAACAAGAACTTTATGAAATTCGACAAGGACAAGCGTAAGGTCTTCAACCTAGGAAAACATAATCCAGGAGTGCAGCACAGGCTGGGATCTACCCAGCTGGGGAGCAGCTCTGTGGAACGGGACCTGGGGGTCCTGGTAGACAACAAGCTCAATATGAGTGAACAGTGTGCTGCTGTGGCAAAGCAAGCCAAGAGGATGCTGGGTTGCATCAACAAGGGCACCACCAGCAGAAATAAAGAAGTCATTATCCTACTCTACTCAGCACTTGTCAGGCCACACCTGGAATACTGTGTCCGGTTTTGGTCCTCGCTATACAAAAAAGCTGTGAACAGGCTGGAGAGGGTCCAGAGAAGGGCCACAAAGATGATCAAAGGACTGGGAAGCCTGCCATATGAGGAAGGGCTGAGAGAACTGGGTTTGTTCAGCCTTGAGAAAAGAAGGCTTGGGGGAGGCCTTATCACCATGTTCCAGTATTTAAAGGATGACTACAAAGAAGATGGAGACTCCCTTTTTAACAAGGAGTCACATGGAAAAGATGACGGGATACAAGATACCAATGGATGCAAGTTACTCTTGGGGAGGTTCCGATTGAACCTCTGCAACAGGAAAATTTTTCACAATGAGAACAATCAGCCAGTGGAATAATCTCCCCAGGAAAGTAGTGGATTCCCCAACATTGGAGACTTTTAGGATTCATCTGGACAGGGTGCTGGGCCATCTTGTCTAGATCATGCTTCTGCCAAGAAAGGTTGGACCAGATGGTCCTTGAGGTCCCTTCCAACCTGGTATTGTATGATTCTGTGGTTCTCTGATTCCATGAGACAAGTGAACACAGAACTTTGGCCTTTTCTTTAGGATTTTTCCCCCTTTTTTTTTAGTTTGCTCAGGTTTTCCGCAGTCCAACCAAAGCTTCAAACCAAAGTTAAGCACCAGAGGTGATACCACTTAAGGAGGTGATATATTATCACACTCATTATTATTTGTTCTTAAGATTATTCACAAAAGCATATACACAGGCCTAACTTTTATAAAGCATTCATCCACTGCAAAGTTGGTATTATTTGCTGTCATGTTTTCATGTATGTTGCTTTATTTTTATGTTTGATTTAGATATCTTGACACTTAAAAGTAAAACATAATACATTAGAATGATCATTATTCTGATCATTTGATTAGATCTTTGAAAATTACATACGTGACTTGCATTTAGGAGGATTTCTTAGACAGTCTGAGATGTTATTCAAAAATTAATTTCTTCATTTTACTGATTAGTTTTTTCCCACTTATTCTTGCTTTTATACCTTTGGTGAAAAGCTTGATCGTTTATTAGGCTTATGTACTGAGTTAAAAGGCAGCTGGTTCATTAATTCTTGTCTAATTTTAAAATAACCTCATTTTTCTTTTTTCTAAATGATCTGAGGATCATAGGGAGGTACAGTGATACACAAAAGATCATCTGGTCACAAGTGGTATTCCCCAGGGCTCAGTATTGGGGCCAGTTCTCTTTAATATCTTTATCAACGATCTGGACCAGGGTATCGAGTGCACCCTCAGTAAGTTCGCAGATGACACCAGGTTGTGTTATTGTGTGGGTGGGAGTGTTGATCTGCTTGACGGTAGGAAGGCTCTGCAGACTGGATCGATGGGCTGAGGCCAACTGTATGAAGTTCAACAAGGCTAAGTGTTGGGTCCTGCACTTGGGACACAACAACCTCATGCAATGCTACAGGCTTGGGGAAGAGTGACTGGAAAGATGGCTGGTGGAAAAGGACCTGGGGGTGTTGATTGATGGCCAGCTGAATATGAGCCAGCAGTGTGCCCAGGTGGCCAAGAAGGCCAACAGCATCCTGACTTGTATCAGAAATAGTGTGGCCAGAAGGACTAGGGAAGTGATCATCCCCCTGTATTCGTCACTGGTGAGGCTGCACCTCGAATACTGTGTTCAGTTTTGGGCCCCTCACTACAAGAAAGACATTGAGGTGCTGGAGCGAGTCCGAAGAAGGGCAACGAAGCCGGTGAAGGGTCTAGAGCACAAGTCTTATGAGGAGCAACTGAGGGAACTGGGGTTGTTTAGTCTGGAGAAAAGGAGGCTCGGGGAGACCTTAACGCTCTCTACAACTACCTGAAAGGAGGTTGTAGTGAGGTGGGGGTTGGTCTCTTTTCTCAAGTAACAAATGATAGGACGAGAGGAAATGGCCTCAAGTTGTTCCAGGGGAGGTTTAGATTATAAATCAGGAAAAATTTCTTCACTGAAAGGGATATCAAACATGAGAACAGGCTGACCAGGGAAGTGGTAGAGTCACTATCCCTAAGTGTTAGGTTTACAATTGGACTCAAGGATTTTAAAGCTCTTTTCCAACCACATGATTCTATGATTCCACGATCATTATTCTTCACAGAATATTCCATAACAAAGACAACATGTATAAAACAAGGCCAAATCCAGTGCTTTCTTAATAAATCCAAACCCCAAAATATCATCTTAAACATTTTGTTCTAGGTGAAAGAAATGTAGGTTTATTCTGTACGTTTCATGTTATTGCTTAAGGATATGTTGTCTTGAAGCATCCTGGTATTTGACATCATTGGCTAATTAAAAAGTCCAAAAAGTTAGGTGAAATTTTTCAGTTAATACAATGTTAGCAGATGGATATAAGAACAGTAACAATAACTGGAAGTTATCTATAGTTTTTCTTTCCCTCCTGGATCTTTTGGCCAAGAAAGCAACAGTTGTTTTATGGCTTGTTAGCTTTAATAACCATAGAGTGTTTAGTAATGAGGTTTTGAGTTAACTAGAGAGCTGTTTTACCACTAACCTCTGCCAAGATGTTGTCCCACAAAACCCCTATGTATGATGATTCATGCCCACAACTGAGAGACACGAATTTAAGCTCATGCCAAGTGACAGGATGATTTAATCAACTGTGCCTGGTATATGGAGAAATCCTAGGGAACGAAAAGCTTAAAAGTAGATGTGTTAAAATACATTAGTTCTACTGATTTAATGCAGTTCTTGCATTTATTTCCAGTGAAAAGAGGTTGAACGAACTATTAAGTTATGTAAAGAGTGCCAGGGGTTAATATGTCATGATTTCCTCTGGGATTTGCATTTTTCTTATCTGAAGTGCTGTGCTTTGTGGCAGAAAGAAAACCTGCTGTTTGAAAGAGCTTAAATGTATGAGTAATACAGCTGTTTTCCCACTAATCCGGTTATATGCTTTGATAGCAGTAAGTGGTAGATGATAGGGGCAGCAATTCCATCCCAGCACGCTATGATTTAGTGACTTGGTTTCAACTGTTGACACAGAGAGTGTAATTTGTTTATGATTGTGGGTAGGCTGCAGTTTGCAGAAGAAATGTATTTCAACTTCAAATCTGTAGAGTTGGGGAAAACCACACAAGAGAAAACCCTACCGTACAGCAACAGACGTGTTAAAGGTCAGGAGCAGTAGGACTGTTTAAAATCACTCAGCCTTTGTAAAAATCCAAACTAGTATTTACTGTTTAGGAACTGGAAATTAAATGTTGTGAGTATAGTAGGGATAATAGAATCATGTTCTGGGGAAATTGAAAGCTCGTCTCCTCTTGTGCAGTTCTGCACATCGACTAAAATCAGAGGGAAGGAGATTTCTGGATGAGCTGATTTCAAAGAAAAAACTATGCAACCAGCATATGAAATTATTGTTAGGGATAAAAGCAATCTGTGGAAGATAAGCTCTTTTTCCCACTGATTTTTAATAGCAGTTTATCATGTAATTCCCACAGCTCAGTGGTTGCAAAAATGTTTACTTTGCCCCTCCTTACTCCCAAGTTGATACAATCTTTATGCCTTCCTAATTAAAATATTTAAATATGATAATACAGGGAAAAAAAAGTTTTGTAAAGAACTTTTCAATTTATCAAAGGGCTCCTTTCTCTTTCTGCTGTGTGCTCCTTCCTGTATTATGTAGTTCAGATTGCACCTATATTCTCTTAGATACAGGGAAACATTCATTCCTTCTGGGAAATACTCTCTTAAGCTTGTTTAAAAACTTAACAAACATGCCATGGGGGGAAACCTTAGTCTGAAGTCCTGTTGAAGGGAGGAGGATGCTATATTTTGTAACCAAGTAACCTGTTGTGCTTATGCTTTCTTTGGTAGAAGTTTTAGATTTGTATGAATGTGCTTCTGTTCAAGTGGCAAAAACTTCCAGAATTTTCTTTAAAAATAACTTAAAGTTGGTTTCCTTTATTATTTCCATTTAAAGTGTTTTTAGTGAACCTTAAATTAAATTGCATACTTAGATACACTGACATAGTTTTTTCCTGTGTTTTTGAATTTTGACCAGGAAAAGTTCAGTGGTGGTTAGTTTTGCTAAAGAACATCCCTATTTGAGGAAGAAATCAAACACAGTCATGATAGCAGTGTGAGATACTGGCACAGAAGTAGTTGTATGGGTGGATCTAGAGGAAGAGATGAAAAGGACTCCGGTATGAAGGGGCTTGCCAGCAGACTTGCTAATGTACTTCAGTCCTTACTTTCTCATTCTCCATGATGGACAATTTAAGGAGAAACTATAAAGATACCTGCTATCTTTTTCATTATTTGTCAAATAAAAAAATAGAGAGAGAATCAAGTTCCCACTGTAGGTCTGCATAAACAGGTCTTACTGATTTAATCCTGGAGCATTTCAGGTAATGAATCACAGAGGCTCCAATTAAGTATACAGTGTCCTCAGCATCATAGCTGAATGAGGCAGTACAGAAATATATATTATTCCTTTTCTTGGGGGATTGTTTTTTTTTTTTCGCAGTCAATGAAAAGCAATATAAAAACAAGTTTAGAGCTGAGTCTTGAGCTTCATGATTCTCTTAACAACAATCCATCTAATTGTATCATGACCTTGCAGTTTTTCTTAAATCGAATGGCTCATTTTCAAGAAGAGAAGGAACAATGATAGCTGCAGAGAAATACATCTTCATAGGAGTGTTTCTTAATGGAAAATCATTAACATCCCTTAATGGAAGGTCATTATCTTGCACCTTCCCTATTCAGGGATGAAGTGAATTGTTCGAGGTATTTTCATACAGTTATGTTTAGTAAGCCCTGTAGGTGCTGGGTTAAACAAAACTCAAAGAAATTATAATCAAAATCTAGTATTCAATTTCTGCATGGCTAATAATTGCAGGTGGAGTTAGGCTATGTATCTATGGAAATATATGTATGGGAAATATGTCTAGAGGACATGTTTAGCAAATGTAATGAAGATGAGTATTCTGTAAATAACAATGGAGAAAATTTGGGAACTATGGAAACCCAGCAATTGTTAAAAAGTTAGAATTTTCTTTTTTAATGGACTAATGAGAGTAGGAAAAGAAGCAAGAAATGCAGTAGTATAAAAAACATCATGAAATTTATATCTACCCACAGAATTACAGTTTCATTTTTCTTCACCTCTAAGAAGAAAGTAGAGAAAGGAGTCAATGACACTATGTTGAAGTATTTCAGGTGGGGCTGGAGTTAAGAGGAAGATTAGGGTAGGGAGGATGTTATATTAGTTGGCTTATTTGAAATGAGGTTAATTGACTTCAATGGGACACTGATCCTCAGGAAAGCAAATTTCACAATTTGTATCAAGAAAAAGAAAAAGTGAAGGACCACTAAGAATCAAACTTCATGTCATCTTCATGATGAACTAGAAATATTTGTACAGCTTCAGAGAAATGGCTAGAGACAATTTTCCATCTAAAGAGTGTATGGATTGATGGTTCAGTTTCTCTTCTGGGAGGCAAACAATGAGTATTTGAACTCAAATTTTGGCTGTATGTCTCCGTTCTGGCTGAACCCTGTTACATAAATGTGGATCATATCAGTAATTTAACACAAAAGGAATTGGCTCAGATTTTACAAAAAAAAGATTGTAGGTGTCTTGTGTCAGGACTGAAAGTGGTTTATGGTTGATTGCTTGGTTCTTGAAAGCATCTTCTCACAGTCCTAAGTGAGCCATCTCAGAAGCTGGATTTCAAACATACTCTCAGACTCACAGAATTTGACCTTTCTTTGGCTGTTCTGGAGTTCGTAAATAAATAGGCTGATAACTGATTTGATCACAGCTAAGAAGCGCTGTTGCTGGGGAAAACTCTTGTGTCCATAGACTCTCAAAACTGTCAGATAAAAGCAGTGCAAGAATAACTAGTGGAAGCCCAATAAATTTGAATGGTACATAAATAGTTAATAGGCCTTCAACAAATTGGAAGGCAAAGTTCTTGTTGTCTTCATATCAATATTTAATGCTTTTCTGGAAGATGCACTTTAAGCAAACATCTACCACTAAATGTAACTTTTAAGGTCTATTACAAAAGTAACCAAGGGAATTTTAAGGACCAGTGATATGTGGGTGGTGAGACAATATGCAAGAGGTCAGATTAGGTTCTCTCGTTGAACTTTTTAGCCTTAAATCAAGAATACATAAGGGTTTTCATTGGTTGGTTTGTTGGTTGTTTTTTCTTTTTGTTTTGTTCTGCTGACTTAAATGTTTATCCCAAGTAGCTGTTCATCATCCACCTTAGTTACTAATGGACTGGAAGGTACTTCATCAGCCTTGCGTGATATGAATACTTCAGCCTTCATCTTTGTAAATAGGGAATATTTACCAAGTTCTTTTTTTCTTTTCTGTGTATACTTAACAGTTTAGCCATATCTATCTAGCAAAGGATGTGTTCACTAGTTAGGCTTTCTCTTATCCTTAGTGTACTTAAAAATTCCTTGTTATCTTCAGTTTAACCAGCCCTACAATGTTGTCTGTGCAATAAGACAGAACAGCAAATACTTGTATAAAACAGACATACACAGAATAGTCCATGATAAAGAGGTGAAAATGAAGTGTTACTTTACTGTCCCACTGATAATACTCCCTACAGTACTTGCTTACTTTTTTTTTTAATATCTGGATTAAAATAATATTCCAGTATGTAAAACCAATATAACACAAAAACCACGGTGTTAGTGCAGGGTCAAGTCTTCTCTCTCTGAGAATTACAGCTAGTACCAGGGACCGTCTCCACAAGCCAAGTTGCCATGTTCAATTCAGAACTGTGCTCAAGCTAGTAAACCTTTGTAAAGGTACAGACAGCCAGAACCCAAGAAGAAGCTACTCACATTTGTATTCGAAGGCCACCTAGCCATACCTGTTATATTGCTAGGGAATTTAGAAAGAAAACATGTGTTTCAACAGTTTTTTCTTGATTTCTCATTTAAACTGAGCATTACAAAGCCACAAAGAAACTTGAGAAACCTTAGAACATTAAGTTATTTTTCTTTTAGAGTTACAAAATAATAACCAAGCCATCTGAATTTAGGCATTTGTTTGTTTATACATATATTATTTTACCTGTTAGGAGAAAGCATATCATGCCAGATTCAACACCTCAAGAGAGGTGAAGCTGTTGCAGCTCCATGCCACAGATGCAAGCGGTAGTGAGGCTGCAAATGTATTCCCAGTGTGCCACATAACATATAGTCATGTATATACATACATAGCAGGCCAGCCACACAGGTGACACAGGCAAATGCAGAGCACTCATATTACACAGGCAGTGCCAACAGTCTCATCCTGCTGAGCAGAATGGAAGTCTGCTGGTGAGAATATATATATTTTTATGCACATGTGTGTGTATATATATATATACACGTGTACTGTGTGGATCCCTCCAGCAGCTGGGCTCAGAACCCCCGTCTGCTCAGCAGCTGCCCCTGGATCTCAGTCTGCCACTTCGGCACACTAGCCCCCAAGGCTGCAGTTGCTGGTGGAGACCATCATCTCATGCAAGCACACAGAGCTGGCGGGGACTCCTCTGGTCCCAGTAGCCAACCCCCCTATGGTCTCACCTTTAGAGCCACACACACATAGGTTTTCACCTCTAGACCCCCAGGACCAGCACCTGGCACTCACTCCAGATGCAGGTACCATGGACACATGGGTCCCTGTGACCCACAGTCCCACTCCAGTTCACTTTAGTCTCTCTAGCTGCTGCAACATGGACGCATGGTCCCTGCAGCCCATGTTCTGACTCCAGTTGCTGCACTCACACACACAGAGAATAGAGAATCCCTCACCCAGGAAAAGAGGTAAGAATGGAGTTTAATAAGAAGGCAGGACAGACTGCACTGATGAGGTGCAGGATGTGGCCGGACAAGCATACTGACCAGCAAACTATTTACACAAGATGAACATTTTTTCCCCATACCTCTCTCTTTTCCCGCACTTTTTTGTCCCCAAATCACTTAAGTCTGCCCCTTTCCTCACCCTGGTTCCTCCATAAAATATTCCATAGTAAGTCCTGTGCAATCCTGAAATGCTCTTCCCATAATGTCTCCCATATAACCTCCCTGAATACAAAACAGGGGTTATTGTATTGTAAATTATTGCCTAGGCTGTAATTGTGGTTAGTGGAGGAAAATTAAAAACACCTCCAGAAGACAAGTCTATCTTGAGGACAAATTACGTCCAGGAGGTGCTTGTCTGTCTCCAGTGGCTGTAGGGAGAGCCTGGCCCACTGTCTCAGACTGGGCTCCTAATTAAAAGATCACTGAAATGAGGTGAGCTGAGTCATACTATCTCTGCTTTGAGAAAGCAAAAGGGAGTCAGTGGGAATACAAACAGCAGGTACTTTTGGGTGGTTTTACACTTTTTTTTTTTATTCTTGTGTGTTACTGTTTGTTTGCTTTAATGTATCAGCTAATTTTTTACTGTTGTGTTATTAACAGTAACTTTATTTTATTCTGGAAGGAAAATGTTCAAAAGGTCTGTAAGACAGAAAAAAAAATTGAAAGAGTTGGAAAAGGAATAGGGCAAATCTGAAAACAAGATCTGTTTCATTTTAGATCTGTCACAAAGTGTTAATTCTAGGGAATAGAGTGCTTGAGTGCATGAAGAGCCAAAGGGAATGGAAATTAGAAGCTGAAATTCTACAGCAGGATGTCAGGAGCAGGGATGTTGCTGGAAACTGTACATTTATTACCGTACAGTATAGCTGACAATTCCAGACGACTAGAAAAGTCACCTCCATTCCCACTTCGAGGGATTGCTTTGGGCATCAATACAGATTTTTATTGTCTTCTCTTATAGTTGTCAAATGTCAGGAAGTCAGGTTTCTAACGGCACAAGGCACGAGCTTCTGTGACTTCCAGAATAAATCCTAGCTCTCTAGTATATTAGTAGTATTTAAAATGAGTAGATTAGTAGTATATAAAATGAGGTGATAGCTCTGCTTCATGGTTCCACTGGTTAATAAATCTGTTGGCTATTTCCAGTTTCTTAATTTTTTGTAAAGCACAAGTCTTACTGAAGAGATCCCTGCTATATGTCAGACATATCATCTATCCTGTGAGTTTTTATGGCACGTCAAATACTGGAAGAAAAGTGCATTTCTGACTCAGCTTTCCAACCAGGACACAATTATTAGGGGGGTGTTGTGATGGTGTAATTAAAAATTTGTGTTGGGTGAATGGTCTCTCGAACAATGAACTCATTCGTTACCAGTTCTGAAGAGCTGGGCTGGGCTGGTTTTAATGATTCTGCTGGGGAAGGATGACTCATCATGTTAGTGAAAAAAGAAGAAAATTCAGGCTGTCCATAAGGTTTGGGACAGGGTGGGGGCTGTTTGTTCTATGGTCACCCTTTTTTTAATATATTTTCAATAAATGTCATCTATTTGGTAGGTGAAAGTTTAAAGACATGTGGCAAGATATTAGTTTGGTGTGAATCTAAAGGAACTCTTAACTTAGGCGAAATATGAATGAAATACTCATCGACTTCTCAAGTCTCACACTTTCAAGACTCACACTTTTCCCTCCTGTCTCATGCTTCCTTGCCTTAGCAGCAGCATCTCACACACAGGCAATGTGCTGCCGCAGCCTCCTTACTGCTCGCGAATCCCAGGCACCATGTGCAGCCAGGCACCTCGCTCTGCCCTGCGAGGGTGACAGGCACATTTAAGTCAAGCCCTGGGAATACAGAGGTGACTTTGTAGCCCCCTGCTATCCTCTGGTTATGTGGCCTGGCGCTGGAGTGTATGTCTAGCTTGTAATTTGGGGCACTGACTAAATGTTCGTCTTCCTTTTGATGCCCTGAGTAGCACCTCACGTATCCAGTGGATTTATAGATAATGGTTTAATACTTAAACCTTTATGTCTGGTGACCAGCGATAGGACACGAGGAAATGGAATGAAGCTGCATCAGGGGAAGTTCAGTTTGGACATTAGGAAAAGGTTCTTCACCGAGGGGGTGGTTGGTCACTGGAGCAGGCTCCCCAGGGAAGTGGTCATGGCACCAAGCCTGTCAGAGTTCAAGGAGTGTCTGGATGATGTTCTTAGTCACATGGTTTAGTTTTAGGAAGTTCTGCAAGGAACGGGGAGTTGGACTTGATGATCCTTATGGATCCCTTCCAACTCGATATGTTCTATGATTCAGTGATTCATCTTTTTGGCCAAAGGTGTTTCTGGTTCTAAACAACTTGAATTTTACTGAATGAAGATTTCCTCAGTCAAATGATAATTAAAAAAAAGGCTACAAAATAATTTTCTAGAAAGTCTCTTGTTACAGCTCTCTCCTAGAGTGTATCTGGGTAGCAGTGCCATACAGTGCAGACTACAGTACTGCAGCACTACAGTAGTGCAGTAGTTCAGCCAAATTTCTGGGGAGATACTGAAGTTTACAGTACTGAAATTTTCAGTAGAAGTCAGAAACACATGATCTCAAGTAAATAATACATGCTAACTTAGCCACAGCATCATGAAATGACCATAAATGGGTTCATCTTGCTAAGCTAATTCATCTTTCAGCCTACGCTGACGGTCTTTGTAGTAGCTCTGAAATTTGCAGCACAGCATCGTACTTTATGGTCTGAACATTAATCCTTTTGTACTCAGTGGGAGCTTTGCATTGAGTTATGTATCAATAACCATATTGGTTAGAAAGGTTAACAAAGCTTAACTGAGAGCAGATTTAGCCCAGTATTTGGTCCTTTCCCAAATATTTATCTCATATTATGCTACGATATTTTTTCAGCAGATATTTCATGATTTAACAATTATGATGTTGAACGCTGTTACCTGTGATCTGTGAAGAGTCCTTTCAGAAACTTAGCATTAAGCATTTTTACACCTTACATATATTCTGTCTATAATGCACATATATACATTTCACAATGAAATGTGATGCATTTTAGTTTTCCAGAAATGCCAATAGTGTAAATTGAAATATAGTCTTAATTTTATTGCTTCCTATACTTGCAATACAATTCAAGAAATGCAGGAGTGCTCCTTCTGAGTAGAAGAATAAGGTTTAGACATTTTCTCTACAGTGTATAGGTAGGGTTGTACTGCATACCTGAAGATTATCTCTATGCAAGTCATAGGATAGGAGAAAACAATTATTCTATAGCAAGATACGAATGCTCAACTTTAACACAACATATTATTTTTTGGCATGTCAGATTACAAACCTTTATTGCTTGAACTGCCTCGAATTTTCTGTGTACTGAGATCTACATGGGAATAAAACTTTGCAAATTGCTTTCTTAGTATTCTCTAAGTGGGTTCTGGTAAATATTTATAATATCTTCTCACTGCTGAAATATAGATTGTAACTGGCCTTATTCAAGATTCAGTTATTCTTGGGATTAACCCTAAAATCCTATCACCAAGCCTAAAGCAGCAGGAAAAAAAAAGGAAAAGAAAGCAGCAAAGCTGGATTTAGCTACAAGACGAAAGCCGGATGAAATCAGATCTGTTTCACTATTGCTCATTTAATATGTATAGATACAACTGGGTCACCAAGCTGATTTAGCCATGAGGTAGAAGTAGCATAGCAACAAACCTCAGCAGATTGAAAGTCGGCAGCGGTAGTATCTGATTAGGTCTTCAGCAAGCTGACTATGTTTTTCTCAATTTTCAGTATTCCCGGAGTGATGTTTCTGATTTATTCAGCTATCACGATCTTGGTATTTTAAATGTATAAGTTTTGTCTCTGTAGCAAGTTTAAGTACAGGAATTACTGCTTTGTTCAAGTCTATATGATTGTCTATAAAAGATAAACATTTCTGAATGTTTAAAAATACACAATTTACATAAGGTTAAGGTAGGGTCTCATTTAATATCAGAAGTTTTGGAGGAGTAGGTTTTTAGGGTTTTTTTTTAGTTTTTTATGTGGATTTTTTTTAGCTTAGGAGCGTAATTTCAGGAGATCCTGATTAATGTTATGTTGAATCAGTAGATGTTAGTAAACTAACTGGAATGAGTGAAGAATAGGGAGGCAGGTAAGGATGGTTGGGAAAATGTGAAGTTTTACTTAGATTTGGCATTAAACTATGTTCAATAAGAATCTTAACACTTCTAAAGATTTTGGAGATGCAAAAAGGCATTTAGATAAGAGTTTGGTTGAGAAATGTTAACTTTTACAGCTTTTCCGTTATGAGTATTGTAAACACGGTTTGTAAAGCTGTTGGAAATTGAGATGCTTGTTTTGGTGATATGGATCCTTTGTATGGAAAAAAAAGATTTTCATCCTCCTGGAGCTAAGATCTCTTGTGTTCAACATGTGGAAATTTTTCTTTAAGGCGAACGTCTGGATTTTAGTATTCCTGCTTCTTCACTCATTTGGAACACAAGAGTATTTAATTGTTTTAGTTGGAATGGGAAATTTATGATATTCACAGAACGTGGCAACAACCTCCACCAGAAGCATAAAAATTGCCTTTTCAAGATAATGTTTGTGAGAGCAATTCAACTTTTTTTGTTTTAGTGCCACCTAGTGAATAAAACCTGAAAAAGTTTTTTAAATATTCATTAATTTATTGGTTTTGATTTGTTTATGCTGTTGCATTTTCCAGTAATGAGGTGATTTACAAAAGATTTTGTGTTTTTCAGATTGAATCGCGGAGCTAGCGCTGCTTTCCTCAATTTATTTTCCTGAGAATATACAGAAATTTATTGCTATCCTTTTTGAGAGTTGTGGCTTTCCTCAGTGGATTGTCCAGATAGCACCTGACAAATGTGGACTGAAGCTTGCTTTTTTGATTGTGTCATAAAAACAATTAGGCACATACCTATACACAAACTTATTTTTTTATAAATATATATATACACATATGTATGAAAATATCAGATACAGCAGAAAAAGAGTTGTTGACTGTCAGAAACAATAATAAGCACTTTCTGATCAAGATAAATGAATGCCCCAAGATATTACTCTTTAATTAATGATAACATTTCTTCTTATGCTGCTTTTTTCAATGCCTGCTTGTTTTGCTAGCATGACATATAATGTGAATTCTAAGACAGTGGAATGAAGGGGATGCTTCGGATTTCCTTTCGTAAAGAAGCAGAATGAATTGAATGTTTTATTTGTATTTAAATAACCTCCTATACTTGCCAAAAGAATGATTGACATTGGATTTCAGATTTATAACCTTTATACCTCTCAGGAGATGGAGATATATTTAGATATATAGAGAGGGCTAGATGGATATACAGAAGGGAATTTGAAACATTCATCAATTTATACATTGCCTATGAAATCAGAGATTTTTCTCTCACAGTGCTGTAGTCTTCAGAATGAGTCGCATTAGCTGTGTGTGCATTTTGAAGACGTTTAAGTGCTGAGCTGTTTATGAGAATTCATGCTTTAAGAATCCATGCCCTATTTGACCTTGTGGTTTAAATGGCATCTAGCAAAATAACTATTATCAAGTAAAAGGGCAAATTTGTGGACTTGGAGTTTGTTGCACAAAGGAAAGGGAAAAAGCATTTTCTGGTGCTCTAGTAGTGGGGAACTGAGATTAAAGCTTCTGGCCATGTCTGTGCCTCGGATTTACTTGTTTTCTTCCCTGTTGCTTCAGTTTTCTCGCCAATAAAATGAGAACAGTTCTGAGCTATTTCACAAGGGCTCTGAGACATTCAGTAATGTTTGAAAACATCTGTGATGCTAAAGTGTGGATGTCCCTGGGAGTTATATGCTATGTGTTACTTGCTAAAGCTTGTCAGCTGGGGAGAGGTTGGTCGGTATCTGCAAAAGGCAGATTTACCAAAAAATTTCCTGATAGACAAGCCAGTTTGTATCTGTTCAGCAGGTAATATATTGGACCTAATGCAGTTTTAGAAAAAAAAATTATACATGTTTCTCTTCTCATCTGTTTTGTTTGCTGTTTTTTTCCCCAGACTGCTTGATAGCTTTGATCTTTCTACTTAACTGTCTCAAATGTTTTTCAGTCCCTGTATATCCCGCTTCTGAATACTGATCCTTTCTTTCTTCATTTTGCTGCCTTTTTCCATAAGGGTTTCTCCCACTCCCCTTCTTTTGTCTTATACTGTCCTCTTAAGAAAAGCACCTGCCTGTAGGGTCTCTTGTTATTCATTTTTTGATCTGCCATCATATCCACAGAGTGCTTAGAGTGGGTACAGATACAGGAAATAAATCAACATCTCTGTTTCACTTCCCTTGAATCTTCTAATAACCTGGTGTTGGGGTAGGAGTTTTAATAATTTTAAAGAAGGATTTCCAGGTTGAGATTCTGGAAGAGGAGGCTTTTAGCAATGCAGAAGTAACTATTCTGGAATCAGAAGAGGGTTTCAGAATGACAACCACTTCTCTTGTCCATCAGTTTAACTCTTGGGGCACTGTGGATTGAAGAGGTACATGTGTGTGGAGGAGCCCACAGCTCAATAGAACTACCCGAGGAAGGGGAAAGGTCTCTAGCATTTAGATATTTCACTGTGGTTCTGTGTAGTTTTCCACTGGTTTTGCAAGTTTATCCTTCTCTGATAGGAGGATAAAGGCAAAGACCTTGTAAGACTGTCAGATTAGTGTTTCTGTTTCTGACCTTCTCCAGAATGACAAGGTCTAAGCAGCATTAAACTCAAAACCCTTTGTTCAGAGTTTCATGTTAAGTTGAGTTGATTAACTTATCTTTCAAGTTATTGAGTTGCCTCATATATGTCCAAAGATTATACTGGTGGTTTGAAGTCAACTAGATGAAGTTCTCTTCACTTCTCTTAGTGCCCCGGTAATATACTTGGGTATTCGTGCCCAAACCTGTGAATAGGAGGTCTTCATTCCTCAGACCTGAGGATCGTTCTGAGACATCTCAAAGGCAGAGACTGCAAAAAAGATATAAATAAATTGAGTAGTAAGAAATAATCTACTGAAAAATACATCTAGATCTTATACCTTGCTATACAATTACAAGACAAATTTAATTGTATTAATACTTCATCATACTTTAAAATAAAAAACTAAGGTTACCCTGTTTTCCAAGTGTTTTGCTGCAAGCCCCTCTTATATTAGTTTAGATAAGGAATAAGCTTTTTATATACTTGAAAAAGTAGAAGCTGTCACTGCTGGTGACATACTGCATAGGGTGGCTTTAGATTCTAACAAATGATGGTTTGCCTCCAAATGATATCTGTTGTTTTTTAAGTGACTCACTGAGCCCACAGCATCATACACAAATTCCATTTATTTTCTTTTTACCACAATAACATTTTTGTGACATATGTTTATCTTTACTGCAATAATTAGGGGGAAATGCCAGTCTGATAAATACCCAACTGACATATTTCACATAGATACATTGAAAGCATTTTATTCAATAATGTATGGATTATAATTGCTTCAATTTTACACCTTTGATAGGATTTGATTTTGCAAGAACGTGGACTTCCTGAACTGGTTTTTGAAATCTTGCATGTTCTTTATTCCCATTCAATACTGAGTGATTGAGTATATTGTTAACCAGTTTTCAAGAAATCACCCAAACTTAAATAAGCATTGTTATGGTGATTAGGAGACAGGTAATGTGACCAGTAATCATTAAAAGCTTATTGCAGGTATTTTGGCTTTTGGTATCTTAATGTGTGAAAAATTACAATGCCACTATTGCTATCATATTTCAGATGAGTGTAACTGAAATCTGTCTCAGTTTGGTTAATTCAAAGTTATGAATGGTCCTGGTATTTGTCACATGGTCAACTGGTTAAAGAGCAAAATTATTTTAGTGTTAGGAAAAGCCAGTTTTAAGGGCGATCTGAAGGGTTTTATACTTGAAATCCTTCAGTTAAAGGATTAAGTAATTTGGAGTTCAAATTAATTTCATGTAGCCCTGAATTTTGTTCCCTGCTTTGGACATTTTTATCAGTCACATTTCAACTTTCAGACTTGCTTTCACCTCCTAGCAAACAGGTAAATGCTCATTTTGGAGGTTTGTTGTTCCATCTACCGATTCCTTTATCTAATCAAAAACTCTTCTCGTCTGCTTTGTTGACTGATGTTAACACTAACATTGACTGATGTATTTGAAAACAGCTGGCTCATATATTTTCTTAATGAAATTACAGCATTTGCAGACTTCGGTTAATGTAACTCTCCCTTCTACAGATGTGTTATTTCTCCTTGATTTTACATCAGCATTTGTCAACCTATAGATGCAGCTGTTTTGACCTTGACCCTTTGTTCAGTTTGCATCATGTGTAAATTCAGTATAGTGTACTTGTTAACTGCTTAAACAGTTTGAGCCAGTATTCCTGTCAGTTTTTAAAATGTCATTTTTGTATCCATAATTACCGAACCATATGCTAAATACCTGACCTTCATAGAAATAATTACCCTGACACATTTGCAGGACTGCTACCAAGCAATTTAGATTTGCAGTTTAATGTTAGTGGCATTTCAGGGAGAAATTTTCACTTGACACTAAATTTTTGCTTGAACACCTACACAGCTGTTTGCTATAGCCCAAGACAAGGCATGCACTGACCGTAAGATTGAACTTATGGTTACTTTTATATTAGCTCATTAAATAATTTGCATATAATGTCACTGAGGAAGCAGAGCAGAGTTTTCCCTCTACTATTTCAGATGAAAAGGGCTTTTGTAGAGCAGAGCTACCTACCAGGCAGTGTTTTTCTTCTACTTTCCAAGTACAAGATCTGTACTTTCATCTCATCTCACAATTAGAATTAATTTTCAGACCTTGTCTTTTTAAAATTACTTTACATCAATACTTTTCCTAATCATGGCTACAAAATTAAGTCAAGGCAAGCTGAAATAATTCCACTGCACAATACTGTTTTCACTCCCACATGGTTAATGTACCTAATAATCACCAGGTGATTTATTGGTTACTTCTGTAAGAAACTTCTATAAGAAGCACTATCAAGTGTGTCAGTGTTCTTCATCGAAGTGAATTGATTACAATTGTGTGATCATCTCGTGGTTTTGCTTAAGCAGCAAAACATGCTGCTTAAGCACAGTGAATAAAAATCACCACATGATATTGAGGGGAAATGGAAAAATGAATGACCATAATTTGTTTGAGTCTGGGGAAAGAACTGCTATAAAAGATAATGGCTTTAAAATCACACAATGGAAATGTTAGAGTTCAGCTGGAAGTCTTACAGTTTAATCACAGCGGAGGGTTGGTCCTACTAAACTATTCTTTTCTGGGAAATATGGCATACATTAAAGGAATATTCAAGCTGAAAATTGGGTTATATGTAATCCAGTTCCATGTGTTCATTTTTTTTAAAGGTGAAATTTGCATTGTGACACTGGGAGAACTGGAAAATATTTTTCATCTTTCTTATCTCATCCTGTTTTCATACTTCTGTTACTGTAAATAATTTAGATACATGATACTAGATTTATAGTTGTGCTATAAAAAATAAAGCCCTGATAAACAGAATATAACAAAAACAATTAAGTAACCTTTGTCACATTATATACAACTAACTCTTTTGTAGAATACTTGGTCAAATATAACATTGCATTTTTTGAAGTTGAAGCACTCGCTCATGCTTTTGCATGTTTTTGGGAACAATTGTCCCCTTGTGACACATTAGAAACTGCATACTGAGAGAAAGGGGGACAGAAAACTTTGCAGAAAGTCATTTGAGAATAACTTGCTTCCACAGATTTTAATCACCTGGGGACCAGAGCTGTAAAATTGGGACAGAGTAATAGCTGTCCTTATTAATTAGAAAGATATATGATGATTCTTATATGGGTATTTTCATAGTGTATTCTGCCTAGCAAGAATCAATACAATTTTTTAGCTAATACAGTCCTCAGGAAAACAGCAACTATACCATAAAAATATCAGTATCTCACCAAAAGACAACATTAACTCATGAGGTGTGAGCAAAAATAAGCTCCCTAGAAAAATAAATACAATATGAAGATGACAAGACATTTTATTAGTTGTGAGCTACTTAGTGCTCAAAATCAAAATAGTGGGTTTTCTTGTTCAGATTCTACATACATGCAGGAACGGCTTGTGGTACCATAACGATATTAAAAGATGAGGCAGATAAATTCATGCTTTAAAGTCTCTAGTTCATGGAGCACTTTGACATATCCTTCTCGTGAGAATAAGAAATTACACATGGAACCATAAGTAAGAATCCAGCATAGCAAATGCTCTCATAATAGCGCCTGGATTTGCTCGCTTACAGCCAAAAACCCCACAGTTGCAGCTCTGTGGCCTTTTTCAAGAAGGATCTGGAACAAATTAGGCTAAGCCTACTGCTGAGGTTGATGTCTTTCTGTGTCATTTATCTCTGCCGTAGGCTGTACTATATTTGCTATTATACATTTGCTCCTACTAATTGAATAGCAGAAGTCTCATTGATTGAAGTGGATATTTGATAAAAATTACAGGTAGTTCATATTTTGGTTGGTCTTAAGAGCAAGGAACATGCATCTGTACACATCTGATTCCAGGACATGGAAAAGTTTGTGTACCTCCTAAGCATCCTGTTAACTTGAATTGAATTATTATGCAGTATTAAGAATGGTTTGATATTGCCAATCCCTTCATCCTTTTAAGTTCTCTTCCTTGTAAGTGTCCTACGATTACAGTGTAACTTGTAGTTTGCTACTGATAGCAGTTCTCTCTCTGTACTTTGCATCTGGTACGTAGTGATTTCTTTTAGACATGTAAGTAATCTGAGCAGTTATTGAAATCTGTGACCTTATTTACCTTATCTCCCTTATTTTCTATACAGTACTATTGAACTAATTAGCAGTACCGAGACTTGAGCCTACAAGACCTGATTTTTAAGTTATTTTAAGGCTTTGCAACAGGTTGACAGCATAAATTCACATTTGCATTTACTTTCACTAAAGACCCTTAATCAGGAAGAGGCATAATAATCTGTTTTCAGCTGAAATGTGAATTAGGAGGTCTGGGTTTTAGTGCCTTTACTGAGATGGAGTTTCACAGAGTTTTTTGGACATCTTATTTAACAATGAGAAAAAAAGCTCACACAAGAAATCTGGATAGATAAAACAGTTTAAAAATTGGCCAACACGATACTTTTAGTAATGTTAGTCAAGAGTATCTTAAATAAAAATCACTGTGTTTTGGTTTAAAGGAGATTTTAATTCAGATGATAGAGTTAAACACAGATTATGTGCAGTAATATCTACTTTCATTCAAGGCTGCAGTTAGAATCGTACACGCTGCGTCATCTTTTAATAGAAGTCTCATCTTTGACTTTACAGGGATAGATACAGAGGTAGCTAAAAAGTGAGATGTATTTCTGCATCTCTCTCTATACCAAGATAGATATATATATATATATATATATTTGTACTTATACATATATGTATATATATTTATACAAATTTTAAAGAGATCCTAAACCAATTCCTACTTGTACAGACAAGTATGTTTTTAAATAATATGAGAATCTCATATAAATGAAATTTTCAGGGAGTAGTCTTTACAGATATGTGGGTAAGAGAGCACAAATATGTGTGATCTCGAAACACAAATTTGCATTATTATTAATGATATTCTCCTATTAACAGCTATACTTTCATATGCTTCCTTTGTCCCAAGAGTGTATTTTGTTTTCTATAAGGTATATGCACAAATTGATTATGATCTGCAAGTTTCACTGTAAAGCAGCAGACTAACATGTGCAATATGGAAGTAATCTGGTAATTTAAGCAATATTTTTCAGTGATTAAAAAAAATAAAGTAAATATTTCCCCATGTTTTTTATTTCCCTAACTCTGCATTTCCCAGTTCGATTTCATTATATGAACTTGAAACAAAATTTGTGGGAATTTTTCCACTATAGTAGAGTTTTTTTGGATTGCAACAAATTGTGAAGCATCAAATACCTTTTTTTTTACAATATATTTCTTGCCCAGTTTTGAAATCTGCAGACACTGCTGGACATTCTCAATGTAGTGGAATTAAAAATCAGGTGTGACATGCTTAATCTCACGGGTCAAGAAAACATTAACCTTCACTACTACAGTACCTAGAAAAGATAATTAACTGTCTTTAATACTGTTTCTATTTATTTTACAGTTTAACAACAATGCTCAGAACGTCAGTTGCTTTAATCATCTTGTCCAAGCTAACGTGAGGAACAAGAAGAAGCTGAAAGAAGCTGTCTATAAAATCTCTGCTAAAGGAATTACGGATTACAAAAAAGGCTTTAGCTATGCTTTTGAACAGCTGCTAAATGTAAGTATGAAATTATTCCTCTCTGCTTTAAAGTGAAGAAGGAGAACTTGAATGTTCAGATGGCCACTGCATGCTCTTCCATCATGTAACTGAGTGATAACCAATACAATAACTTATTTAGCAAGTAAATTTATCCCAACAATACAGATTTTTCTTTGCAGATCCCCTGGCAGGTTGCTAACATGTGGGAATAAATTTGGTTTTCAATGTGCTATACTGTTTTTATTTCATTCATTCAGCTAGTTTTTCATTTAACATGTGATTCTCAGTTGTCACATAGCTGTGGTAGTGGTTGATTTGCAGGTAATTCTAAAATGGAAGGCTCTATGTTACAGTGTTATTATTTCAATTTTACCACAGTATCTCCTAGCAATGTTTAGTTAACCTACAATTTCATATTTATTACAAGTCATAAATAGATGACCATGGCTTGAGCAGTATAGAGGAGAGCAAATGACTTAGTTAATAGAGGAATGTTAGGCACCTGAGAGTATTCTAGTTCCTTTCTCTTTCTCATGTATTAAAAAAATAATTTCCTCAAAAATTAAATGCATTGTTTCCATGTTTTAATTATATTGTACTTTCTAATTTGCACCCAAGCACCAGCTTTCTGAGTAGTAATGTTTCCTATTTACCACAAATGTTGGGGTTTTAGCAGTAATTTTTAAAATAGTTTGTGTAGTTGTTTTAAAAAAAAATTTCTACATTTCGCCTTCCTAAAGACTGCATATTGGATCTTCACCTTAGTGTAAATAAAGCTATACCAATTTACAGAAGTTAAGGATCTAGCTTAATAAATATGAAGTGTATTCTTTTTATTATTTTTTTAATGTATATCAGTGATGTCTCTCAGTATACAAATCTTTATTTTTTTTCCCCTAATCTGCCAGATTCTGTACTTCAGAGCACTTCCCTGCCATTGTGTATGCAGTTTAGGGCTAAAGCTGGTTGAAAAATTTCTAACCTTATTAAATTTTGATGGAGGAAAAGAAAATACAGTGTTTTCAAGGGTATTTTCTCAGCAGATCACTATGTAGGTGAGCAGATGGGTTTGGTGGGGAGATGATTGGGTGCCCTCTGCTGATGGTTATATAAAACTGCAATCAGGATTTTAAAAGCTATCGGGCTTTTCAGACCAGAGTGAATGGCATTCCCCCTTTTCCTTCATTCATGTCGTTTGGAGGAAATTGACACGACACAAGAAATTTTGCCAAACACAGCTTGTTCCTCATAACATTTATATTTGGTTAACATTATTATTTGGTTAACATTTAGTGTAGCACCAGATACATACTTTGTGTACAGGCAGTTTTAAGAAGACCTGAAGACAAGGGAAGCCCCAAAGTGGATTTGTTTGTAGGACTAAAAAAATTGCTTAAAAAAATAATTGGAGATCAGTCTCATAGTGGGACTGTCTCTCTCATAACTGGAGACAGAGGTGTGATTAACCTCACATATCTTCTGCAAGCCTGTAAATTATGGCTGGACATTGTGGATGTGTATATTAAGGGAAATTAGGAGTTTGCACTAGGTTATAGAAATGCAGTCATCCTCTCCAGATATTGGGCAATCCACATGGCAGGAAGAGTAAAGGGCTGGTGATGGAGTGTCCTGGTTTGGCTTAAACCAGGCCGATTTTCCTTTCAGTGATTTTTACTTCCAGCTAAGTCTCCTCTAAGTAACTGCACTTTCTGAAACTAACTGCATGTTTTTGCGGACAGTGTCTGCTTCCAGGACTGATAACGCTCGAAGTTTGTAGTTATCGCTGAGGTACCGGTAGGGATGTTGTGCAGTAAGGCTCTTGCTGTACTTAGTCTTAGAGAAACCAAGGTCACTGCTGAATTCCTCACTGCTTACGAGTGAAGAGCCGAAGGGGGGTCGCAGCTGCAGCGGGGAGCAGACAGGACAGGTGACCCAAAATTGACCAACGAGGGTATTCCATCCCATACACGTCATTCTCAGTATAAAGGGGGGGGATCACGAGGGTCTCGCTCTCTTTCTGCTATGGCCGGTGTCCAAGGAGGACTCCGTCTGTTTTCCTGCTGCCCCCGATCCCGATCCGTGCATCCCTGAATCCAGCTCTCGACCATCGCTAGGCCCAGCCTGGGCCTTCCCGGAGCCTTGCCCTGCAGTGCCGGTGGTGACGTGGCTGACTTCAGGGGAGCTCAGTCTTGGTTTTGTATATATATTTGTATATATTTGATTATTTCTATTATTGTTATTATACTCTTTTTCATTATTATAGTTTATTAAAACTGTTTTAACTTTCCAACCCGGAAGTCTCTCTCCCTTTTCCCTTTCCCTTTCCCTTTGGGGGGAGGGAGGGGGATAACAGAGGGCATCTGCCACAGGTTTAATAGCTGGCCCAGCTTTAAACCGTGACATGGAGTTAGTGCTAGACTCTGGTGACAAGAAAATATAATAGGAAGATGTAATGCAGGCTTAAACAAATGATAAAAAATATGCTTTGAATAGTTTCCAGTTGTATATTTATGAATTCAAACAGTCCAATTGCTTTAAAGTCCATGGAAATGGAAAATTTTTAACAGCTCAAATTTTCATAGTAATTTTGTGGGTACTGTTTCTGGATAACACTTATTTCAATCAATTTTCCTGAATACCAAAGTAATATTTCACTTGTGCCATGATAAAACTTGCTGTCTGATGTGTTGCTAGATGGAAACAGACACTTCGTCTTTTTTCAACATAGTAATTCAAGTGTTCATCAATAATCTCGATTCCATCAATTTTATGCAGTATTTTTTCCAGTATTTATTGTTATATTAACTTGCTATTTTGTTGAAAATAATAATACTTCAGCTTCAGCAATTCAGAGCTTTTTTCCCCCATACCATAATAACTACTGTTTGTCAAAAACGTTTTATTGAAATCATCTCTTCTTGATTTGAGTAGTTGATTTTTGGTTTGCTTTACCTTTTCCTTCCTCAGTGACATGAAACTCATAATGACAAATGCATTCCTAAAGTGTCACGAGATATAATCATGATCTGCTACTTAATGAGTTAATTTTAGGGATGTGAAACTTGGATAAAACAAAAGCAATTTTAGGCACAGTATAAAATGGAGCATGTCTTGCTTGCTTGTTTGAAATTGAAAAAAAAAAAAGGCTTTTATCAAGTGCAAGAGTGAGCTAAAAATGAACACGTAGACTCAGTTCCAACTTGTATTCTTCTGTGGTTTAAGCTAAGAAGCCAATTTTTGTCCTGGGCAAGCTGCTGTATACACAACACATTCCTCTTCAGCTGTGGTCTGTGATGGGAGGGAAGAGACATTCATTGGACTGCTGAGGCAAACTGTTCAGAAACAGTTCAGAAAATCAGCTTTGCAAAATCACTTATCTTCACTCCCTGAGCCAGTATCTCTCCATCGTTGTGCAAATGGTGCAAAAAAAGATGTGTTGTAAAGGCCAATTCTGCCTTCCTCTTGATCCCTTGTAAGAGACTGATGTGTTAAGTTCATTCAGTGGGATGCGAAGTTTTTATGGTGAGAAAATATCATATGATTTGAGCTTATTCATGTTCAGATTTCCAATATTGTTTGGAGGCTAAAATCTTGGAATTTTTTTCCATGACATGACTTTAATGTCTAAACAGCGTAGTGTAAGTAAATGCTCTTCTGTAAGTACTAGGAGATAAAGAGAAAATACTGGATTTTTCTGATACTGTACAAGCATATGCTAAGTAAGCCGCTAGAAAAATCCTGATTTAGTCAGTTAAAACAAAGACTAGCTCAAGTTCACATTGCCTATAATAGTGCTCATTTCAAAATCAACAGGGAAGTTTTATAATATGAGCAGGCTTTGGTCTCTCTCCTTGTCATCTCTTTGGTTTCCCTCTGATTTTATTTTGGCCCGTATATTAAATCACTCTAAATGTAGGTGAGTTTCTTTATGAAGTATCCAGGTCTAGTTTTATTATTTTTTAATATCGAAAAGATTGCAGCCTGAAGCAGTATCTTGTCAGTTATATTTCACAAGCAAAAAATGGTCATAAATTATTTAATTCCAAAGGAAAGAGTGTGCTGATGAGATTGGAGAGAATGTATTGACTTCAAGCAGTTTTTATGTGTTGTTACATGTAACAAGATCTTTGGAGTTGTTTTTTTTTCAAATTATTAAATAAGTAGTTATTCACTGAATATTGAACTACCAATACAAATCATCTCTGAGGAATAATTATTCATCTGTTAATATAGTGATGGTAAATAAAGTTTTTGTATTTTAGTTTTCTGGGAGCACTGTAGAACCGTGGAGCTGCAATACTGAGGATTATTGGCTGATGTTTGAGGGCTGGCTTTGATGTTTTGGTCTCTTTATTATGGAAGAACGAGGAATCAGATCAGAGAGTAGGATGAGAAGTAATGAAAGGGAGAGGGATCATCTCACCTGACCAGCCAGGTGGAAGTCAATATCTAGTCACAAAGGGAGAACCAGGTACTTTGTAAGGGTGAGCCTCCTATTTCTTTTCCTGAATATATAGTAAATTCATACAGCAAAATTCAGGCTTATGGAAGGGGAAGTTGAATTTATTTTACTGAATCTCTAAGGGTTTTACTCTGTCACATCCAACTACTCAGAAGTACCAACATGTGCCTGACTAGGACCATTTGTATGCAACACAGAGGACAACGAGTGCTGGCTATAAAATTAATGAACAATTTTCTTAGACTAGATTCTTGACTTTTAGAGAATAAGGAAAGAAGATGAATGCCAAAGGAGGAGCCTTTGGCTCCTTTCATAAGGAGCCAAAATTCCTCTTCATCTCTCCTTTGTTCTGGATGTGGAACAATGTTTTTATTTCTTTGCGCAACACAGTGCATTTTTCTCAGTGACTTTACTAGTTAATTTGCCTGCTGAATTAGGAGTCAGAGGTGCTTCTTCTCAATTCTCTTTATTCCAGGCTTGCTCTCCAGAAATAATGGGGCATGTTCAGTTCTTCACCTCTGAGTTGCAGTCTAATTAGAAAAGTAGGTGATGGAAAGATCTTAATACTCTAGGCAGCCATATCTTGGCTGCAATATATTATGTAAACCTGATTCTAAAATACTTTTCTAAAGGTTAGCTATTCATTTCAGTCTATTAAAAAATAATTTAAAAAAACAGGAAAGAATTAAAGAAATGGAAGATGGAGCTTATTTTAAGCTCCAACGCAAGAATATTTCTAAGTTTATAAGGCAGAGTTTTTTAGATGTACTTATAGGATGCCTAAATTACCAGAGTTTTCATTTAAGTGGTCAGTGAGCTTGATAGTTTCTATGAGTAGGAGTCCAGCAGAAAAAAAAAAATGAATATTCAGTAGTTCATTAGAGGGTTATTGTTCCCAAGTTTCTACAAGGACAGTAAGGATATGAAACAAAAGTAAAGATGAGAAAAGAGAAGAGTAAAAATGTTTAGAGGCCCTCCCTGTGCAAGTCTCATGCAGAACACCTGTAGAGGAACACTGTGAGGTTGATGTGATGGGTATGAGCTAAAGAGCTTTCCTTGTGTTGGTGGGGGTGAGAGGAACCACCAGATCCCCATTCCTCTGTATTGGGCCAGGTCTGAAATGAGTCCTGTTTAATGCTCATGGAACAGAAAAATTATTTTGGTTTGGTTTTATTTTATTTTATTTTATTTTATTTTATTTTACTTTATTTGATTTTTCATTCAGAAAGTGGTATTGAATGAAATCCTAAAAGACTTTGGAAGTTTTGCCGTTACCATGTTAAAGTAGTAAGCATGTTGATATGAGAACCATCAAATATAACAGTTGTTATTCCTTATAGCCTGAAATAAAACAAAGCTTCTGCTTGTATCTTCTACAGCACAGTGTCTCTAGAGCTAACTGCAATAAGATTATTATGCTGTTTACGGATGGTGGTGAAGAAAGAGCACAAGAAATTTTCCATAAATATAATGAAGACAAAAAAGTAAGTGATACATGAAAGATTTTACTACATAAAATTCAGCAGCACAAAGAGGAACATATAAATATGGAAGTGAAAGCATTTTTGATATGTGTATAAAGTACTTTTTAAAAAAGTATTAGTATTGAACCTTAGGGCACTTAAACCTTTCTCAATCTATAACATTTCTTTAAAAAGACATAAAATATATTTAATATTTTACACCTTGTTACTCACTGGTGTCAAGTAGTACAGAAGTATACCATAAGCCATAAATGATCAAACTTTTTATTGACATTTTTCTTGTATTAGTGTAATCCTTGCATTATCAAGCAGAAACACAAATAGCTAAATGATATGAGTTACAGGTATATCTCCTCACTGTGAATATTTTCTGTGTGTTTTTGTTGTTCATCAGGCAAAGGCAAAACCAGATCTCAAGGTTAGAATCTGAATCTGAATAGATTTGGGCTGGAACAAACCCACATGTTTTTCCCAGTGAGGCTAATTATACCGTTGACTGTCTTAGCTAGGAGTGGGTTGGCTTTCTATTGATCAAGTTTGATCTGTGGTTCAAGCCCCCACCGTGTGGGCTTGGCACGAGAATCACTGGATGAGTTTTGTTGTTCAGATTAGATTGGATTGTTATTTCTGCTGGGTTTTATTTTGATTTTTTAATCTAATCAAATTTGTAATCTGGCTTTTGCATACTTATAGATGTACAAATGCATGAATATATGTGTCTGTGTGAAACAAAACAGCTTTGTAAATTGTCTCCTACTACATTTCAGTGTAAATCATTATATTTAGAAGTTTAATCACTTTCTAAATAAAAGTTAAATATGAGCTGGGTTCACACTACAACTAAGAATTTACCTTTTCTAGTGTTTGGGGATGTGCCTATACCTGTTTTTTTGTGGGGGTTTTTGTTTGGTTGTTTTTTTCCTTTTCAAAAAAAACAGCTAGAAGTTAGATCACAATTCACCAAGACATTTTAACAGTTGCTGTGGATGCTTATGTACAAAGCAGTGGAAGTATTTCATGGGAAATCCTCATATATTTGAATGAATCCTATCAAAAGGAGAACTAGAAATGCAAGACACAATTTCCATCTCCACCAGTGATTCAATCAGTGACCTTGAATAATCGTTTTTTGTCTGCTTTGTAACAGTGTTTCACATAGAATGATATGGTGGGGTTTAGTTAATCCTTGTGTCTGAGCTGAAAGTACTTTTAAAGCTGACAATTAGAAGGAAGAGCTGAAATCATAGCAACTCATTGTGTGACACACATGGCTGTATTCCGAAAATATATGCAGAGATTCCTCTTCAAATTGGAACTTGGTAGCTTTTATTGTGTTGCAACAAAAGCCATCAGCTGAAGAAAATATGTGCATAAGGGGGAAGATGTAAGATTAATTTCTTCTTATTTTCTGTTTAATTTGCCATGTTAGGAGGAAAGTATAGTAAAAAGCCCAGTCCAAACAACAAAACAGGTTTGTAGTGCTAAGATCTGTGATCTTACTCACATCATGCCTGACAATCAATTGTTCTGTGAAGTATAATAATTGAAATGTAGGATTTATTAATTTTAAATGGTTATTTTACTGCATCCTTTAATACTGTAAATTTGCACTGGCAAAGGCTGGGTTGGTTTTATACATAATACACTCTCACTGTCTTATTCCCTCTAGTAAATGAGGGTTTAGGGATTTTACTGTATACAGCAAATGTATAATGGTGATAATGATCACTGTATGCATTTCTGATTATTTAAGTATATTTTTTATATAATTAAATGCAGCGCAGATGCAATGCAAGGCAAATTTCCTACACTTGATTAAGTTCTATGTACTACAAGTTCAAACCTTAGTAAGCATTGACATTTTGTTACTTGCCTAATAAAGTAAAGTACTGGGTTGCTAGATGCCATCCCCCCCTTATTGGTTTTCTCCAAGGTGACATTTGAAATACAAGAAATACTAAGAAGGTTTTTGCAGGTATAATTTGAAGAACCATTTTCTTTCTCCTCATAGTTTTCAATCAGTAACAAAACTTGTGGTGTTGAAGGGAAATTTATGGTTGAAAAATTTCTAATGCAATTGAAACAGTAAATTCATTTTTAGCAATAATGATGAAACCCCTCTGACAATCTTTCATAACATTCTAATATTTTTAAAAATAAGACTAATAGAAAACATGCTTGTGGTCATGCTCTCCTTAGTAAGACTACACTTGATTCCAGAATGATGACATGTGAGCTCTCTTGTTCCCTCTCTGTGTAATTTAATGTTAATCTTAATCCAGTAGAACATAATAATATAATTGACAGACAAATTCTAACATGAAAAATAAACATATACTTTTAATTTTGTAAAGTCACAGTCACAAACACAGTGTTACCTTCTTAGATTGCATAATAGGCTGCTTTCATATACTAAATGATGAGATATTTAAAGATATATGGATCTAGGTTCTGTTGTCTTTATTGCAGTTAATTTATATTTTATTTCACAAATAGCCCATTGAATGTAAGACCAACTTTATAATTATCGTTTGTAGAGAAACTATTCAATATGACTAAGATGTTAAACAGTTTTCCATGTTTTACCGTAGTAGCACTTCGTAGTATAAATATGTATCAGCTGATGTCTTTTCTTGCCTGCTCTGCATTTGTTTGACCATTTTTCTTTGTGTTCTGCATACAGTATATCAAAGACGAATCTTTATTGTCTTATATCACAGTCAGTCATTTCCCGTCTTAGGTACACTGTGTTGTAAACTTACTAGTTTTTCTTCTACAAACAAAAGACCATTCATTCAAATCTATTAATCCTTGTTTTCATCTTTGTAATGTAAAATTGCTTCAGCTCTAAAAATATTGTTTTCTTCATGTCAGTTACTTTGTAATTCCTTGGCATGAGAGAAGCTTCAATAAGTTTTGGCCCATCAGATGACATGACTTAGTACACTTGTTTGCAGTGCCCTTAGTGCAACCTTCAAGTTAAGAAGTGAAAGAATATAATAAACAATTGGAAACTACTAAAAGAGCAGCCTAGAATCCAGAGGCTGGAAAATTGTCCTGTTAAATTAGGGGGTTTAATCTGTTTGAAGTAGCATAGAGATATATTTAAAATAATCTTCTGTCTTTACAAATTGTTTACAGTGTGAATATGAGGGTTATTATAAAACTTATGTAACACAATTTTGAGGAGGAACATTCCTAGTTTGCATCTGTTTGAAGTGGAAAATCACGGTTGTGTTTCACCTTTGCATGCCTTTTTCCCTTTATAAAGCCAGATTTTATTGTCACAGATTCCAGCTACATGCTGTGCCTGATATTTAAAAACTGGCATGTTTACCTTTACAGTGACATTTGGGGCACTCACATTAAATGTGTGAAATACCACACACGTGCTAAATTTCAGGAATGGGGATGGTAAATTTTCATTTTATTTGCACTCATACTACAGATGGCTTCACTGAAGACAGCAATATAAATTTAATTGAAATGTAGGCCCAGTAGGCGTTCTCCATCCTGAGAATTTTGAATTCAGGTTCAAAATAGAAAACTAACTACAGCTCTTTGGGGCAAATTGTGCACCCTGGAATCTGTGTTTTGAAGGATTGCTCAGTTTATGTGAGTAGGAGAAGACCTTAAACATACCTCATACATTTTTAGTTGTTTGAGGTTTCCTAGCATGATAGAGGTGTGTGGGTCAGCTGGATTGATCTGACCCACACAGGCAGGAGGATCTGACCCCTCAGGTAGGAGGAGAACTGTAAGGTGGGTCTCGTGTCCCATTCCCAGAGACTTATCTGTCATGATTAATGCAACCTCATTTTGTGTAGATTTTTCTGACAATATCATTTGAGAGGAAATGGTATACAGAGTTTTCCAACAACTCAGTTCCATTAAAAAAAATCTGTATGATGTGGTAGGCACAGAACTAATACAGTGATAGAGGTCCTATGGGAGAAGGCTCCAGTTTGCTGTAACTCCACTGGGAAGTTCATGACTGGCAGTGACTTCTTCCAAATGGGACACATTCAGCATGTCAGTTGAATGACAAAATGAAATATCTGTGAGAAAACACTTGCAAAACTTTCTTGCTTCCTACAAAATGCCCCCTACTGTCATTACCAAAGGAGGGAACTATTTTCTTCATTGGTTTGAATCGATTATTGCGCAACTCAGGTCAGTAAAGCTGAAAAGAAAACTGTGTTAATCTAGGCAATGGTGAATGAATCGTTCTAGACAAGGCTGAAAGTGTTAGTCCTGACTACAAATGACCATTGAAAAAGCCCATGACATTTCCACTTGGGGTAGCCATGAGAGTCTCATCAGGTGTCAGACTGAATGAATGTGACTTCCTAGAGTTACTCGTAGAGACAAAAATAGAAACAGCATTTTTCTCAACACTAATATCAACTTTGAATAGAGCTTAACAGCTGTCAAAGTGTACTCCAACAGTTCTTGCATTTCTGAATGTGTGACAGACTTGTGCCACAGGATATAACACAAAGTAATGAGGTGAAGGGTTGAAGCAAGCAAAATTGTGGTTTATATCTGAATGGCATGTAGCATAGTTTGACAGATAGAATTTAAACCAGTTTCTAAGCTCTAGATTTTAGATTGTTCTCTGACCTTCTCTACATTAGCTTTCTGTGATCTTTAGACAACCAGACACTAAGATATTTCTCGTTTCTCCTGATAGTCCCCCTGTGCTGTGAATTTCCTTGAAGTGATGGTACAGGAAATCCCATGTAGAAGGAATCTCCAGCTAGCTGGTTAAACTGGCTCCCTGGCTCCTTCCCTAATCACTGCTGTCTTAAGAGTGTGTTATCTTCCAGCTATTAATTTTAATTTATTGTATGTACTGTGACATGCACAACTGGTAAAGCTAAAATATTCTGGGTGAAACTTGGGTCAGTACTCATAAATTCCACAATCCATTCCTTTTTCTTTCAAAGTAGAAGTGGATACCATGTTATTAGAGTACTCACTGAAGAAACATCTTATCCTTAAGGCAAATTATCTATTTTTTACCTCTTTCTTAGCTCCACTTATTAATGAAGCGCTTGCAACCTATCCACTGTTCCAGCTTCTGAATCCCTAATATAGAGTAATGCCACTAAATTATGAATTTAAATATTCCATATCAGCAGTCTTCCTCCTCTGACGCTCATTATCCAGACATGCTTCACTAATAGTCAAGTTGCACGATACTAAGCTATTTAACGTCATAATTGTGTAAATCCCTGCAATAACTTTTTTTTTCGATTTTTTTTCAGTGTGCTATTAGGCACACATTTTTCCCCATAGACCTAAATTTTGAACCACAGTTACCTGGTGGGGTGTGTAGCCCTCTTCCCCCACTAGGAATCATAGTGATTTGTAGGATACTGTTTTTCAAAAATGTCTATATATTGTTCTTTTAGCAATCTCCTCCAAAGCTGACGTACCGCTACCATGTGTCAGTGCCCTGGCAATGCTGTTGGATTACAGCAGTCTGTCACAGCCTTTCCCACCCTGTCTTTCACTGACCTCTTTACCTTTAGACTATATAACATCACCTCTAAGGTTTTTCTTAAAGATTTCAATAAGGACGTCATATCCACTTTACTTCTTATCCCTTTTTCACCTACTTTTCCCTTCAACCGACACATCCCCTGTGCTGTTCTATATACCTACACTAGTTTGTTGGGCAAGATCACTGCAGACTTAGAAGAAGCAGAAAGTGCAGCGGGGCAGAGGAGAGTTTATTTTAGGAAGAAGATATGCGTGCAGAAGAGCCTTTTCATGCATGTGTCCACAGACACATTCATGTATTGATACAGAGATTCTCTTTAGGCTGCTGTTTGTTATGAGCATGAGTCCGTCTGGGTTACCATGTGGCGTTTTTATCTACTGTGCAAGATAAAAATCCACGTGGTGGTGTTGAGAACTGTAGAAGGCTAATGAAAGTTTTAATATAGCTTTGATGAAAAGTAACCTTATCGGTCATATGAGAATCATGTGTATCTGTTACATAAAACCCAAGTGGCAGCTTATTTCCTTCAAATTTGGCATGGAGGAGGTTATTTGATGCTTCTATTTTTGTTGGTATTCAATTCCAAACAACTACATTAATAGTGATTTCTTCAGGGTATCACATAGAGGTTGATGCTGCAGATGGCATAAAATGATTAATCAAGGCAACAAGGATAGGATATCACTTAGTATAGAAAGCACATTATGTTTGTGATGAAAGCAAGAGAGTCAGACTGCATTTTACTTATTTATACAAACAAAATGCTACATATGGCATAACTGAGGTTAGACATCAGAAGGTTGATACTGTCTCAGTCTCCCCATGTATTAACTGTGCGTTCACTCTTATGAATTTAGGATTGCAGTGAAATGCCATGTGAGTTGGTTGTATTCTTCTGTAATTCAAGAACTGGAGGAACGGGACTTTCTGCAATGAGCAGTTTAATACCTAGGCCATGCCTGATGGTGTTTATGTAGCTTCATCTTTAAAGTATGCAATTCCAGAGCATCCTTAGGTATTTACATTTTTCTGTTTCAACACCTACCTGTTTAGAAAGCTTTCCTTAAAATTCCTTAAGGTGTAATAAGTTTAGAGATTTTTTTTTCTATTTTACATTCATTATAGAGAACAATTATTTCTCATCATAATTTCCTCATGCATTTTAGGAAACCATTTGTGTATTGTCACCCTCATCCAACTTTTCTTTTCAACTTTTGTCTTCAGCTAAACAAATGGATTTCTTTCAAATTCTCTTATTTCTCAAATTCTTCAAATTCTTTATTCTCTCCCCCATTGTGTATAATGACATGTTATCTCTACCTTTCTTAAAACATCCTCTTGAACAGTTAGAGAAACTTAAGTGATATCAAGAGAACAGAGTATTTTCTATTACTGTTTTTTCATGCAGCACTGAGGTAAATACACCACAGAATATAACTTCCATTTTTGGAAGTGCCTTGCATTATTGAACCATATTTGTTTTCTGCTTTGCTCTGAATCTTTTCCCCACAGTGCTGCTTTTTCCAGGTATCCTTCAATTTCATTTTCTGTGCTTGATTTTCTAAGTGTTTTTAAACTTACATTGTACTAGGCAGTTTCTTCTTGTATGTTTAATCACAGAATCACAGAATCAACCAGGTTGGAAGAGACCTCAGGGACCATCGAGTCCAACCGTTGCCCTGACACACCCTGTCAACTAGACCATGGCACTAAGTGCCATATCCAGTCTTTTCTTAAACACATCCAGAGATGGTGGCTCCACCACCTCCCTGGGCAGCCCATTCCAATGTCTAATAACCCTTTCTGAGAAGAAATTCTTCCTAATGTCCAACCTGAACCTCCCCTGGCGAAGCTTGAGGCTGTGCCCTCTTGTCCTATCACTAGTTGCCCGGGAGAAGAGGCCGACTCCCACTTCACTACAACCTCCCTTCAGGTAGTTGTAGACTGCAATAAGGTCACCCCTGAGCCTCCTCTTCTCCAGGCTAAACAACCCCAGCTCCCTCAGCCGTTCCTCATAGGTCAGACTCTCCAGACCCTTCAGCAGCTTCGTCGCCCTCCTCTGGACTCGCTCCAACACCTCAGCATCTTTCTTGAAGTGCGGGGCCCAGAACTGGACACAGTACTCAAGATGCGGCCTCACCAGTGCCGAGTAGAGAGGGACGATCACTTCCCTAGACCGGCTGGCTACACTATTCCTAATAGAGGCCAGGATGCCATTGGCCTTCTTGGCCACCTGGGCACACTGCTGGCTCATGTTTAGCCGGCTGTCGAGCAGCACCCACAGGTCTCTTTCTGCCGGGCCGCTTTCTAACCTCTCTTCCCCCAGCCTGTAGAGCTGCATGGGGTTGTTGTGGCTGAAGTGTAAGACCCGGCACTTGTTCTTGTTGAAC
The DNA here is from genome assembly GCF_013368605.1 of Nyctibius grandis. Lineage (NCBI taxonomy): Eukaryota > Metazoa > Chordata > Aves > Nyctibiiformes > Nyctibiidae > Nyctibius > Nyctibius grandis. The sequence continues at coordinate 11,966,731 of NC_090662.1, forward strand.
CTCATGCCGTTGGTCTCGGCCCATCTATCTAACCTGTCCAAATCCCTCTGTAGGCCCTTCTTACCCTCCAGCAGATTGACACTGCCACCCAGCTTGGTGTCATCTACAAATTTACTGAGGGTGCACTCAATCCCTACGTCTAGATCATCTATAAAGATATTGAACAGCACCAGCCCCAGAACTGAGCCCTGGGGAACACCGCTAGTGACCGGCCGCCAGTTGGACTTTGCCCCATTCACCACCACTCTGTGGGGTCGGCCATCCAGCCAGTTTTTAACCCATCAAAGAGTCCACCCATCCAAGCCCCGGGCAGCCAGTTTGCCTAGGAGGATGCTGTGGGAGACAGTGTCGAATGCTTTACTGAAGTCTAGATAGACTACATCCACAGCCCTGCCCTCATCTACTAAGAGGGTCACTTGGTCGTAGAAGGAGACCAGGTTCGTCAAGCAGGACCTGCCTTTCATGAATCCATGTTGGCTGGCCCCAATGCCCCGATTGTCCTGCATGTGCCGTGTAATGGCACTCAGGATGATCTGTTCCATCACCTTGCCTGGCACCGAGGTCAGGCTGACAGGCCTATAGTTCCCTGGATCATCCTTCCGGCCCTTCTTGTAGATGGGCGTTACGTTTGCTAATTTCCAGTCAGCTGGAACTTCTCCAGTTAACCAGGACTGTCGGTAGATAATCGAGAGTGGTTTGGCAAGTTCATTTGCCAGTTCCTTCATTACTCTGGGGTGAATCCCATCCCAGGGATTCCTCTTCATGAGGATATAATGTATTCCTCTTCATGAATAATGTATTCCTCTTCATGAATTTCCAGCTTTCTTGTAATCCTTTATTCTTTAGATTATCGTTATTATATTCAAGAAGCTAATTCTCTGAGTTTGCTGAAGTCTTTCTCTTTGAAATGTTATACTTGTTTTACTGCTGTCCTACCTTCTTTTCCTTGAAATAAAAATCACTTTTTAATCTTTCACTCAAATGATCTTTCATCTAGATTTTCAGTTAATTCCTTCTTAAAATTCAGAAATAAATCTAACTGGTTTTTGCATCTTCTAGAACAAGAAATTTTCCTAACCCACTACAAGATATTCAAGAATTGTGTCCCCTATAATAATGTTTTATCCACAGGAACCTGTATAATTAAAGTTATAACTAATTTTTGTATGCTTCTGGTGTTTACTGATAGAAGTGAGATAAGTAAATCTCAAAGAACTGACTGTAATGAGTGCAGCTGTAGACAGAGAAGATACAGGTTGTTCTGCTATAAGTGCCACATAAGAGAGACTCACAAATCCCATTCATTTAGAAACATGAGAGTGGAGAAAATTTAGAAGTTAAGAATTGTGTTCTGCAGATAGAGAAGCAAAACTGGACACAAGAAAAAAAATATTATTATGAAGACTAAGAAATGCTTTTGTATAAAATTACCCATTATATAGTCACGATGCTGACATTTGTGTATTCACTGTCTAGAGTTTTCCCAAGGTTAACTTTACAACATTGGTGTAAAAGTGCAACTTTCTGGGAAGAAACTGCAGAATTTGTCCACTTAACAGAGTAATATAACTGAGCTAACACAACTGAATATATTTTTTAAAACAACTAACTATTTTAAATTACTCTAAAACTTGATAGAAATCTTAGTTTCTAAATGCTGCTTAGGCCAACTGGTAGATGGATGTTAAGCGTTAGTTGAGCATTAGTCCATTAGTAGATAGAATTGTTTCAGATGGGATGGGACATCTTTGAATGAAATTATTTGCCTATGCACTGGTGGAAAAAACAGACAGAAATATGTAGAAGGCTTTATACCGGGGCTCAAAGGGAGAAGTCACAGGATGGGACTCTCTGTAGTAGGCAAGAGAGTAAGGGAACAGCTGAAACAAGCAGATGGTAGCACAAGATGTGTGCATGCAGCAGAAAAAGAGATGACAGATTAAGAAGGAAGTGAAAAAAAAATTCAAGAAATAAAGTTGCAGTCCATTCAGATAACAAGAAATATGTGTTCATATATTCAAGAAGCAAAACAGAGGAAAGGGTTATGAAATGGGAAATGAGAAAGCATAAGTGTAGGTGTACTGTAAACTTCATTTAAGCAAGTAGAAACCCTGTGCAACTTAAATGTAAAGTACTAGATATTGCTGCAGACATTGTAAGGAAGGATTTCTGCTTTTTAGGACAGAACATCAGTACCTGAGAAGGGGGAGTACTGTTTGAGAAGAGTAAGAATTATTGTATGTAATTAAGAAGGCCTTTTTGTATAGCGTTTTGCAAAAAATCACAGAATGTTAGGGATTGGAAGGGACCTCGAAAGATCATCTAGTCCAATCCCCCTGCCGGAGCAGGATTACCTAGACCATATCACACAGGAACGCGTCCAGGAGGGTTTTGAATGTCTCCAGAGAAGGAAACTCCACAACCTCTCTGGGCAGCCTGTTCCAGTGTTCGGTCACCCTCACAGTAAAGAAGTTTTTCCTCATATTTATGTGGAACCTCCTGTGTTCCAGCTTGCACCCATTGCCCCTTGTCCTGTCAAGGGATGTCACTGAGAAGAGCCTGGCTCCATCCTCATGACACTTGCCCTTTCCATATTTATAAACATTAATGAGGTCCCCCCTCAGTCTCCTCTTCTCTAAGCTAAAGAGACCCAGCTCCCTCAGCCTCTCCTCATAAGGGAGAAGTTCCACCCCCTTAATCATCTTCGTGGCTCTGCACTGGACTCTCTCTAGCAGTTCCCTGTCCTTCTTGAACTGAGGGGCCCAGAACTGGACACAATATTCCAGATGCGGCCTCACCAGGGCAGAGTAGAGGGGGAGGAGAACCTCTCTCGACCTGCTGACCACACCCCTTCTAATACACCCCAGGATGCCATTGGCCTTCTTGGCCACATGGGCACACTGCTGGCTCATGGTCATCCTGTTGTCCACTAGGACCCCCAGGTCCCTTTCCCCTACGCTGGTCTCCAACAGGTCTGTCCCCAACTTGTACTCATACCTGGGGTGTTCTTGCCCAGATGCAGGACTCTACACTTGCCCTTGTTATATTTCATTAAGTTTCTCCCCGCCCAACTCTCCAGCCTGTCCAGGTCTCTCTGAATGGCTGCGCAGCCTTCCGGTGTGTCAGCCACTCCTCCCAGTTTTGTGTCATCAGCGAACTTGCTGACAGTGCACTCTATTCCCTCATCCAAGTCCGTTTTGACAAAAGGCAAGGAAAAATTCATCTTTTAAGTAAGGGATGAGTATTCTGGTGAAAAACAAACAGAAAATACCCCAGCCTCTACTTTTTGTAGGTCTTATTCCTAAAAAATAGAGGAAAAAAACCCAAAAATTAAAAAAAAAAAACCTGATATTTTTCAGAACAGCATCAGCCCCCATATATGGTCTTTGAATTCTTAGCCTATTATGTGTTTCCATTCCTCTTTTTCTAGATTCAGCTTCTATTTGAAGTCATATTCATGTTAGGCTTGTATCCAATTCAAAATGACATATTTAGTATTTGCTGAGGCTTAGATGGGAATCCTGTGCTCCATAATCTCATTATTAGTCACGTGCAAAAGAAGACATTTAATCTATACTGACCAAAGAACCTGGAGTGCAAGCTGCATATGTATTTTTTTAATAATTATTACTTTATTTAAATGGATCTTTTTAACAAGACAGAATTTGGTTTATTTACAAATGATTTTATGAAGCCATCTCTTTTCCGGTGATGAACTGTGTGATGCAGACTGGCCATATTGTGTTCTTGATCCTACATGTAGACAGGAGAAACATCAATAACCTCAATGCTTTCTGTTGCAAACTTAGTCTGTAGATGCTATTTTATGTGAAAACAAAAACAAAGAGAAAACCAGAACCCTCTAAGGCAATATTTTTCTATAAGAAGCATATTTACAAATAAGGGTGAAGATCATTTTTTCTTTTTTTCAATAAAAAGACAGACTTTGTGAGACATGATTAAAATTCACTCATCTCACCTCATAGACTGAAAAACTGCTTATATCTTGTCACTTAAAGTGTGTTTTAACTACAACATATTGTCTCTTCTCTTTCAGTCGTTGTGAATGCAAAATTTACATCTAGATTTACTAAGAACACTCTGTTACAAACTGTTAAACACACCAGGGCTATAGACAACCCCAAGGCTGTTTTACCTGTGGATTGCATGTAGGATCAGTTCTATTTTTTTTTCTGAAAATTTAGTTTATTTAGCTGATTACAAAAGAAATGAAAATGCATATCATTTGGTACAGGAGTGAACTGTGTCATGATTAATTTTATCATCTTTAAACCATCCATAGGATAGGTGATATCTATAAATCTATATATATGCAATGTTTCTGATAGACAATCCTGAGGTTTCAGGTGCAGTTTGGCAAGAAGTACAATGCACAAGCATGCACAGTGATTGCATTAATTGCTAACTGTGAAGGATGTTCTCTATTACATGATTACATATCTATACATAAGACTCGATCTTTCAGCCGCGCTAGGACATTTGCCAGTCGCTGACAGCAGGCATCGTCAGTGCCTGCTTGTGTCAGCAATGGAACGTCTTACCTGCAAGCAGAGGCAAGGTCAGGTTGCCCTGAGCACAGCCCTATATGGCAGTGCTGGGTTTGCATTGTTATACAGTAGTTACTAATTTTTTCCCCCTAAAAAAAGGAAAGGGAACCAAACTTGAAGCATTTTCATCGCTAAATCTCTCTCTTCTAAGGTGATCTGAAGATATTCTTCTGTTCCCAGGTCAGTCTTCAAGAAACAGCATGTGAACATGGACAAAAGTCCCTCCACCTGTTTAGCTGGCATACCCTTTTCCAAGGTCACTAAATCGTTTTCATGTAGAATTTTCATGTTCCTGTGAGGATCAGGCTGTTGTAAAATTAGACATGAACTTTGTATAACTGATAATTCCAGAGCGGAAGATTTCCTGTAAATGGGTTCTGCTGGAAATGAGAATTTCCGATGGCCCTTCCCTTTCCCCCCGTCCTTTTCCCTCTCGTAATACAAGTGTTTGGCATTTGCAACCATTTAGTTTCAGTCACTATTTTCCATGCTGTACAAGCACTGGAGTAATGCAAGTGAAAAATGGAGGCAGTAACTACACAAAGGGGATAGTTAGTACACTATTTTCAAACAAAAACTCTTTGCATGAAAAAAAAAAGGCAGAGTACCTGATTAAAAATAGTGTTTGAATTATTCAATGGAATATTAAATATTCCTTTAAATCCTTAGCCCATATTTGTAATATTTCTTTCCTGGGGCTTATAAGGCCCCCCCCAAAAAAAGAAGAAAAAAACCCAAGAAGATTTAGTGTCAGAATATGAACTGTAAATCTCTCTCTAATTAATCTGGTCCTTTCCAGCTGTTCAGCTGCTTTCAAACATTGTTTTGACTATCAAACAAACACCTAAACTGCTTTTAATCCAGAGTACAGTGGGAATTGCTTTGTCAACTGCTTTGTCTTGTTCCTGATATAGGCCACCAAATTTTCAAGGAACTCTCAGGAAAAAAATGACTTTTTCTTCAGGCAATGCTAAATGCAGAGTTTCAGAGAGAAGTAGCTTAGGGAAAAGGAGGAATTTAATTGTTTTTCATTTCAACAGAAACTTTGTTACTAATACAAACAAGGAAGGAAACAGATCAACTGAGTAAATAGAACACAGGTAGTTGAAGTAAAACATTAAACAGCAGAATTGTTAAAAAGCTGACAGTGTAATTTCTTCATCTGAAGACTGGGAGACAGGATGAGTGGCTAGAAAATCACCTGATCCAAACTGAGTGGTTTACATTTATTTCTGATGTGATGTGGGGTGGTCCGGTGGGGATGGCACTTTTGGTGGAAATCATGGGAGAAGCACCCAGTGTGTTGGCATCCTTTGAGCCAGAGCTACAGTCCCAAATCTGCATCACAGAAGACTACTTGAGGACCATTTTGGGATTTTCTAGATAAAATCCACCTCTGCCTTTCAGCAGGATGAGTTAAGCATGCAGCAACTGCATTATACTCTATGGGAGACATCATATTAATCTAAATGTCTTAAGGCACCATTTATATTAGTAAATTACATGGGACCAAGACATGGCCTTGAACACTGTCCTGCAATCATTTATAGGTTTTAACTGTTAGTTAAACCTGAGAGGTTTTCAGCCTCTGCCAACTGGTGCACTCCCAGACAAGGTGCTGGGACTGCTCCCGGGGCAGCAAGGAAAGGAGAAGAGGGAAGGAGCAATGATTTAGCTTCTATGCATGTACATGGGCTCTGCTGCCACAGTTGCTTTTGAGGCTGGAGAGGAGGTCATGGCCTGGTTTTTGATAGGGTAGACTCAGCCAGATTGACTCTCAATTAAATTCAAGCGCATTGTGGTGAAGTCCTACGGGTGTTTTTGAAAGCACAGCTTTTCTCTTTCTTACCGCTGTTCTTGAGACTAATGTTGTAAAAAGCTGATAAAACAGAGTTGATTTATACCTACACCTGGAAAATGTTGAGATTAAAAACTTCACCTTATTTGTGGAGATAGTGTGTTGTGAGCATGCATAATTGAATATGTAAGGCATTCGACACTGTCTCCCACAGCATCCTCCTGGACAAACTGGCTGCCCGGGGCTTGGATGTGTGGACTCTTCAATGGGTTAAAAACTGGCTGGGTGGCTGAGCCCAGAGAGTGGTGGTGAATGGGGCAAAGTCCAACTGGCGGCCGGTCACTAGCGGTGTTCCCCAGGGCTCAGTTCTGGGGCCGGTGCTGTTCAATATCTTTCTAGATGATCTAGACGTAGGGATTGAGTGCACCCTCAGTAAATTTGCAGATGACACCAAGCTGGGTGGCAGTGTCGGTCTGCTGGAGGGTAGGAAGGGCCTACAGAGGGATCTGGACAGGTTAGATAGATGGGCCGAGACCAACGGCATGAGGTTCAACAAGAACAAGTGCCGGGTCTTACACTTCAGCCACAGCAACCCCATGCAGCTCTACAGGCTGGGGGAAGAGTAGTTAGAAAGCGGCCCAGTGGAAAGAGACCTGGGGGTGCTGCTCGACAGCCGGCTAAACATGAGCCAGCAGTGTGCCCAGGTGGCCAAGAAGGCCAATGGCATCCTGGCCTCTATTAGGAATAGTGTAGCCAGCCGGTCTAGGGAAGTGATCGTCCCTCTCTACTCGGCACTGGTGAGGCCACATCTTGAATACTGTGTTCAGTTCTGGGCCCCGCACTTCAAGAAAGATGTTGAGGTGTTGGAGCAAGTCCAGAGGAGGGCGACCAAGCTGGTAAAGGGTCTGGAGAGTCTGACCTACGAGGAACGGCTGAGGGAGCTGGGGTTGTTTAGCCTGGAGAAGAGGAGGCTCAGGGGTGACCTTATTGCAGTCTACAACTACCTGAAGGGAGGTTGTAGTGAAGTGGGAGTCGGCCTCTTCTCCCGGGCAACTAGTGATAGGACAAGAGGGCACAGCCTCAAGCTTCGCCAGGGGAGGTTCAGGTTGGACATCAGGAAGAATTTCTTCTCAGAAAGTGTTATTAGACATTGGAACGGGCTGCCCAGGGAGGTGGTGGAGTCACCATCTCTGGATGTGTTTAAGAAAAGACTGGACATGGCACTTAGTGCCATGGTCTAGTTGACAGGGTGGTGTAGGGGCAGCGGTTGGACTCGATGATCCCTGAGGTCTCTTCCAACCTGGTTGATTCTGTGATTCTGTGATTTTGTGAATAATTCTGCTTGTACTTCTGTGATACTTCTGGCTTATCGAAGATTAAGTCTAAACTAGGTAAAGACTTAAAGGATCACATAATCAGTGGTCCATCTATCTAACTACAATGAATTTAGCAGAGTTAGATTAGTAGGTATCAGCTAAGTATTTATACCTTCATAGTTTTGCTATAGAGCAGGAAGGAGCACCACGTGCTAGTCCATTAGTGAGTAAGGGATGAGTTGCTGTAGTTCCACAAGGTGGCACTGGGAAGATGTAGAACAGTGCAACTGAACTAGTGTTTTTCTTGGTTTTGTGAGAGTGTTAATTCTGGAATGTTTCAGTATGTTAACCATAATCGTGTTTTCAACCTCTGCACTAGAAAATATCCCCATTTTCATGCAGGTATGTTTTCTTTGTGAGGAAACAAAGCTGGACGCAATCACTTATTTCATTTTTGAAACACTTCAATTCTCAAAACACATTTCAGAGATTCATGACATTCACTTTAAAGATTTCTTCAGTGAACATGCAGGTTTCATTTTATGCATATGTTATGAAGACTTCAGGCATAATTCTCAGTTGTTAGTTTGTTTTGGAGAGTGATTGCATATAACTACACCACACGTCAGTTTTCTGAGTCAATTTTCCCAATCCATTAAGACCATTAAATGGTTTAGGCCCATATCGTCAGTATAGAATCACATTCAAAGCAAATGAGATTCTCCATTAATCTCCTAATATGTAACAAACTTAATTTTTATTTTTATTTTAAGATAGAAGAAGGATTAACGTTAGACTGTAATGTGAGCTAATTTTTAGTGTCATTATTTCTTTTCTTTATTAGACTATAATTAGATCATGAATTCATAAGTTAGCATTGCAGCTTGAAGTTTGAGGTTGAATTGTAGTGAATGAAAGATATTAATGATAGAGAAGACTGCAAGTATACATGGAAAGTCTGGGAGAAATAATTCACTGTGGATAAATGTCTAGAAAAGTAGTTCAAAGGACCTGCTTTATTAGTCTTTAAACATGTGCCTCAGTTAAAAGAGTTGAGCCCTCCTCAGTCCATCACAAGAAAACCATCTTTACTCTGATGTGTGAATTACACAGCTGTATCCATGCTAATAAACGATCCAAGGCCAGGGTGCAGGCTGAAGAAATGTCCACAGTTATCCATACTGTTTAATTGTTAACAGACCCAATGGTATAGTTCTTGGCCTGTGGCAATCAACTCTTTTGAACAATGCCTGGGTTCAGCTCAGGGTGTAGCATGAGCCAGGGCCTGTTCCCAAAAGACATTATAATGAGATCACCTAATATGAGGGTGGGACAGGGAGGGAGGAAGGCAACATAATTTAGCCATAGAGATGTGAGTCGTGCTGTGCCACTTGCCCTTGTGGCTTAAGAAAGAAAACGGGTTATATCTCATTTTATTTACCGCATAAACATAGCCTAAGGGACTCTAAAAGTTCCCTCTAGCACATCATTGTGAGTCTTACCCCTGCTGTTAAACACAGAACTTTTATTTCTCTTCTCCCTGTGCTTCCTAGGAAAATAAAGCTGCTTTACTTTTATAGATATAACACGAATGGTTCAGGACTACATTCCTGGAAGTCCTGAATTGAGCAGTTCAGCATGACAGTTTATGGACCAGAATCTAGGTGAAACTCTGTATTTGGTGCTTCCCATTGGCTAATCCTAGGTAATTTCCTAATTAATATATAGGATTTTCAGATTGTCCTCTGAAGTTCTGTTCTCGGTTCAAACTGATCATAAATGCATTCTCATCTCAGTTAGTTTGTAGCAGAATCCAAAATCATCTTCAGCTTTCTGCCCACAGATGTAAACACAGTAAGAAAAAAATACATTCACAGTTTTAACTGTGGTAGCTTGAAAACCACATAACATTTCCCTGTTCTACAGCAGAAGAGTACCAAAATGATTAAATGGTTTAAAGGCTATATTTATAAGGGATTTAGAAGGCAGAGTGCATAATGGAATATAGAAAAGCAGTTTCATGATTTTATTCAGAAAAATAGGCTTGGTATATTGTTCTCCTATTTCAGAAATGTACCTATTAATATAAACTGCAAACAATTTTTCATTATATCTGATAATCTATAAACAAATTAGTGGGAAAAACAATTTCCTGGGTTGTGCTGGAATTACTGAATTATTTATTGCTCTTTATCACAGCTTCTCTTGGTCTATAGTAAAAGAGATTATCTGTGAATCTTTACATGCAGTTAAAAAGGCCAGATTAAAATATTCTGAAATCTGTCATCACTAAAACTGAAGTAGCATGATTTGATGAGGTCAATTTTTGACTCAGTCAGTTTGTTTATCTAGTGGCAGAAGAAGATGCACTCTTGCTATTTTTACATGATAGACATAAAATGATGGGATTCGTCTTGCCTATGTTTAGTCAAGTAAATTAACCATGTAGCTCTCTCGATATCTGATAAAGAGCAATATGTATCTTCAAAGGTCAGTTAATCTCCTCCTTAACAGAGTAATGAAGAGAAGCACATAAATGGTTATTGGGAGCTCTCTCATTGCAGCAGCACAGAATTCAAGAAGAATTTAATTTTAAAAATATGCATGTTCATCCACTCTGAACCACTTGCAGAGTGGTTGCAGTTTCTCAAACTTTCATAGGCCTATACATATCGCCTACACATACACATGGTGGTCTAAACAGCAAGTGTGATTTTTGTGCTTAGTTACCACTTTGATTTAACTTCACTCAAGATGTTAGTTTTATGTAATACTCATAACATGATACACCCAAAGGAAGAGTCTAACTTAATCTTGCTTTATTTTATTCCAACAGCAAGATGAAGAAATAACATAGGTAAAAAAGCAACTGAGATCTGCAGTAAAAGCAGCTTTTTCATGGGTAGCTCTTAATTTCTGTGTTCATCACAACTCTGAAGTGCCATTATCCCCTAATATCTGTAGCAGTCAGAATCCTTCTATTCATCTTGATTTTTATGAGCTTTTTCTGCTAGAGAGAAATACTAAAAAAGCAGCAAGTTAATTATATAATTACGCAATTGTATTTTCTTCTATGCAGTACTTCTTCCTCTATTTCCTGTAGCTTCCTTTTCTGTCTACAACTTTTGCTCATTAGGAGTTGGATTTTTGCTTGTTTTCCTCTGATGTCCTTTATAGGATTCTAGGGTAAGTCAGGTTGCAAGGGATCTCCGGAGGTCTCTAGTCCAAAGCCAGGAATAAGATCAAGCCAGGTTGCTCAGGGCTTTATCTAGTCTGGTCTTTAAAACCTCTGAGGAGGCAGACTTACAGCCTCTCTGGGCAGCCTGTGCCACTCACTGTCTGACTGTCCTTACATTAATTCTACACTCGTTTTGCTTGTTAATAAGTATATTGCTCTATTATATACTGTAAATGAATAATACAAGGAAGAAAAGATTTTGTGTTTTCTTCCCAAGATTAGTTTCAGAGTGTGAAAAATATGGAGAATTAGCTACCCGTTACAAACACATGATATATTCCTGACTGAACTAACACTGCTCTGGACTCTCAGTGGTAGAAATTAGGACTTCTACGTTTCACAACAGTTTCAAGACTGTAGTGACTGGGCTGGCAGAGCAGGCTGGTGCCCTTCTCTATTTCTTCTCCATTCTAAGGGTATGAGTTTTCTAGAAGTACTTTACTTTGAATAGTTGCATTGAGAATCAGAAAGTGTGAGAGCTCCTATTTGTTTTTCTGATTATTCTATTGTTGTTTTTTTTTTTGTTTGAAACTTATGTTCTTTAAGAAGAGAATAAATGGATCTTCCCTATATGGAGGCAAAGTTGCACTTCCCTTGGGAAACGGTTTTGGGGACATCCAAATGTCCATCCGCTAGTGTGGATGGTGGAGAGCAAGAGTCGTAGCAAAAGGACTTGGGAACCTGCAGTGTACGTAGAACATAAGAGGCTGCAGAGAAGCACAGGGAAGAAGAAACCAAGCCTTGGTGGTGATGGAAACCAACTTCTTGAGATCAAAGAGTACTTGGCAGTTTGCTTCAACTCAGAAATCCACTTAGTTGGTTGAAACTAAACTTGAAAGGAAGGACAGGCAAGGAGAGCTCATATCCATTGTGCCTGATCTAGTTGCTCCAAGTGTTCTCAGTCATAAATTCCCTATTAAAAGTAACTAAATCTGTCTTTTTTAGTTTAAGAGCCTTTTGTCTTCTTTGGAGAGATGTCTATAAGGAAAAGGTATAGACAGACACATCTCAGTCCTTTGGCTGACTCTGGGTCCTGTCACAGAAAATGTTAGCACAGAGTATGGGGGTTTTTTTGCTAAAATTGGCTTGTTTAATTTGACTTGCTGACTCATTTTTCCAGCTGGTCTGTCATTCTACTCGATTCCAGATGAGGCAATAGGAAAAAGAAGACTCTTTTGAATGTTCCACCCTCTTGCCAAACCAAGTAACAATTAAAAACTCCAATTTTCATTGCAGTTCTTTATCTCTGTTAATTATCCAAGGAACACTAAATCAGATATATTGTCCTCCGCTTGTTGTCAATAATTTAAATGCTAAATTCTTTATAGATTAGTTGCAGATTTAACATGCTGCTTCTTTCCCTAAATTACATACCATTTCGCAACTTGATTCCAATGCAGTGTTTCATTTTTACATTTGAGATCAAATGCTAGACAGTCCAGTCTAATGACTCGTGTTTTGTACACACACAAGCAAACCCACATCACTCTGTCTTAACTTAAGTAGTTATTTTTAATCCAAAGGAGACATCAGGTCACTCAACTATCTAACTAGTGTCCTTTACTGGGGCTTTTCTTATTTCAACATAATTTTGGAGAAGAATGTAATCTGAATCAAATGTTTAGTGGACACTAAACTGGTAGTAGTGGTGAGTCCAAAAAAGAACAGGAGTGTAATAGGCAGGGACGTTGTGAGCTGAGAGATACATAGAGAAAATAACATTGTGATATTCAGATTGGAAAAAATAGATGGTAATTAAATAGAAACAGAAAGGTCCATTAGAAGAGTCATAGCTGACATTTTATAAAAGAGGTCAAGAACAAACGGGGGATGGCAAATGTAACTTGAATTTACAATATGATACAGTATTAAAAAACTAAATGAGATGCAGACGTATCAGGTGAAATCATGTTCGCACTATCAATACTGATATTTTCGAGGTAATAGAAGGCATTTTTCATCTGTTTCTATCCATATGAACTATGAGAACAAAATTTTACCATCAGACATGTAGAGTGATTCACATACCTGTCTGGGTAACTAGAATTGTAATACGCTTGACTCATGACTGAGAAATGACCCTGTATGGGATAGTCTTACTAGTTTTATTGAAAAACTTCAAATTATGTCTGTATTTAAAAAAAACAAGCACACGAATCAGCATTTAGTGCAGCAGAGTAGTTGCTTTAATGCTGTCTTTTAACTGCAGAAACAAAGGGCTTGTACAGATAAAGCAAATCAAAACATATTGTTAATTAAAAATGACATCTAGTACAAAGCTCTGTTTGCCCTTCTTGCATATAGAGGTCAACACTAATGAAGTTTTACCAATTGCTAGCTGCTGATTGGTGATTTGGAGCTCTTCCTACAGGTCTTGGTTAATACATAAGCTCTGATTTTGTCACGCAATTTTTGTTGCTTATTTGATAAATGAAGGTTTATGTAGTAATTGCACATGCTAAATAATGTGATCAGAAATTGTATTAACAATCACTTTAAAACTTAGCAACAATCACTAGTATTCAAAAAGCCTCTGCAACTTTATATTGGAAATATTATTTAAAGAAAACATTGCCTTATTACTCAGGTATAACCTGCATGTAAATTAATTGTATTATGCTTTAATGTTAAACATAGTCAACGTGTTCCATAGAAAGGAATTCATATTCTGATTTCATGTTGTGATCTGCATTTTGTGAAGTGGAGTGGTAAAGCTAAAAGTCCATAAATAAAGAGATGCCTGAAAATGAAAGGCAGTCTGATCCTTGGACATTTCTTGAGACAGACATGATAACAGTGAACAGCTTATTAAAACTGTCGGGAAAATATTTTTCCCACCTTTTACAGAAACACTCAGCTTTGGAGCAAAGTTTTCAGCCAGAAGATGAAACTTAATATTTCTAGTATTTCTCTGTGTCTTGAAGGATTTTTAATTTGTATACAGCAATACTGGGTTTTGTCTTTAATTTTTCTCATTTAAATCAGACAATTTGCATGGAAAATAATTTCAGCTGAAAACCCTGTTTTCAGTCCAAAACTTGGATAGAATTTATTGAATTCTTCTGAAGCTGTAACTCCCCTCAGTTGTTGAGATAGACTGGAGTTGCATTGGCTAAACAGAATAGAATTACGCTTATAAAACACATAGCTTTAATGAATATCAAGAGCTTAAAGTGAAATATCAGAAGCTTAACACTTCTGTGGAACTCTGTTGAACTAGTTCAGTGGTTTTACATGAAAAAGACCAAAAGTCAGAACAAAATGAGAATTTGTTTTCTGTAGTATCTGAAAATTTCATATCTTCTTTTCCTGAAATTATTTTATATCCTAAAAAATCCTGTTTTGCATTGCTTTGAATTCTGATGCCATGCATATGTTCATTTTAATTCATTGCTGAGCATCTAATATTGGTAGGAGATTATGTCAACTAATTTAACAAAACCTGAAGAGTTATAATTACCACCTTAGAAAAAAAAAATATTTAAGTGGTTCAAAGTAAGAGCTTTAAAGGATGAACGATGTATGAAAGAACACTCTTCTTGAGTTTTACTTCATGGACCAAAATAATTATTAAGAATACGTAAAATATCATAATAACAATGTATCTATTATGGTGATAAAAAATGGAAAATTCATAGTTCTCTTTTTCTGTTCAAGTGTATGAAAAATCCACGTATCACTAGCTAATTAATGACTTATGTTATATGCATTGGTTTTTAACTTGCATAGGTACGTGTGTTCACATTTTCTGTTGGCCAACACAATTATGACAAAGGACCCATACAGTGGATGGCTTGTGAAAATAAAGGTACTGTGCTTTTTCTTTGAGAACGTTCTTTGCTAGAGCTTTGGATAGGCAATATCTTTACTATTCTTTAAAAATTGCAGATTTTTTTTCACTTCCAAAAAGTTATTTGATGGAATAATATGTATATGCATATATATGTAAAGAATAAGCTTGCTTATTTATTTCTGATTAATTTATTTAAAACTTTATATTGTAAGAAAAATATCACAGTATTTTTATAATAATAATAATAATAAAATATTTATTATGTTTCTGTCACAGCATATTAAAATGACCATTAAATGGTCAAAATGACTTGCACCTCAGAGTAACTGGGAATTCAGGAGTACAAATTCAGTACATTATGTCAGCTTTAAGCACAACAGACAAAAGAAACATTATATACTCTCACTGCTTAAGAGTAACGAGCTTAGCCTATATGGCATGGTGACCCATCATATGTAGCCACACGTTGTGTTGGCATCTACTAAAAAAGTATTTCATTCATACATGATAATTTCTATAAAAATTAAGTTAGAAATTACAAGCTAAATGATATTCCTCAAGTTTAAGAGACTAGCAATATTAAGATGGCATTATTTCTGTTCCAAATTTTAGGTTATTATTATGAAATTCCATCCATTGGAGCCATAAGAATAAACACCCAGGTAAGTGTGTTGGCCAAATCCAGATGTAGTTATAACACAAAGAAGTGAGTAATTCCTGTTCTTAAATGTGTAGCATTTCATCTCTGTTTGAATCGACTGAATTTTTAGATACACTACATTAAGAACAGAGAAAAAATTAAGGCTTTCTTTTATGTATGAAGTATCATTCTGTTAAAGTATTCTAATTTATTTTTATCTTTTTAGTAGTTGCAGTGAGCCAATTTTCGATGTGATCCCTACTTCCCTGGCCAGCTGGCCCACAGCAGCTTGCACGCACACTAGTCACGCTAGCATCCTCTAAAGCAAGCTGACCATGTGCACACAACACAGTGTTTGAAGTGACCTGTATCCTTCAGACTCTCTCTGCACAAGGACTATGTTTTGGGCAGTTTTTCCTCCTGGCCTTACATGGTCACTCTTTGATCCTGAGACATGACAACAATTTTTTTATGAAGTTCTATAAAACCAGTATTTTTATAACACATCTAGAAATTCATAGTATGTCTCCTGCCATACTTACAGCATGATCCTAAGGGTTTGTATTACATGGAGAATGCTGTGGATGTGTGTGTTAGGGCACAGCCCTGCTAGAATATCTGAACTCAGCTGGGCAGAAACAGTGACCTGGTACAATCCTGCTTATTGCAGATGTTCCTGGATTGATCCAACCAGTCTGGGAGATACATGGCTTTTCTCCTTCAAAAAGGATGCAGGACCATTTTAGCAGATGTGTGTAGATAGTTAAGGGCACCGGACCCTGGAATTCTGTGATTTGATCCAAACGGACAGTGTAGATGAATCACAGAATCACAGAATGACAGAATGTTAGGGATTGGAAGGGACCTCGAAAGATCATCTAGTCCAATCCCCCTGCCGGAGCAGGATTGCCTAGACCATGTCACACAGGAACGCGTCCAGGCGGGTTTTGAATGTCTCCAGAGAAGGAGACTCCACAACCTCTCTGGGCAGCCTGTTCCAGTGTTTGGTCACCCTCACCGTAAAGAAGTTTTTCCTCATATTTATGTGGAACCTCCTGTGTTCCAGCTTGCACCCATTCCCCCTTGTCCTGTCAAGGGATGTCACTGAGAAGAGCCTGGCTCCATCCTCATGACACTTGCCCTTTACATATTTATAAACATTAATGAGGTCCCCCCTCAGTCTCCTCTTCTCTAAGCTAAAGAGACCCAGCTCCCTCAGCCTCTCCTCAGAAGGGAGATGTTCCACTCCCTTAATCATCTTCATGGCTCTACGCTGGACTCTCTCTAGCAGCTCCCTGTCCTTCTTGAACTGAGGGGCCCAGAACTGGACACAATATGCCAGATGCGGCCTCACCAGGGCAGAGTAGAGGGGGAGGAGAACCTCTCTCGACCTGCTGACCACACCCCTTCTAATACACCCCAGGATGCCATTGGCCTTCTTGGCCACAAGGGCACACTGCTGGCTCATGGTCATCCTGTTGTCCACTAGGACCCCCAGGTCCCTTTCCCCTCCGCTGGTCTCCAACAGGTCTGCCCCCAACTTGTACTGGTACATGGGGTTGTTCTTGCCCAGATGCAGGACTCTACACTTGCCCTTGTTATATTTCATTACATTTCTCCCTGCCCAACTCTCCAGCCTGTCCAGGTCTCTCTGAATGGCTGCGCAGCCTTCCGTTGTGTCAGCCACTCCTCCCAGTTTTGTGTCATCAGCGAACTTGCTGACAGCGCACTCTATTCCCTCATCCAAGTCATTAATGAATATATTGAATAGTACTGGTCCCAGTACCGACCCTTGAGGGACTCCGCTAGACACAGGCCTCCAACTGGACTCAGTCCCATTGACCACCACTCTCTGGCTTCTTTCCTTCAGCCAGTTGACAATCCACTTCACTACCCGATCATCCAGACCACACTTCCTCAGTTTAGCTGCGAGGATGCTGTGGGAGACCGTGTCAAACGCTTTACTGAAATCGAGATAGACCACATCCACAGCTTTACCATCATCTGTCCACCGGGTTACATCCTCATAAAAGGCTATCAAGTTGGTTAAGCATGACTTCGCCTTGGTGAAGCCATGCTGAGTGCCCCTAATGATCCCCCTATCCTTGATGTGCCTAGAGACAGCATCAAGGACAAGTTGCTCCATCACCTTTCCGGGGATGGAGGTGAGGCTGACCGGTCTATAGTTACCCGGGTCCTCCTTCTTGCCCTTTTTGAAGACTGGAGTGACATTCACTTTTCTCCAGTCCTCAGGCACCTCTCCCGTTGCCCACGACTTAGCAAAGATGATGGAGAGTGGCCTAGCAATGACTTCCGCCAGCTCCCTCAGCACCCACGGATGCGTCCCATCAGGGCCCATGGATTTATGGACGTCCAGGTTGCTTAATTGGTCCCTGACCCAGCCCTCATCTACCAAGACAGATTCCTCCTCTATCCTGACTTCTTCTGAGGCCTCAGGGGTCCGGGGCTCCTCAGGACAGCCTCCAGCAGTATAGACAGAGGCAAAGAAGGCATTCAGTAACTCCGCCTTCTTTATATCCTCTGTCTTCAGGACCCCCACCTCATTCATCAGTGGGCCTACATTGCCTCTAGTGTTGGCTTTACCTGCAATGTATTTGAAGAAGCCCTTTCTGTTGTCCTTGACCTCTCTTGCAAGGTTTAATTCCAAGGAGGCCTTAGCTTTCCTAGTTGCCTCCCTACATCCTCTGACAACAGACTTATATTCCTCCCAAGTGGCCAGCCCCTCCTTCCATGATCTGTACACCCTCTTCTTCCACTTGAGTTTGCCCAGCAGTTCCCTGTTTAACCATGCAGGTCTCCTGGAACCCTTCCTTGACTTCCTGCCTGCTGGGATGCTCTGATCTTGAGCTCGGAAGAAGCAGTCCTTGAATGCTAACCAACTATCTTGGGCCCCCTTACCTTCTAGTACCCTCTCCCATGGGATTTCCCCTAGCAATTGCTTGAAAAGGCCAAAGTTGGCCCTCCTGAAGTCCAGGGTTGTGATTCTGCTAGCTATTCTGGTCCTGCCACATGAGATCCTGAACTCTACCATCTCATGGTCGCTACAACCAAGGCTGCCCTCAACCTTCACCTCTTCAACCAGACCCTCCTTGTTAGTAAGGATCAGATCCAGCAGCGCTCCTCTCCTAGTTGGCTCATCCACCATTTGCATCAGAAAGTTATCATCAATGCACTGGAGGAACCTCCTGGACTGAGGATGGCTGGCTGAGTAGGCCTCACAACAAATATCAGGGTAGTTGAAATCCCCCACAACAACCAGGCCCTGTAATTGAGAGACTGCTCTCAGCTGCCTGTAGAAGGCCTCATCACCCTCCTCATCCTGATCTGGTGGCCTGTAATAGACACCCACAACAGTATCACCCCTGCCAGCCTGCCCCTTAATTCGCACCCACAAACTCTCAACTCGCTCCTGATCTGCCTCTGGACAGAACTCAATACATTCTAGCTGCTCACTCACGTAAAGAGCAACTCCACCACCTCTCCTTAGCAGCCTGTCTTTCCTGAACAGGACATAGCCATCCATGACCACATTCCAGTCATGCGAGGCATCCCACCAAGTCTCTGTGATTGCCGCTAAATCATAGCCCCCCGACCGAACACGGATTTCCAACTCCTCCTGTTTATTCCCCATGAACAGATATTATTTTCAGTTGTCTGAAAGTCCATGTATTCACATGTCCAGAAAAGCAGAGAAATATCATAAAAGTTCTTTGTCCTTCCAAGGCATGACATTTTTTGGCAGAAAATAAGAGTCCTTTTTTTTTTGGCTTGGGTAAGAGTCGTTTGATTCTGTTAAGCTCTTCCAGATAGTGTCTGGCAAGAAATATCCCTAATATAATCAGACAAATAGGAAAGGTTGAAGATTGAAACAAGTTTGATGGCATCCACTCCCAAACCAGACCAGAAGTCTGACATCTCATAAGATCACCAACTTTAGCCGTACTCCCGAACTGAAGGAAGGCAGGGACTACGAGATTTTACTCTGAATTTTTTGTTTCAGTAGAAGTTATGCAAGTTGTTCAGCTAACCCAGCTGTTACACCACTCACCCTCCATCGTCCTCTCTCTCTTCTGGATTGAAGCTTCTGCGATCTGCTTGTAATTTCATTATGTCATTAGCAATTAATTTTGGAACAAAAATAGTTGTAATTCTCGCTTTGTGGACAGAGAGCAGTGGTTATGGATGTGTAAGGTCCATGTGACTGAAACTGAAATACACGAATTGCCTTGGCAGTAAATACTGCAAACTGAAGACTGAATTGTTGGGTAGTATAATTTTAAAGAAGTATTTAAATACTACTCCTGTATTAGTGGTGAATTTTGGCTTCTTTTTTTTTCCTGATCTATTAATTGTTTTTATTTCATTATTGTTTATTTTTTATGCTGTTTCTGGACTTTGATCTAATAATTGCCTTCTGATGACTTTATTACACTTTTTGGCAGGAATATCTGGATGTTTTGGGAAGACCAATGGTTTTAGCTGGAGAGAAAGCCAAACAAGTCCAATGGACAAATGTCTATCTGGATGCTCTGGTATGATCTGTATTTATCTCTAGTAAAGTAAGAATCTTTGCAAATCAGTAACTATAAGGGGCCATTTTCCACAGTCTTGAGGACTCAATTTCCTACAGTTCCAAACATAATATGAACTTTAACAGAGAAAAGCAATTTATCCTACACACAGAGGATAGTGTGTGTAGGTCATCACTGTCCTCAAATTAACAAAAGAAAAAAGCAGCAAATAGTTTTCCAGTGTTGTACCTGCGCTGCAGTAGAGGTCACCTGTTACATTACTGGTGAGGAGTTCTTACTTCCCCCTACCCCCGCAAAAAAAAAAAAACTCCAGGCAGAATGAAAGCTGTCAATGTTACTGGGTATTTGTACAGATTTTGAACTTGGATCTTTAAACTGACATGGTGGTTATAATTCCTTACTTGCTCAAGGTAATGATTTCTTTAATTGGGACAGTGTATATAATGGGGAAATAAACAAAAAGATACATGAAACACTTTCCTTACTGCTGAATTAATAACTTTGGTCTTGTAAAACAAACATATTCAGGAAACTACAAAATGCAAAGTATTATTAGCAGCAATCCAATCTGTTACTCTAGATAACCTTCTTCTGTGTAACTCTAACTAGGCAAAAATTACTGCAAAGTGGTCATCTGGAATCATGTATTTATCCAAGTTCACATGGTCATGTCAAAATCCATTTCTTCCCGTCAGTCAGCATTACTGTAAAATTTTTATCAACTCATCATAGAACTGAGCATGACACAGAGGAACCAATTTTCCTTGGAATTTCAATGGCCAGAAGTTCATCAGCTGTTTTCTTGGTTAATGTTGAGGTACTTACTGGAAACATAAAGGATGTTGTGACGAAAGTTCGTTATGTTCTGTACATATCCTGTTGTAAAGCCAAAGCTAAATTTGTAACTGGGGATAGAAAGAGATCTGTTTAATGAAGTAAAATGAGTGATACCTGCAGACTTCTCTTGTGTTGCTTCATATTTTCAGTGGGTTCATTCAGTTTTTCCTTCAAGCTGTTCTGCATTCATACATTATGTATGTGTGCTTGTGTATATATAATTATATATCTATTTGTGTGTGCATACATACTTATTTATAAAAAGTAGGACATGTTTTTACTAATATATTTAATAAGTGAAGACCAACTCAAGCTAAACTGTTGAGGTAAAGGCTGAAATTTGTGGACTTACTCATCGTAGTTGAGAGCATGAAGGCACAGGTGTATCTAATCCACTCTGGAGCCTTTTCCTGATTCTTGGTTTTAGCAGGGATTGGGACTAACTTGTCACACTGGTTCTTTATCTTAAATTCCCTAAAGCAATTGCCTCCTCTAGGGCTTGCCTTTTGCCAACTTGTGCCTCCCTGGACTTTGTCCTATCCTTTTTCTCTTGTTGTCCAGCATCTGTTTTGGGGCTAAGGCTAAAATAATGCAAAGTGTATTACATGAGGCCACATTTGAATTGAATTTAAGTTCAGGGTATGAAAACCTAAAGAGCTGCTTTCATTTCAGGCTGTCTTTCAAGACTGTCTTTAATAATTTGATGTATTTGTGGCAATTCACATCTTTCTTCTTGCCCTGTTCTTTCAGGTTCTGTTATAGCGTTGCTCTGGCCTCACTTTCTACAAGATAATCCCAGAATTTTCAGATGCTTTTAGGTTTACCAGTTAGTCGTAACTTGTTCACAGTTATAGTCCTTTCTAACTGTACATTTTTTGGGGGGAGAGAGTGTTATCCCCCATACATACACCCCTGTTTGATTATGCATCTCTTCAATGCTCCTTCTCAAAAATATCCTCCTCTCTCTTTTCTTCTCATTCATCTCTAGTTCTTGTTTCTCTTATTCTCCTAAAAAATCCACTTCTCTTCACCTTGCTTGTTGTAACATTACTAACTCTGGTCTCATCACCTTTCATTTGATACACAAATTTAAGGTCATGAAGGATGGTTTAAAATTCAAAAAGGTGCTACCAGACGGGGCAAATGGAGAACTGATTTCATCAGAGTGGAATAATAAAGTATTTTTGCTTATTTTTTTCTAATGAAACAAAGGGAGAAAAGACATATGGTTCTTCAGTAAAATACATGGAAGGAGTAAGCATTAGTGAGGGGAAAAAAAATGAAATAAAAACCAAACTTTAGCATAAAAAAAAAGGTAGAAATCTCCCTGTGGACAATTTAGTAGGGAAGACAAAACTTTTCTGCTATCTAAGCGTGGTTTTCTGGATCCTGTGTTAAGTATGAGCTGTGACTGTTAATAAAGGAAAAACAAATTTCTTATATCTTCCCTAATAAGTGCAGATTCTTTGCCTCAATACCAGAAAAGACTATGTGATTTTGCAGAACTGATGATGGACATTATTGCAAGCCATTGAAAAGTAGTGATGATATGAAAAGTAGTAGCATTACCTGTTGGATTTTTCTGTTGATTTTGCTGTATGTAGTTGTTGCCTACCTATTTACTATCTTCAAGTCTGGTTTGGCTTTCTCCTTTTTTTTTCTTTTTTCTTTTCCTTCTTTTTTTTTTTTTTGCCAGTACTATCTGGAGTTTTTAGAATAATGGCAACAGTAACTGTAAACATGTTTTCATAACATTTAGTTTTTATTAGACTTATATCCTAAGTTGTTGCACACCATCTATTTTTAAAAGCAATTTATTACTCTCACTAACACATAGACACAAAAAATGTAATTTCAACTTTCACAGAATCACAGAATCACAGATTTCTATGCATAAATGCATAAAATCAATAAAGTGTTATTTTTTTCTTTTTTTTACAAAGTAAAAGTCAGGACTCTAATCTAGTGTTTGACTACAGTAATCCCTGGATTGTTCTAATATATTATAATTCAATATTTGTTATTTAACTAAAAGGTCTTTTTCTCCCCTCTGTATGTGATTATTTCCTAGGAGCTGGGCCTTGTGATTACAGGAACTCTGCCTGTCTTCAATCTAACAGAACAAAATGGGAAAGTTGTAAGCCAAAAAAACCTCCATCAATTATTTGAATTAAATTTAATGCTAAACTCCTTGAAAAATGTGTATTTACATAAAGCTTTTACAGTTTAATTGTTTTCTGCACCAGAAACAAAGGGGTCATCTCTAGTTGCCTGATAACCTCCTGGGAACAAGAAAATGCAGATCACCCTTTTTGTAGTTCTGAGTTTCAGGGTATGACAGTCCTTGATCTATCTCTGTGAGCCGATGGCAATGGGAACGTGTTAAGTGCTCAATAGATGGGAAGTAGATGATGATATCATTTACGTCTTGCCAAGAAAGTAAGGGCATATAAATTTATAAAAAATCTGTGAAGCTATGACATTTCAGGTTAAAAGGTAATGATATAGAGCATTTAAATTATTTAGTTGTAATGATAATAGAAAATAGCACTGTGTACTTAGAATAAAATTACGTATTAAATAAATACAATTGCCCATCCCTATTACAGTCTCATAAGGAATCAGTTTATGTCCTCTTCACAAAATCAAAATGCTGCTTTTTTAAAATCAGACCTAGAATATGCTTTACAGTGTGTGGTAAATTACTGTATATTTGGTGTGATACTAATGTTCATTCAGGTCAAAACATACAGAAGTTTAGCCAAGATATTCTTTGATTCAGATTCTCAGATATTAAACAGAATCAGAATAAAAAAATACAGATTTGATCACTAGTATTTCTTTTATTTTCTTTCAGAAGAGTTCTCTTAGTTTCCCTTTAGAAATTAAACAAAACAAAAAAGATTTCGTAATCTTATCTACAAGATAATGATGAGAATTCACTGAGTCCGGTTGCAAAGTGTGAGACTGCTGATTATCAAATAATGTCTTTCTGAGAAGTAAAGCAGCCATGGTCTAGTAGAGAGGAAAAAGAGAACTTGAATCTGCTTGACTTATGTCTCTACCTGAATTTTAGGTTACAGACTGCATGATGCATATTCCAACACATATTCCAAATTTATTTAATATGGAGAAGGGATTCAGGTGATACTATATAAATGGCTACCCCCTTTTCTGTAGTAGGAAAATAAATTATAAGTGAAATAACTGGAGTGCCTGATTTAAAATATTGATGATTGTTATAATCACTGGGTTTTTTTTTTGTTTTGTTGGGGTTTTTTTTTCATTCATCATTATACCATAGCCAAAAGAGGTTAATTGTTTTGAGATCTCACTTATCAATTGCCTAACCTAAGCGTGCAATAGTAGCTCTATATTGGTGTTAGTAAGTTAGTATCTACATCATTTGCAATATTAATGTATCACTTCTGCTTTCACTTATTTTGTTCTTATTTATTGTTTATTCATCCACGAAAGCATCCATATTCATCTTCACAAACAGTTTTTATATGCTATACTAAATTCTGAATGTATTGAATGTTATTCTGAATCACTTGGATATTTAAAATATTTAGAATAGAAACATAAGTAAATAGGCAACTTTTCAAGTAGTATCTGTCAAACAAGAGACGAAGGAAAAATTAAAATTCACTGACTGTTGCAGTTATTCTGCATTGTAAATATGTCACATATATTCTAACATTTTGGAATCTTAGCAGAATCAGCTGATTCTTGGAGTAATGGGGGTTGATGTCTCTTTGGAGGACATAAAAAAACTGACACCCCGATTTACGGTAAGATGCCTGTGTTGGTGGTTTCTCTTTATGTATGATTTATGTATGATTTCTTTGCACGCTCTTTCATAAGTCATTCAGCAATGACTGGATATGAGTCAAAATACCAGCAGGCTTCTTTTTATATATTCTTTTCCATTGTTGTAGATTTTCTGATGGTTTTCTCTCCAGCTATATATGTGCTTCTGTGTGAATTGTCCATCAGGATGCATCTGTAAAAGCCAACTTTTGCATTGGGGGATATATTCCAAGTAATTATTTTCCTGTAGCTTAAGGCACTGCTGTTTAGTTGAGTAGTTGGTTCTTATCACAGTATAGAGTACACAATCATTTCAGCTAATAATAATAATTAGCATTTATATAGGACAGTTCTTTATAGAAGTGTTCCTCAATATACATGTCTGTCTGTACCCTACTCAGTATGATTGATTTATATATTTAGACATCTAGTGGGGAATTTCTAAGAAAATAACTAGTACTGTGGAAAACAGCTGAGGAAGCGAAGGAACATCACAAATTTGACCGAAGGCAAATGCAAAGTCCTGCATCTAGAATGGAATAATCTCATGCCACAACACAGGCTGGGACAGAATGCCTCAAAAGGCAGGAAAGAGCCTGGGGGTTGTGGTGGAGGACAAGCTGAACATAAGTTATGTTCCCTTGCAGTAAAGAAGGCCAGCTATGCAGTGAGCACCTGCATCAGGATTACTGTGTCTAAGTTTGATCTCCTCGGTACAAGAAATACACTGAGACACTGGACAGAGTCCAGTGCAGAGCCACTAAGTTGGCCTAGGAGCTGGAGTACATGGCATACGAGGAGAAGCTGAGAGATGGGTTTGTTCATACCTAAGATGAAACCTAATGGGTTACCTAATGGGAGGTGTAGAGAAGATGGGCCTTGACATTTCTTGAAGGTTTATAGCAAAAGAGGCAATTGACATAGTTGTGGCTATGGAAATTCCAGCTGGAATAAGGAAAAAGAAATCATTGTGAGGATGTTTAAACACTGGAGCATGTTTCCCAGAGACGTTGTGGTATTGCCATTGGAGGTATTCAAAGACCCTTTGAAACCTAGTCCAACTTTGAAGTCGGATCTTATTTTGAAGTTAGCTCTGCTTTCAATGAGGGGTTGTACCAGGAGACCTCCAGCAGCCTAAATTGTTCTCCAAGTTTATGATTCTAAAAGAGTAAATATTAAGAAATTATCTTCTGTGTGTTTATATCTTATATATTTCATGATGCCTGAGGCAACGTATTTTCTTTAATGTGACCAATGCTTGAAAACTGTTAATCTTTCTTCATTATTACTTAAAAACCTTACAATGCTTAACTTCATTTCTTTCTTTCAGCTTTGTCCAAATGGATACTATTTTGCAATTGATCCTAATGGGTATGTTCTACTTCATCCAAATCTCCAACCAAAGGTATGAAAAGCCTCCTAATTTATTTCTCTATAATAAGGGGACATTGTCAGAAATAACAGAAATATCTAAGATCTGCTGGAAGTGCCAGAGAGCCAGAGAGCAGTAGTAAAGATTTCTCAGTTGTGGGGGTGTCAGGAAAATCGGTGGTGCATGTAAGGCTTCATCCAAATCTGCTTTAGTCAGCACAAAGACCAGCATTGCCTTGTATTAAATTTGATATCAATAAAATAAAAAAGATGTATATTTTCCACACACATTTTTGTAAGTGAAATAAGTGTTTTAGTATGCCTGTTAATATAAAAACAACTAGTGGTAGCTGTAATATCATTGTGAAGTACTTGTAGTGTGTTACAAGATGCTTTTAAAGCAAATTCTAAGGAGTTTACTAGTGCATGTTTATTTAGTGATGCTTTCTCCTTTCAGAAATTACAACTTCTGTATTTGCAAAACCACAGAAATTGGGGGCAAGCACAATGTATTTTTCTTGTATTTTCATATTTTTTTATTTGCTTATTTCCTGTTTACCAGAGCTGATACCTGAGCTGCAGAGTTGGGGTGGATCTAGCTGAGCACCTTTTCCCAGAATGCTACATTTTTTAGTAGTTAAATGTCTTTCGTCTTTAAAGATGAAACCTTTATCTAAATCTGATTAGGACGCAACTTTCCTCAAATTTCAGGAAAATTTGAACCCAATATTTCAGTCTGGCTTTATATCCATTAACTGTAGTCCTGACCCTGTGGGGACTCCTACATTACATCTTCTTAAATAAGTTGCCTCTCTGGCTTTGATGAGATATTTCAACATGAATGGATGGTTTTTCTCCTGAAATCAGAACTTTAATCTTTATTTGAGTGAAGGGTTTCTCCATGTGAAACAATCTGTTTAGTGGAATATTTGAAAAATGTTTGTATTTTAATTACATTAGAAACATACTTTCAGCAAATTTTGTCTCATAAGTTTATAGTGCATAAATGCAGCATTATATAAAAGACAAAGTTAAAATTTAATTAACTAAAAATAAAATATCACTCCAGATTGAGAGAAATGTATGGATTATTTACAGATAAAAAATCACTATAAGTATTGAAGACCAAACAATATATCTTTGTAGTTCGCTGGTCAATATTAAACTTTCTCATTAGGATGGTTTGTGCAATGTGTGGCCAAGATAAATGCAAGCTGTCAATACAAAGGCAAATAAGGCTAGTGAGGCACCCTACTCCTAAGTTATTTTTTAGCATTTAGTACACTTTAGAGAAACTTCTTAGGTAATGGAAGCCTGTATTTGCTGCCTTTAGGCATGGAAATACTGGGTTTTTTTCTGTAAATTGGATGCATACCGATCACTTTATTCCTCCCAGCCATGTTCGTGTGGCAGAATAGCAGCAAGTCCTTGCCCTCTTGGCTGTGCGACTGTCCTCTCTTGTTTCTTCACCAGAAAGCCCTATCATAGCTACAAGAGGGATAGCAGACCCCCTTTTCAGTATTTCAGTCTTTGACTGTCAAAGGAGGAGAAACAAATGAAGAATTTGTCTACATATTTTAGTGATTCAATTAATTCTTAAGTTAGGGGAAGTCAGCATTATGAATATGTGAATTAATTTCGTGGTGAAGTAATGAATATGCTTGAAATCTTTTGCCAAGTGTGTAACAAAAGAAGAAAGAAAAAAATGTTTCTGAAGAAGATAATAACTTGATCTTAACTATTGATGAAATCTCTTTTGATTTATTTTGAAAGGACCCTTTTAAAAAGAAAAGGAAAAAAAAAGAAAAGAAGGTTTTTATATAGTCTTCATAAATCAGTTTCTCAATATATGCATTAGGTTTTCATGTGTTAAAAAATGGAAGTTTTGATGTCATGATTTTGCTTGGTAAATTATTCTGAGACAAATATATGCATCGTTACTGACCAAATCTTTTCTTCATTAGAGATTACTAGAAACTCAGATGATAGTGAGTGGTTTATTTTCCTTATATGCTAATGAAACTATCTTTTTGTTAACAGAAGGAATATAAAACGAAGCAATGTAGTATTCTCGGTTTAGCACAATCTTGTGAGGAACTAATGGATATGGATTCAGTTTGTCTTACACATGCTGTCATACTGCAGTGTAAACTCATAACATTGGAGGATAAAGAACCTTTGTTAGAGAGTGAAAAACTCAGCTAGCCCCAACTAAATCTAGGCTGACTGAGATGGATTATTAGGAAACTAATTATCATGGTTTCTCTGTGTGGTTTTCTGCTTAAAAGGATATGGATGTCCAGAGATGCTTCACATGCTGCTCAAATGTTTGATTTAGAGTATGTTTAAAAAAGGATATTTTATATGTTATATGTTTTATGTTGTACAATGTCTAAATGCCATATTAAGCATATGCATTATTATTACTGTTATTGTTGTTATTAACAGTTACACAGACTAGACTTTTTCACTCCCAGTTTGTTTGGGGTGGTGCATGCTATTCAGACTGATACAAGAACTACGTTTTAAAATTAAGGTACACTACAAAGACAGATGTATTTAGAACTCATGGACTTTCTATAACATGTCATATTAATTTTAATTGAACATTCTGATAGCTGTTAACTTATTAACAAACAACATCTTAACCCTCTTTGCCAGCAATTTTTCAATAGATGTAAACTAAAACATACCTACGTCTTTACCTTTGAAGAGGTGAGGGTGTATTAAACTTCCAATGGTCCCTTCTTTTGAATGTCTTCTGCTTTCCTTCTGAAAATCTGTTTCCTCAAATCAAAACTGGTTCAACACAGTATTTCAAGAAATTGTCTTGCAGTATGATCTCACAAAAAAAAAACCTAGAAATTCAGAACTTATAAAGTCATTTGCACAACTGAGAAAATTTAACAAAGGCAGGCTCATAAGCAGATTGAAATCATTAAGAACTTTCCTGTCATTTTCTTATTTGCACATGAAAACTATGTCAAAGCATAACACAGGAAACCTTTTTTTTTATCTTTCAGTTTAATATAGTTTTAAACTGCTTAAAACATCATTTTTCAAGTTTGTGTAGTTAGTTATATTACATTTTTAAACAAATGCTTAATTTTATGTTTTTCTGCCAATTTTCTTTGTGTTTCTGTGTGTATGTGCATGTATTTTTCCCATTGTCCTGGGAGAAAACAGGTGGATACTCCACCAAATAAACATAGTCGCTGAAGTGAGTGCATTAAGCATGTGTTAACAAGATCAGTCTTAGATAAGATTCAACAACAGTAAATAATTCAATTTCTGCATCTGTTCTAAAGATTATCATCCTTTTCTTCATTTTCATTATGATTCTGATCAAAATGCATTTAACAGTATTTCTAAAGCTCCAGATGCCTTCAGAAGGGTCCACTATTTTGTCTTATGGTTTATGGTTTTGAAAGAGAGATAAGAGGAGATGGTTTTAAGAGCAGATGTAACAGTAAACAAAAAGTGAAACTCTTCTCATTCTATATTTTAATTCTGGCAGAGTATGTGGGAGGGAGAGCTCTCTGTTAACTTAATTCACATCGTTTCACATACGTCTGGTTTTTGTTTCCGTAGACAAAACCTGTGTGTAATTCTGACAGAGAGCTCAGAACTCTTGACCAGAATGAGGGCTAGTCTCTGCTTCCAGTAAATGTGCACTGGGGAGTATAGATGTTGAGGGAAGACTTCCATTCTATAAGTAGTCTGTTTACTAATAGCGTAAAAATACAAATTACTGCTCTTTGTTACTTCAGCAAATTGGTGTGGGCATACCAAAAGTTAATTTGAGAAAAAGGAGACCCAATGTACAGGTAACTTTGGATGGAGGTGATTAGTGCATCAGAATGCATAGACTTGGAAATACAATTAGAAAGCTTCTGTTCTGCTTACTAGGAAAAATCTAACTAGAGAACTGTTTACTTTGGCAAACAGCTTCCAAAGCATGAAGCTTGCATCCTTCCTTGTTTAAATAATAGAAAACATGTTATTGGCTGTAGTGAAAAGCATTCCATTAAATTATGGTGCTTTACTAATAGGTGCTAATTAGAGCTGTGCTGTAAAAATTATTCTTCAGATTTTGAAATTAATTTGAAGACTGGAAAAATAAGAGACTACTTGTGCTGGCTTTGCTTGCATAAACCCAAAGTCAAGAGATCATTCTTATGACTTTATTGCCAAGTTTTATTGTACAGTGTATGCTGTTTAACATTACAGAACTCGAATGAACTGTTCAGGTTTTTTTTCTGGGGAAATCAGAGTAGGGCAAATGTTTTATCTGCTATTTACATCAGGTTTCTTGGTTTAGCAAACCCAACTCCAGAAGATTAACTGCCATTAAGTGAACAGGGAAAAGGAAATTAGTAACATTTATGTAATGCAATCCCTGAGCAGAAAACACTTAATGAAAACTTAAAAACCATTAAAAGAATAGATTAACTATGTAACTAGCAAAATAGCAAAATTAGGTAGGATATACCATGTTAATTTCTTAAACATATGTGAATATATAATGCAAAACCGGTGGCTTGCATAACACCACCAGTAAAACATGGTGTAAAATCCTGATCTAATTCAATTCTGTTATTTCACCCAGCCTCAAGTGGCTATGGTTATACCGTATCTAGAAGACCACTTCTAGGCTGAATTTTTTGTTTATACACTGGAGAGAGCAGCACTGGAACATAAAAAAAAATCTCAATTTTCTGAGCACCTCTGGCTCCTCAACATGCTGTGGTGTGATTTGGCTGTTGCTGGGTTTGCCTGGCTGTGCTGGCTGCCCAGGGAGGTGTAGCCCTGGGCTCCCAACCACTCCAGATGCTCCTGGGACTCTCTGTGACCCAGGATTTTACCACCTTCTTACCATCATTTATTTTAAAAGCCTAACAGCCTGTGTCTTCATTAGTACTGCAGGTATAAGTAGGAACTAGATTCCTGCAACTCACACCAAAGACAACTTCCATAGACTTTGTGAGAAAACTGACCTCCCAAAACGCACAACAATGACATTTTAATGAACCTTTTTTTTACGTTGCTGCACCAGTTCTTTCTTTCTTTGTTTCCTTCTTGATTTGTCATTGAAGTAATAGATCTTTGCCTTTATTTATCATGCTTAAAATGGATTGCTCTCCCTTTATTTGCATGCTTCATTGCTAGTGATTTAATTCTGTTTTGTTTTATTAAGTTGTGCTGGTGAATGTGGTGGTGTTGCACTTATTCTAGTCATGTCACGTGCATGACTGGTTAAAGAGAAGAGCAAACTGAACAGTAAGTTTGTTTCTTCACGGCTTGGAATAAATCCCACTAAATGGCAACCTTGGAAGAAAAAAATATGGAGCCCAAATACTGGTAAAAACACATTCTTGGGGAAAAAACTTAGCAGCGAAAAGAGTCTTCCATTTAAAGTACGGGGCTAGGAATTTTCTGTTCCAATTTCTAATGGATTTCTTTGTGCCTCAGGCACATCACATAATGTATCTATACATGCTTAGTTTCTTCATCTATTAAAAGTCATTAATAAATACCTTATAAAGAATGTGTGGTGATATACTATAAGTCTTAAAAAGAACAAGAGCAAAGAGCTAATGTATACTTGAATTTTGACGGACTGTTAAAGTTGACTATTTTGTCTTTGGGACTCCTTAACTATGATTAGCCCAGGTTATCATTTGAAATGAATATTGACTTTGATTTGATGTGATGGCTTTTGTTTTTCTTTTTTTTACCATTTCTTTTCTTCTTTGTTCCTTTGTGTGTTGGAATGGAATGTGAACCCCACAAATGCCTCCTCTGCCATGCCAATGCCTTCATGCATGCTGTTTGGGTTTGACCATGCTATTCATTATCCATTGCATGTAAGAGAATGTATTTTTTAATTTATTTTTACATTTTAGCCTTTTGCTATTTATTTTGACAGTGTGGATTTGTTGGGGGGGAAAAAAGGAACTGCATAACAGTAATTAAAATGTTTTGAATTAGTAGAGAGCATATGTTAATGCTATTGTATTAGTTACTTGTTTTATCTATCCTATATAAATAGGAACATAAAAATTTCTTTGAAGTTATCAGTCGACATTTAAAAGAAATATCCAGAACTTTGTCTGAAATATTTCCAGTACATATTCTCTTTCTGAGAATAAATTTATTGGCTTTTCTCATAGCAGACAGTAAGTCTTACTTGCTAAGAAAAGGAATGATTCCATATACCCAGAAATATGTACATTTGCTCCTCAAGAATATGAAGGAATAATCTTATGTCTTCTGACACTATTCTATAACAGTCTTGAAAATAAGGACTATTGTTAAGCTCATAATGCTCCAGACAATTATATGAAGATATCTTTTACCAGCTATTCAGGACATTACTTTCTTCCAGTTGGAACTGGAAATACATACATATATTGTGATGAAACATGTTTGCATTCTTTGATAGAATAGTCACATGTACATTTGTCATGTACTTTCGCCAGAGGATGTTAGGATAGAAGAAATATAGTCATCATTTTGAAAGAAAGGACTTCAGTCTACCCTGTAAATAAGTTAGTATAGCTGAATCACTGAAATCCTCTAAAAATATCATTATCAGAATTTACACTATTCAAATAACAGTATCAGCTATGACAAGTTTTGTGTTGCTAATCATATGAGAAACAGTGCTCAGTTGCTCATAAAACTAGATTTTGAGATCCTTTCATGTATGAACAGTCCTATTACACAAAGCAAATTATTGTCAATCAAAATAAATTACTAAAACTGAACTTTTTTCTATTCTAAACTATCAGGTTTGAATGGTTAAATTATATATCCTCATACTCTTTTTTCTAAAGATCTTTCATTAGATGGGTGCATTAAATAACTACTGATGATGAGAATTCAGGATTTTTACACCACACGTAATATAAAGTCAATGGGGCTTAGCCAAAATTACTCAAAAAGAAAGGAGTTGGATTCCTAACAACTCGTACAGAAGATGGCTCTGTCCAAGTAAATGCAGACTGCAACTGAGAAGGGAGGAGAGGCTGAAGGGTGGTCTGAGCTAGTTCAGCAGAGCTCCAGTGGTCTTCCCACACTCCTATGGGACCAGGGTTACTACAGATGCACATCACTAAACTTCTCTGTGCTCCATAGTTGAGGGTCGACATCATGTACATTCCTTAGGTCTTGAAGTTGCTGGGTCACAGTATTTCCGTGCTACAGGTTTCCATCTCTTAAATTGAGGTAATAGTAGTGATGTCAAGAGAAATCCTTTGAAAACGGCAAGGTGCTCGGGGAAGTCCTGTAATGCTGACAATAAAAGTGATTTTTATTTTCTTATAATAAAGAAATCCTCTATTATAATTGCTGCCTCTTTGAATCTTGAGCCGCAGTCCATTCCCACCTCATAACAGCAAGTCTGTAGTCTGCTTTTGGCAGAATTGCAAAAGAGTACAATTTCCCATCTTACCAGTCAGCTGGAAAACTCCCCCAAATTTCCCTCTCCCTTCTCAGGGGCGGGACACCTAATGAGAGATTCATATCTGATGCTTCCTCTGATGCATCTTCTCCCACCGTTACAGCCTGTGACATACCAGCAGTAGGGGAAGCAGCTTGCCAGCATGAGCCCCATACATGACAGACTGTGGATGGACACTAGCCATTAGTGTTAATTTGATTTTCACTTGTCCAATTAACCTCTCTATCCAATGAAGTAAAATAAATGAGAAAGGGCCACTAGTAATTCATCATGCTGTAAGATATTAAAATAGATGGGTAAGTAAGCCCAGTTAAGTAGCTTACTTAGAAATGAAGGGATTAGAATGATTTGTAAAATTACAGTACTCTCTCTTTATTATTTGGTCATTCAATACCTTCTGCTTCAGAATCCTAAATCCCAGGAGCCTGTTACGCTGGATTTTCTAGATGCTGAATTGGAAAATGATATTAAAGTTGAGGTGAGATTACCTGGTTTCTTAGTACCTGTTGCTGCTTGTATTTCACTGTGTAATAACTGAAAAGTAGTAAATGTTCTAGATTTTGAATGGGAATCTATTTCACAGTAAATGTGAATTTTAAATTTGTCAAGATGATGATTTTATAGACAGATGAAGTTATAATTGAGAACTTCAATCTGAGAAACAAATTGAGAACTGGTATTATTCATAGGCAAAGACAATGCATTACAGTCCTCTCATTTTGAAAGATATCATGATTGCTGTTTAAATAATTCTTCATCAAGTGACAATTCCTGGGGAGAAGGCCTGTAAATTTTTCAGAACAGAACATTTTTTAATAGGATATTAATATATTACTGGAAATATTTTAAATTTCCTTATCTCTTACTAACACAAGATTATTGCTGTGGTGAGAGAGCGAACTGAGAAATAAAGTTAAGTATTGACAACAAATTAATTCCTCTGTATGTTTTTCAGTTACTAATTTTGTAATGCATTCAGAAAGCAGAATTTTTAAAAATAGTTCGTTAGTTTTGTGAAAGAAAATGGAGGTTTTTAAAACATTTTAAATTTTTTAATGTATTTTTCACTTTGTTTGAAATTGTTCTTTCATAATGACATTACTGTTAAATTGCACCATCAGTTTCCTTGAAACTTCTGCTTCAGAGAGGAATTACTCACAGACTGGTATAAAAATGTTTTTGTGAATCACTGCTGCTACCAGAGTCACACAGATGTGCCGGGAAGAATAAGAAATACTAGGCAAAACTCCTTCTCATCCACACAGAATTCAGGCTCTCTGTAGTGCCCAATATCAAGGGGTTTTATGGGATAGTCTTGCTATGCAAAGTATACCAGAATTGTTGCTTCGTAACTCTACTGATTCAGTATACATCTGGACAAAGCAACTTGTAATTAGAAAAATCTGAAAATTTTAAACAACTTTTTTTTAAAGAGCTATGACTTTTATATGCATTACCTTTCTCTGTGTTTTTATGAAATATTAGATATATTATATTATATATTATATAAAATAATATATATATTATACGTGCAACACCTGGTTCTTGTTTTTTTTTTTTTTGCTTGCCAATAGATTCGGAAAAAAATGATAGACGGAGAAAGTGGAGAAAAAACATTTGAAACACTAGTCAAGTCCCAAGATGAGGTAAGACAGGAACACAGTTACATTTACAGGAACAAACAAAACCAGAAAAATACTGTGAAATGGTGAAAAGATGTTAATTTGTAATGTCAGTTTGTATCATTTTTCCCTCAAGATTTACTAGTTTTACTGGCTTAATAGTAAAAGAAATTATGCGCTTATGAAAAGAAGAATTGTTTTGTTTCTTGGTTTCTTTGGTGCATCATTAATCAGGCAGTTGTCGATGAGGTCTTATACTCTGTTTACTCTGTTTACCAGGAAATGGACCCAGCCTACTTCTGTGTATGAATCACAAAACAAAGTACTTAATTTGCTTGCGGAGGTGTGTGAGGATGGGTTTGGTGGTTTCTGTTGTGGTTGAATGGGAAGAAAGTAGTGAGAAAAAAAATATAACATTTATATGCTGTAAATGAAGACTCTTTGGGATAAGGAAGTTCGTCTTACAGTTATATTATGTACTTGTTCTTTCTGAACAACTTGTTGAGTTCTTTATTTTCTTGTCCAAAATGCTCATTCCTGATAAGGATTGCTGCTGTTTCCTAGCAATAGGAAACACTCAAGTTTGATATGGATCCTTATGTGTATTCTCTACTTCTTGGGGACCTTAATGAGAAGAAATCATGACTGGTGTGCCAAAGGAGCAGTTCTGGCCAGAGTATGCCCCACAGTTACAGCTCTAAAACAGCTTTTTGAAACTGTTTTACTCTGAATGTAAAACAGCTTGAAGATAGCTAATTTAATGACTTAGCAGAAGAACGTGAAGCAAATACAACATCAAGCAGACACTGCACAACACTTACATATATAAGCACACCGTAACAATACTCAGCAGAATTGCTTGGGAG
The DNA here is from genome assembly GCF_013368605.1 of Nyctibius grandis. Taxonomy (NCBI): domain Eukaryota; kingdom Metazoa; phylum Chordata; class Aves; order Nyctibiiformes; family Nyctibiidae; genus Nyctibius; species Nyctibius grandis. Next base: position 12,002,611 of record NC_090662.1, read on the forward strand.
TGTGCAGTTAATTTTTCATGTGTGGTATTATCTGTCCTCTCCTGTTGATCTCCTGTAACTTTGATATCTCCAGTGGCTCTGCTGTTTGTACTTAAATGGCACAATGTTCCACTGAAAAGTTCCTCGTTCTCACAAGGCATATGCTACAGAAGTTAATGAAGTTAAATTGGTAGGAAATCAGGCCTCAGAGTTTAGGGGGTTTTTATTCTGTTAAAACCCACACATTTCTTACTTACATTCCATTCATCGTCTAATAGATGGTAGCAACTTTTCAACTTTGCTTTAAATTTTGGCCAGATTACACCAAGTGACACACAATAGTGAGCAGTTCCTATTACCAGTCCTCTTACTCAATTCTGCATTGAGGGAAGATTCTTACATACTTATTCTCTCTTTGATACAGAGAAAAGTATTTCATAGTCCTAGTCTATTTTTGCATTAAACATGGTAGAAACTTACTTGTATTAGTGGGTGAAAATCAGTGGCAATACACATGTTGTCTTTGCTAGATGAGGCTGAAAATGGAGCTGAATTTTCCACAACATGTCTTGATTTTTCATCCATGCTGTGATTTCACAATGTCAAGTTTATGGTCACTTCGTTCCACAACAGACCTTTGGGAACATACTTAGAATCATAGAATCATAGAACAGTTTGGGTTGGAAGGGACCTTTAAAGGTCATCTAATCCAACCCCCCTGCAATGAGCAGGGACATCTTCAACTCGATCAGGTTGCTGAGAGCCCTGTCCAACCTGACCTTGAATGTTTCCAGGGATGGGACATCTACCACCTCTCTGGGCAACCTGTTCCAGTGTTTCACCAACCTCATTGTAAAAAATTTCTTCCTTATATCTAGTCTGAATCTACCCTCTTTTAGTTTAAAACCATTACCCCTTGTCCCGTTAACTACAGGTCCTACTAAAAAGTTTGTCTATCTTTCTTATAAGCCATCTTTAAGTATTGAAAGGTGGCAATAAGGTCTCTCCGGAGCCTTCTGTTCTCCAGGCTGAACAACCACAACTCTCAGCCTGTCCTCACAGGAGAGGTGCTCCATCCCTCTGATCATATTTGTGGCCCTCCTTTGGACACGCTCCTACAGGTCCATGTCTTTCCTGTACTGAGGGCTCCAAAGCTGGACTTCTCATGACTGTTCCTCAGCTTCTTAGTATCTGCACTGGATTTGACAAAGCATGCTGCTTCTAATAGTGTAATTGAAAAGGAGTGCAAATAAGGACAGGAAGCCATGCTCAAGATCTTCATAACTGTGCAAATCCATCAGAGGCATTTTTTATTCTTGAGCTATGGGTGTCATTGAGGAGATCAGTGGCTTTACTTACATGTTTGTCCGCCTATGAGGAGACAGATTAAAATCTGTATATTCATTCAACTCCCTGCTAACAAGATTGTGACTTTGTTGCAGAAAGTGTGTCATGGTATTTTGTATTGCAGAGTCTAGGGAATTTGACTCAGTGCTGGGCACTGCCTTCTGATACCCTCTTCAGAAAGTGCAGAACCTCATAGACCCTCTTCTTGAATATAAACCCTCAGCTTCAGTGGGGGCAGACAAATGTAACTGTAGATAATCTTAGCTGAAAGATGATAATAATGACAATCACGTGATCATGTAGGCAGCAGAGTCATACTTTCCTACTTTAGTCTCTATGAGGGAAGCCAGCTTAACTCAAGCGTTATACACTTACATTGTCCAGGTGTAAAGCATGCCCGTAAGCTGTGGTCCTTGAACCTGTGGAGTCCCATGATCTCACTAAACGTGCCCATACTGCTTCTCTGTATCCGACTTCATGCTGCCATTCACCTCTTCCCGTGTTCTTCTAAAGCAGAGACCTGTGCCAGCAGTCTCCTTGCCTTCTGCGAGGACTCTCTTCTGTGCTTTTTCACAATAAAGCCCCCACCCCAGCCCTCCTGAGTAAGGCTTTACAATGCTACTTCACAACCTATTGGGAAATCCTGCTGTGTGAAAAAAATTATACCTTTTCCTGAATGGTTCCACTATTGGAGGTGAAGGATGGTGAATGAATAGGGGCTTCCTGAGGCAGGGAAGGTAAGCCCCATCTGATGTCAGTTCTGCTACCTCACCTGTGTCAGGAACCCATCCTGTCTAGGAAGCCACCAGCCTATCCCCCTGTTCTGAAGGGAGACTGGGTCATTCGTGACCCACTGTTGGAGAGTCTGAAGTCCTGCTGGCATCTGCGTTGGGGATAAGCTGTTCCTGAAGGGAGGGACTCACTGGGACATTTTCAGACTTATGTTGTGGTTTTGTTTAAGGAATGTCTTTCCAAGCGTATGGGTGAAAAGGGCTCATTATAGGTGGTTAGAAAAGGGAGGATTAGAAGGTCACAAAAATACAATAACACCATTGGGATTATACAAGAAATTACATTCATGGCAAAGTTGTTGAAGAGATCTCAGGCTGTGCATGCATTTCTCAGGCTGTGTGGTAAAAAAGACCTGAAACAGTTGATCCTGCAACTGTTTGCCCAAAGAGGTAGGGAGGGGAATCATTTACACTTGCAAGTGCTGGAGTTGGCTACAGCATTGAGGTGGGGGGAGTAGAATGTGACGTCCCTGACTGCACAAGAATGCGTCAGTTATGCACGACCCAGACTACAATCTGTATTTGAATCAATTATCCCAAACCTCTTGATCCCAGATGCTTCAAGTGCCCAATGAAATTAATTTCCCTCACCTTCCCTTGCATTATGGCTCAAGATTTCTTCCTTTATTCGGACCTGTCTGGTGACTGCTTCAAGCCATTGCACCGTCCCAGCTCCAGGCTGCTAGAGCCAGAATAAAGCTGTTTCAGACCACGGGCCATGCATGAGCCTTGCATCACTTAGGACTTGATAGCTTCATATATTTTCTTATAAAAAGGGCTGATGTGGTCAGTTGCTCTGAACTGACAGTTGCGGTCTTGAGGCTTAAAATTGATGGCCTTTTTGTTTTGCTTTTTGTTTTAAGTTTGCATTTCTTTCCTTTTGTATTGCAGCTGGCCCCAGCTGTGTCTTGGGAGATGACCTCATACTACAGCATAGAGACTGGACTCATAGCAAGCATGGGTGGGGTGTGCTGGAGTCTCGCAAGGCCTCAGGGGCTTTCCAACTAACAGAGAGATGCCACAGGAACAAAAGCATTGCCACATTTGGGCAGCTGGGGTGGGCAGTAACGAAAACTGAAGGGTCACAAAAACTGCAATAACATGTGTAGGTTATTTGGCAGCGACCAGGTGGGGATGACACGGTCTCGGACCACTCAGTAATGAAGTAGGCAAAGGTGAATGGGAGCAGACATGTGAGGACTTGTGATCTCCTGGATTATGTTTGAAGGGAGATTTCAGCCAGTTTGCTTTCAGCCATGTTCACAGTGCTGGTGGCAACAGGGTTTCCTAAGAGCCCAGTTCTCTTCCTTCCCTCTCACCTTGGGCATTGCTTCTCTCTCGCCAACATGGTGTGCAACCCACAGCACTGTGCCTGATTTGGAGGGGCTGCCGGTGCTAGGTTCAAGTGTCTGCTTATTCTTGAGCTGAAGTGATAGTATAGGCACATTATTAAAAATAAATAGTCTTGGATAGGAACCTCTTCAGCCATCTTTTTAACTTAAATAGAAAATGCATCAGGGCATTGGACACTGATACCTGCATCTTTCTTTCTTTTTTTTTGTTTTTGCTTTCTTTTCTTACTTTTTCTTTCCAAAATTACTATTAAATTACTTACACCATCATGCTGTGCCAAAAAGCAGCAACCAGATAATGAGAAGGTTTCAAATCATAAATGTCAAAAAAGACACCTCTTTTTCATAACCGTGGTCATTTTCACACTTTTGTTTTACCACAGGGAAAGGAAGAACATAGATGTATACCAGTGGTACCTTTCACCGATGTTTGTAATGTTGCAGTGCAACAGATGCACAGACTTCATTGCTGGCATACTTACAAATGTCTGATTGTAAAATAGTAATATGTTGCAGCTGGTATAAAATTGTAGTTTTCAAAGTGGAAAATTGAGTAAACCGATGTCAGCTCAGCCAGGTGCATTAACGATTAAACCTATGGGGAACTGTGAGACTGTGTCTATCACGTCATTTTTCAACCAAAAGAAAATGAATGGTAAAGCTTGTCCTAATGTGTTAAGTTATTTAAAAATAAACATTTACCTCCATGTTAATTTTTTCACAATCCTTAGAATCACGTGTAAGTTTAGCATGAGGTGCCTATACAATGAGGACTACCTGGCTGTGCCTGTAGATATGACTTAAATTTAAATACATTTAGCCAGTGGTACTGTGACCTGAAAGGACAGGCACTGGCTGGTTTTGTTGTTAAAGTGGTACTTACAAAGTCTTTGTATAACTGAGGGTTTTTGTTTTCACAGTTTAACTGCAAAATGATCCATAAAGGAGATAACATCTTTTATCAAATTTAAATCACATGGAAGAAGGTTTGCATAGGTCTGGCCAATAAATTTAAAAGGGAAAATGATAGGGCATGTTTGTCTGGTTTTAGTTAAATTTGCATTTCTTTAATGTTAAATAAAAAAGATATAGGTGATTTTTTCCATAATATGTTTGGAAACTGTTTAAGAAAAGGAGTTGCAGCTCGACTCATGCTTTTAGCATAATAATAAATAGAATTCCAACAGATTTGTACTTTATTTTACATTGTATTTCTCAAGAAAAGGGCATGCTTATTGACGCTTCAGAGTTAATAATTTATTTTTCCTCCAATATCTCTTTGTAGAGATATATTGATAAAGGAAACAGAACATATACATGGACTGCTGTGAATGGCACTGATTACAGGTACTCATTTCTGTTCTCTGACTTCTTTTGTGCAGTTAAATGTCCTTTTTTTTTTAATTTTTCTTAATATTTCTAGTGTCACATTTTCTATACTACCTAAGCCAGGACCAGATCATCTTGTCTCCAGGCCCGTATGATTTGCTGGGTCCCTTTACAGTTTTACAGCTCAGAATTGTTGCTCTGTGTAAGGACCAGAACCTCAGTCTTTCATCCAGCTGTTGAGATTTATCACTAGGGTATTTCAGTATGCAGGAAAAAAATCTTTTTACGATTGATGATATTACCTTTCCTTCTACGTGTGTCACACCACACTTTGATTCTTAATTGCACACTTTCTCTTAGATTCTTCCTCTTATTTCATCTTTTCTTTGCATTGTCTCCGCGTTCTTGTTTTAATATGCATATTAAAAAGGAAGATGCTATATTTTTGTCTAAATAAAAAATATGACATGTTTTGTGCAGATCTTTTTCAGTCACAGTTATTGCTTATATCATGACTTTGCTAACCTTCGTGTCAGATCTTAGGGGCAGGAGTCATGCTACTGATTATCTCTGAAATTATCTATTTTTGACAAGTTTTAACTAATTAGCACTGATACTGCTTTGCATATAAAAATCATACGGTGAATGGCAGCAAGGACAAATGAAGTAATGGGTAAAATCACATCCCCCTTTGAACGCAACGTTAACATGTATATTATTTCAAACTCATTTAAGCACACAGCTCTGTAACATTAGAAGGAATGTAGAAATTTGACATTATCCAAAACAAATTAAGGTTTACCAAGTCTCAGAAAAGTTAAACTACTCTAGTTCAAAAGGAAATGGTACAAATATTAAGTCAAATTTTTACCAAAGCAGTGTGCAAACGTTAATTTGTTTGCAAACCCAAACAGATCAGTTTTAACAAGAGAATGTAAATGTAGGACTTCATATTTTATTCAGCATCCCATTTTTCTGTTGAACTGCCTCTATCTTTATACTCTATAAGAAAATAAAGTTTTTTATCAGACTATGCCATCTAGCAATCAGTAAGGAAATACATTTGATTTATATGACTTCTTAATTCTTACTGAGCTCCCTGGCATGAGATACAGCAATAAATCACATTGCAGCACATTGCAGCAAACCTATTAAACATAAAATTATAGATTTTAATTAGCAATTTCTGCTAGCAGTAACTCTTAATGGCAGGTAAACTGCTACTGATTTCCCTAGAGGAGAACTGGTAGAAGGCTATCACTAAATATTCAGCAATCTCACTTACATTCTATTTAAATGGCAAATGTATCATTAAAGGTCATCTCATTTATGGCTCAATTGTACAACTTTTTCAATGTTAATTTCTATGGCTATCCATTAGAAACCATTGCAGTTCTACAGTCATGAAATCCAAGTGCAAATATTAAGGATGTGATGTGGAAGATGATGATACCTTTTAATGATTACTCGTGCCTCCTGTCCTTTACATATCTTTTTAGAACTGAACTCTTCTATGCGTGTATTGAATTTAGTTGCAAAAAGAAGCCATATATTCTTTGAACAAAAATAAGTAAAATCTAAAAGAAAATACATTGCAAATGCTTTGCAAATCTTAAAATGTTATTATGCAATGATGTTCAAAGGTTTTTAGTGGTGACTGCATGATTCAAGAAAATGTTTTGCATCTTGAACGCAATATGAATTCAAATATTGACAGATACATTTCCTAATGAATACTGGTAGTTGTTTGATTAGTAAAAGAAGAGTCTGTCATTATATGATGATGCAAATCAGTGCAATACCACATGCTTTTTTTTACGGTCACTGATCACTTTGACATGTGTTACATTGGGATGCTAAATGTATTAGAGGAAGATAGAAAAAATAATGTATTTTACTATTTGCAATTATTTGGAAATTCCTTGCTTATCTGTTAAAAAGTGAATTTATGCTTAAATGTGTAAATAAGAATGAAAATAAACACAGGGAACTTCAAGACCAGCATGAACCTACTTGTGTCTGCTACAAAGTGTGAGGCTGGTATGTCACTATATGACTGTTTCATCTCATGATGATCCAACTTCCAAACTTGTCAATTGCCTTCAAAACACATAGAAGCTGAAACTGGAAAACCACTGCAAATAACTTAATTGCTTTATTTGTCCCATTTCTATTGCAGTTTGGCGTTGGTATTACCATCATACAGCTTTTATTATATTAAAGCCAAAATAGAAGAACCAATAACTCAAGCCAGATGTAAGTACTATGAAGGCTCCCTGGTTTTGTCTCGTGTTGCCAAGTCTCAGATTCACTTAAAAAAGCAATGTTTAAAATTCATAAATTTTGTGGAATTCACTGATGTTATCATGGTGTACCCAAAATCTGCAGCAATGATTCTAACCCATTGTAACATCCAAGGTACAGGAAATATTCTATAAAGATAGAATATATGCAGGTCCCCCAGTTCCACTGACAACCCCTTCCCCCTTGCTCTGTACCTATAGAATCATTGCTTTGTGTATCCTCTGTTGCTGTCATTTTAAGGGTCTGGATACTAATTTTTTCATTCTATTAGCTAAATGTCATGAAATAGATGTTTTTACAGTAGTTACAGTATTATATTTAGCAAATTACATCTACTGCCTGTAGAAATAGATTAATATGAAAGCGCTGTTTGGTTTGGCTTGCTGATAGGTTTTTATTTTGCACTTTACAAATAGTTTTAGTGGATGTTTTTAATGTATTTTTGGATTAGACTAATTTCAAGCCATTTACAGATTCTAGAGAGATAATTGGAAATGATACTTGTGAGTATTCAAAAGCTTTTTTTTTATTAAGTGTAGCTTAACTGTAATCTAGATAGTAGACAAAATAGAACCTGTCGCATCCTTTTAACTTTATCCAAGTGTTACAATAAACTTGAACAAATATGCAGTTAAATAGAAACTTAGAGAAGCACTATGAATCTCTGACAGGCACAGATACTGTTAGTTTAGAGAAAACCTGATTAGCACTAAATTACTGTCCTCTACTATCACCTCCTGCATATGAAGTAGAATATGGCAGATTTTTAATAAGCAGTGTTTTATTTTGTAAATTTGTCAAATAGTAAGTAGTTTAAAATTAAAGTTTTAGAGAGTGAATATGGTTCTCTTAATGGATTAGATCATCTGGTTTTGCACTTATATCAATATAACCTGCAAAACAGACCCTTGAAATAGCCACAGTATATAGAAGGTACTTGAGAAATAATTGAGAAGGACATATTCTTCAGTCTTCAAAGATATTTGTCTTTCTTCCAGACTACAGCTGTATGTAAATTGAACCTTTGATCTATCTATGCACAATATTTTTATTCAAGGAGCTGTTTGAATAAAATATTGGTTTGTGACCCCTTTTGCTTTACCCTGTTTTTTTCTGTTTCCCTGCTTTCTCTTTCTGATGGATAGTGGCAATCAAAAAGGGCAAGTATATTCTTGTTGCTCAATTTCCTTCTGTTTACTGCAGTTGATATTTTTCACTTATATTTCTATTCCTACTGGATATTCTCCTCTGTATTCCTCATCTCAGGATTTTTCCCATGTTCATTGAGTACCATAGCAATAGAAAATAAATTAAAAAAAAGATGTGAATTCTTTTTCTGTTGTCATGCACATTTCAATATGTTGCTAATCTCTAATCCTTATTTGTCTGGCCCTGTTAGTGTTCAGTGCTTTTAATAATGCTTGTTCAGTGTTCACCAGCTTTTAAAGCCATTACTTTCAGTAGCATTTAAAGCGGTGCTTACATGGATGAGTTTTTAAACTTTATTGTACAAAATACTAGAAGCATTTTCCTTCGTGTTCTAACAACTCAGTGCCCCAAGTATATCTTTGTATCGGATTGTAATTCTAAGGAAAACATCTGATGTTTTCATGTTGTCATGCTAATGAAATGTCTTCTCTAAGGAAGTTGTTAGATACATTATTATTGCCGAGTGTATGTTGTATATAAAAATCAAGTAATTTCTTCCTATACTATGAAATACTGAGAAGTACGCAGCATATTAGTAGGAAAGTGCCTCAAAATAAACATTTCTTTCTAAATTCATGGATGCACACAAAGGCTAGTCAAATATTTTGGGAAGAAAAATAATAGCAAAAAGCCCAGTTTACTTACTTGGTGTTTACTCTTCATCTTTGTAGATTCAGAAACATTGAAGCTTGATCATTTTGATGAAGCTGGCTATACGTTTATAGCACCAAGGTAATTTCCCAGTAATAAGTATTATTTCAGCAGTAAATAGGCATTTGATCAGAATAATGACATTCACAAAATACAGACTTGACCAATAAAGTTTCATTTTGGTAAAAAACGTTAAGTAAAAGAGCAGTTATTAAATTCATGTTTTACAAGATCAATCTTTTCTTCTTCCTAGAGTGTAAATAATGGATTCAGGCTCTCATTCCTTTTTATATTAATCAGAGCCATCTGTAAAATCTGACATCTTATCCTTTATTGATGTTTTTAATGGAAATCTTACACGTCTGTTCATTTCTTGGGTTTCTAACTTTTAAGATTTTACAACTTTATACCTTAGCTTCTCATTTGTAGAATAGGTACCATAATACTTACCTCAAGATGTTTTCCAACTTCAAGATAAAGTGTTTCAAAGCTCACTATCACTTAAGGATGAACTAATTTTTAATTCATTGAACATAACAAAAATGATTGTAATTGAAAATTGATCAAGTACATTAGCTCCCTGTTTTTATTTGAAATTGTGTAGCCCTTGCTGCTCTTACAAATGTATGTTTGCAAGGAAAACATGGTATGATAAATAATTCTTAAAAATTAAGTTCCTTTAAAAGATAGTTATGATAAATGAAGAAAATGCTGTACCATCAAGATCAGTTAAGAATTGTTGCATTTCTTATTTATCTTATAAATTTCTGTATCCTTTTAAATTTAGACTGGTTTAAATTGATTTCTATGTAAAACATACAAATGTTTTTTTTTTCTCTTCAAATGTATTCTCAGCTTAACTGTTTAATTTAACTTTTCTGAAGAACTGAAGTTACTGATAATCAATTGTACCAATTCGCAGCTTCCAGCAAGTCCCTAGTTGTTAGTCTGATCTGCATGAACAAAGCCTCTTTGATATGGAGCTCGGTTTAAATGTGAATGTTGGTATAGTAAGGCAAATTCTGTCTGTAGTCTTGCAGGATCACGGTAAAGTAAGTAAAGGGTAATAAGATAGATTATTCTTATGAAATACTTGAACAGACTTCTTTTGTTTGTAAAATTAATTTAACATAAAAAGAGATTTAAAAAGAGAACTCCCTTCTTTACTGCTGAATATTGTCTAATTTTAAAGTTGTTTAGTGCCAGTTACCATCTAATATTTGCCTTCAAAATGGCCAGTGACTTTTATTGAGCTTGCTTGTATTCAGTGAATTGTCCAATGATATATTGCTTTATTTTATTAGATTATGTAAAGGACAGTAGTTTACCGTTTATCCATTTTGCATATGTCAAAACAAAGAGTGTTTATATGCTTATGTACTGTGTACCCTATTAGAATCACCTTTAAGACTTCTCAGAGGATAGGACCTCATCCAGTAAATCTGGCCTTAGTGGCTATGTTTCAAACAGCAGTCCATGTACTTTCCAGTACAGTTTAATCCAGGAGCAGTTTAAATTCACTGGGCATTTTGTTTTTTACTTTACAGGGTCTAGGATCTCCTAATGTCATGGCCAACACTAGTTCTGAGTGCTTTTTCTGGGAAACTATGCTCTATCTCATACATGGAATTTTCTTATAATTCAGATTTATGCAGGCACTTGAACCCTTTATTTCCTGTAGATGCCTGGAATATTCAATATGGTCAACATCCAGTATTGACCATGGTAGTCAATTGGTAGTAGTGCCAGCCACCTCATTGTACTTGCACAGTCCTACTTGGACTTTAAAATTGCTGAGCCATATTTATCTGCTTCAGTAGCAAAGGAAACAAATCTGAGAAGACTGATGTTTCGTTGTTTTTCAGAGAATACTGTAACGAAGTAAAAAAATCAGAAAACAACACTGAATTTCTATTAAATTTCAATGAATTTATTGACAGAAATACTCCAAGCAGTCCATCTTGTAAGTATTCTTCTCAAATCACTGAAATTTTTCCTTAGGAAAATACTTACACATAAATGCAAATTAATTAAAATGGCAGCTTTCATGCCCAAATCATTTGGTTTTGGTTTTTATCTTCACTGATTTTTTCTAGTAGAAACACACCTAGTGTTGGACTTTGCAACCCAAGTTAGACATTGTGAAATTAGTTTGCAGTTTTCTGAGTTCATTTAAGAACGTTTGCAGGGCATTATGCATCCAATGTTTTCCATGTTTCCCTTCAGTGTTACGTTCTAGCAGACAACAACTACCCATTTGTTTTAATACAGTCCAAATATTTTGAAATTATAGTTTTTTTCTAAAGCATATGAGCCAAAGTATCTCAAATAGACTTCAAAATCTTTTAATGAAATCTTCAGTCTGATTTCTTGTCAGCTTATATAACTAAAATAAGTAAAGAAAAGGAGCTGAGAACCAATATAACCACTAACCAGAATAAAAGATAAGGAAGTTCTGTTGCTTGTTCACAAATTGGTTAAAGAGCTCTCACTTGGGCTTGAGTTGTTTTAAGACCACAGATCCTTGTAACTGCTGCAGTGGTGAGCACTGGGCTTTGGGAAGATACTCACATACTTAAACTATTTAGAATAAATGAGGAAATACGCTTTTGAATGCACCATCAGTAGTGCATTAAAGTCTTGTTCTCATGAAATATTCAATGTTTGGATTTATTTGTTTATGCATGCAAGTCTGTTTAGCATTATTAATAATTTATAAACACTTAGAATAAACATTTTCTTTGTCTTGCATTCCCTGAGTATTTTTAACCTGTTGCTGTCAGGGATTGCTGATCAGTTCAATAGGAATCTCTCTGCTAGACCATAAAACTGAAGGAAAGTCCACTTAGATATGAGATCTTGTCACAAAAGGCTGTTTTACTGTGCATGTGTGGGTATTTGTTGTTGTTCTTAATAGTGTGATCTTATTCATTGACACATTGCTGACTGACTGAAATTTTACTGGAGTCCCTTGACTCAATCTTGGAAATGAAAGCATTCACCTCAATTGATTAAACCAGTTAATAAATGCAAATTCTAGTTTAATATTCACTAGTTACATAAGCTAGTATTGAGGACATATTTAGTAATATTGTAGTATACACTAGAGTGTATAGGTAAGTAATTGTGCCAAAAAGTTATCAAATTATTGCTATATTTCATTTTGGAATCCACAACAAAATTAATTTTTTCTTTCTTTTTTCTAATAATTAAGTTACTTCAAAAATAGTGTCCTGAAAAAGTAAACAGTGTTGACTAAAGGCAGTGGCTGTGGATGTTATCTGAGCTAAAAATGCTTTTCAAAAAGGAATAACTAGTAAAATCCCCAAATTGAAATAATCTATATACTGTAAGTTTAATGCCTGTTATATTTTTACTCACCCCATCCAACTTTAACCTGTTGGCAGTTAGCCAGGAAGACAGACAACTACCTCTGTCATTACTAAGGGGACAGTAAGAGCAGCTACTGGGCAGTAAGACCCTACTTGTCTTTGACGACTGCTTTATGTAAGCCAGTCTCACTTTGTGAAGATGCATGCAGTTACAACGGGATCCTAAACAAAAAAATGCATCCAGTAAAATATTAGGAGTCTTTATTAGCAGAGATAAATATAATTCTGACATATTTTGATATTTATATTCAGGCAGAATTTCAATTTAATTTCTAGGAAAATGTGGATGAAGCAAGACCCTCCAAATTTCATCCTTATGTTAATTAGTGGGGTTTTGTCATTACTTCCAGCTGAAGAAATATTTTTAAAACAGTACCCTAACTTATATTATGTACTATACTATGACATTATGCATGTGACTAGGGAAGGTGATTCTGTGGCATTCGATGCAGTTTAACAGGTTTACCTAGATAAGCCATGTAAATACATCTAATGGGAATTAAATTGATGTATTAAGATGATATGAGACAGTGCTTCTTGCTGGTAAGTCAAAGCTGCTGGCTCTGTGCATAGCATGCTCACACATTCAGGATTTTATGAAAAAGCCTTTTTGCTAAAGCTTACAAAACTTTTCAATACCCAAATACATGCCCCTATTGGTCTGTTTTGTGAAAATATATTGAATTAGGGCTTTTTTTTTAAAAAAAGGTCAATAACACTTTTCTGGAATCTGAGACTTAGGGTGAAGCACAGAGCACGTCATGGCTCTCTATGAGGCAAAACTGAAGAAAAGTTGGTGGGTTTTTTTTCTTATTTTTTTCGCCAGAAGGCATTTTCAGTCTCCTCAGCAAGGCTGGGCGGCTGGGGTTTGGCAGAATTCAGAGCTGCAGGTTCCAGTCACGGAACAACTGATTTACCAACACTGATTTACTGTGTGACATTGAAGACCAAGAACCAGATTTTCCCTTTACATTATTCAGCTTCAATTTAGCCCTGTTTTATTTTCCATAGTTGTAAAATCTGTATTAAAGTGTGTGCATACTTCTGTTGATCATTCCTAGAACTTTCTCTTGCAAAGTGTTACTGAAAAAGGTGCTTGAGAAGCACTGACTTCAAACCATCTTTTCAAAGATATTAAAAAATGACATATCCATCTAAGTTACTAATTCAAAATTAGTTTATTTCCCTCTACCCATTTTCAGATGGCAAACAGGTTTTTTTGAGAGAACGGGACTTCGCTGATTTATTTATATTGTAGTTGAATTATCTCAATTTTTGTAGCGTGTAAGAGTAAGTATAACTAAGAATTAAGTGTTGTTTCATTGCATCACCTGAGATTAAAAGTGTTTGAATGAAAACGTGCTTTAAAACCAGGTTAATTTCCAAATTTAACACAGGGGCTTTGCAAAGCTGGGACCTGTACCCTTATCACCTTGCTTATTCTTATGACACAAAGATAGTTTTTTAGGATACAAAGAAGGAAAAGTTTAAGTGAAGTCGACAGTGTCAGAGAAATCTATTTAACAGTAAGTACTTGATGTAATTTGAAGTTAGACAGTATGTCTAATAGAAATAGCCTAATTTTTTGTGGCTGTAGCATCTTGACAACTCAGTGTTTCATTTTAGCCGTTTGGTGAAACTCCATGTCATATAGTTTCAGATGAGTGTCTTAACTCTTTTGATAGGTAATACTGATATGGTCATTAGAGTTTTGCTGGATGCAGGATTTACAAATGAACTTGCCCAAAAATATTGGAGTAAACTATCTCTGTAAGTATTCTTTTTATTGACTGCGATTTTTTTTGATGCATTTTGATGCAAAGTTTGATGATAAAATAATATTCGTGTGTGTGTGCGTATACAGATATACAGTTAATATTTACACAGGACAGTTATTTAATTCGTAGTTATGCACTTAAATGACAACCTTGGCATAGGAACTTGTGAGAATTTCAGTCAATTTTCATTTTAAATCTTATTTTTGTTTACAGTGATGGTGTTGTTGCACAATTTGTTGTTACGGATGGTGGAATTACTAGAGTGTTCCCAAAAAGGTAACAGTTATTATAAAATAGTATAATATGATAATTTTGAAACCTGAAAGGATGGAATGATAAATAATGGATTTATTGAATGAAAAACAATTTCTCCTACAGTTAAATCTGTACTGATAACTATGAAATGAATGGAATGTCTTGGTTTTCTTTGATTTTACCTGTGTCACTGCTTGAAACTGATCTGTAACATTATTTCCATAGCAAGTCCTTATAATCCAAGTTTCAATCAGTGCAGAGTAGCAGTAAAAGCAGTGCCCTGTAGTAGTCGTGGGGCCATGCTAATCCCTAATTACTCCTAAGCACTCCTTTGTTTGGCAGGCTGTCAGGCTGCAAATACTGTAAAGCAGTAGGTGATTTTTCTTTTGGTCCAGGAACTTCAAGAGAAAAAAATGCATCATTACCAAAGGGCAAAAAGGGAACATGAAAGTGGTCATATAATCAACTAAACACCCCCATGAGTGACTGGGAATAGTGAGGGCACCAGTACAGATATACTGGTAAATGGCAAATTTATGTATTTTCTTAGGTTATTCTGTGTTTCCCCAAAATGGGAGAATGCCAATGAATTTTACTCCCCAAATCAGTTTCTTTTTTATTTTGGTGTTATTAGTGATATAAAATCTTTTGGGATGATTTCTCAACAGATAGCATGTGTTATAAAGGGTTTTTTTATATTTTGTTGTACGTATTTGTCTCAATATATCTAAAAATGATGAGATATGTTCCATGTTGTTCCAAGAATGCTATTTTTTTCCAAAGTTTTTTTTTAATAATTACACCTGGCAGTTAACCAGTGGAAGCTAACAAATTCTGAGGACTATGTGAATGAATCTCACATTATTTCCAACTGTGAAACACTAAAAAAAAAAACTTCTGCAGCACAGCTTTAATGAGACTCTAACTATCTTTTTTTTGATCACTATTTTTTTGTGATTAGGGCAGGAGAAGATTGGTTGGAAAATGCTGAAACTTATGAAGTCAGCTTCTATAAACGGAGTTTAGATAATGACAACTATATTTTCACAGCTCCGTACTACAACAGTAAGTCGTCGCTGATTTGAAATGTCAGAGCTAACTGGTCCAATATAAGTGTACTTGTAGAAGTTTCCCATACCAGTTGAGGACACTGACAAAGAATAGAAGTGGGACACTTCATAAGGAAAAAAATCTTGGGATGTCACCCATTACTAAGGAAAAGATGGCTATGAGGGCACTGAACAAAGGATATCATAATTTATCATTGACTCCGGTGGCCCTTTATGCTCAGAATTAACAAAGCTGAAAACATGCAGAGTACTGGTGTTCATTTATTATACTGAAACACTGTTTTACAGAGATGCTTTGGCAAAATTATTTTAAAAGGAAGTGAAAGAAAATTGCACTCAGGGACAATAACACTACCTAAAAAAAAGCCTTATTTGAGCTGAGTTCTGTATACTTCCTCAGCACCAAACCTAACTTGAGGGAGCAAGTATAAAGGTCTAGAATCCACAACTCTGCTGCACTGCTGCTTAATCTAAACTTTGCTTTTGAATTCTATTTAAAATTTCTGTTATTCACCAAAACCAGTTTGTCTGAAATACTGTGATATTTAAAACCTATACATGCACAATAGTAAGTGGGTTACTGATCGTTACTGATGTGAGCAGCATTAACCTTGCCAAGCGTCTAAAAGCAGATGCTACTGCAAATGACATACTCCTCTCTTAAACATATGGGATCTTTTATTGCTGTTATTTCATACCTATTTATTGCATCTTTTCTCAATTAAATATTAACAAGGTAATTAACTAAATTCCCTGAAGCCTTTGTTGTTCCTCAAAGAGCTCCAGGGAATGTACTTTTAACTTGGTTTTTCGTACTAAGCAGTGTTGAAAACAGGCTGAAGTCCATCAGAGGAGTAATTGTTGGTTAGTGAGTGGTGTCAGTATACCCCACATTGAAAAATACACAGATGACAGCAGGATAAAATCTTTGGCTCTGATCCTGGTTTTAACAGAGCTTCTCACATGTGTAAAGCTTCTCATGGCTCTGTTTTCAGAAAAAAAAAGGCTACAGTAACTTTATGAAGCAGTGAAACCATATACAAAAAGTGAATGAAGGAGAGTAAACAAAAGTATTCCTTAGTCATCCAGATGTTGGTTATCTGAGTTATGACAGGTAATAAATGCATAGTACAGCTGGGCCAGTGCTTTTGAAAAAGGATTTTTTGAATCATTCTGGGTATTTGAACAATCATTAATTTCTAATTTCAGTTTCAGAGGAAGAGGCTTTTACATCACCCTAACCTTTTTTTTTTTCTCCCCCTTCTATACTCTCAGAAAGTGGTGCCAATAGCTATGAAACAGGTATTATGGTAAGCAGGGCTGTGGAAATAACAATTAATGGGAAGCTTCTGAAACCAGCAGGTAAGATCAAGTGGTGCTGAAACTCTAAATACATTAGTTATTTGGTTGTTGCTCAACAATGAATTAGAAATTTAATAAAGATTTCAAAAGAGCTTCACTTCATATAACATTCTTTTCTCTGAAACTGTTTTAATCTTGCTAGTGGAAATCAAGCCAAAGATCTGGCTATGTCTGAGTAAGAGTGCTTAATTTATTAGTCTCATGAAGGATGTTGGTGGTCAGACAAATGAGCAAAGCTCATACTTTATCCTTTCCCAGTTTAATAATTTAGATGTTATTACATTTTTCCTTTTTTTTTTTTAGGATTCTACAGTTACCTTTTTTTTTTTTTTTTTAATTTTACTAAAAAAGACTTTCATGTATTTCTTATTAGTTGTTGGAATAAAAATTGATGCAAACAGATGGATGGAAAATTTCACAAAAACCACAATCAAGAGCCTGGTAAGCAACTGACCAAGTCTTTTTTGAACTTTATTTGCATTCCTCAAAGCTTCAGATGCAAATAGGTCTAATAGCTCTTTGTGCCAGAGTCACACTGATGTGTAGTTGCCAAGTCGTTGTGGTATTTAAATCATCCAAATGCACAAAATAAATCTATGTCGAAACAGGCCATATTTTCTACATGTCTTGCTTTCATAATTATAGAACATGGATAAAGACAAAGAAAAATGATATATTCCAGCCAGTAGACTCCCTACTAAGATTATGCTGTAGCAATGAATAAAATCTGCAAAAGACTTGGTTTTGAAAAAAGACAGAAAAAAGGTGAATCTATTTTTTATTTAATATGGAGGATGGGAAAGCAGCGAACAGTAAGGATTTGTATTGCAACCAGCATCACAGCCTTTTAGCAGAACTTAATGAAATAGGTGCTTAACCCTTTCATTCATTACACCTAATGCTTCGGTGTAAATGGGAAGGAGGAAAGGCTAAATTGAAGGGAAAACTGAAGAATTAATAGTGCGTTGGGAAAGGAGAGGCACAACATGAAGACAATTGTGGAACAACTGGATGAGACAATGGTGCTTGGTTGGTTGTATATTAAGGGATTCAATAACTGTGTCTGGCCGCTGTAGTATTAGAGCTGTAGTTCAATGGGTAGGCAAATGCATTGCCTAAATGTCAGAACAGTTAAGGACAAAACTACATAACTGAAAAAGAGAAAGACAGCGGAATATCTCAGAATTAATTTGAGATGAATGGCTGCGGCATTATCCTGTAGTTGTTTTGCTTACAGCATAATGCAAGGAGACAGTTATGTGTGTATGTACACATATGTTTCAAGAAAAAGAAAAAAATATGTTAGTAATCAAAGCCATAGAAGCTAACTGGAGGTGGTGGGCTTCCTTTATCACATGGGATTCCCATGCTTTGAGACCAGTGATACTTTTCATGGTCAAAAAAGATATTTGGCAACATGTTTTCTGCGTTTTCTTTCCATACCCCAAAGACACGGAAATGCACATTTCTTCCTCTTTTACTTCGTACTCCCAACACTGACACCCTGACAAGTCCCCTAAACGATTTCTCTCTAATATATTGAGCATTCTTAAAAATGAAGATGTATCGGAGACTTGGTGGAAGACAGTAGAGCTTGCGCTGTTGATAATTACTGCATACAGGTTGTTCACAGAGATATTTGTGATAAACAGCACACACTTAAAATTAATTTTGATTAATATACACATATGGAAAATCACATCACTTGTTCTTATCCTGATTAATTAAAATCACTGCAAAATACAGTTTCTTTTGAAACATTTTGTGAAGAATATTGTTCTGTTTTTTAGTGCAACAGTGAAATCTGTGGCTGTGAGAGAAACAGTATGGTAAGAATATGTTCAGTTTATGAATATCTGGCAGATTATGAAAATTCACTCATTCTCTATATGTTTATCTAAGACAACTCTTCTATCATTATTATTTGAAGGTTAATTTTACAGAAAACAAGACTTAGTAATTTGTGTCTTGAGAAAGAGATGAAGATTAGGAGAGAAGGGGGTGAAAGAGGGTATAAAAGTCAGGTGAAGTAGTTGCTGCAAAAATCATTTCAACGAGGTTATGAGAACTAGAGGGAAGAAAAAAAATAGAGTAAGAGCAATAAAGAATGATGTGAAGAAAAATGTGAGAAAACTGTAATGGTAACTTTCAGAGCAAGAGGCAAGTCCTCAGGAAAGGGAATAAGACTTGACTTCATCAAGGCTTTTGACGCTGTCTCCCATAACATCCTCATAGGAAAACTCAAGAAGTGTGGCTTAGATGAGTGCACAGTGAGGTGGATCGAGAACTGGCTGAATGACAGAGCCCAGAGGGTTGTGATCAGCGGTTCTCAGTCTAGTTGGAGGCCTGTGGCTAGTGGTGTTCCCCAGGGGTCAGTACTGGATCCGGTCCTGTTCAACTTATTCATCAATGACCTGGACGAAGGAGCAGAGTGTACACTCAGCAAATTTGCTGGTGACAAAACTGGGAGGGGTGGCCAATACACCAGAAGGCTGTGCTGCCATTCAGAGAGACCTGGACAGGCTGGAGGGCTGGGTGGAGAGAAACCTCATGAAGTTCAACAAAGGCAAGTGTAGAGTCCTGCACCTTGGGAGGAATAATCCCATGCACCGGTACAGGTTGGGGGCTGATCTACTGGAGAGCAGCTCTGCAGAGAAGGACCTGGGTGTTCTGGTGGACAACAAGTTCACCATGAGCCAACAATGTGCCCTTGTGGCCAAGAAGGCCAATGGTATCCTGGGGTGCATTAGGAAGAGTGTAACCAACAGGTCAAGGGAGGTTCTCCTCCCTCTCTCTACACTGCCCTGGTGAGGCCACATCTGGAGTACTGTGTCCAGTTCTGGGCCCCCCCTAGTGCAAGAAAGATAAGGAATTATTGGAGAGAGTCCAGCGAAGGGCTACAAAGATGATCAGAGGACTGGAACACCTCTGTTATGAGGAGAGGCTGAGAGAGCTGGGTCTGTTCAGCTTGGACAAAAGACTGAGAGGGGATCTTATCAACACTTACAAATACCTTAGGGGTGGGTGTAAAGAGGATGGGGCCAGACTCTTCCAAGTGGTGCCCAGCGACAGGACAAGGGGCAATGGGCACAAGCTGAAACATGGGAAGTTCCATCTGAGTATGAGGAGGAACTTCTTTACTTTGAGGATGACAGAGCACTGGAACAGGCTGCCCAGGGAGGTTGTGGAGTCTCCTTCTCTGGAGATATTAAAAACCCACCTGGACACGACCCTGTGCAACACGCTGTAGGGAACCTGCTTTGGCAGGGGATTGGACTAGAAGATCTCCAGAGGTCCCTTCCAACCCTTAACCATTCTGTGATTCTGTTATTCTGTAATTAAAAAAAAAAACAAACCTGAAAAAAAGGAACATTAGAAGAAAATTACCTTAGAGAAGGGTAAATGCAAACTGAAAAGCACCAGAATATGTGATATGCCTTTCAACAGTCATTAGTCATCCTCCTTTCCTCTGTTTCCAGCCCATTTAGGATTTGAGGATCCTGTAGCTCTGCTAGCACTCAGGAGAGCACAGCTTCAGGGTCAATCACAGTATCAGATTCTGCCATGTGCTTAAAAGCTCTCTCTGTTCCGGTCTTCCGCGAGTTCTTTTGTGGAGTGTGAAGATCATTAAATGCAGGAGTTATAGCAAAAAGGGTACTCTGGGAGGTTATCTATTTGGCCTCACTGCTATCTCTCCAATCTGACTGCCAGGATCTTTTGCAAGTGCAAGGCACAGGGAACCAGTGGGCTTCCCATTCCTGCACCTGACACCTGGAAGGAACCCACTACAGTCCTTGGCAAGTGAAAATAAGCATGACTAGCAGGCTGAGAGTCTGCCCTTCAGACTTTTACCGTTAAAAGCTGCAAATGGAAAAGGACTTTAAGCATGGCTGAAGCACACTTGTAGTCCCTTATTATGAGTTGAGATTCAGTTATAATCAGATTTAATAAGGATATAGCACTCTTAGAGCTAACAAAGTATTGAGCAAATAAGAATTTGCAAAACAACTTTTGTGAAATTAAGCCACAAATAAGCCTTTGATCTGTACAAACTTTTATAATACTGATAATGCTACTTATTATAGCTTAATATTGGCCCTTGGCTATGGGGTTACGATTTAGTCTGAGCCACATAGATTTGAAGATACTTCTGAAGTGTTGAAGAAAAAATAGTTTCTTACAGACCGTTCTCTTGACAAATCCTTTCTGCAAAACATATTTTACTTTCTTATAATAGCATGTGGACTGTGTTATCCTTGACGATGGTGGATTTCTTTTGATGTCAAATCGGGATGAATATACACAACAGGTATGTATATTTTTAAAGACAGAACACGAAATGCAATAGGAATACATTTTAAGAGATAAAAATACCATTTCAGGCTCAACTGACCCTAAGAATAACATTTCCAAACAAATAAATATTGCTGTATCAAAAATTCCAATGATTTCGTTAGCCTTTTTCACAGTCTTATTTATGGTGCAAGATACCATGCTGCTACCAAGTTGCATTTGTGCTCTGGCCTTGGGCTGATATGCTGCCAATGAACAAATGATGGTGAGGGCAAGTAGTATGGCATACACACACCTGTCTCGTACTCCTCTTGCTCTTCCCCAAGCAAGGTGATCTCATTGATAGTGCCTTTAACAATTACTGTCTAACGGGAGTTCTCCAACCAAACTTTTAGGAGAGAAATAGTCAAACAAAGAAATAAATGCATAAGCAGCACAACCAGATGAGTTGTGTAGAGGAAAACAGTGGGGTGGGGGGGAATCAGAACTGTTCACTTTTTTATGAGAAAAAATACTTGGAAATACTTTAACTTATCTCCATATATTCTCCCTCATCAGATTGGAAGATTCTTTGGTGAAATTGATCCTGGCCTGATGCGAAACCTGATTAACATGTCCCTGTATGCCTTTAACAAGTCATATGACTATCAATCAGTCTGCGATCCTGAAGAAGAACCAAAGCAAGGAGCTGGACTTCGTTCTGCTTATGTGGTCAGTAGCCCCTTGTGAGGTGACTGACATTCCCTTAAAAGTGTGCAGGTGTTTCTACAAATAGCATAATCTCTCTTCTTTTTTTTTTCCCAGCCTACAATAACAGATATTTTGCATCTCGGATGGTGGGCTTCAGCAGCTGCCTGGTAAGTGCAAGTGTGTCAGAAATCTGTATGTCCAAACTAGAATTATTCAGTAGGTTGAGACTGTATTCATCTCTCCCTGCCCCCCAAACTGCTCTGAACCCTTTGTTTCTACAGTTTCCCATGGTGAAAATTCTTAGCTATGTCTCCAAACTCCTTGGAAAATTCAGTGTTCTGTCAACAGTTGAATTCAAAACTACTCTTGCCAGGTTTTGTGATTGTGTGTTCTGACTCTACAAAATCAGCTTTAGGAAGCAGAGTTGGGATTAATGGTCTAAGTCTGATTGGCAAGTGTGAAGGTTCAGGTGAAATTATTACATTTAGAATTATTGATCACTTGGTTCCCTGTTTCAGAATATTGTCTTTCCCTTTTTCTAACAAGAAGTCTTAAGAAAATCAATGTTTGCTCTTCAGTGAATCATTTTACCAAAACACATGAAGCTTCTCTATTACAAAATATAAAGAAGTCTTGCTTCAGACTGCAGGATAACCGATATGTCATCTGATGGCACAGTTCAGTTAAAGGTTCTCATGATAATTATTAATTGGTTCTTTGAAATGGAATGTGAAAAGCACTACTGAACTATTTCAGGGAAGCGAATATATATAAAGCATTTTGGGTAATTCTATTGTCATGTGTCCTAGCATTTTTATAGATGAGGGAAAAGGTATATTTGAGCTGTTGTGGAGTTTTGGGATTGACCTTGAGAGAGGCAGGATTGCACCAGTAATTTGGTTTATCTTTCGCAATCACAATACTGGATACACTTTAAAACTGAAGATCCATTTAGGAGCTTTCTTTTCTTTTGACTTTGGTTTGTGCATTATTAATAATAACCACAGAAATGATTTTACCTATTTCAGAGACATGTAGATAGACGCCCCTACTAGCTACCTACCCCAGCGCCAAATTGGGATAAGTAATTGGAACTGGTGTGGTACTTTTGCAGTGGTGTGAATTGTACCTTTGGAGACCATCTGTTGCTTTTGCTAAAGTTTCATGATGTTTATTTTTTATAATTATGAAACTGGAATAAATTACCTACTTTATGAAGCTAAGAGTTAAAATATATAGCAGCCGAACAAGAATATAGTAATTTTCTCACAGATAGCACTATGAAGGTTGTATGTTGGTTTTTATTGTTGGTTACATTTTGTTAACAGCGACAGCTAAAATCTCAGTTTTCTTGGACAACAGCAAACCTCAAAAACTGGAGATGGGCAATAATCCAGGAGAGAAACTTGAGCTCTTCTCAGAGAAACTTGAGTTTATCAGTGTTCAAATCAGACACAGTGGTCTGGACTCAATTTAGACCTGAGGTTTATTTTGTGTGATGTTCAACTTGAAAGCACCACATGAAAGTACTTTCTATGGACATGTTTTTAATGGAATCTAGGTCAGAAGAAGGCAGAGAAGGCCATTAAGCAAGCAAAGTGAAAAGGGCTGACCAAAAATGGACTCAGTGAGGCACCTGGCAAAAGCAAATGCAGAGAAATAAGATAATCCAGGTTATTAAAGAAAACTATAGTGTTTCAGGCAACAATGTGGGATAAAAGCATGAGTGATAATTTTCAAAATGTATATGGGATACTTCAGCATTTAGTTAAGAGAGTATGTATCGTTTCTCCTTCGTGCTCTTTTAACTCAGAAGATTTTACAGTTTTCCCAGGCTGCTTTTTTGACTCAATCCCCTGTAAATCCTGTTGAATCCTCACGAAGGCTTACTGTTTTCTGTCAGCAAATTGCATCACTGTTGAATGGCATCAGGTCTCTTCTCATCCATGATGGCTAGTGTGCTGTCTATCTGATGATTCAAGGCACAAATCTGTGGCTGTGAATCCAGAGCTCCTTCAGGCAATGCCTCCACTGGAAAGGTGACAGGCAGATTCAGTTTCTTTACACCTGGATCATGCTGGTTAAGGAGAAAAAGAAAAAATCTTGGAGGTTGAATAAAGCTATACAGTCCCTTCTCTCTGCAGAACAAGCATCAGTGCAGAATGAGAGAGGAGAGAGAGGAAAGATCAGGTCATATTTGTAGGGAGAAGCAAACCTAAAATGTGATGACAGGAAACAACTTTAGAAGGTTTAAGCATAAATAGGAAGTCAAGGAACCTAGCTGGTGTGATTCCTGTTTTGACAGGTTGGTAGAGGAGAAGGGAGCCATGTATGTGGCAAGCTGGTACTTACTTCAAGTAAATAAAATAGGAAAAATGTGATCATGAGTGAAAAAAAAAATTGAAACAAATGGAGTTCTTTAAGCCTAAGTGTTTTGGCAGCATTCCATTTACCTCAAGAGCAGGAATAGAGATGA
Organism: Nyctibius grandis; assembly: GCF_013368605.1. Lineage (NCBI taxonomy): Eukaryota > Metazoa > Chordata > Aves > Nyctibiiformes > Nyctibiidae > Nyctibius > Nyctibius grandis. The sequence goes on from NC_090662.1 coordinate 12,026,889, forward strand.
TTTTAAAAGTCAACTGCTACAGTAATAATTTTTATAATATACTTGTAGTATTCCAGTGTTTGCCTCCTTCTCAGCAATTTAATGAGCCTTAATCAGTGTAAAGTATCTAATTCAGGAGCATTTTCTCTGAGTGTGTTCAAAAGGAGTTCTGGTTGGTTGAAGTGTTAGAGGAACACCAACATGCCTCTTCCACCTCCCGCAGAGGTATAAAAGGAGGACATGGATGGCATGATAACATTTCCATTATGTGAGTTACAGGCACAAACGATAGCAAATCTCCACAGTAGAATAAAATATTAGTATGAAAGCAGACCTGGGAGAAAGTGTGGAAAGAAAACCAGAGTCAAACTGTAAGTTTTAAAGAAACACAGCTTTAATAACTGGCAAAAGCATAACTAACCATGATGATTCTGTTGTTAATTGCTCTTATTTGAGTAGTTTTTAAGGACACAGTAAAATACCAAGATGGCAAAAAGCCTTTAACAAATGTATATTGTCTCTCTGTGTTCAGGTCTATCTTACAGCAGCTGTTTTTGAGCTTGACTTTTCCACGTTTTCTTGAGGCAGGTAAGTCAAGAGAATGTTAGAGAGTCAACTTTGAGTGAAGTAGAAGGTAAGAATCTAGGCGGGGGGCCATATTTGGATCTCCCCATCGCGTCTGTGACTTAAGAATGTCATTGTTTATTTATTTATTTTCTTGTTTCTGTCAGCTGATATGGAAGATGATGATTTCAGTGCTGCCCTGTCTAAAACAAGCTGCATTACTGAGCAAACTCAGTATTTCTTTGAAAATGATGATAAATCTTTTGGTGGAATTGTAGACTGTATAAACTGCTCCAGGTAAATTTTCTTCAATATGTATAATAACTTTTGGATATTCATTTATTTTACAAAAGATAATGACACCATTATAAGAACAAAAAATATATTTTGGTTTAATTACACCAAACTTACGTAAGGAAGACAAAGGAATAAAATGATAAATTGCATTTTCTTTGTATTTGTTTAGAATGAATTTTAATTGTAATAATTGAAGAATTATAGAAATATTTTAGTTTAATTTTTGTTTTATAATCTGTATATGCTCCATAAAAATTGTATTTTTGTCTCTGTTACAATTTATTTTCTTTTAATTTATTACATGAACTTAAAGGCATTCTGTAATATTCAGAAGAAGATTCTTTTCTTTAATCTGGTTATGTATTAGAATTTTTGATGGCCAAGAAGATTATGCAATTTATCTTCAAATTTACCTTCTAGTCAATAGTGCTCATGACTGAAGAGCTATGGGTCTTATTAAGCAAATCATGCTGTTTTGTTTTGTAATTAAAAGAAATACTCTTCAGGCGCCATGTGCCTATTCAAGTTGATGTTTAATGTTACGTTAAAAACAAATGGATACTTCAGAAACATAGCAACTTGGACCTAATTCTGCGTTTCATACAAAAGTCTGCTGGGTTGAAACTTTGCATACATTAGGAGTTGCTGAAAATGTCTTAGAAATTAAAAATAACAGTCAGATTTCAAACTCCTTGAAGACAATATATCAAGCCAAGGAAGAAAGACAGAGAACATTGGAAAATGGTGAACGCAGCCAAAACACACAGACATTTTCTCCCACTTCCATACTTCCTTCTCCACATTGCTAATACGTGTTTGTGTGGTACCTGGTTGCACAGAAGAGTCATTAAGCTGGGCTTTTTGGTTTTGTTTTTGGTATTTGTAGGTTTTTTTGGTTTGGTTTCTGATTGATTGTTTTTATTTTTTAATCTAGAGAGTTTTCAGAAGGGTTCTTTAGTTCAGTTTACTGAAAGACTACAGAAATGATTATGCTAATATTGCAAAAAATAGTGCCACAGTGTGGGAATAAGTATGAAAGGACAATTTCAGCTGGTTAAAACAACCAGATACGTAATCACAACATCAGTTATTTAATTAACAGGTATTTAGTCCTTTTATTGTACCCAGTCAGGGGTATGAACTCATAATCTGTGAAATTTCAGAAATAATCTGATCAATTCGCACATAAGTAATAAAACTCTGCTTATATAGAGTGGTAACCACCTGTATGAAAAGACTTGCTTGTTATTTTATGTGTGTATGATAATGTATTTAGAAACCACTAAAAGCAACTAACCTGTTAGATTGCCCTGAATTGTCCCCTCTCTGGAAGTGTTTAAGGCCAGGCTGGGTGGGGCTTTGAGCAACCTGGTCTAGTGGAAGGTGTCCCTGCCCCGTGGCAGGGGGTTGGAACTAGATGATCTTTAAGATCCATTCCAATGCAAACCGTTCTATGATTCTATTAATTTAGTTCTCTTTGGCAGGTAAAATATATTTTATTAATGACTAAGAAATATTAAGATTTTTTTTCTCTGTTTTTTTGAAGGTCTGTCTGTGTTTCCAGTATATTTAAATTGTACATAAATGTTATCCTTGAAAAATCCAGAAATACCCTTAACTTTAGTATCTAAGGCATGAAGTGTAGTATCTATAGCTTAAAAGGTATAATGCTACCTATTCAATTATTTATAAATTGAAAATGACCCTACTAACTTAAAGGCCTTCTGTGGCATTATATATACATAAAAATACAACAAATACACATCCAATGCATACCCTAATACACATCCAATACATACCCTAAACCTCTTTCTCACTCTTCTTACAGACAGTTTTATGTGTTGGGGTTTTGTTTGTTTGTTTGTTTTTGTTGTTTGGGGTTTTCTCAGTTTTGTTAGGAGAAGAATTGATGCTGAACTGATTTTATTTCTCAGTACAGCTACTGTTGTAGCAGCACAGAGCTAGCTATTAACTCAATTAAATTCATTTTTTGCTCTTTTCCATGTTTTCTGCTAATAAGTCTAGTTGAAAGGGGGAACCATGGAAATGCCAAAAAGATTACAAAATTTGTTATAAATGTTTCTTGCTGTTCTTTAATGGAAAAAATAAACAGTAGCAGGCAGACTGAATCTGTGAAGTTGGATTACTTTTATTCCAATACTGTGTGTCCTTCTCAAATACGGGTTTCCTTGCTTCATTTAAACACAGGTTTTTGTTGGCTTTTTTTTCCAGACTTTATCATGCAGAGAAGATTTCAAACACCAATCTAGTATTCATTATTAGTGACAGCCAACTGCTGTGCCGCTCCTGTGACCCAAAGCCACTGATGCAAGCAGAGAAGCCGGGTATCCTTTAAAATCACGTTATTTAGTGGTGTGGATTGATTTTTGGCTATGATATACTGGATTATATTTGGAAAAAAATAGCCTGTTTATGTACATATTAGTAGCATGGTTGCCACTGGAGTACTTGAAGCAGCAGATATTTGTGGATGGTATCACGAATCATCTGAGGCAGCAGTCACTGCGGTAGAGAGCAGAGCTGTTATTTGTGAGGACCTAAACAGAAATGGGCTCACAGGAACTTAATGAATTTTCCAAAAGGCAGATGCAAAGTCTTGGATCCAGGACAGAATAATGACATGCAGCTGGGCAGGCTGGGGGGCAGAGTGACTGGAAACAGCTTTGCAGGAAAGGACTGGAGGACCATGATGGACAAGAAGTTGAACATCAGTTGGCACTGTGCCTTGCAATAAAGAGGGCCAGTTGCATCCTGGGCTGTGTTAGCAAGAGTGTAGTCAACAGGTTGGGAGAATTGATCCATCCCATCTTTTCAGCAGTGATGAGACCACATCTGGAGATCTGTGTACAGTTTGGGGCTCCGCAGTACCACACAGACATACTGGAGGAAGTCCAGTGAGGGGCCACCAAGGTGGCTGGCATCTGGAGCACAGGACAGGCAAGGGGAACCTGAGAGTCCTGGGTTTGTTCAGCCTTTAGAAAAGACAATGGTATGACTGTCAAGAGAAATAACAAAGAAGGGCAACACCAAGAGTAATTGATCATGAAAAGCTGAGATGCTGCACTGATGCCTGCAACACTGAGGTGAAGTGATGGACGCACTTTAGTATGTGCTCAGTGCCAATGAGAACTGCTTACTTCTTGTGGTAACTGCTTTAACCATCAAAGATAGAGTTTATCCAGCTACTAGCATAGAATTTCTTCAGAGCTGGTTGGAGACATAGGTGGCATATATGCAAAGCGGAGTCCTTGCAACACATGCATTAAAATTAAAAGCATGTGAAACATTGCGCTAATTTACAACCACTTCATGCCAATCTCTATGCCTTTAGCCTGTTCACTCCAGTAGATACCTGTAGGTGATGGTGATGGAAATACATAAAAACAACATACACATATTCTAGACCAGGAGAAATTCACCTCAATTTTTTCTCTGCTATATATGCTTGAGGATAGCATGCCAGAGATGTTAAATCAAATCATAATTTGGATTATTATGACAGAATATGGAAAACAATTAGTAATACCTTTGTCCATGTCAGGAAGTTAGTTGAGACAGTCTCTCCCATTCCTGAAAGAAAAGCAGATGGTGGTAGAGATGACTGTGTTTCTTTGGCACAAGAAATATGTTCATTGTTGCATTAATAAAACTGGTATTCCATCTATGCTTGGGCTGAAAAGGAAGTTACATTGGGGTGGAAGCAATATCCATGTCATCACAGAACTATGTAAACACAGCCTAATATTCTAATTGGCTCCAGTCCATGACAGTTTGATTAACTGTTGCCACTGTCTGCATTTATAGACAGCACTCCTATAGAGAATGAAGCACGTTTGATGGGAAATGGGCACATGACTTGCATTTCGCTGAGGGGCCCAAATGTTCTAAAAAGCAGTAAATGCTCTCAAATGGCAGCCAGAGCAGCTGGGTGGGCTTATATTGACTAAATGAACTTTTATTTTTGTTCCACCAATGAGGTACTAAGCTATTCTCTCTCCTATAACTAAGGTACATTGTGAAATGCAGATGTAGCGTAACATCACACAAGCAGAGAGAATGACCTTTGGGTGCTATTCAGATGGTTATTATTAGACTCTGCTTCTTTCTGGCTAGTGCAGCTTTGCTTGTGCACGTGGTCTTTTAGAATATTTCTACGTTTTGACTTCCCTTTCAGCTGGGCCCCGGCAGAGGAAAAGGGAGGTGAGTCTGACAACATCTGAATGAAGACAGATGTAGATCTGTAGAACTAAGTTCCCCATCCTGTTGCCTCCTCTTCCATTGGGCATCTCCACTCATTGCAATGAAGCTGCTGTAGTATTCCACAGCACTGCGCGAACAGGATTGCTTCAAGTATAAGTTAGAGCTATAAGTAAGTAAGTAAGTCTTGGTGCTCAAGTTTTTAAAAACACTCTAGCTTAGCTTTAGTGTGTGTACTACCAACAGTGGAATAAAAAAACCTTAACACACTGAATGGCAATATATGCAGGTTTCAACAGAAGATGGTTTTGCAGTTTACCATATCCGTGCCTTTCAAGTATGATGCAATGACTTGTGTCCCTTGTTAGCCAGTGGCAAATGTGAAGCATAGTATTTACATTTAAATATCAGCAATTGCAGATTTCAGAGTCGTAAGCTAAAGCATTAGCTCACATTTACACTTAACTAATTAAAACCGTGTCACTGCTCCTATTTCTCTCCTGCTGTTCTCCTGTTAGTTTGGACAGCTTTTTCTCTGTCTTCCTTCATCACTGAAATGCTAATGAGATCTGATTAGGTTTTCTGTCATTTACTATGAAAGCCTTATGAAAGTGGGATGATCTTATCTATGATATTTGGGGTAATACAGGTGTACACATAATAAAATCAGTAGTTCTTATAGGCCTTCACTGCAATTTTCAGCCTGTATATAGCATTACTTTTCCAAACAGGCTTCCTTCCTTTTACTGTGTATCTTCATTTTAGCAGAATAGCTCAGTGGTAACATACGCTATAACCAATCAGCACCATTGAAAGTTTACTACTCTATCAAATATTTTCTGTAATATTTATGCAATGGTAATAAAAGTAATACAGAAAATATTAAAAAAACTTCAGCTTTTATTTTTATTTTGTGTACAGTTCTGGAAGTACTGGTTCTAAAATGTCTTGCAGGATGTTTATTTTCTTGATTAAAGCAATGTAAAATAAAAAAGGGTATTTGATTTTGATTTATCTGGAGGATTGGTTTGGTTTGGTTTTCTTTAATTTAAACAAGGAACTGAGACTATTGATGTTTATTTCATTACTATCTGAATTAGTATAAAACTTCTCTGCTCCCACAAAAGTAAAAACACAATGTTAATCCTGCTAATGTACAATGCATGAAAAGCAGTCACACTCCTTAACCACCGAAACAGATGAAGGGCCAAATCCTTGTGAAATGGTCAAACAACCAAGATACAGAAAGGGTCCTGATGTCTGTTTTGATGAAGCCAAACAGGTAAAATTGAACTTGTAAGACTTCAAGACTATCTTTAAAAACTATTGTAGAGCTGTTTTAGAAGACCAGTGAAAACTACGTTTAAATGTGCCTTGGTGCCTGGTAACCTATCTATCACTAAACATACTGTTCACTCTAGACCATAGCCACTCTATTTCAAGTATCCCATGATTAACATAAAATCAACAGCTGCTTTCTTATCTGCCTTTCCTATAACCATTGCACTTTCACACATGATTCCCTCTAAAAAAAAAACCCATCGGCAAGCATAAAACTGATGGTCTCTGTACAGTGCTGTGAAATTTATTTCTTCTGTGGATTTCACAAACAGATGTTAATTCTGGCTTAGAAGTATTATTTTTATATTAGTGTTTCCAAATATTATTTAGGGTGTTGTTAAATGATTAAAAACATCATATGTGGTTTAGGATGTTGTTCCTCTTAGAAATTCTGCAAATGTGTATTGAGCTTAGGTCACATTCTTAACAGGAATAAAAGTGCATTACTTTACTGAAATCAGCAAAACTATGCTGTTTAGTACTCCCTGCATGATATACATTACAGTTTTAAAGGAGAAAAATTATAATTGTGCCACATATATAAATTATTTTGAATATACTCTCTGTCTTACCTTTCAAAATGCTGTATGAAAGAGAATATGGTGAATTCAAATTGTTCAGAATAAATTTCAAGACAAAAAGAACTGAACAGGGAAGTACCTGCCATTATATAAAATAAATATTTTTAAAATCCATTTGTGATGCCTCATCCCATTTCTGCAAAGGAAAGATTGTCCAAAACTAGTGCAGTTAGTTGGCTATAACTGCTGTATACCAAGTTTTCTTCCAGTATATTCTCTGCTTTTCTTTAATGACGCACAATTACTGGCAGGTCAGCAGTATTAAAAAAGTCCAGACAGTTAGTATTCAATGCATTTTCCTAGTAACCAAATTTTGTTTCAAAAAGGAAGTCTTCTTACTGGCCAACAAAAGTTAAACAAAGTTGAAAAACCATCCAAAAGCTTTTTGGCCATTGTAAATATTCTAGATCCTTCTGATACAATTGTGTGTGAAAGTACAACTCTTGCTCACTAGCTTGATGTGCTGATCAGTGTGTAAGTCATGTGTTTTGTAACAGTGGATTGTTTTGGTTAAGTTTATTTGCAAAATTTGCTGTGAATCTCTTGCTCTTGGGTGGATGCTTTCACATTAACTCTGCTAACTGCCAGCAATCTGCATGATATCTCATCTTGTATGTCTTTTTTTCTGTGTTTTCTTTCCTTTCCTCTACTTGCTACTTTGCCCGTTATTAATAGGATCAGCCTATATGCACAACGAGTCGTGCCTCTGCCATGACGTCCGCTCCTATCTTCATTTTTCTGCAAGTTTTCATGTGGTGTGGATGGTCAGTTACTTTCTCTAATTTTTTGTTTTGTTCTTGGCTTAAAAAATTAGCAGACTTTTTTACTTACTAAGCATACAAAAGAAAACAGAATTAAGCCAGTCCCAAAGGCAACAATCTGGAGCAAATTACTATTGCAATATTAAGGGAAATTAAATATGAAAAAAACCCTGTCTGGAGCCTTATAAATCACAACTACAGAACACAAGGGCCTTTCCCATAGCAGATACAAAGACACGGGAACCTGTTGGGTTTATATGGTCGGCTCTTTGAGATTGCACATGTACCCAGTCAGTGTCATTCCCTTCAAAACATTTTTCCCTTATCCCTGTTAAAATGAAACAGAAGAAAGTTTTCTGCACAGAGACAAAGGTACAAAGTAATTAGAAGAGACTATCATACCTGTGAAAATAAAGCTGTACTTAGGGATAGCAAGGATGAGTGCTCTGTGTTAGAGTAAGTGTTGCTATTGAGAAGAGTAAGGAGTTTTCACTGCATTCAAATTAACACAAATGTTAATGACAGAAGGTAATAGCATGCATCAATTTGGTTAAACTACGAATTCAGTAAAATCATATTTTTGCTTTTTACTTTTTTGCAACCTAAACATATTCATTGCCTAATTGCAGCAGAAGGTGGGTTTTTTCTTCTAATGATATACATGGATACATGAAGTCTTGCATGTTGACTTAGTGCAGGCTCTGGGGTTCATAACAAAAGCCTTGGCATTTTAGACTGTGTTGCATTTAATGGTGTGCGAGTGTGCACTGCTGTGCTAGTGACATGTATGCAAGAGAACTGCTCATCTAAAGAGAATAAAATTAATGATCTTGTACCCTGGAGGGGTTTCTGATCAATATTATTACTCAGAAAACCACTAGAGGGAGATACTAACATACCTATCCAAGTAAAGCCAGCTGAGAGGCAGCAACGGAAACTTTAAAGTAATTTTTCAGAGTTAGTGTAGTAAAATATCGAAAATTATAACGATTTAGAACACTCATTTTGTCAATAATTTATATTCTCTTTATCCTTGGGGGATGGCTCAATCAATATTACTTGAACATCAGTGAAAAAAAGCCTAAATTTCTGTTTAACAGCTGTATTTGAGTAATTTTGAAGTTTCCTGTTCTGTATTTAAATGATCTAATTTCAAGCAAACCTAGGAACTTGCACAGCCATGGCTGAAGGTTGCAAGGAAAGGTGAAAATCCCTTCCCCCAAGGCAGTGGTATTTCATATTAAAATCTAGAAGATTAACATCTCTTGTCCTTACTCATGCAATTTTCTCTGCGAGTAACCTTATTTTAATTAAAAATCTACTGTCCAATGCACATAAAGCAGCAGAGACTCACCTTGAGCTGAATTCTTTATGTCCAAAATGGTCTTTCTGCTCAAGAAGGCAAACCAAAATACTGGGAAACTCTCGAAATATAATTTTACTTGATAGACTTTTGGCAGCAGAAAGTTTTAAAGGTAATTTCATTCATCAATCTTGTTTTTAATAACTTTATGATTTTGGAAATATGTTCTCACTGGATATTAATCTGTGTAGTTTTATTAAAATCACTGAAGCCAACACAGATACAAACCAGCTGATCAGGTTCAATAATGGCAGCTTTTTTTTTCATCAAGGATAACAAAATAGTCTTTATCATCTCGTTGAATAGGTTGCTCTTACTTTATACCTGTACACTGTTTTTTTGTTTGCCATGCTTGAGAATAAAGACAAGAACTCTGCAGGTTTTTAGCCCCTTCTGGGCATGTCTTATTTTCATCAGCTCCCAGGGATGTCAGTGGGAGCTTTAAGGGGGATCAGCAGCCCAGACAGCTCTATACATCTTGATGGGATTGGCTGTATCCCTGATCTGTGTGTGGGTAGCTATACAGCTTTGACAGCTTTGTGGGATACTCCAGACAAAGGAGGGTAACACTAAATTTATGAAAGACCATGCACTGGAACTTGAAATGACTCTGGAGTAAAAGCAAAGGTGTTCTCCATGCAATATGAAGCATTTAAAATGTGTGTTTATAAAAGGTATAACTTTGAGGTGCTCAGTTTGATATCAAAGGCCAGATCAGAAGATCTTTGGCAGATATTGTTGGTTTATCCTTTTTATAGGATAAATATATATAGCACAATGGGTTCTGATAAATGATTAAGGTTTCAAGGCAAAGTTTTAGTACATTCAATACTTATAGTGTACTTTTAAAGAAGTAACAAATATGTTTATAGACTTATACCTGTATGTGTATATATATGTATTTATATTTCCATGTGTGTCTTTAAAATTTTGGACTGGCACTTCCTTCAAGGAAATGTTGATATATAACAATGAATATGTGGGTTTGATACTTAAGAATGAATATTGTTGGTTTTATAAAAGCATTCATTTCCATTCTGCAGGTGCTGGATAATTTTCATAGTGTGTGATGTTGTAAAATAACCCTCTCTAGAGTTATCACAGTAAGGCATGATGTGAAGGAGATGACATTTGAGTTTGACACTTCTCTACCTCAAGCACGCAGGGAAATTTGATGTGACTTATTAATGCAAGACATTTCTGATACACTTCTGATGAAATGAAACTGGCTAAAGAGGATTCTTTCCAATTTCTTTTCCAATTGTTTCTCTCTTCAAAGAGGAATAATATACAGAATATTATTTTGAAGACAACAAAGAGAGGACATCCCCAGCTCATCTGCTGGTTATTCAGGTTTTCTGTGTGACTAATGTAGTAGAGACTAGTGTAACGGGCTGGAACATTTCAGTGAAAGTGCTTAAAAATAGTTCAGTGTCTAACTGCACTGGCAGAGGTAAAGATGAGATGAGGTAAAGATAAGATAAGGTAAAGATAAGATAAAATGATGCTATGTAATTTGTTATAAGAAATTTTATAAGAAATCTCAAAAATAACATTTACAGGAAACAGTTGAGAAGTTTTCTTAAAGCTCAGGAATAGGGGAAGTGTTTTCAAAAAAGACATTTTGAAGACCATTCAAAACTTATGTTTTAGTCTGGTTCCAAATTAATGATGGGATCCCACTCATTTCCATAAAACTGTTGATTTTTTGCATTTATGTAAATCAGCATGTAATCAGACTTTCTCCTCCTTTTTTTATTTACATTTCTTGTAATTTTCACAACAGTTAAAGCACACAAAAATTACCATATGCAATGCTGGGGAGGAAAAAGTAATTTAGGTAGGATTTACTGTACCTTCTTTGCCAGTACTATTTTTGTCTTGGCTTAGGACACAAAAGAATAACTGATTCCAGAGAGAATATTTAGAAATTGTTCTTGGCAGAACTGCTGGCTTACCGCTGTAAATTGGTCTACAAACCTCAGAAATTCAACGTGACTTTGATCGATATGAATTTAAAATCTCACCAACCTTGGAATATGTGTATAAACCTTATATACTTTTGTCTAGTATAGTTAAACTTTGTCATTCATAATAAGAAGATACCTCTCCTTCATGAGGCTTCCAAGACATTCTCCACCCTTGTGAAGTTGTGAATCCTTTAAAAACTTTTCTATGTAGTCTTAGGGAGAGAAAAATGATACTACAATATTTTTTTTCAATCCAATAGGAATATTACATAGTATAACTGTTGAATGTAAAAGCAGTGCTCATCATAAATTGTGATGTAGTTTAAAAAAAAGAATCTCAAAAAGCAAATAGAAATGGGCAGCTGGGATTTGTTTCAAGTACATATAGTAGTAGGATTAATTCATCAACATAATTTACCCAATATTTGGTCTAATGAAGAGGTGACATGAAAGCTGAGTACTGTGTAATTCTGTATGTGGAGGTCCACCTATTCTGTATCCGTAATGGATGCCTTTTTCACTGTAATGATATTTTTCCCTTCCTATTATGCACAATTTTGTTTAAGACCTTCAATTTACTTCTTTCTTACTCTCCCGACATCTCCCCTCTGCTGGAAAATTTTAGACCTTATGCTTTACTTTAGACTATTTCTTCAAAGATGACTGTTCTAAATAATTTCAGTGATAAGAATCTTAAATACCAAGAGGTAACACTAAGTACTCTTCATTGAATTCATGTGAGAAGAAACCGTTACTGATAATTCTGTTTCTGATGGTACTCACTGTGCGGAAGATGCAAAATGGTTATTTTTAGGTGCTTTGAATAGAAATAAAGTTACATGACAAGACACAATGCAGATGTAAAAAGTGACAGAGCCAAAATAAATAAACCAGAAAGTTCAGTGCATCTTCAAATCTTAGCATCCTACTCCAAATGTGGTGCAGCAGAGTTCACTTATGACTTACTTGTTGACCGGAAACCTTAGGAATTTTGAACTTGTAGAGTGCAACCAACTGAAAAAAAAAAAGCCTGAGCCAAAATTATAGAACTAAATTACAAACCTAACAGATAGCAGAGAAATGTCTGGAAATGGCTACTATTGATAAAGAATGGCAGGTAACGTGAGCTATTTGCTTTAGGACAGAATTAATGTTTTTTTTCTTCTTTTTTTTTCTGAAGAATGTGAATGCTCTTTTTGGGTTGGATTTTTTTTTCCTTTTACTTCCAAGTTTCTAAGGGAGACTGTTGGTGAATGCTATAATTCCTGATGACGCATTGAGTCTAATTTGTCTGCTTTATCTGATTTTCCATATATTTATTCCAAACTGATTCTGATTCCTCTGACCTCTCTGCCTTAAAGAATGCATTGTGCGTGGTGGGAATCTCACTAAAGTCTTCACCCCTTAAAACTGACACAAAGAGCCCACTGAAGTCCTTTGCTATGCCCTGTAATCCCCAAGTCAGTCCTCTCTTTACACCTCTGTTACCAAGCAGTTGCCCTAACTCCGTATTTGGCTTTGTTCTTTTGATTTAGTCAAAACTTTCTACTATCATTTTCAGCATATTTTGTAGGGAGGTTATAAAAATTCTTTATCAGCCCTCCTAATTTCCTGTTTATATCTAATCTGCCATTTCTATGTGCTTTCCTGTTCTTGGCCATTTCAGTAAACTAGATTTCTTAAATTCTGACCTTTTCCCTATGACAGTGTACTTAATTTCCCTACTGATTCATGCATGGGTGTTTCTTTGGGGTTTTGGGTTTGTTTTGGTTTTTTTTTGTCTGTGTGTGGAGGGGGAGGTTGGTGTTTTTTCAATTGTTTTGGCATTAGATTTTTAGGGGAGGGGGGTGGTGGTTGTAATTGTGGCATTCATTTTACCTTGGTATCTAATGCAATATTTCTAAATATTCTTCTGGATCCTTGTGAGGGACTTGCTTTTTGAGACGCTTCTAGGTGTTTTTTTTCCTGCTTTCTGGTTTTTGTTTGTTTGCTTGGGGTTTTTTTTCGTTTTCTTGGTTTTGGGGTTGTGGGGTTTTTTAACTGCTTTTGGTAATTTTCACATAGTTCCCTTTCTTGAAATTGGTATCGTTTGGATTTGGTTGGTCTGATCTCTCACACAACAATGCTAAATCCTATTATGTTGTGGTCTACAGAGCTACTGGAGCTATACTAGAGCTGTACAGAGCAGCCCTCTACTAATAATTTTGAAGAGGGCTCCATGCACCACTAAAGATTCAAAGACTATTTGTTCCAAAAGGCAGTCATTTATCCAAAAATGTGATCTCTACATCTCTTTTTGATAAGGCATTGATCCAGTCTATATATGGCTTTTCTAATCTCACATAACGTTTCCTGATTGATATTGTCACTTTGATCAGATGGTCAGCAGAGCAGTCTTAGTGTTGAGTTTTTATAATTAGACTCTGAAATTTCTTACCCACAGAGATTCCATCACACTTTCCTTTTCCTGTTATACTTTAATGCTTTTACACTTTATATTATCCTTTACATACTACCCTTCTGCTGTATGTCCTACACTGTTGTTCTTACAAAGTTGTCTGCCTGACAATGCAATGTCTTACTGATTATTCTCCTTCCACCAGGTTTCTGATATGTGTATTATTTTGGGATGATTCACTGATGACTTGTCTTCATTCCCTCATCTTAATGTTCCTAGCATTGGTGTAGAAGCACTTGAAAGTTTTGCTTAAGGATGTGCCAATAAATTAAAGGTGTTTTAATGACCCTTCCTTATTTATCCTAATTGTACTTTTTATCCCTCTCCCTCCAGCCTTTTCTGAGGCACATTGAATATTAGTTATGTCTGCTTCATTGGCATGTCAGTCTGAACCAGGACCTGTTCCATGCATGTTGGCTTTCCTCAGCTTTTTGTTCTAAAGTCTTTTTAATTTCTGTGCCAGCAGCTGGGGTCTGTTACTGTTAAGGTGCAATCTGTCCTTCTCTGCACATGTTCCTCCTATTCAAGTGGTTTCCCCAGTTCCTGATATACCTAAGTCTCTTCCCACCTACACTGTTGTCTTGTCCTTGGAGGCTTGGGATCTCCTGGAAAACGGAAAGTGTCTTTTTATACTATGGGTACAGAATACAGTGAAAACAAGATGAAGACCAAATATTTTCAGCCTTCAGAGCAACCCATGAATCTCAGTCTCAGTGGACAGAGCAGTGCAGGGGATGGGTGGAACATTGTCCTGCTGTTTCAGGCAGCTAAACATAGATTGTGTCAGTCCTGAGAAACAAGGTGTAAAGATGTTACAGACTCCAGAGCAGGTATCAAATGTATTACAGCCAGACTAATGACTAAGTCCATGATGTGAAAGACATTATGCATTATAGGCAAAGTGGGACCAAGGAACAGCAATTAAAGGTAAAGAGGAATGGGGAAAAGAGGTTTGATTGCTGTGTGGCATAATGAATAGTTAGGTCCACTGATGCGTGACAGAGTAGTTGCAGCTCAGAGTGAGCCCTCAAACTGGAGGGTCCTCTCTACAGACTGCATCAAATGTACAAAAAGCCAATAGAAAATTTGGTTCTCATAGTTGAATACAGCATCAGAGACAGAGAAAGGATTTTCATTCTCTTTGATCATATCTTTACCTGCAGAGCATATTCGTTTTAATGCATGATCATGTTGATGAAATGGACATGAACAAATTCTGCTATTTGTTTTCTTATCTTGAAAAGTTATCTGTACTGCCATATTTCCTCACAATAAAGTGATACTCAAAATCTCCAAATTGATGCAATTTTAAGGAATATAGATGTGGTTTACTGGGCCCTCCATGTATATCCCACAGCATTTCTTGTTTGATTGTGTAAATATCCCATCTAGTTCATAAGTGGCTGCAGTAAGCCTTGTAAGTATTTATTCCTCCCATACTTATAGTTAATGTAGTAATGCCACTCTGTACCAAAAATCAGAAAACTTCCAGGAATTATTTTGCTGTTATTTTAGGCAAAATAAAGTATGTAAGACCAAAAAGGATGCCTCAAGGATAGTTCAAAATTGTTGAAGTCTAAAATGTAGATTACTTCTCAGTAAATTTAATTGTAGTTAATTTTAAATGATTTCTTCTTTTCTTGTCAACAGGAAGATTCGGCCGACTGCGGTGGTGTCTCTGGTCTGAGTCCATCACTGTGGTCTATGGTAGGAATTCAGTTGGTCCTGCTTTGGCTGTTATCTGGCAGCAGACACTGCCAGTTATGACCTTGCTAAACCAAAACCTGCATAAGTTAATCAAGACCCGGCCAAAACGATAGCCTCAGTTTCATTTTAAAAGGGGTCAGCTATTCAGGCAGCAGCAGAACAGCAGTGCTCGTGTCTGCTTATCACTCGTTGTGAGACTCATAAAGGCACCCGCGGTGGCTGCATGTTGGAGTGTCGGATCCTTAAACGTGTGTGAATGCTGCATCGTCTATGCCATCCGAACAGAATTCTGTACGTGCTTCATTGGGGAATCTAAAATCATTATTTTTCTTCATTTGTTTGTTGTTGTAATCTTGATTACTTCATGTAAAAGGGCTCCCCTGACAATAGCTTATGTATATGATTTTCAGTTCTTTTAAGCTTTGGATATCTTGAAGATCTATATTCTTTTACATGAAGAGTTATTTTAACAAAAAAGAAAAAAGAGAAAAATGAAACCGTACTCCCCAATATACATTACTAGCACCATGATTGCTGCTTTGAACATCAGTTTTGTCCAAACTAGTTGAGTAAAATGAAAATATTGACTAGTCTTCATCAGAAGTTCAGCATGATTGAAATGCTTTATGATGAGTGGTTTATTCTTCCATAGTGAATCATGTAGCCAGCTAAGTTTTGGTAGGTTGCTAAATTGTTAGTTGGAAGGAAGGAAGGAAGGAAGGAAGGAAGGAAGGAAGGAAAGAAGGAAGGAAGGAAGCTAACTTCTATTTTTAAAAATATAAAGGTGCTTGAGAGTTTAGCTAAAAAGTCATTCTCATTTTAAACTTGGTGTCATCTTCTGTTAGAAAAACATTAATTTCAATGTAATATTCACCTCCTTTTCACACAATGCGGCTATATATAAAGCTAGTCGAATCCTTCAAAGGCTCAAACAAAAATACTTGTGAATAAAAAATGTCTTTGTGATATTTGAACGCTGATTTCCAAGGGTATTTTGCATGATGATGATGCTATGTTATTGTTTTTCAGTTTGCTTTCTTTGATGGTAGAGTATAGTCCATTGAAAAGGTAACTGAGTGATTCTTTTTTTGTGTGAGAAACTGAACATTGCAATGTGTTGCAATCAAATAATATTAAATTATATTATGAAGCAGAGCTCTGAATATACTGTGCAATGAAAAAGCTGAGAAAATTGGGTAAATTTAGCTATCGTAACAAAAGGGTTGAGTTGGATTTTTTACAGAATAACAATCTCACATGAAAATCTGTGTACAGATATTTTAAGTATATAAAAATCAGATTTAACACATTTATTTTTGGAAGTATTTGTTCTCTACTGTTCATATCAGGTTCCCCCTTTCTTTCCTTCATTTAAAAACACCCATAATATTAAAACTTCTACTGTTGCTATTTATTATAGAAAATAGCATACTTAACAGCAAAATGTCCTGGTTGCTGAGATTAGAAAAAATCTAAACAAACGGGGAGCCTTGAATCTGTATGTATGCACATTGATACTTGATTGTGAATAATAATTTTAGAAGTTGTTTTTATGCAATCTCATTGGTGATACAGATTGGTGCAGTAAATTACAATATTACAGTGTAGCATAGTGTTGATGCAAAATATGATTTGCGCTTTTTTTCTAGTTTTCAGAACTAAACAGTATTGCAAGACAGCTAAACCAATGAATGTGCAACTCTGCTGGTATTGTACAATTCTGCTAACAACTGCAATATGCAAATATTAACATGGCACAATACACTAGCTCTTTAAAAAAATAAGAAAATGCAAAGCATTGGTATGTATATGCTGGCAACTGATTGATATAGTTTTGATCATGCCAGAAGCTTAGAGAAATAATTGGGCATGCATTAATATCCTATGAAAACTGAAGAAGCTACTCAAAGCCATGGCATGGCTTAAAAGATCAGATGTCTACTGTGGTTGTACACATGGCTGGTTCGTTGTATTTCTCATGTACCTTGGCTCCAGCTACATATTTTCTCATGTTTGGGAATATAGTGAGTGAAAAAATAAAACCTGATCTTTTGTTTAATGATCAGATTTAGCTTTTTAAAAAATATCTCTAGTAAAGACATGGGGTTAAAAGTACAATTAATTGTGTTGGATGACTTCAGGTCCTGCTCAGGGAAGGTGAGCTAATTTTGATAATACGGGTGAAGATAATCTTGAAGCTCTTCCTTCCAGTCACATTACTGCACTTCACTTCACCCTATCACTAGTTACCACCTGATAAAAAAATGGTTTGAGTCTTTTTAATGCTGAGACTCCATCCTATATTTTTGCTTAACATGGTCAATTCAAATTTTATGGAACAAGTGTTGTAAGATTAGGGCCATACTTACTAAACCCATAGCTTTTATTCTAAGATTGCTTAAAATACATGTTAGTTTGCATTTTGCTCTTTTAATCTCCTTAAAGTTTATTAGTATATTAAATTCTCTATAGTTTTCACTTAGCTTGCCAAAAGAAACCCTTCATGGAAAAGTTACATTGCTTAACATTTCAGAACAATTTGCTTATGCTGGTAGTCCTTATTCTGAGTTACCTAATAAACATTTGATTAGAGTCTGTAGGCAGAAAGAAAGACAGCACAAAGCCATGCTGCCACAGAAAACAACCATGGCTTTTGCTCGCATCCCACTTGCCTTAGAGTGCTCAAATTCAAAAGGAGGGAGAAGCCCATGCCATGCAGATGCATTGGCCTTCTTGGGTTAGCCAAAGAGGGAAATACTCTTTGTTCGTCTCCTCTGCCGCTCTGTATGACCCAAAGAAATATGTTTCTGTATAAACACTCAGCCTTCCAGCCTTTATACCCGTCTGATAGAAAACTCAAGATCTGGCCCTCCCAGAAGGGCTTAGTACCGTCCCCATAGAATGCAATACTTTACAGAGGAAAAAATGAAATGTTGGCTTCTTTTTGAAGAAACCAATATATATTTTGATTATATACAAGTGATGGTCAAGATTTTTTAAAATGTGCTACCTGGATAGCTGCAAATTACAAAATACAGATAGAAAATGCAGTGTCAACTTTAGCTATCCCAAAATGTGAATACCAGTCTGTTAGAAATAACTTCCATGAATAAATACATATTCTCATACAGAAGAACATCCTTATTCTCACATAATGCATAATAGTCATCTTCTCTTGTCTGTGAGAGAAGAAACTTGATCCTAGGCTTTAAATTGAGACATTTTCAAATTACAATATGTTGTAAAAAGGTGGGGTTTTTTTAAAGCCAGATAAAACGCTGTTTTGATATTTGCTCAAATCCTTTAAATAGTACTAAGGGAACTGTTGGGACTGTTTCAGTTTACACAGAAGTCATGCAGCCTGTCGTATGTCCAACAAATAACCACCATTAAAGTTGTTACAGCATGTTACTGTGCAAAACATGATCTGAGGACTTAACATGAAAGGTTTCTTTCTAGTTTTTCATTTAAACAACCAGCATTACTGCCAAAACAGACCGTGGTCCATATTTGTAACAAGTTTTTAACATAACATAACAGGTTTGATTGACAAGATTTTTAGGTCCTGTACCTTTAAGACTTTAGTATGATCTTTTTCATGTTTCTAATGCTTGAGGCTTTACTGCTTAACTTGACGAAAAACCAGTGTCGCTGCCATTTGTAAGTTTTCCTATAATATTCCTTTTACTAACTTAAAAACTGGCCTTACTGGGTTCAAATAGGCAGTATCCCTTTTAAGTGACCTTTGCAACCCAAGTGTTACTTGCTGTGGTTGAGAGTTTTTCGGTGTCACTGAAGAGACATTAAGACGTTTTGTTCCCATTAACACTTAAGCTCAGAAAACGTGCTTAGTATGTCTTAATTTCAAAACACCACCTCAGTCCCACTGGTCCTAAAAATTCAGATACCAGCACGCTGGTTATTAAGAAGTATATTAATGCCTACAAGGCACTGCAATGCACTCGGGTGTTTTTGGAATGACAAGTGAAGGTGAAATCTTAATAACTCCTTCCTTAGGATAAATTTTACCCTAGCTTCATCAGACATCCAAGCCTTTAACAAAGGCCAGATTTGTTGGGTTTTGTTTTCATACCACAATGTTAATATTGTTAATACTCATTGTACACTACTGTAAAAAGATTAAAACAAAGTGTCTGAAAACAATTCAAGAGTTTTGAAAAGTTAGCCTCACCCTCTTCCCAGCTACTTGCGTCTGTCCTGTTTATGGTTTAAAAGAAAAACATCATCTTGAAGAAATAATTTCACTGAGGCTAAAGGGATACTGTCTTGTTCAGATGCCATGAAATTGCGATTGTGATCTGACAAAGCTGTCTTCTCTTCTTGTGTTGTACGGAATGTCTGGATCATGCTTTCTGGGATATTTTTATTGAAATGCTCAGTGTGCGTTTCTGCAAAAAAAGGCTTGTTTGCTCTTACAAGGCAAGCAGGTCTTTCTCCCTTTTCTTGTGTTCTCTTGACAC
Organism: Nyctibius grandis; assembly: GCF_013368605.1. Lineage (NCBI taxonomy): Eukaryota > Metazoa > Chordata > Aves > Nyctibiiformes > Nyctibiidae > Nyctibius > Nyctibius grandis. The sequence goes on from NC_090662.1 coordinate 12,046,609, forward strand.
TTTTGTGGAACTTGAGAAGCCTGGAAAAATAATTTTTTGTAAAAATTTGTACAATAATGTTATAAAAAGTTTATAATCCTAGAACTGTTGTGTTAATTCTTGTGCAAAAACAGTATATTCAGAATAAAAGTTTATCATTTAAAATCAACAACTACTTTGATTGTTCATTTTGTATAATAAAAACATGTAAATAAGGGACTACATATTTTGCTATATAATACTTCTGAGTTTGCTATATAACTGCACCCAAGTGTCTGAAAGAGAGAGATTTTTCCAGTGTGGAGACAGTGACTTAACACACTTCTTACTGGGGTTCAAAGGAGGATGTGCAGCAGATCCTCATTTCTCCTTCATTTGTGGCTGTGAAAATTTCAAAAAAGTGAAAAAATAAATGAAACCAATAAAAACTGAGTCTGTAAGGCACTCAGTGAAATAATAGTCTGCAAAGCATCTGAAGTAGCCCTGTTGTTCTGAAACAATTGTTTTTGGAAGGATTATAATTTACTAACTTGTAAACATTGATGAAGTCCAAGGGTTCATTCCCACGGAGAAGCAAAATAAAATCAGATGGCTCGGATGGGTGCTGCCCAAGTTGTTGCCCGACCTCTGACAAAGATTGCTGCGTGATTTATGAATCAGCTTCTGTACTGCTGCCGTTCTCAGCTAAGCATTAAATTCAAAGTGGATCTGTGTACCTAAACAGGCTTGAGACGTTCAGGAGCTGCTTCACTGTATTTTCAGACTTACTGTGGTGGCACTGGCAATCTCTGTCAGAAGGGCAGGGCAGACGGCTGCAAGTGGTAACTGATTTAGAAGCCTTATTTTAATCCTTGGCTGCATTCGTGTCAAAACCCAAAGAGAATGGCAGTTGTAAACTACTGCAGGGTGTACTGAATCCCCAAGGAGTCAGATAAGAGAGTAAGAAATCTAACGCAGATTCTAATGCTGCAAAGTAACTGATCGCCCATGTGGAAATGCTAAAAGGCAGCACATGACATTGCACATCAACATCCAGAGATTACTGGCCTCAACTAGATTACACATTGCCGCCTAACTACATGATTACCCCACAGGCTGAACTCATTGTATCATGTTTTCTGTATGCTGACTGCCATTGAGTTGTAGAAATAAATAAAACCCAAAAATCCCTTCCTGGTACACATTTAATTTAAATTCTGTGTTACAATACACTATTCATTAAGTACCAGGAGCCGACACTCTTGGAAGACACAGGGTTTCTTCCCCCACTTCTGGAACTTACAAACATCTTTGGCTCCACCAGTTCGATTTGGGAATCGCTGCACTGCAGATAGATATTCTATACTAGACCCTGGTGCAAATCAAGCCAGAATACACCTGGCCTGTCATATCATATTATTTTGAGAGATGACCCCACATTGTCCATCTACAAAAATCAAGAAGTGATAAAATGCTGGTGTTATAAAAGCCCTTCACTGTCACATCTATTAGCCCAGGGCTCCTTGTAACGCTCGACTGAACAAAATGCACACCCTAAATAGTACAACATTTTTCTGCCTGTTGCAAGACATTGAAACTAATGTTTCCCTTTCCCAGGGGCTATTAGGAGCTTTTGTTCCCAAAGTGTGTATGGGGGAGGAGGGAAGGAAAATTAGACTTCTCCAGGAGAATTACTTTATCTCAATTCTAACTGTATTTCTTCTAAATGTTTTCTATATATATTTCTCAATTTTCCTGATTGAGAATATCACATTCCCAGAAGCTGACTGTTCCTTTTGAAACCTTGTTCAGGAACCCAGAAGCCTTTTAGTAAAGGCTCCCCTTTTAATAGAACACCCGCACCTCTGTTTCTCTTGGGGTTTGAATCTCTTTTATTTTGGATCTCACAAGCATTTGCTTGACTAGATCTCCAGTGTACATCCCATGTTTTGTAGAATAGATATTTGAACTTGGTAGTAAGTGTTTCCCTTGGGGAAGTAGTAAACATGTTTGTGATTTGTCTCACCTGACTGTAGTTGTCTGCAATTAGTCATGAAGTCACTCTGCAGCAAAAAGGGATTAGGAGCTTGCTGTGCAAGCCGCAGGTCCTGCCCAGGCTTTGACCACCTGCCTTAATGATCAGAAATTGGATTCCTAAAAAAGATTTTTCTGCTACTGTTTTAGTGGTATGCCTTTCAAAGAGAGGAATTATCACATTAAGTGAAATCTGCATCTGTTATTTTATCCATTACTTTCATGTTTGTTTTTTCATGGGCTTTTAGTGCTGCTGGTTTCTGACAGCTGTTTTGAGAAAGGAAATATAAAATATAGGACTTCAGTAGTATTCACTCTTCCTTTTCAAGAAAATCTTTCAATTATTTTTTTCAGTCACTGAATTAGTTATTTCATAAACAAAATAAAACGTGTGGAATTGGGAATGGAAGCTTTTTCAGAATTTCCATTTTAACTTTTGTTGCTTTAACCCAGACCCTTCTTGTAACCCAGACTCTTGTGATCTCAGCCTCCATTCTGCGGTTTGATTATTTAAAAATAAATTTTTGGAGCGTTGTAATACACACACACTATGGAAAGGGTAATTAACATGCTTGGAATGCTGACTAATAGTACTATGTTTTGGCATGTGTGGTTAGCATGTATTATTCTTGTAAGCTATTTTGAGAGTCCAAGCAATTAGTACTCACTATGGTAAGGGTTAGTCAGTTTGCCATGTAAGCTCTTGCATCTTCAGGAATCAATTAGCTCTAAGAGGAAATTGCAGGCAACTGAGGTTCAGCTCTGCCTGGAAAGAATACTGTAACACCTAATTTCACATGGCCTGGAAATTAGCATCATTCTCCTGTCCTGTTTACATGTAGTCTGCACAAAGGATAAAAGACTCCAGATAATGGCAGGATTTGCTTTTGACATCTTTTGGGAGTTCCAGTATGGGAAATAAAATGCATGAAAACTTTGAGAACGTGGGGTTAAATCATATGCAGTGGGATTCACTTGATGAGCACTAGGTGATTCACTGGGTGTCTGTGTCCCTACACTGATCAGTGGAGAGCCACACAATGTACTCAGTGGAGGAGGGAGAACTATTCAGATCACCAGCTGCTGGGGGTTTGATTGCAGTTGCAGTTTCACACACAACATTTCTATGGAAATTGAGGCATGAGGATGCTAGATCCAGAGAAAGACAGACCAAGCAGTGAAGATATATTAATTCAAAACTTGATTCTTCTCTTTTGCTGGATCAAGCTAGTTCCTAGGATCAAGGTCTGGGCTCAGTAAATTCCACCTAAGGGAAGACAGATGTGGAATTTAGGCTCTTAGCTACCAGGGAATGATACAGACTTAAGTCTGCTTTAACAGCCATTGCTATGCAGACAGAGGGGAAGAGATGCCAAACTCCAGGTCCTGGGAGAAGCTTGTTTTGGTGGCTGTGGTTGGAGCACAGTCTGGGCCAACACTGAATTCCTTCCAAAGCAGAGGGGAGGTAGTCGTGATGGTGAAGGGAATGTTACTCATCTTTTGCATTGTGTGCTTCCACTTAAAGTGCTTGTCTCAAAAGTGTAAGATCTGTTTCCAATCTGTCTTTAGTCTGAGAATATCTATGGGAGAGGGAATCTGAGCACTTACAAAGAGAGGCAGCAATGAAATCTGGCCTATAAGCTAGATGGCCACCTTGAATGCTCTTGCCATCAGACTGTTGAAGAAGGGTCTACACTAAGCAAGCACCTTTAAATTTTTATTTTACTTTTTTTTTAAGAAATTATTATTGCTTCATTATGGCATGAGAAGAAATGGAGAGGCAGGTAGAACTTGATCATCTAGAGAATTCTGGAAAAGTTAGGTATTTCTACCTATGTAGATGGCAGTGGTGAGCAGGATATTCAGCATCACAGCTTTGTGTGTTCGGGGTCCCAAATTTTGACTAAGTCAGATTTTAGTTCTTAGGTGTTATGATTTGGGATTCTGAAGTTAGACAATGTTTCTGGGACATTTCTGAGTATGGTATTTATGCCATTAATAACTTTTTTTCTTTGGCTGATTTTTTATATTTATGTCTAATTCCAATCTAGCAAGTCACACAGTGTCAAGCTTTAAAACACATCCTTAATTTTCAGTGAATGAAAAGTCTCCTCATCCACAAGAAAAGCAGTTGTGCTTGAACTTCAGCACTTAGTACTAGGAAGTAGGATTGAGCACCAGCTTTGGTTTTAGTAGAATATTTTATTGCTTGGAAAAATGTGTTGCTCATAGATTCAACCAAAAATTCCATATCCGCTTGTGATTATACCCAACTTTGCACAACCCTGTAGCTGAGGCAGTAGCATGGAAGAACAGTGGTGACAGATTGCTTATTTTGAGGATCAGCTGGACACTTCTTTAACTGTCAGCTCATGGTACAGATAAGAAAGTTTTCTTTTTTTGAACCTGACTTGCTGTGCAACCAGAAATATGACAGTAACACGGCCAACAGGAAAGCAGATAGGAAAATAATTTGTAGTTACAACAGCCTTCAGAGAGGGCACCTCTGGCCCCACAGCAGTGGCTGCTGCTCTCCCTGGGGTGTATCGGCCAGGCTAAGGCGATTGCGGGCAATGGCAGCACTGCCTGGTGATTCTCTGGGAGTGAGGGGAAGAGCTGTACACCTAAATGAAGCAAACTGGTGTATCTGTCTCTCTGTGTCCCTCTATTAACAGCAGGGAATTCAATGAGCTACGTCATATCTGAGTTTTCAGATGCCTAAAATTTCATCGAGAAAAATTGCAAGTCAGAGAGAATAGCTTTCAATTGCTTCCACACCCTTTGGGGAATGTAGGTGTTAAACTAAGGTTTTGAGGTATTAAGATTTTTTGGGGAAGTATGCCTGTGGACGTAAATATTTTTATGCCTTTTAGATACTACCCATGAGCTTCTAACAACGTGCTGGTATGCTTTGCTTTCACAAGGTCAAACAGCCCTGCTGTGCTTTTCTGTGGCACATGACACGAGTAAAACTGTGCTTTAAAGCAGCCTGTATGTAAGACTGCCTTTGCAGAGCGTGAAGGAGAACCTACAGTGTGATAATTGATTTTTTAGAATCTGTAGTTGAGTGAAATGTCTTAAATAGAAACTGGCCTTGTTCTGAATGAAAACTGATACTGGGCACTGCACAGATAGGCACCTTTATTGTTTCCATAAATGGTTGTCTCATGTAAATAGATATTCTGTTACTAGAGGTTTGGGTTTTTTTTTTTAATAGCTTAAATAGCCATTTAAAAATTACAGAATAGTGTGGATTGTATATTTTATAGCTCAACTGTATTCACCTTGCTGTAACTAAGACCCTGAACTGCCTTCACCGTAGCTGAGGCTTTTGCCTGCAATTTATAATTCAGCTGGCTTACACAGCCCTGTGGATCCCAGAATCAAGTTCCGTAACAGTGCAGATGATGATGACGATGGTAACAGTAGAATAGTTTTGGTGGGGTTTTTTCCCACTAAACCCAACCAACCAACCAAAACACCCAGATTATAAATCCTTTAAAAAAAAAAAACAAAAAATGCGTGATTGAATTGATTGCCATTAGGAAACAATATTTTTCCTTGCTTCATGTTAGTATCTTTCTGCACTGTGGGTTTTTTTTTTTCAAAGTTTATAACATGTGTGTAATGAACCTGTATAGAAAATAAAGCCAAGCTAGTTCATTTTTAAGTGCAGCATGGAATGAGTGCTATACTGGACATAACCTTTCTCCAATAGATACAGAATCTCTTATTAAAATGATAGGGAATTTAATAGCTATACTTTTATAGGTTATCAGACATACTTAGCTTTAATTCTTAGTAAAATTAAATTCACATTTGCTGAACCAAATAGCTAATTTCAATTCTGAGCAAATTGAAAATGCAAAGTGGTTCGATCAGTAGTGTATCAGTGAGGTTGTATTTAAATTGTAGGCAGATACTCGGTTTCTTACTACAATGTTGCTCATGACAGATGAACTCTCCACTTAAAACTTAAAGATCTGTTTGTCTAAAGTTAAGAACTTAAAATTGTCCTGTACTGTTTTTTTTTCTGACACTGTTATGCATCGTAATGTACTTAAGGAAGAGTCTGGATTTTCAAGACTTGCAAACATTTGCCTCTCAGAGCAGAAACTGGAAGAGGAGATTGAAAGATTAGCCACTTCTGAAAAGCAGACATATTTTATTAAGGAAAGTATGCTCTTTGGGGGAATCTTAACCAGCCTAGAAAAGATAGTTGCTCTTTCTCTAGGCTAATGGCAACAAGAAGCTTGAAACCAGTGAGCCATATAAGAATGGAAAGCTGTGAGATGCCAGACTCCGTATGGATGATGCGTAGAGTGCAGTGCACAAGCTGAGACTCTTTGAAGTCCATGCTGCTATCCAGTGAGGTTGGTATCCACACTGTTCCCATCTCATCATTTAGGACAGTGATGATTGTTCTTTGCTATCCGCATATCTGACTCATTTCTCCTCCCTCCTAGCCCATGCAGGCTGCTAGCAGTCTTCGACCCCTGTCCTCAGCAGTGCAACTACGGTGGTGCTGCTTGCAGTGACTGCAGGCATCTTTCAAACATTTCTACACACGAGCACACAGCAGAACTAGCCTCAGTCTCTGTGTTTGATCGCATTACTCACCATTGGTCAGAGGGAAACCTGACAGATGAAATTCATAATTAAAGCCACAGAAAATAAAATAAAATTTGAAAAGTATGTCTAGAGTGTCTGGATGTAGTTTTGCGTGGAGTAATATAATCTTTGGCAGTGCCAGGCAATTGCCTTTTGGAAACATTGGGTGGCCTGAAATTAATTTATTTAGCTTTTGCTTATGTAAAAATGCTCAACTTCATGACAACATCTGTTAAGAACCCAGAGGTTATAGATGTCCAACTTGCATTTATATGAAATAGAACCAGATGCAGCTGTTGGGAAACAGACTATAAAATCATGTGAATATTTTTTAAGTGACTTCACTGATATTTTGTCTCATGTTTTCTTACGATTCATGATTAATATTTTCAAAGGTGATTTATCTTTCATCTTGGGTTCCACTATTGTTGACCTAACCTTAAAAGATGATAGAGCTTGAGAAGAAAAAAATGTTTGCTGAATGTAATATTTTTTATATATTTCAATTACTAAAACATGAATTAAAGTCTGTACAGCTATAAATTATGGATATTAGAATAAAATTATGTGTTCTTTATTTTTTTCTTTTTTCTCCCAAGCAGAACAAAGCTGAATAATTCTTGTCTTTTTATTATACTGCTGTGGATGATAGCACTATGCCGAGTGGATTAACAACACATTGTCCTTTTGACTCGGCAACTGTGATTGACAGAGGTAGAATATATGCAGCGAGATCTCTCTCTACCTCTTTTGTATTACCAATAGTAGGTTATAACAAATAAAGGACAGAAGCCTTATCTTCATTTCTGGTTGTGGAAATTCAAGAAACATTTGTTCTGAAAATAGAAATGGTATTTATGGAAAAGCTTTCTGAGGTTTCTAGTAGTACCATCTGGTTGCTCCACCAAACAATTGTTGCAGTCAATTGTCTGAAAACCATAGAACTGAAGCACTTGCTTTAAATTTAGCACTTGTTTCACCGTATTTCTGGGGGGAACATTGCACATTCATAAAGCCAAGTATATGTTTAAATACTCTCACAGAATAAAAGTATTTCTGTTATACTCCTGTTCAAAGATACTTTATGCTTGAGCTATCACTGCTAATTTTGTCTTTTACTATTTTGGTGTTGCATATATTCATGCTTTTTAAAAAAAAAAGATTAAAAATGCCATTTTCGAGAGTGATACCTTAAAATCTCAACATGAGCTATTGCAATTTTTCTCATGCCAAAAAAGGAAAAAAAAAGAGGAAAAAAGTGTTCTGTCTATGAGAATTTTTGAAGTTATTTCAACAAATGGCAAAATTATCAGTAAACTCCTGTTTGAACCACTATGACATCTCAGGACTTTTGTGACACTTAGTGACACATCAAGCCTTCACAGGGAAATGAAATAACTACCAAAAAGTGTCATGAAACATTGTGAGCTTTGTTCTTTGTAAGAATTCCATATCCCTTTTAAAAAGATTGTAAAGAAAATATTCCAGCCATATTCCTGCCTCTTTGCAAAGCAAATCTTTTGTCTCTAATATGTCTGAGGAAATAAATGTATTTCAGTTTGCATGAAGCACGGAGGTGTGATGTAATCCACAAATGAAGGCTGATAAATAATTTGTGAAATTGGAATGCAGCATAAGGAAAGCTGATGATGTATCTAACAACTCCACTGTGAAGCCAGGCTCTTTCCGAACAGCTCAGTCAAGTTTGTGAATTGCTAGGTAAAGGCTATGAAATAACTCTTCCAGTTTGTTTTTAGAAAAGGGTCTGTCATACACCTGCACTTCTTAACATTTCAGATATAATAAAGCCTGTGAAGCTAAGCCACAGGTGAAGGTCTGTTCCACTCTGCATGAGCCCATTGATGGCTTCTGGGTGTGCACTCTTGGAGCCTGCTCACCCAACGCATTGCACTGCTGAGAGGGGCCTTGGGTGAGCAGAGCTGCTGGTCCCACTCCTCGGCCTTCGCACCTCAGCCATAGCCATGGGCGTTCAATGAGCAGCGTAAGGGACACCTGGGCTTTATGGCATATTGCATCCACACTGACAACTCATAATTGTTTTCCAGTTCTACAAAAGCGGTTGAAGTCTTTTCTTAAGAGTATTTCTCTGTTGCATCAACTAGATCAAAACTAGATATAAATAGAGTTGATCTCTAGTTTATTTATATTTTGGGGGAGGGGAAAGAAGTCAGTATTTCCATTAGATAACGTCATGTTCAGTGTTGAGTTCACTTCCTCAAAAAAAGAGTAAGCAGTTCTCATGGGGAAAAGGAAAAATTTGATTTCTCAGATCCTCCAGGTTTTTATCGAATTATCAAAAACCCCAAAGTAAAGGCTTATGTTTTATTTTCATACATATGCAAAGAAGGTAAATACCCCAGAAATCTAATAGTCTGTAAAGCTTAGGACACATTCAGATGGTGTGAAAGAATAACTGGAATGACCTCTAGTCCCTCAGCTCTCGGGAGCTGCGGGAGAAGCTTGAAAGGATAGATGTGGAGTCTGTTGTTTAAGAGCACCAGCAGATCTTCTTGGAGTTATCAACAGATCATGGTATCAAAGTTATTCCATGTCATGCCCTAAAATGTGGGTCTGACCCCCACCTCCATACCAGCGAAGACAATTCTGCTTCTGAAATGTAAACTATCACATTCATAAATAAGCAATTTATGGTGTTAAACTGCTGTTGGAAAGACTCACTGCAGGCTAATACCAGGCATAATTGTTTTAATGACAGTTAATCAGCTGAAAAAAAATTGATTAAACTTGAAAACCTGTTTGGACCTTTCTTTTCTATTGTCTACGCAAATTGGTAGGTCCAGTTATCTAGGCTAAATTCATTCTTATACTGAGTCGTGCAGTACTTTAATCCAATAATAGCAAAATGGTTTTTATAAAAAATTTATCAGGTAGGTTTGAGATTCTCTTTTGTTCAGTAACTTTGTTTCTTTGCTTTTAAAGTCCAATTTCTTCCTATTTTTAAATGAAGAAAAGTTTATTAAAAAAAGAAAGCTGAGCTTCTCACACCCCAGGTGCAGGTTTTTAAACTGAGGAATATTGAGAGACTCCTGGTAGAAAAAGACAAAAATTGGCAAAGTTGTTTCAAGGAGGAGGGGTTTCTTTTCTTTTTTTTTCTTTTTTGTCTTTCATGCACCTGCACATTTTACAGTTTTTTAAACAGCTGTGTTTGGTAGTGTAAGTGTTGCCTGTCACAAAAACATATGCCCCGGCAATCACAAGAAACTGTAAGCTGTTCGGTGACTCATGAAGTTTCTCAGAACACTTTTCAGGCAAATAAATTAGTATATTTCATAACCACAGAGCAGCATTTACAATCAGTGCTAGAAAGATGAATGTGGGGTAATGCAAGACATATGTGACTTTCTATTGGAGGCTTTTTTTTTTTTCTGTGAGACCTATGAAAATGGATTAATGATAGAATTTTCTTACTCTAGTCCATGTTGAAACTCAATATCTGCCTTGCCCTCTATTCAAAATCATAGGCGTAAAGTGTACAGAGGCTTTGCTTAAAGTGCAAGGAAGATACAAATATGAGACGGAAACAAATATTTCATAACAATATGTAAATAAATAATGAATCTATGAGATCAGTATCTTGCAAACTTAGGGCACATGAGCATCTCGTGTGAGCAGTACTGCTGACTTCGGTGGAAAGCTCGTGTGACTTGTTGAATTATCTAAACAAGAATTCTTGCATTAGACACAGGAATAGCTTTAAAGTATATAATTTGCTTCTTCCTCTTTGAGGAATGCATGCTCTTGCATAAGAGAAATTGAGACTGGATTTAAGGTCAGGGCATTCCCCCTTCTTAAAAGTTCATGCACTGAAATATTATTATTAGTAATAATAATAATAATAGAAAATCTTATTTGTTTTACAAACTTCCAAGATCACTGCTCCAAGTTCAGATACCTGCATTTCATCATTCCTTTGGTAGTTATTCCTTTGCATTTCCTTGTAAATGCCAGAGCTATGTAAAATGTGTCATCAAGTATCTCATCAGTTTGGAGATGCAGTGTTTTAAACATGTTTGCTGATGTTTCTGCTTATGGTGAAATAGCAGAGTAAAAGTGTTCATACTCAACGTGGGAGCTTCATTGTGTCTTCTCTCTTCTTGCAGAAGTCACCAAAGATCAGGATGAGCTTTGCTTCTCACTGTTTCCACCACACACTAGAGCAGAAGGGCCATTCTCTGTTAAAAATAAAAACTAAAAGAAAACTCAAGTGCCCAAAAAACAAACCAAAAAACCCAACATGCTATTATGTTATTTAAGCCAGAAAGGACTGTGGCAACAGAGTTATGAGTCTATAATAACTTGCCTGAGCATCTTTTGAGGACAGTTACTGCCAATCTGTTAGATGATGGTCCTGATAGAAGCAACCTACCTCTTGTGGTATTTGTTGATACCTTTACCTCCCTTGTACCCTTCCTAGGCCAGGGTGTAACTTCTGCCTTTCTTGGTTAAGACCTTATTCCTGTTAGACTACTTAGAGAAGTGTTATGTAGATGGACCTTCACTTTCCCTTCCAGTCCTGTCCTGAGAATTTCTCCTGTTAACAGGGGAAAAAAGCACACATATGTATGTGGCAAAAAGTGTTTATTATCCTTGCACTAATTTAGTGCATTTGAATGCTTTTTCAGTATAATACAAATTGTTTAATCCAACTTGTACAAAATCAAAATGTTATTTTTTCTCTTCAGTTTTGGATGAGGTCTTTATCTCCTTTCTGGTTTGTATCTATGCTGACAGGTTTATGACACCGCTACTATGTTTTCCCGACTATAACAGCACAGCCAACTGCTCCTAGCAGTGGAAAACTACTGGACTTAGAAATGACAGGTGTGAGATTTGTGAATAGCTGAGCTCTCATGAGCCATTACCAATAACAACAAGTCGGTGTTTGTTAGATGCTGCTCATGTCCATAACATCAATAACTTCTGCAGTCTCATAAAACCAGCCTTTGTAATTACAGTTTTGACTGGAGTGGTTGCTGTAGTGTGTATCAGAGGACTGCTTTATGCAGATTAGAAGGGGGGGAAATTCTCCTACCTGAGGGTCACATCCCATCTGTAATCAAAATGCCACCTGTGTAGCGCAGCAGAAGAGGTCTCAGTCACTTCAGCATTCTCTTAATATAACCCAAATCACCGCAGGGCTGCAGTAGGTCAGAAGCAGTTAGTTTGGGGCTCACAACCACAAAAATTTTTCTCTTTTAATTGTGGTTAATGGGAAGTAGGAATTCAATGGTGAGACTAGTTCAGGCAAAAAAAATCACACAGTAAAATAAATAATAAAAAAAAATCGTTGTCCTAGATTAGAGGCAGATTTCCCCAAGCCATTAGCTGTGGCTCACCACAGGCTATGGCCTTGGCTAAAGATACACCTCCAGAGTGGGACTGCATGGATAAAGCTGTTTCACCAGGCATGTAGCATCAGACAAAATCCTAATGTGGGACAATTCTGTAGTTACTTTGTGAAGTTAGAATCAAATTAAAAAATGAGGCTGGTGGATGGATCCAGCTGCGAAGGCTAAATGCAAAGCCCCTTGGATGTGGGGTACATTAGATGTAACTCTCTGCTTCACAGCCTTGATCTCATCTCTAATTACAATCAGCCTAAGGGAAGAAAACAGAGAAACCTTGTCAAAAATGGGCCAAAACACAGCCTGTGAATATACATGACCATGTTGGATAAGTGAACCTATGTAATGCAGGCGACTGGCCCAAAAGATTATAATACACTCTCTGGCTTTAAAATGTGCAGGTCACACTCTTAGTTCATATTCACAACTCATCTGGGATAAAATACATCTCTCAGAATTTGTTGGCATTTCCACATGGCTAATTATTCCTTTTTTATTTTCTCACATTTTGCATGGAAGTGTAGCTTCTCTCCAGTTTCGCATTCAGTGCTGAGACAATGAACTCCCTGCCCACAGGTCTTGCCTACTTCCATCTAACTGACGGGAGGCACGGTGCCTCCTATGTTATCTTTGTGCTGACAATATGTACAGCAATTGTAAACTACACTCAAGAAATCTTCCTAACAGCATTGTTTGGGCCTGAGGCTGAACTTAGAGTCTGCCTAAAAGATTTAAGAAGAAGAGCTGGGAGATGATATTAAAACGTTGTGGCACGGACTAAGTCCATTCACCTCTCTCAGGTATTATGAACGGAAAAGGTTAAGCAGGCAGCTCAGCTGAGTCACTTCAGATGTGTGTGGTAGGAATAAATACTTGTGGTGTGACATCCTAGTGTGAAGCTAACTTCAAGCAAACTGTAGTGTGAGTTTATGAGACCTGTGTATGTAGGACTATATTAAATATGGTCTTTAATATAAATGGACAAGGCCATACATCTGACCTACAAATTGGTACATTTATTAAAAGTCTGGGGCCGTGAGAGTTATTTTCATCTGCTGAGAATCCTGATTAGAAGCTATTCAGCCTCCACACCTTCAGCCAAAACAGTTTGCCCTGGGAAGTACAGGAGAAGAAAAAATAGATGAGGAGCGTTCACACTCTTTCTGCAATTCAGAGATGGGACAGCTATCCTGCTTGCAGGCAGGAGCTGTACAAACGTGGCTTCTCCTGCCCACAGGAGCTTGGTCAGGTAGAGAGGTCCAGGAAACCCTTTCATGTTTGTGCACGCAGTGAAAGCAGGAGCACTCTGAGAGCAAGGCTGCTGTGAGCCTGCTTCAGGCTGGGACACCACATGAGCAGACCAGCCACATCCCAGAGAGGCAGTGGGTGCAGCCTCACAAGCAGGTTTGTGTTGTTGCAAATCACCGATGTGGGCTGCTGCAAGGCAGGATTTGGAAACCAGCATCTTGGCAACTTAGCTGCTGAAGGCAGCACTCCTGGAAGTGAAAGCAAGTCACAAAATTGTGAGTGGCACCTCATTTACTCTAAGTACTTTGCTGTTGAAGTGAAAGCAAAAGAGCTGTTAATAAGGTAAATCCACCCTAACAGTTTCTGCTTTAATCCTCCAGCAGTGTCGCATGGTACCTGTATCGAGAGAGGCAGAGTCAGTCATTAAAAGTGGAAACCATCTCTCATAGGAAAACAGTGCCCATGACTCTGAGGACTGAGAGTTTATGCCAGATAGTAGAAAAGGAAAGAATTGTGAATGGGTAGGGAAAGAAAAAAAGGGTCTGACAGCTTCTCTGACAATGATCCAGGAAGAAAGAACCTCTTGGTAAAAATCTTTGTAGCCTTGTTGAAGTCCATGGTTAGCTGAGTCAGGACTTATGACTCTTATTCATCAATTTCATTTTCGAGTAACAACTCATCACTCTTTTGGTTTCTCATTTCAGATAACCAGGCTGTAAAGCCATTGAAACTTCCTATAAGCTCTAGGGGGAAAAAAAACCCAAACAGTCAATTTTTAGTGCTAGGCCATTGGGTTTCCTATGTATGTAGGTTTCTGACTGAGAAAAAGAAAGCTAAAAGGATAATTTGATTTCTCTATTGTATATTTTGAACTCAGATTGACTGTGGGCTTTTAAAATGTAAATTCAATAAACTGGTGCTTACATGCACAGTCTAGTTTACAGCCACTTCTAATGTTAACCATTTGTCCTGTAAATAATATGAAGCTGAGAAAGGTAAGTTGGGTTATGTTCAGCCATGGTATATGGACAGAGTTTTGTCTTCCGTTGCCTTGGAAAAATATCTTTTGTTAAATATATTTAGGTATCTACATCTTTGGCAAAATTGAGGCACGTAACAGAAACTCAGCCAAAGTTTTCTGAAAGTTAGAAAGGCCAAGCATTTGGTTTGATTTGAGTCATGAGTAAAGCTTAGCTCTGAATCCTATTTCTTTGCCAGGAACAATGCAAGTTTCTATTGAATTTTTAGATTTTTTTTTTAAGAAAAATATTTGCTCTAGAGTCTCTTCCGAAATTGATATTAATTGGAAAAAGTACTTTTTCATGTTTATTCTTCAAATTATTTACTTAATTAAAAGCTAAGTGAAGGAAAGTCTTGATAATCCTGAATAGTTGGTCATTAGGACTCCACATGTAGCTACACCGCTCACATGGGTGGAAGTTGCCTACAGCAGCCTTTTTACTCAAAGGCCCATATACCCAGTCCAAAGCTGATCTGAGTAGAGGACTGCAGGGTATCGTACATACCTGTAAAAGAAGATAATATAAAGCACTGAGAATCTTGTTACATTGCGATATTCATGCTTTTCAAATAATATATTGAATAAAGACAAGAGTTTGTTTTAGAAAACAAACACAGGTAAACAAAATTGAAAAAAAAAAAGAAAAAAGCCACCATCACCTTTTGCTTGATGATTCTCTCCTCCTCTAAACACATGGGGAAAATATTAACTTTTAAAAATATATGTATCAATCCCACTGCTCAGTTTCTTGGTGATAACCTTCCTTTGAAACAGCAAAACTGTGGGAATCCTGTAGCAGAGTGTCTTGAAGCAAGGGACTGGGAAGGACATGTCTCCATGGCAGGGAACAAGATCAGGGATCCCTCAGGGTCAGAGTAACTCCTGCCCAGGAGGCTAGATCACTCCTCATAGGCCCAATTTCATCCCCTTTTCTCAAGCTGAATTCATAGCTTCTATTAATATGAACATCCCCAAAGTAAAGCACTACTCAGTGTCAGGCTGTCAGATTAGGAGTCCTGTAAGATGTTCTGCAGAGCCTTCTCGCCAACAACCTGACAACACCTCTGTCAGAACAATTCTACGGAGAAAGGGGCTCTGGTTTTGTGTGAAGTACTTGGGGATTTACCTCCTTTTCTCTTGCTGTCAGCTGCTATCACAACCTATTTCTTCATGTTTGAAAACAGAAAATGAATATGCTACAGGTAATAACACTTCTGCTCTGTGAAATCAATCATAAAGGGGTATTCTGGAATGTCACATCTTGTGTAATGTAATGCTTTAATTAGAGGCCATGTCCTCAACAGTCTGCAGTCCAAAGATGTCAACTTTACCTAAAGCTTCTGATACACAGGAAAAAAAAAGAGATGGAAAATAGCAAAAATAAATAGCAGCTTTATGAGGCAGAATGAGATTGTGGTGTTAGCAGGGAACCGTGGAGCCAGGGAGGGTTAAGGGTGATGGAGATGACAGGTGTTTTATAGGATCTGAGTCTTTTTTCCCTTGAAGGGACTTCTTGTTAAAAGGCAGACATTGTACTGCTGCAGAGTTTTTATGCAAGAGATCTCGGAATGCCTGCAAAATATATGGAACATGGGTGAAGACTGATGCCATTACAAATATAACACTTACTTTCCAAGGAAAGTGCAATAAAATGGCATCTGAGATGCCATTTAACTGTTTTGACTCCTTTCTGAGATGTCTAATTCTGCCTTTTCACTGCTCAATCAGGGTTCTGGATCTCATTCAAATAGTTTGCTGTCTACAAAGAAGCTGCAGTAACACCCATACTTTTTCCTTTCATGGCTTTTTTTTTTCTTTTCTTTGCCTCTCCAACTTCTCATCTTTAAAATGGGAATTATTTTTTTTTCTTTCAAACAAATACCAAAGAAAAGCTGAACAGTCTTGCAGTACAAAAGCATGAGGTAGGATCCATCTTGCCTAACTTTGTGTGTTTATATTCTAGATGTCTGCAGTTGAGCACAATGCTCAGCTTTCTGTCTATGATGGATCAAAGATGTGTTTTTAGACACTTTCTACCTTATGTTTAGATGTCTCCTTTTAGGATGAGAGGGCATTCACCCTACCAATGCCTACTTCTGTCTACTGACTATAAGAGACAGACACACACTTTCACATTGTAGGCTTCACTGTGTGGTCAGACTAATCCCATGCCATATGCCTCATTCAGCCACAGATATGCTGTAGCATCTTTGGCAAAACATCTCATCATTTCATGTCCATTCCCCACACATAAACCACTCGTTCGTCACACAATTGTAGTGCTACCCACTGCCTGACCCTTCTATTAGACTGCAGGTTGGCCAGGGTAGATGATTGTCTTCTATTAAGTGGAATCACAATCCTGTTTGGAGCTATGAAGTGTTACATTCATTACAGTATTTTGTAATGCCATACTATTAGTTTATTAATATTTTTTAAAACACCTTGAAGAAGTGAAGTGCTGAGAATGATGCAGAGTTAAAATAATGAGAAAAAGCAAAGATAAGGGTTGTACAGAAGAGGGTGAAAGAACAGCTATTGGGGAAGTGTAGGTCAGCACTTGTGCAGTCTTGCAATCAAAGAAGTATAACCTTTAGTCCAGCTTTATGGTAAATAGCTTTAGGTCTACCTAGTGTCTGTTTCCTAAGGATCTTTATCCTTCCTCAATGGAAATGAGTGGGTGCTTAAAAAATATGAATTATTGAATTCTGTAAAGGTAGTCCAGGCAGGAAAGCTAAAACAGATTAAAAAAAGAAAAAAAAAAAAAAAAAAGAAGCAAAAAGCACAGTCCTCTGTGGTTCTGACATTTCCAAAGGTTTGGAATTCATTAAGATAACAAGGCAAATCCTTCTGTTTTCCAGAAAGGAACAAATCTTCTCCCAAACAACAATAAATTAATTTTCCTAATTTTTGTGGATGGACATACAGTTTCTCTTTTCCTTCTTCAAAATATAGCATTCATAAACTGATTGGTTTGTCAAAGATTTATTCATTTTGGGATGTGCATGAAGCACTGTCTTGCCAGGATCTGAATAATTTAGAACAGGACAAAAACACATGCGGGATTTCTGCTTTAATCAATGTCAGTTCCGTATACGCTGCAAAGGGATTTTTCCAAGGGTTAATATATATTATGCATTGTCATTATTAATTTCTTCTCTATATAAATAAGATAACATTTCTACTGAAGTAAGGTCCAGATGGCACTCTAAGCTTATAGCTCTCTAATTCTTTTTTTCCCTTAAGTTTTCCTAGCACTTTTAATAAGAGACTATGAAGACTACTCTGTAGAGTCTCCAAAGCAACCAAAAACTTCCAAACAAAACAAAAGAATGCTGAACTTTCCCTTTATCATTTTCTATCAATTCAATTATAAAGAGTACCACTAGTGGAGCTGCTGACAAATGCCTCATAGTTTATAAATCTTTCTGTTCTATGTGAGGGGGACCTCATAGATAAAGCATATACAGGGTTTAGGGAAGTTCACACTGTGTGATGGAGCATGCTAAGGAGACACTCAAACCTCAGCAAGCTAAAACTGTGTAACACTTGTTCAGGCAACAGAACCCTACGCTTTATTTATTTAGCACCTTTCACAATCAGTTTTATACTAAGGTGGCTTCTTTTATGTATAGAGCCTGAATTTGCTGTGTATTTTAAACTACTTTCTGCCTAAGCATGGGATGGTATAAGTGTATTCTCTGTGTCTACATCAAGTGCTAGTCTGTCACTGTGTCATTCAGGCACTGAACATAAAAAGGATGTAGTGCAAGGTGTTCAGGATACTTTGGAACTAAGCTGCGTCCTTAAGCACCTCAAGAGTTTCAGCTCCTCCAGGATTAACCATAGTAAATAATCATCAGTGGCTGGTGGTTTTGGATTTAGAGTTTGGACTGAGATATCCAGTAACAACAAATTGATGCTCTTAGCAAGTCATAGTATTATGTAGGCCTACTGCAATCCTCAAGGTATCAGTCCTACCAATATCTACTTGAGTTTAGGAATCATAGAATCATAGAATGTTAGGGGTTGGAAGGGACCTCTGGAGATCATCGAGTCCAACCCCCCTGCCAGAGCAGGACCAATCTAGGGCAGGTTACACAGGAACGCAAGCAGACGGGTCTTGAAAGTCTCCAGAGAAGGAGACTTCACAACCTCTCTGGGGAGCTTTTTCCAGTGCTCTGTAACCCTTACGGTAAAGAAGTTCTTCCTCATGTTGAGGTTGAACTTCCTGTGCTCTAGCTTGCATCCATTGCCCCTTGTCCTATTGCAGGGCACAAGTGAAAAGAGGTTGCATCTTTCCTCTTGACACCCAGCCCTCACATATTTATACACATTAATCAGATCCCCTCTCAGTCTTCTCTTCTCCAGACTAAAAAGCCCCAGGTCTCTCAACCTTTCATCATAAAGCAGGTGTTCCAGTCCCTTAATCATCTTCCTAGCCCTCTGTTGGACTCTCTCCAGTAGATCTCTGTCCCTCTTGAACTGGGGAGTCCAGAACTGAACGCAATACTCCAAGTGAGGTCTCACCAGGGTAGAGCAGAGGGGGAGGAGGACCTCCCTCGATCTGCTGGACACACTCTTCTTAATGCACCCCAGGATACCATTGGCCTTCTTGGCCACAAGGGCACATTGCTGTCCCATGGATAACTTGTTGTTCACCAGGACTCCAAGGTCCTTCTCCACGGAGCTGCTTTCTAGCAGATCGCTTCCTAACCTGTACTGATGCATTTTATTACTCTTTCCCAAGTGCAGGACTCTGCACTTATTCTTGTTGAACCTCATTAGGTTCTTCTTTGCCCAGCTCTCCAGTCTGTCCAAATCATGCTGAATGGCAGCACAGCCTTCAGGTGTATCAGCCAAACCTCCCAGCTTTGTATCATCAGCAAACTTGCTGAGAAGACACTCTGTCCCTTCATCAAGGTCGTTGATGAAGATGTTGAACAGGACTGGACCCAGCACTGATCCCTGGGGGACTCCACTAGTTACAGGTCTCCAGCTGGACTTGGCACCATTGATTACCACTCTTTGGGCTCTATTGTGTAGCCAGTTCTTAATCCATCTCACTGTCTGTTCTTCTCCCTCACACTTCCTGAGTTTGCTCACGAGGATGTTATGGGAAACTGTGTCAAACAGCTTGCTAAGGTCAAGGTAGACTACAACCACTGGTCTCCCTGCATCTAGCCATTCAGTCACGACATCATAGGATGCTATCAGGTTAGTCAAGCATGATTTCCCCTTGGTAAATCCATGCTGACTACTCCTGATGACCTTCGTCTCTTCCATGTGCTTAGAGATGACCTCCAGAATGAGCCACTCCATCATTTTTTCCAGGGATGGAGGTGAGGCTGACTGGTCTGTAGTTTGCTGGATCTTCCTTCTTGCCTTTTTTGAAGACTGGAGTGACATTGGCTTTCCTCCAGTCTTCAGGCACCTCTCCTGTTTGCCACGATCTTGCGAAAATGATGGAGAGTGGTAGAGCAAAAACATCAGCCAGTTCTCTCAACACTCTTGGGTGCATCTCGTCGAGGCCCATGGGCTTGTGTGTATTCAATTTCCGTAACTGATCACTAACCCAGTCTTCACTGACTAGTGGAGAGTCTTCCCTCCTCCAGGCTTTCTCTCCTACATCCAGGGTCTGAAGATCACAAGGGCTGGTCTTAGGATTAAAGACCGAAGCAAAGAAGGTATTCAGCAACTCTGCCTTCTCTGCATTCTCAGTTGTCAGGGCTGCCACCTCATTCAGCAGAGGGCCCACACTTTTCCTGTTCTTCCTTTTGCTATTAATATATTTGAATAAGCCCTTTTTGTTCTCTTTTACTTCCTTTGCCAGTTTTAGTTCTAAGAGGGCTTTGGCCTTTATTGTTGCTTTCCTACACGTCCTGACAACTTGCCTATAGTTCTCCCAAGTGACAAGACCCTTCTTCCACGAACTGTAAATTTCTTTCTTCCATGAGATTTCCTTCAGAATCTCCTTGCTCATCCATGCAGGTCTCATAGCACATCTACCTGATTTTTTACTCAAGGGAATGCACCTATCTTGGGCTTGGAGGAAGTGGTATTTAAAAATTGACCAACTTTCTTGGGCTCCTTTGCCCTTCAGAGTCTTAGCCCATGGGATTCCTGCAAGTATATCTTTGAAGAGTACAAAGTTGGCCCTGCGGAAGTCCAGGTTTGTAATCCTACTTATTGCCCTACTTCTACCTTGTAAAATACTAAACTCCACCATGTCGTGATCACTGTCACCAAGGCTGTTCCCAGCCTTAATGTCCCTAACTAGTCCTTCTTTATTTGTTAATACAAGGTCCAGCAGTGCACCTCTTCTCATTGGTCCCTCCACTACCTGCATTAAGAAGTTATCATCGATGCACTGGCAGAGCCTTTTTGACTGAACATGTCTAGCTGTGTGGGTTTCCCAACAAATATCAGGGTGATTAAAGTCACCCATGAGTACCAAGGAGTGTGTTCTAGAGGCTACCTCCAGTTGTCTGTAGAAGACTTCATCAACATCTTCTTCTTGGTTTGGTGTTCTATAGTAGACCCCCACAACAGTTTCTACTGTAGACCATATCTCTACTTCTCTGCTTTTATTCCAGAAGTGGAACTGAAGCAAAGAGAAGCTAATTGTCTCCAGGACAAGAAAGAGACAGAAAATCTCTCAAATCCCGTGCCAACACGGATTTGCTGAGCCAGCTTTCACTTTTGTGAATGGCCACTACTGCAGCCTTGGCTTCAATCCATAATGGAGAGATATTTGAAAACTAGTCTTAAAAGGCATTTTTGATGGGGTGGGGGAAACAATTCTGAAAATGCATTGTTTTTCTAAAAAAAATGTACATATTTAACTGAAAAACTCCAACTCCACATCTTAGGCACATGTACAAAGTTTTTCTTGTTCTTACGGAGTATTTTTCATGTTGTGATTTATCTGTTTTCAGTTTTTCAGTCTTTTTGCTTTGGATTTTCAATAGAAAACAAACCATAAAAAAAAAGAATAGTAAAGGATAGGTCCATGGACACATCTTCTTGAAACAGCTATTTTCAAAGAAAGTAATTTTTAGTGAAATATTTGTAGTAGCTCTACTAATTATATTTAAAGCATTTCCTCTAGATAGGCAATTGTTTTAAGAATAATGTCTTTTCTCCACGGACATTTAGCTCATTTCTCTGATAGTCCCTTGTGAAGTCACTGAAGAAAGAAAAAAGGAGGACATCAAAGCACCCAAAGCCAGCAGATTCATCATCTTCCAGGATAAACTTTTTTGCAAAAGCCAAGCCTGCTGTGGAAAAACAATACATCAGCAGGAGGGTGCAAATTCACTCACTGCGTTTTGTTTCCATCCATACAAATCTTCAGAACTGGTATAATGAATGTAAGAAAATGAACTAAGGCGACAGTTTTGTCATGCACATCATCAAATCTAAGAACAGTTAATCTTCCCTATCAGGTTTCAAGACAGAAATAGAAGAAAGGACTAAACAGGTTCATTTTGAAAGACTGCCAGTTGGTAGTGAGGTCTTAGTGTCACTTACACCTTAAAATAACTTTATGGCAATATGTTTTCAGTGTCACTTGGTTTTGAGATGGCAGGCATGGAGTTAGGCCAGTTTTGATGCCATTCAAATTTGGGCACTGAATAAGTGTTGGCTTTCTTTACATCTGTTTTGGACTTTGTCTCTCACTTTAATCCAAATTTTGCCTTGCAAGTCCAGAAGATTGGACTGATACACTTCAGTGAGCCTTTGGGGGCCTGATCCTGAGCCCTTGACTGAACTGATCACAGCTCCTTCTGTTGTGGCAACTGCAGCTTTCTATGCCAACTAAATACTCCTTTAAAATCTGTGAAAAAGGAGAACACACCTGAATAAGTGACAGCAAAGCAGCATTGCCTCAACTCTCAAGACAAAGAGGGAGTTTTGTCAGAGAACAATATTTATAGACTGAATCACTTCATTTCAGGTTTGAAGTTTGGGTGTTTTGGTTTTGATTTTGTTTTTTTTAAATGTTTTTTTTTAGCTTACTGATCAGACTCCAAAGAACTAAAAAAAGTAAAGTAAAATGAGAAGTCACTAAGATTTCATTTATTATATCTCAGCATATCTTCATTCACACATCTTCTCACTGTTGATTAAAAAGTATTATTCAAACCTATTTAATTCTCAGTAATACACTTTGTACCCATAGAACAACACTTTTTGTCTCTGCCTTTTCTTCCTTTCCTTTTTTTTTTTTTTTTTTTTGTCATGCATTTCTGTAAGTCAACACGTCTCAGAGCTGGAAATTTGCAGTTGTTTAGCCATAAGTAATTGTATTTACAGCCAAAGTACAGCTATCTCATTACTCAGGTCAAAAGCCAATTTATTTATAATACAAAACATTTGAAAACTGACATCTGTTCTTGAGATACACAGAACTTCTGAATTGACGTCAATGATGTAACCGCACACAAAAATGTTTCCGGTGAATTTCCTTAGTGTTTTTATCTGAATGATAACTCAGCCCAATACAGTGTAATTTGATTTCTTTTCTTCGTGCTACACAATGGTGTGAAAGGGCAAATTTTAAAAGTGCCCAATAGTTATAATGTGAGCCAAATTCAAACTAGCTAAGCTTAGTTATCCTCATATCATGAGGGTCTTTTGGGGGACCAGATACAGGTATGACAGGCACTGTTGAGAAATTGTCACTTACTGTAGAAGGTGAAACTTCAAAATCTGGGATCGCCTGAAAGCTGGGGAGGTAGAGGTAGAGGTATGCATTCAACTGTTCCCATATTTTTCAAAAGGTAAACTGGCAGCAATAACTCTTTGATGTCTCTAAGCAGGTAATATCTTCCTAAAAGATTTCTGGCAATGATTTAAATCTGCTGTTTTCAGTCTTCATCATAGTATGAAACATATTCTGAGAGAATAACTTATAGCAGCTACTGCCACTATCATTAAAGTGCAGATTTGCTCTCTTTTAATTCCATATTTGCAAAACATCCCTCCAGTGTTTCTTATTTGAAAAGGAATCATTAGGAAACAGGGTTGCTTTTTCTTAGCTCTTTACAGAGTGTTAGCCTTTAAGAAGGCCATAAGGAAGCAAGTCTTATGGGACCATCAATGATAATTCAATGTCTATGTACGAAGGATCTTTCACCTAACTATATAATAATGGCTGCAAAAACACTTGAAAGTGGAAAACTCAAGCTTAATTTTGAAATGCCTGTATGTGACAAATTCTGGAGGTAATTTGGGCTCCTCAGCTGCCATTTATAACCTGAAGAATCTATCTATGTTGCTGAATAATTCAAAGTTAGGAATGTCCTCAAACCTTGAGACATTTGTTTTGTCCTCTCTAGTTAATGATATCACCAGTAGCTAACCCAGCCTGATACAGTTGCTTTATTGTAATCCTATTACTTAAGTCTGGGAAATACCATTAGATCATCTAGACCATCTAGTCACCTAGTCTGGCTCATTAATGTGATTAATGTATTTCAGACCTCATAGCAGGATTCTTTTGTTGCTCCATAAGCAGTAGGAGGCTGATCCCCTATGGATTTACATCCTTCCCCATGATAAGGATGATACTATTCGTATGGAATATGAACCCTCCAATCAGTCAAGAGGCACATGTAGCAGGTTTAGTCCACACCTAGCATAGACTGTTCCAGAATTCCGTACATAGAGAGGTTAGTCTTGACCTACAGCTGTGCATGTTTGATCAGCCGAGCTGGATGATACTCTGCATGACTGGGCATACAACTAATTCCAAAGGGATTGGGTAACAGCTAACTTCTGTCTGCCTTTCCTTCATGGGGAGTCTCTCCTTCCTTCTTCTGATGTGCTCCAAAGTTTCACAAAAAATCCAGAAGTGTGACTATTTTTTAATATGCTACCCTTTTTCAAGGCTGAAATTAGGCAATGCAGTTGGAATTGGGGTTTTTTCAGTACTTATCAGGCAGAAAAATTTAATAGATTACCTAGTTGCAAAAGTCTTATTTCTTAAGGTAATCAGAATTACTAAATAAACCATCTTACGGAAATCATAATGTTTAAGTGTTATAAATCCTTAACTTCAGGTGTTTTCCAAAAGGCATACAAAATGTGCCGTGTAATTCTGGATTTGTTCAGCTCTGCTTCTCCCTTTTGCATACTCACATAAAGTATTTCACTGTGGATGGTCCTAAGTGTAACCTGAGCGATTATAATTCAAGGGAAATGAGTGTGTTCAGGAATCAAGTTTTCTTGTTCTCTTTAGGAATACAAAACTAGACGTCATAATGACACCAAACAATGACACAGAGGCTGCCTGATGTGCAGAATCACTAGTAGCATAGGTGACAGCTGAAGAAGAGCTTTGCTTTTTATTTCCTGAGGACACTGTGCTGTTTGTTAGAGAGGAGAGCAAATTTTGATCAAAACAATGGAAATAGGTTTTTTGAAAGGCTTCACTCACACTCTCTTTTTTCCTGGAAAATGTCTGAAGGTTTCAGCTGCCACTGTCACAGTGTTTCCAACCAAGGATTCAGCCCCCTAAAACCAGTCTAAATATGCCTAAGTAGATGTTCTTATTTAAGCACATCAGGAGAGCAGAAACATGCTGTAAAGAGAGGTGGGCAGAACACAGAATAGGTGAATATGAAACAGGCCAGACATCAAAAGAAAGTTTTCAACTGCCAGCACAGTGAGATTCTACGATAACTTTAATAAGATTGTTGTGGCATGAAATGTGCCTATTTTTAATATGCTGATGGAAAGAACTGTATGATATTGTTGACCATAATAAAAGCTCTGGGCTTGATGATGAAGGAAGTAAGTGCCTTGCAGCTCTATGTCCCATGGTTTGGACACACCACTCCTATTCATTTTAATGAATATTACATGCCCATTTACAAAGCTAATTTTGAAAACATGTTTTGCTGTTTGAAAACTGTACAGGAAGTTCACAGAATGTGTGTTGTGTTGACAAATAAATCTCCCTCTGAGTTAGACACTAATCAGCAAGTGTGAAACTTTTGAACCAACATTTTCAAAACCAGATGGCTACAACTAGATTATTAGATTCATATTTAGGCACTTATTTGAGTTACTTTTCAGAAGTGCAAGCTTTTAAATGATGGCTTCAGAAACGGGAAAAGTTGATAGGCAGACTTTAAAAAGAATGGCATTCAGAAGTATCTATGCCTCTGAACTCTGAATAACAAGGTCATTTACATCATAGGCAGAATTCCTTAATATTAATGCAAAACCTTCAATTTTGTGTTACATGATATCTCTCATTGGTTTTCATTCAAAATCCTCTTCTGTTTTCCATTGCATTTATAGAATTGATTAGCTTCTTACACTCATTTCATTAAGTAAAGGAATCATTTGTGAAGATGATTGCTCTTGGTACAGATAGACCAGAGGATAAAGGTCCCTCTGTCTTTCTCCCTCCTCAACTGATAATTCACCTTCATTAAAAT
Organism: Nyctibius grandis; assembly: GCF_013368605.1. Taxonomy (NCBI): domain Eukaryota; kingdom Metazoa; phylum Chordata; class Aves; order Nyctibiiformes; family Nyctibiidae; genus Nyctibius; species Nyctibius grandis. The sequence goes on from NC_090662.1 coordinate 12,072,321, forward strand.
AAATCAGATTATTTTTTTAATTCATATTTGCAGTTAGTCTAACTATCTTCGGAGGAGGGATCCATACGAGCAAATACTGAGACAATGGAATGAAACATGAACATATAAGAGAGTTGCAAATGCTTTGAGTTTACAGGAAATAAAATAGGAAATTAAGAAATATTGAACAAAAGATTTCTTTAGAAGGAAGTAGTTTCTTAGCAAATTTCAGATATCTTTATTTTTTTTAGCACAAGCATCAGATTGGGTGTGTCATAATGCACTATTATGTATTTAAGATTCACATTCCCATTTCACCTTCTCTTCTTCTAGGTGGAGAATGCTCAGTATCTTCCTTTAACCAGAGGAGGCAAATTAGGCTGCTCACTTTTACACCTGAACCTCCTATTTTTTTTTTTTTTTGCCAGCTGGCATGACACGAGTAGTCTGTCTCCATCTGTTCCACATTTGAGGTAGACATCATTAACCCCACTACTCTGGTAAGCTGAATGAAATAAAACATGGCAAAGAAGAAGTTCCTTTCAAATTCTTTTAAAAATCCCCTATGTCTGTGGAACTGACATGCTTTATTGAACAAGTTTCAGAGCACTACCATGATTTACTGCTTTTTCAGCTCAAATTAAGCCTACATTAAATCACCAATATATGTGATGTCACGGTGAATGTAGAGATGGAAAGAAAATTAGAACATATAGATATTTTAGGGATTTAAAGATAAGGGATTCAAGCATGTGCAGTGGCAAATCACCTTTAGAAATATTTTTTTGGGTAGTTGCCAGCTTTTGGAGTCTACAATAGGTGAACGTTCCATGGTCATAGATGAAGAAATTCTTCCTTATCCTTCAGCCAATACTGGTCTTCTAAGCAGCCTGGACATCATGCCAGTAAGACCTACCACAAGAATGTGTTCTAAAAACAATTTTTTTTTTCAGTCTCAGAGCTAACCTGGGTTTTGGGTAAACATATAGAGTGTAACTCATCAGTAAATGACAGAATCACTTATGATTCATATTTGCATGGCTACTGGGAATTCATCTTTGGCAATTACTCACAGATGAGAGAGGAGAAAGAAAAGTCCTCCTTCCTGGATAACATGTACTTCTTAGATCTGGGTCAGTAGTGATACCAGATTGTGAAGCAGAAAGGCAATTTTTGTTAAAGGAAATGAAAATAGCAACATCTGGCTCTGCCTCAGTCCTCTGATTTGGTAAAGAGTTGTCATATGGTTGCTTTTTAGTGGCTTTTGGATACTCCTGCACAGTTTGGTTACATTTTCTGTCATAATTATCAAGCAAATTTGGGGCAAAGAGAAGCTAAATCATGGCTGTCCTTCTTTCACCTGATCAGTCATTTAGTTTTTTTGAAAGGTCTTTATTCAGAAAATAAGGTCTTGGAGGAAGCAAAAGTTATCTACATCTATATAGTTGTTGCTAGTGAACATTTAGGCCCACAATGCCAATAAAGGGTTAAATTATAAAGATAAGATTTTTATCAGTAAATGTTACATGTGTATAGTGTAGCTATTTACATCAGAAATAATCACTCCATGATTTTTTTATAAATACAGGGAAAAGGACACATTTCTCTGATCTATTCTAGATATCTAACTTAGGGTGAAATGAACCGTGACTGACATGACTGCTTCTTTCCACTGACTGTAACAAGGGCCTTGATAACTAGCCTAGACGCAGTCATCAACATTTAGTCAAATCGATCACACCTATATTTCTTAACACCTTGTATTCTTACTCAGTGGTACAGCAGCCTCTGTAATTCATGCACTCTATAAGTAAAAGAGAAGAGCAACAAAATAAGTGGACATATGTAAAACAATGGCACTTTAAACAGTCTAGATAGCAGAAATTTCTTATTTTATCAGGGATGTTAACTCTTCATGCTTGAAAAACGATAGTTGCCAACATTGCTGTTGGATCAGTTAGAGAATAAAAACACATTACAACTATCTAACCAAAAGAAAAAGAACAGGAACTAAACTTCTCAGAGAACAATAGTTGTAGTTTCTGAAGGTGATGTTGAGTCATCAACAGCATTCTGCCCATGGAAGAATGTTTAGGAAGTGAAAGTGCGGTCTTGGGTACTGCAGCCATCCAGAATAACAACCAGACAAGATCAAGTGATATGATCTATGTCTGTGTCTTTTCAAAAGACAGTGGCTTTTTTTCCTCTTTTTTTTTCTCTTATCCCTATAGCAATTGTCCTTAAGAATTTGTGACTGTTTAAGACGGATCTGTGAAGGGATCCCCACTACATAACAGAGGTGCAAACTCAGCCAACAATTCTACCAATTTATTCTGAACTTTTACTTGAGTGTCTAGAAAGAATTTTGTCTTTTAATGTTAAAAATACAAAAAATGCTTTTATTATTGTTATCTGCTGTGTGGTCAGGAATTTTCTAGGATTCTTGTGAAAAAATATTCAAAGAATATGCCATTTACACTCAATGTGTCACAAGCCAGAAACTCACGAGGGGAGAGGAAAGCATGACAATGAGATCATAAAATTACCCAGCAGAAGAACTTACTAAAATGGTCCCGGATTTTCCTCAGTTTTTCTTCACAATTTCTTACCTTCTTTCTTTCATTGTTTTTGTTTTGTTTTGTTTTCTTTGTAGGTGAGATTTTTAAAAGTGATTGCTTGAAACCAGTCAGTTAGTCTGGTTTGCCAAGAGTATGTCTATGAACTCAAGGAACAAGCATGGGGACAGTGAACAGGGGTGAAAAAACATAAAGTCTGATAAGAAATCAACAAGGAATATGCACTTTGAAAGAGAGACTGGCAAGGGCTATGTGATATATGGACTGGAAAAAAAGAAGAGACGCTGGAATTATATGATGGATGCATCAGCAGAGAAAATGGCTACTGCAGAAACTTTGGGAGGCTTATTAAACCTCAAAGATGTGCATTAAAATGCATATAGATGATAGGAAGAGAATGGGTTAGATTTAGAGTGCTGTGGAGAAAGAAAGGGCTGGATTTTCTCCAGCATGGATGATGGTGGATTTAGAAAAAAGGTCTTAAATTATTTTAAGCTACAGTTATATGGGGGTCAAGAAATACAAGAGCATGATTAGCTGCGATTATTAAAGGAAATAGAGTAGACAACTTGCCTAGAATATATTGGATTTACCAGACAAGTTATTCTAGATTAGATATTCTAGATGAGAACAGCATGAGTGAGATCATAACTCTAAAAGCTCTGGAACATAGAAGTGTAAATTCTAAGTAGTTAATCTAGGCATCGCAGATAAAAATCCATTTAAAAAAAGAAGGAAGTAAACATGGAAAAGGGGGAGTCCTGATGTAATGGCTGATAATGAGGAAACAGAGCTGCTAGTGGGGCTGCTGACAGAGCAGTTAGAGAAATGAGCAGTGAAGAACAATCATGGGGGTCAGGGAGAAACTGGCTGCCAAGAAGGGAAATGACTAAATGCATTAAGGACAACAGGAAGATCAAATAGGCCTTGAGCCAGGCCAGAGAAAGAAAGTCAGAGGGAAGTTACCATGGCTCATGTGCTGGATTGAATAGTTATTCTGCAGTAAAAGCAACAACTGAGATGTTATAAGCACTCTAAGATTTAGAAGAAAAGATAGAGATAAGACAGATCCCATAAAACTTCTCATACAGAACAGACCTTCATCAAATTTCAGTGGCTTTTCATCATTATCTTTGATATTTGTTTGCAAATTTTCTTCTCCTGACCTGTGCACTACTGATTTGGTGTACAGGGATTCTTTGTTCCAGCAGTTTCTCATCACAATGTGAAAGGTTCATCTCATTCCGTGGCTTTTTATGCTTGTAGCAATTCCCTCAGGTTACTAATGGATCATTTACACATCTGAAAATGTTGTTAAGAAGATCCTGAGGTGGAATGGGATTCCAGCTGTAGCAGCTACCTACTGCTCTTATTTCTTATGGCAGGCTCCTGAGAGTTGCACAACTGCCTATTAGTAAGTTGGTGATAGATGGAACAGCTGTAAATTTACGAGTAATGATAAGCTTGAGACTCCTAAATTAGTTAGAGAAGAGCAATTTGCAAATTTTTAAACAGACCTTGAACCAGGATCTTTTTACAGGATAATGCCACCAGCAAGACAACAGGTCAGTGACTGAAAGCTATAAGCATTCCTCTGTCTTTTCTTATGGTTTTCCATCTTTTCTGAAAATAAATAATCCAAATCTCACACTGGTTCAAGTATGGGTTTTAATTTTTCTATTAATCTGCTGGATGATCTTCAGGAAGTTGCATGTTCCTCTCCAATTCACCGGAATATGTAGCTATTTTCTTCTGCAAAGTCACCTAAATTCATTTGTTCTGGAAAGTAGGTGAAAAGTAAAAGGAATTAATATAGTAAGGAGGCAAACCAAGAACAGTCACTCAGGGATGGTGACACAGGAGAAACAACAGAATGAGGAGGAAGGAAGAATAAGACAGCTGGTTCAACAGATGGAAGAGAGACAGCATCATACCCATAGTGATTATGTGAAGCTCTTAAAGACACACTAAAACAGGTACTGTCACTCGCTCTGTATTTGTACTGTCTTTAGGACAGTGCTGCCTGACTTTGTCTGAGGTCTGTGTAGGACATCATAATATTGACATGTGTGCTCCCATCACAGAGCACATCACAGAGAGAAGTTCAGCCCATCTCTCTCTGTGACTTCAGTGCCTGACTTCTCTATCCCAGTTATTCACATTACTCAATGAGGTACCTGAGTAAAATTTGATGGAACTGCTCACATGCTTAAACATTAGGCAAATATTTTAATAATATCCAAGATAGGTCTCTGTTTAATTGCTTTTCTCTTTTATTCATCAATTCTGTATAAAACATTTGTAATACAATTCAATTACAGGAACAATAATCTCATAGTGTGTATGAAAAAGGAGAGAAAAATACCACCAAGGGAAATTAGAACATCAAGGCACTTCTTTCCTTTGGTACTTTTTTCCTGCAAAGGCTGTATTTGAATTGATGGCTTGTTGTACCCCTTTATTGCTTTGTTTGCCTCAGCTCTGCAGTACTTTCCAAAATTAAAACCAAAACGTGTCACCCTTTTTTTTTATTACCCCTCTCAAAAAAAAGTGACTGAACATTCTCATCTGACATCAGCAGTGTCCCTTAGAGAGATGATTCATGAGATACCGTGTCATGGGGAAAACTGAAGGGTAAAAGGGCACCCTGAATCCTATTACTTTTATTTCTCTCTTGATTTGGGTGTTTTTGAAATGGGTGGCCTTTTATTAGTTCTGTATCTGTTTTTACAATTTCTGCTAGTCTTTGTGTTCTTACAATAAAGTAGTGGCACAATCACTGAAAAGGAAAAAATAATCAGAACAGCTGAAATACTACTTCAGTTTCACTCAGAAATATCACAACCATGGCTTTCCTGGAACAGTGGAGAATGATGCCAAACTCAAGCGATGTCGCCTATGAACAAAGCACAAACGGCTAATGTGCCACATTGTCACAGCTATTGTAACACATCACTGTGGCTAGTTTTAGATCAAACCATAGAATATACAGATGTGTTTAAGCAAATACCTTGCCTAAGAAGAATTTTTGGATTGTGAAACAAAGTCTAGGGTGGAAATTTACTGATAGGCTAGAATACAATTTTTAATTAGAACAGTTGGCTTTCAAAGCAAATATAAACTCCTATGCTGTTCAGAGTATCTGTCCAATAACTCTACTAATTAGTATTATTTAATTGTAGACTGCTTTTTGACCACACTGCACAGAAAAATGCCTGTTTTCTTAAATGTAGTACAATCATGCCCTTAAAATTATGTGGGGCATCACTATTTCTACATAACTCTAAGTGTGAATGTAGTCCTAGCGTTTTGGGTTTTTTTTAACAGACATAAATGGATTTGCATAGCATGCCCACAGTAAGAATGTTTCTTTTTAGTGACATTTTAATCTTGGTTTAAGTATTGTTTACTTTACTGATCAATTGGTTTTGTTAGTGTTGTTCATCTGATGCTACGAGAACGATTTTAAACCCTAATGTTGAAAAGGCAGATCAAAGAAAAAAATGCATTCTTCACATTCAATGATTCTTGACATGGTGAATTATTTTATTTTATTTTTTAATAATGCAACTACAAATGTGATTAATGACATATGTAATGGCCTCCGGAGAATATCCACCTACCTGTGTTTTTATAAATATGAGATATCAGTGAAACACTGTCCACAGTCTATATCCAAAACAACTCATTTTCCAGCTCCAGCAAACTCCAGCTATGGAAAAAAATTTAATGGTGATTTCCTCCACTCTTGCACAATGTTGATACTAATTTCAGTGCCACTTTGTTTATCCATTTGAGAATGCTATTATTCCTCAAAATTTTCCTAGTTGTCCTTAAGATTCAGTTTGTGGGTATATATTAATTAGTGAAGCAGAGATGTTTGTATGGTCTGTGATCTGCTTGAGAATGCCTTATTGAATGAACTATTTTCCTTGATTATATATTCCACAGTATAATAGAGACCAGAATTTGGTCCATTTTTTCAGATTTTGGGATGAAGCTGTTAAAAAAATTCAACCATAACAACATGTCTCTTTTGGGACATGAACTGCTGACACACTTTTTTGTTTGGCGAATCAGTGTGATAACTGAGTTTGGAAAAACACTTTCTGGTAATGTGAAAGCAGTCACAAATATGTCATCTTCTCATACCTTTATGGAAAACCAGTACAACTTAGCATTCCTGTCTGTCTTCAACAAGACTAATTAGTAGGCTAATGAGGGTAGCAGACAGCATATTTTCCTTTTGGTTTTCAAAGGAGTCAAAGGGAAAGTCAGTGTTGTTTGATTATTACTACCCATTTTCCTTTTGTTCTTTTGAAAATTCCATAATAAAATATAGAGATACAAACATAAGTGTACAACAATCAGAATACAGATCATATGTAATTAAATACAAGATTTTCTTTGACACTTGCCTTGCAAGCTCTTATTTTTGCTATTAAAAATTCCTTTACTGTATCAGAACATTTGTGCCTTTAATGCTTCTGATACATATGCATCGTATTTTGCTACTTGTGTATTTTTTTATTCTTACTCTAATTTCATTTTCATCATGGGTTTCCTGTAATATAGAGGATTTATTTTAGAAGTTTTGGTCTTTGTGACATCAATATATCAGAGTGTGTAATGTGGTTAGGTCCAATTTGGTCGAGTTTCCATTTGCAGACATTTTTAATGATCCTACATAGCATTTCTCTTAAACACAAGATCGTGTACGGTCTGTGTATATTTGACTGTACAGATTATGGTCTTTACAGATTTTCAGACTATATACAAGGTCCAGATCTTCCTGTATTACACACTGGCAAACATTTTTCAATATTCATTATTGCTAGTTCTTGTTGGAATGTTCTTCCTCTGAAATACTGCTACCTTTTAAATAAAGTGTATATATTTTTAGAGGGAAATAAGTTAGAATTCACTTTTAGAAACTGTGGTTGTACTCAACAGATATGAAAGATTTTTTTCATCATTATGTTGTGTAAAAATTGACATTACCCAATAAAAGTTTTAATAGTAGGTTTGTTCATAGTTTATATATTACTGAAATACAAATCTTAGTGATTAATTAATTTAGACTTTATATTATGATTTAGTTAGTTTGCTTGCAAAGTTTGCTGAAAACACACTGGTTTATTATCTCCCAGTTTAATTTCATTCTGCACAAGTATATCTAAGACTGTGTAAAATGAAGTAGAAACAGACTAAAGTACCAAACAAGTTAATAAACAAAGAGAACCTCAGTCCTAAGAGTGCTCATCAGGCAATTTTCAAATGATGTCTGGTTTTGTCTGGAACAAGACTGTATATTGCAGTACAGTGTCAACTATTTGCATGTCATGTTGAAACTTTAAAACCTCAGCTATTTCTTGGGATGACTTTTTTAAAAAAAGGCACAAGATGAGGATATTTTTTAATACAGGAAAAAAAAATTATTTATATGCATTTTCATTCTAATCAAGACCTCTCTTGTACTGACCATAAAATCTTGCCTTTTGGAGCTCAGAAAAATTATAGTGTAAGATGTGGGAAATTATATCCAAGAGGAGGATGTTCCATTAAGCTGAGATAATCTGAACAGTAATCATAACAGATATAATTTTGAAACTAAGTACTTGCTACAGTGTGTTTAAGAAAAGAAAGCAGACATCAGCTTGGGTGTATTTTTTGTCCCCAGAACAGTACTTCTGGTCTACTTAGATAATACATTAGAAGAAGAATCACCCATTGAGTCAGACTGTCCCTAATGTGTATATTTTGCCTTCTAGAAGTGTTCTGTCTCTGACATGCCATCAAATAATCTCATTTTGTTTGCCAGAAACACCCTTTCTTTGCATTTGGGGTGTAGAATAGTCATTGGGGTAAAGGTCTGGAGGTAGAGTTAGCAGTTCCATCTGTTAATGTGCTTAAGATATGAGTTTAAGCTTTACTCTGGACTTACACGTCAGCTGTATAAGGTTATTGGGAAGGAGTCAAAGGTGATGCTAACTACATCAATCTTTGTTTTCCCATGGATGTAGGATCTGGTGTCCTATAACTATCCTGGCCTGGTAGGCGACCTATCCTAGTATGGCCTTTGCCTTCTTTTTGATGTAGCAAAAAGAAGGAGTTGGATTTTGGATAAAATGTGCAACATCCTCATGGGTGTTTCAGATTTCTTTGTAGGTATTTGATACAGTGCAATATAATGAGGAGCTGCATTGGCTGCTGCTTGGTTTCCCAAATACTCCATACTTCCAGAAGAAGAAAAAAATACTTGAACAGCCCTGGACCTCTTCTGCCTCCACCAATATGGAGATATGCTAAATTTCTTCGTTTAAACCAATCCCAGTAAGAAGTCAGTTAGACTGTGAACTTTCTCTTTTGTTCCTTCTTAGAGATTTCTCCCCTGTTCTCCTCTGCCGTGCCCTGTGGTTGCAACAAAGGAGGAAGCATGAGAAAAAACTTGTATCACCTGCTGGAGACAGTAAAGCAGAGATAATTTTGTGCCTTTCACGTAACACTTTCAAGAATTCAACCCATAGCGTCCAAGGATTTTTTATTACCAATTGCATATAATTCTTCTTATAGATTTCTATTGCTAAAGATTGATAGCAACATGGTAAACACATGAGTTCAGGAAGAAAAAACTACCGTTTGTGATGAGGAAATAGTTTAAACAGTATGAAACTGCCAATCTAAATTTAAATGTGCCCTTTAAACAAATCCATTCTCTCTACCTCTCCTTTGCAAGTGCTGTAAAAGTGTCACTTCTGCTTTCTGTAGTTTCAGACTCTTCTTATCTCTTAACAGAGTCTGATGGAAGTATCCCATTAGCTCTTTTCCCCTTTTTCAACATGTCCAATGAAATAGGTTTACAAAAACCAGGGCAACACTGAAAAACTGCTATTTTCATGACCATATCTCTTGCCATTTTTTCAATTCTGCTCTTAATTTATTCCACACAGCTTATTTTAATAACAATAACAAAGTTTTTTATATGCACAGTATGTTTTTTTTAAAGCCCTTTTTAAAGAAGTAGGCTAAAAATTTCCAAAGGCAGCTTTTAATTTCTGGTACAGTGATGATTTAAGCATCCTAATTAAGACAAGTGAGAGCCTATTTTAGAGGTGCTGAGCATCAGCAACTCTGAGTTCTAGAGCTTTAAAGTTCAGCACAGTCAAAGGATCAAGCAGGCACATACAAGCAACTCCAAATCAGACTGCTTTTGGAAAATTTAGCGTTGTTTCTTAAGGGTGAAAGCTCGGCCCTTCAAAGTAAATTACAAATCTCCCAATGACTTCAATAGGCTAGGATTTCACCCTTTATATTTTATAGGAAAAAAGCAAGCAACATCATACAGAAGTTTCTCTTTTATGATTTTCTTGATGTTTGCTCAACCCTGGCTTCCCTTTAGGTAGGAAAAAACATGGTTTTAATTTAAACTGCATAAAAACAAATAAACAGTAGCTTAATTACAAGGGTGGATGGGATGTTTCACAATGCTTAAGCTAATGTAGTAAAACACCAAATGTTTGAAAAAACATTTTTAAAGCTCAGAAAACTTCAAACTATAGTGTGTTTTCTCCTCCCTGTTCCCAACAATGCTGGAGTTGCTAATTTTACAGCACAAATGAGAAACTGATGACAGTTTCTAGTAAAGTAGATTCTATTTATTTTGGCAGATGCCAATGGCAGCACTATAGGATAACAATTTTAACTGCTTTATCTGTAGCATTTTTTAGGTGCTTCAGTGTATGCCTGTAAGATACACTGTGTCTCTGCTCCAACTGTATGATACTGATCTTTTAACAATCACTAAGGTACGGTCATCTCATGTTCATAAGTGTGTTATGTTTGTATAAAACACATTTCTGCATCTATAATTGACCACACTATGACAATAATTTATAAAATGTTTTTACTGATTGTCATCCTTAAAGATGATATCCTTACTGATGATTCAGACATGAAAATTATTGCAATATAAAAACTGAAACACAAACACTGTATAATTTTTTAATTCATAGACAGTCTGCTGGTCTTTGAGTCACAATGTGCTAAATAAACCTTAGGTCCTATGAAATCCCCAGAAGTTTTAAATATTCTTCTGTTCTACAGATATGACATATTCAAAAATTTTATGGTGCTGTCAGTTCAAAGATTGAATGTATGCTTTAGCTATTCCAGTCTTTCCACTAGCCCATTTCTTTAGGTGTTTGCAGAACAAGAATTGGCAATAATAATGTTTATTAACATACAAAATATGGCTCTTTATTTTGCATATGTACATGTCCCATCTATGTTGACTTATTTTCCCTAATAAGATCAGATACAGAAAGGATTTATCTGATGACTCCCTGACCACTCCCTTTAGGGACTAGAGCAGAACCAAGAACTTTGTTGGTCTACATATGGAGGGTCCTTGTATGGAAGAAGGTCTTGCGAAAAATTACAGTTCAACAGCTGTTCTTTGGAGGAGTTGGATAAGTGTCACTCTTTTCTTTGAAAATTATCCTACTTATCTTCTGTCTAATGGTCAGAGATTTGAGGACAGATTTCCTTTTTCCCTGCAGGAGGTGGTGTCAGCAGTGCTCACAATTCAGCTTTTTAATTTCACTTGATGCATCAACACCAGCAGACAGACAATCAAAGGTCTTATTTCCTACTCAGGTGATTTGTTCCCTGAGCCAAGCAGCCTACTTAGAGTACAGCTACCTTTTATGGGAAGGAAGCACAAGGAAAGAAAATTTGTGGTCCCTTATTTCAATGGTTGGTTGTTTTCAAATGGGTTGGTGAAGTTGTCTGTGGCTGAAGGGTTTCATTTGTGGAGGTGAAGAATACAGACAACCTCTGATCATCATGCCCAAAGCACAACACTGGATTCCATTTTAAACTGCAAGAGTAATTTTAGAAAATTTGCCTTCAACAGATAGCAAAGGTAAAATATCAAGACTGTGGAAAAGACTTCTTCCTTTCTGTGTGCTTAGAGGTCATGTTTTCATCTGAGCTCTCCAGAGTCTCAAATTGCTCTTTTGTAAAGTATACTTCTTGCCATATGGTATCTATGCTAAATTTGAGTCATCCTGTTAAACCAATTTTTTACTGGGTTTTTAACCAACCAAAATTCTGCTAGATGCTTCTATAAATAAAGGACAGCACTGGCCCAGTGTATTTTAGCTGGATCTGCTTTTGGACACTGTAAGCTTGTTTTCAGGATTTTAAAAGTCTCTTAATAGACAGAGTGTATCCTTACCTACCCATCTATCAATTCTGCGTACATAATGTGATTACAAAATATGCTGCACTAGTCCACTTTACTTTTTGCCTGGCAATACTCCTGAGGCATGTGTTCTCGGATCAAGGGAACATTGAAAGGCCTTAAATCTGATCTCTCAGACAGCTGTGCTAATTTAACTAAAGGGGCTACAAGAGGGGATGGAGAGAAATGTATAAAATACTTGGCTGACATTTGAAAAAAGAGATAGGATGTTTTCTTGTTAACCTTTAGAGCAGCCCATTACATAAATTGTGACAATGTTCTCAGATTAAATGAGACTGTATTCTGGTTTAGCTCTAGATTTATCACTCCAGCAAATGAATTCTACTGTAAAGTCTGGCAATATATCTTTTAAAGAATGCTGTTTATCTCACTAGAGAAGCAGACTGCTGATAAATAAGGAGCACAGCCTTTTGGATAGAACATGGTAAAGATGGATTGGAAAGAAGATTCAATAGTATTGCTTTCCTTCTTCAGTGTAAGAATGTTCCATGGTATATATCTGATTAAAATTAGAGATTTCTCATAGCACTTCTGTAAGTTTTAACATGATAAACAAAAGTATATAAGAAATATTGCCTTCTCATAACATTTGATTATGTAAATTTAATTACATATGAAAAGCATTTGCACAGAATTCGATGATGAATTGTTGTTCAGTAGTAGCTTCAATTCCTAGTTACGTTTCTGTTCGCTCTGAATGAATAAATTTCACCAATTTATGTCTAGGTTGAGCACTGATACTTTAAATAATTTTATTTTAAAATCTTCTAAAATAAATACAACTTCAATGGAATTTTTTGATTTCTCAGATACTAAAACTAAATCCTGCACTAGTTTCTAAGTGGTCAAAATTTCTTTGTTTTTATTCAAACTCTGAGTAATATCAGAAGCTGAAGCATAGAGCTCTTGCAGAAATCCAAAAGGCCTATGTGCCTCTCTCGGAAGAGAGTAGAAAACAGTTTGAAAAATTATTTTAGATTAACACATGAAAATACTATGTAACAGTATGAAATGTTATCAGAGGCAGACAGCTTATAAAAACTGCTTTCTGTAAATTAATTATTCAATTTCTGTAAAACTTTATTTTAAAATATCAAGAAATTAGCTATTAATAAACTAAGGGTAATGAGCACAAACCTTGATTCCAATAGGATGAATTTTTGAAAACTAAAAAAAATTTTCAATGTTAGTCCCTAAACTGCACTCAGGAAGCTGTCATGAGTTACTTAAACTTTCAAAGGCAAGAGGTTACAGACATTGTAGTGTTCAAAAAGAAAGACCTGATTATTCAATGTGTAAAATATCAGAATTGTTATAAAGACTGTAAGTTTTAAACTGTAATTGTGTTACTCATGAAAGTAAAGCCTACTTGCCTGAATAAAGCAAAGAATAATTCTTCCTTATAGGGTAAAATTTATTTTCAGTAAAATTTTGTGTTCTGGGAAAACTGAACATAGCTGACCAAAAAGCAGAAGTATATAATCCTACCAGTCCCACATACTAATTTTGTGGAAGGTTGCAGTGTTTCGTTATTTTATCTTTATTTACTGTAGAAAGCTTGTTGGGTGATGGTGACTAATAGCTGAACATCTGGATGCAGTGACCTTTAAAAGCCTTTAGTCATTACTGTGCCCAATTAAACTCAATATCAACAGAAGTGCTTGCATTTTGACTGGACTAGTATAAATCACGTTGCAAATACATTGTGCAAACAGGGTAAGTATTGCCATCCTGGGCTCATTCCCCTCTAAATGACTTCAGCAGAATGGGTCAGGAGCTAAGGATTTGTTTTGGTTTTTGATTCCAAAGTACAAACTTTGACAATTAAGAAAATTAATTAATGAAGTTAACTGGACTAAATAGCTCAAAAACTTCAATGGGGAACAAGACTGGAATTTATCTAAATCAAACGTAAAAAAAATTATCTGGGACTCGTATCTCATCCAGAGAGAAAAAATCTTTCAAGAAAGCTTTTTAAAGGCCTAACTAGATAAGCAACCATCTCATAAAAAGGATATTAGAAGTAAACAGGGAGCCTATCTGGAATGGGAAAAGGACTGATCATTAAAGGAAGCTATACTTTAAAGGTCAAAATTGCAAACACAATGTGACAGTTTTGAAAAGTCAAGCTGTCTTTGGCTTTACAAAGGAAAATAAAACAAGTGAGCAAAAGGGTCTTCTAATAATGTCTAAGACGTGGAAGTTTGACTCCTGTTCAGTGAAGGGTAGAGATAAAAGGCAATCATCTAATGTGGCACAAAACCCCGACGTTCAACATAGGTAGAAAAAAAAAAGTGCCACATCAACAAAGGAAGTAAAGCCCAGATCTAAAGTCAGTCAGGGCACTGCGTGGGCCAGGGCTGATGGTTCCCTGGGCCTGGGCCTGGGGGTGTTGGTACTCCCCGGGGCAGCAGGGCAGGGCCTGGCAGCCAGGGCCTGTTCCTCCCAGCAAGGGCATGGCAGGCCAGGGTGGCAGCTGAGGCTGCCCCAGCCCCAGGCTTTGGGCACCTCCTTGGAGACAGTGACAGGCCAAGGCCGGGCCGGGACTTTGGCCTGCAGGCAGGGATCAGGATCCAGGCCAATGAGGGGAAACAGGGTCAGAACGAGCCCAAGATGGCCGGGCAGGGCCATGGGAACAGGGGTGGGTAAAGGCCAGGCCGGGACCTCAGACAGTGGCGTGGGCCCCCCCATGGTCAGGCAGGACAGGGCTGGGACCGGTGTCCTACAGCCTCTTTGGGGCAGGCAGTGGTGGCCCGGGGGCTGGAATGGGGTCTTGGGCTGTGGGCAGGTGTATGGAGCCCCAGGGGTGGGCAGGGACATTAGAGCCCATGAGTGCACTCAGGGGCCTGGCAGGGCTTCCTCAGTGTCAAGCACTTAAGCAAAGCAATCAGAAGCTCGATTTTTCCCATGTGCCTTTAAAATCAACAGAAAAAAAGACTCTATAAACATCAATTCAAACCCCCTATGATCTAAACTGTTTGAAAATCCCTCTCTCCATTGACGGGTAGGAGGTCTTTAGGCGGTGCCTGCGTTCGTGTGCTGTGAAGTTATATGCTGAATTTGGAAGGGCTGGTAAGCATAATTTCAGACCTTTAAGAAAATGTAGCAAGAAATAATTAAAAATTTGACAAATTGAAGATTGTCTTTTATAGCTAGAAGCTATACAATGCAGAATTTGTATTTAAAAGAAGAAAAATAATATCTTGGGTGGCTGAGGGACGATTGTTTAACCTTTGTAATATGGAACACCTGGAGGAAAGAGTAATTGAGTATTTCACAATAAACAGAAAAATGACATAATACACAATGAGTTTATCAAAATTAATCATGCCACGCCAACAGGAAGCTTTTGATATCACTGTTTTCTAGACAGTGCATATATGCAAAGATCATCTGATATTATGTCGCATAGGAAACTATTAATTTTTCTACAATTAAATTATGAATTTGCAAAGGCAAGATAACAATAGATTGTGATGAAGGTAACTGTCAGGGTAGAGACAGTGCCATTCCTTGGAGCTAATGTTGTTTAGTATTTCTAATTAGTGGCTACAGAATAAAAAGTAGACATGTTTCCATAGAGCTTGTTAATGGTAGCATGTTAGGACATGTTGAGTGTATTTAGACTGGGTGTCACATTATACTTCATAGCTACGAAAGGTCCCAGTTCTTGAACTGTTTGCATTGATGGAACAATGTGATGGAACATTGTGATACCTGGAACGTATCACAGTTCACTTCTGATTCAGATATCTGAATATCTTCTGTAAATTGAAGCTTGGCAGAGGGGAGGATGCTGTGTGCGTGGATCTTGCCCTGAGGTAGGATTAGGAGAACTCTAAACATCAAGAAGGTTAAATGCAAACATTGTCATTGAAAGAATGATGACTTAGAGGACTGAAATGCTAGGAATAAAATGAAATTCAACACTACAATGTGCCCAGACTTACCTGTGTATCTCATAACAGAGAGTTATCCTATAGTTCATCACTCATAAATGCAGAAGCAGAGAAAGATCAGGCATCTAAA
Source organism: Nyctibius grandis (assembly GCF_013368605.1). Classification (NCBI taxonomy): domain Eukaryota; kingdom Metazoa; phylum Chordata; class Aves; order Nyctibiiformes; family Nyctibiidae; genus Nyctibius; species Nyctibius grandis. The sequence continues at coordinate 12,088,170 of NC_090662.1, forward strand.
TTTAGGCTCTGTGAAGACTACTTGAAAGAACTCAGTCCATTTGTCCTGGTAATGCATCTCTATTAATAACAGGAAGGCAGAAAAGTATTTTAAGATAGGCTGCATTTCAAGCAGAAGAAATTGGCCATAAACACCCTTAACATGAAAACAAAACAGTAACAATATGAAGATTTCTAAGCATCAGAGCAATAAAATTCTGGAAAGTTTTTCCAATAGGACAATCGTAAAGTGAAGATTGATTTATTTATCTATTTATTTATATATTTTTAATATTTTAATTTTTTCATCATTCCTATATTGAAAGATATTCAGATGTGACTTCCTAAGAACTTTCAGAACACAAACTTTCTGTAAGTTCCTATAGTGATGAAGTTCGTAGAGTGATGCCCTTCCTTCAACCACTTTTTCTCTACGTTGAAATGAGTACTCCCAGGATATGCCAAAGAAACCCTCTTATTTCTTCATTGTGCATGTCACTTCTCTGAAGAAAATGATGTCCTTGGAATTGCCATTCCTTACTATGCTTTTTATATTAAAAGATTGTGTAAAGGTAGATTATCTGAAGACAAAAACTATATTGTTTCATTCTTTAGGAAGAAGAAGAAGCCCATAGCAGATACATACGTGTAGATTTAGTATTTATGCATGAATCATCTTGGTGAAACTCATATGATTCTTTTAATTTGCCTGCAGTATTAAGTAGTATTAACAGAAATGAAAATAATCATGCATTCAATCTGCTGTCTTTGGTAGCAGTAAAATGATAACAGGGTGAAAGAATTCAAATGTAAAATGCCTAAAAAGATGCAAAGGCTTCACAATAACAAGTCCTGTTATTCAAAACTAAAACCTGACTTTCTTACAAGCCCAACTGTGAGGCAATATGTAGCTGTGTAGCTCAACATCTGATTAGCTCTAATACTGATAACGTAAATTTGAGAGCCACATTCTGCATTTCAGTTTTACTTTCTTCTTCCTTTTCTTCTGAGAAAGATGTATTAGACCTATCCATAGTAGGCGTACTGTCCTATCATGAGCTAGCACAACTTTTCTGCACCATATATTGATGAGTGGCATTTATATCTCATTTCTTCTCCCCTCCCCCTTCTCTTTACAGTATTGGCAGGTTACAGTGAATGGTTATAGCAGTCTCACAGGTTGTGTCTAAACTGATCTGTGTGTGTGAATGTAATGTGAGTCAAAATCTCGATTCCTGGTAATTCAGATTAGGGAGTAGGGCTGGACAGTTGTTCTGATCTGATCCAATTTCCTGAGTGTTATTGTCTGCAAACCAGGAGCTGAGGGAAGAAGGGAGTATGATTTGTACCTATGATAGAATGAATGCTAATTGAACTGAAGGAAATGAGTGTTTCATTTTTTGGGCAGCATCTAGTTTTATGAATTGTCTGTGTGTCATATTTTCCCTGTGAGTTTTCCCCTCCATTTCATTCAAAAATGCATGAAGAACATTCTGTTTATTTCTAATTTCTAAAATATTTATATGCTATGTATTTGAAAAGTAAGAAAACTTTTAAAGAGTAATTTTTATTGTCTTTTTTAAAAATACTGTAATGTGTTTATTGTGTAACATGCAATAGACAACTTCTGCTAGCATTTTTCATAATGAAAGTTCAATGTATACAAAGAAACTCAACTCAAGATTCAGATACCTAAATTTAGTTGCCTATGATACATATGTTTGTGTATGAGCTGGATGTGTAAGATCCCATTACCTTCACTGGAGGTTTGCATTCATATCACTCAAACGCAGACATTAAATTTGGTTAGCTGACTAGGTTTTTTTTACTCTATTGAGAATACTGCCAAAGGACTTGATTCAATTGCTTACACATAGGTGACCAGTGCAAAATGAAATGCTGCGGAGTGTCCGAGACCATGGCATAGGATTAGAAGATATCACAGAAGATTTATGGCAGTTCGATACTCTTATGAATCAGCAGTGGGTGGTCAGGTATGTTACTCTGGGGAATCCCATCCAATGTTGATATCTTCCTGTATTTAGAAACATTATGTAATTTGTCCCCTACATTTGTAGAGATTATAATGAGTTTAGTTGCATGTAGATACTTACAAGTAGACACACAAATTCATGTGTCTAAATATCATGTCCAAATCTGGATTGGAATCCCACTCTGTCCAGATGGAAAGTAGCTTTGCAATAAAAGACCTGGGGGTCCTGCTGGACACCTAGATGAACATGAGTATCCTGGGCTGCATTAGGAAGAGTGTTGCCAGCAGGTTAAGGGAGGTGATGCTTCCCCTCTACTCAGCACTGGTGATTCCACACCTGGAGTACTTTGTCCAGTTCTGGATTCCTCAGTACAAGAGAGACATGGATATACTGAAGAGAGTCCCACAAAGGGCCACAAAGATGATTAAAGGACTGGAGTATCTCTCATATGAGGAAAGACTGAGTGAGTTGGGACTGTTTAGCCTGTAGAAGGGAAGGCTCAGGGGAGATTTTATCAATCTATATAAATATGAGGAAGAAGAAGACAGAGTCAGGCTCTCTTCAGTGCTGCCCAGTGACAGGAAAAGAGGCAACAGACACAAACAGAAGCACAGGAGGTTCTGGCTGAACTTAAGGAAACCCTTTTTTACTGTCAGGGTCACTGAACACTGGCACAGGTTGCTCTGAGATCTTGTGGAGTCTCCATCCTTGGAGATATTCAAAAGCTGCCTAGACATAGTCCTGGGCAACCTGGTCTAGGTGGTCCTGCTTGAGCAGGTGGGTTGGACCAGATGACCTCCAGAGTTCCCTTTCAACCTCAACCATTCTCTGTGATTCTGTGATTCCGCGAAAATGACAATTTTCAGTCTCATAATCTCTCTTTGGCATAGTTTCTTCCTTTATAGAATAGTAACCAGAAGAACTAACTAAAATTTTTTGAGGCCAAAATAATGTTTATAAAAGAGACTGAACATCCTCTCTAATTAAGAACACTATTGCGAGCAGAGTATTCAAAATACATGAACTCACTATGTTATATGCTGTGCATTTAAAAGTAATGCTTTGGGGTTTTTTTTCAATATTCTTGAGAATATGGGCTTCAGAACTCCTTAATTCGGGTGACTAATCTTACTTTTTATTTAAGAGCATTAGTTGAGACTTTTAAAAAAAGTACCTTCTAGAATTTACATTGAATAGAGTATAAGTAAGCCAATTAAACACACACACACACACCCCCCAAGAAAAAAAAAACAAACCCCACCTTAAACTTTTTCAAGCCATATGGATTCCATTCACAGTCAGGTACTATTTAAATAATAAATATTTCACAATTTTATCTGATGTATTTCCCTTCTGAAGAAAACAATTGTCAGGGAAATCTCTGAGGCAGAGTATAAGAAGATAGGGATTACTTTCCTGAAAACAAGTCAAGTGTCCTGAAGTTCAAAGTCAGGCTTTCTGGATTTCTTCAAGAACTACAATTCCAACTCAAGTGGTCAAATTTAGGGACTTTGATGGAGGAGATAAATGGTGTAGTGCCACAAATTAAGTGACCGTAAGGAACACATATATAAAATAATCCCTTATTCATTAATGAGTGGTTCCAATCAAGAAGAAAAGGCTGAGAGAAACAAAAATGTAATTAAGAAAGTAGTAATAAGAAAAGGCATGAAACAATATCCTCTCACAATAGACAAAAATTAAAAGCACTTACAGAATATCAGATTTCCTTTTAAATTTAATCCTCCATAAAATGTTTCTGTATGTAAGGCTAAAAATTAGTCTTCAGATTTAAATCTGGTTGAAGAGTCAAAGATAAAGGAAAATATTCGAGCACTTGATTCATGAAGTTAGACCTGTAAGCAAAACTAAATAGGCATCTAACGACTTTTAAATATTCTTGACAATTATGAACATTAAAATTAAATATAATTAATTTATCCTCTTACCTTTTCTTTCTTATAAAAAGTACCAAAAAGAAAATTATCTGAAATGCTTACTGACCTAACTATGTAAGTATCCACATAGCAGCCTTTTTCTCAGACTTTGCCTTGCTCAAACTAGAGCTGGTAAGCCTTCTTCTCCACTGCCTTCCAACAGACCATCTGGCCTCATTCTTCTTCCTTCTTTCTCCCTCCTTTAGTTTTTATTTCTTATTCCAGAGACAATCTGGTAGCAAATGTCTTATTTCTTTTTCACCCAGTCTGTGACTTCCCCACTTCAGATACACCCAGCACACCTGTGGAAATAAAAGAAGGGATGTGTCATTATTGACTTTTATAATGAAAGAACTGAACTCTGTAAGTGATCTTAAGTTGATGAAAAAAATTGCACATCAAACTGATATTATCACAAGACAAAATATGATAAAGACATACAAATCAGACCAGTTGCTGTTTTCAAACGATATTGCTTCATATGCTACAGTGAAGTGACCAGATTTATACCCTCCTGAGAACCTGTTTCTATATGAATCCAACCTCTGCAAAGGATATCTCTCTATATATGTTTATATAAGTTACATAAGTAAGGCATAGAATAAATCTGTGTTGTTTAGGACACTGAAGAGCAGAGTCCTGAGACAAGACATGCAGCCTGTTGGCTTGGAGTCATGGTTTCAGATATGACTGGAAGGTGTCTCAGTGTAGACCTCAGAGCCTCCTGCCTCAGGAAGCCCCACTAATTAAAATGCTGCTGGACTTGTCTGGACAGGCCCTCCATGAGGCAGCTTTGTGGATGGTAAGAAATATGACATGCCTTTTCCATGGAAAGGAAGAGCTCTTTAAGAAATTTGCAAACATCACTACAGACTCGGAAAGCAATTCAGGGTTTCAAATGAAAGAAAAAGCTGCAGGCAGTGAAACGGCATGGACCTCACCTCACATGTATACTCTAAGTTGTTAAAGGTGGGATTTTTAATAGCCCTTGCAACTGTTCATAATAAAATCAATTGGCAGGTTTTACCCTAGATACCTTGAGGCAGAAACAGGCTAGCACTGAGTGGCAGTGATAACACAATAAAGCAAAAAAAAAAATCCTTCTGGAATGGCCCTCTGTGCAAACCCTTGGATTATCACACGTTCCTGAAAATGTCTGTGATAATTTGCTATGACTACAAGGAATTTTTGTTCCCATTTACTGCATGTTTCAGCAACGGCAACCACTCAGATCCTATATTTTGTGCATTTGTTATCTACTGCCTTGTAGGTTACTCTCAAAGAAAGAAACAGCATGTCATAAAAGACTATACATTATCAGTGGTGACGATAGCAAATAAAAACTGCAAGGTGCTATGATGTATTTACCTTTGACTGCAAGATCCTCTGTTTGGATTTAACAAATTAGCTTCTCAGAAATTTGCTCATCTGAACAGCAGCTGTTTGCCATATGGATCAAAACTGCATTTGGCAAACGGAATAGTTTCCTCATGCCCATCTGATTTTCGTGTACAGTCATATATCTGAATGTTTAAGGGAGGAGTTTGCTGGTCTGCTGAGGGTGGTTCAGCTGAGAAGTGTTTATTTTGAATCGCAGTTTTCTTTTGCTTTTTTTTTTCTTTTTCCCAGAAGATTCTCCTCCTGTAGAAAACTTTAAACAAAACAAAAAGCCCTAAACCCAAAACTTAATAATCGGAGGAAAACGAAAGGCAGTGGAAAAGTGAGGGAGAAATATCTTTTAATCTTAACAAAATAAGCCAAAGAAAATATTCTGGGTAAAATTCTGGCTCCAAGGAAGTAAGAAACACTCTATTTCTTGTATCTTCTAAATATTTGGTTACTATCAATAAAACCAATAATTTAATTAAAGAATAAATGATGATGATGATGACCGCCAGTTATAATATTAGTGCAAGAAACATTAATAGTAGTAACACTTTGAAATGTTGACAAGGAAGTTCCCAATTTTGCTAATTATGCTTTAAGTCCATTAAACAGGATTATGCAAATATAAAGAAGAAATGCTCTTTCCCTGTATGGGTTATAATTCTATGAGCACATTTTTTTTTTTTTAGTTATAGACTTCTAGCACTGCTCATGCAAAGCTGTCACAGCAGATTTCATGCTTTTAATGAATGAACAGAGCTTCACAACACCTTCTGGATATTATGGGTAAGGATTGTTGAAACCAGTAAGTAAAGCAAGTGAGACTAAGAAATTTATTCATGGACATAATGCATATCCAGATTTGCATGTTATGTTCACATGCTCCCATATGGATTCCTACACTAACAACACAAATCGCAGAACATTAGAGAGATAATAAATTAGGTAATGTATAATTGCGGATTCATTTATAACTTCAGTGTGCTGTCCTCATGACCAAAACACTGATTTCATTGACCTCTTGATCCATGACTTATCTAATAAGAACCATAGCTACACAGGAAATTAGAATAAGAATTTTTTTTTAACTTTTCTAGGTTTTTCCTAGAAAATTATGAAATATCAAAATCTGATATTTTGCGGAACTAGTATTAAAAATGTACTGAATTGTCATAATTAAAATTGTTCATTCTATTTTTAATTCTATTATATTTTATAGTTCTTTCTGCTACACATTCGTTCTGATTTTAATTTAAAATATCTAGAAACTTCTTCAAACTGGAAAATGTAATTTTAAATTCTGATATCTGTCAAAAAGTTCAGATTATTTTGTAATTGCATAGCTCCTTAAAAATAGAATAAAGAGACTTGTAGAATATACCTTTTCTTCAGTTTTGGATTTGATTGCATTCTGATTTTAAAATATCTGACCTTCAGTTTTCCAGTCTTAATTAATGTTCAGGATTCTGTAAGTAGTTTGATGTAACTTCTATTATGCACTAGTATATTAGCAATACAGATAATTTCTTTGTTGATAATATTCTGTAAGTTTAATGCATTCAAAATAATATTCTCAATTAATCATATAAATGTTTCAAATCTCCTGATAGATTTTATCATTCTCTTTTTGGAACTCTGTTGTCATCAGTTGTGATAAACTCAACAAAGAATGTAAAAGGCAAGGACTGTATTTTTTTTTAAAAAACAAACCTAGGAAACTAGTCCTCTAAAAGGAATCTGTAACCCAGAACTGGATGTCTGAGCTACTTAGACAAATTTTAAAAGTTGCATCATATTCCAAATTGCAAATATTCCCTTACCTACCTTTAGTCACATTGGTACATTCACATAACAGAGTAGGACAATTCAGAGGCACTGCCTTTGGCTACTGAAGAAATATATGCATGCTAGCATGGTGCTATGCCTAACAGCCTTAGCCTAATATCAGAAAGTGTAATTAGCTCAAATCCAGCACAGGAATGTCGTGCCTTTCCTATTTCTCGTTCTAGAAACGGATAGGTGCAATCTTGGAGATACCTTTGCATATGTCAGTGGAGATACATTGAAAGTGGATGCTAAACCAAGAAGTGAACTGGAAAAGCTTAAGTATGAGGGTTGATCCACGTGTTTCTCCAGAGTTAAATTCTTGATTCATGGTTTCTTTTCAGTGTCAGGGAATTAGAACCCTTAGGTGAAACAACAGACATTTAAAACAAATATTGAAATACTGCAGCTAGGGTCCTTCTTTTCTTTTGCTGTGGTGTATGTAGAAGAACACTAAGGAAATGTGAGTTAATAGTTCATTGTCCCCCAAAATTGTTATCAACAATTTAAGACTTAAGAAATCTTCATTTCATCTTGCTGAGTTGCAGGCTGTACTCAAGCCTGAGTGCTGTACTGAGCCATTGTTCTATCTGTCTTTCAAACCAAGATGTGAAGTCCATAGTAAATTTTCTATAAATTCCTGAGGATCCTGTATTACATCATAAACATAAGAACATGGCAGTTTCATGTGAGTCCACTGATTTCAAGATAGTTTTCTCATTCATTAGAACACTTCTGATGCACTAGAACAACATAATTTTTGTCCTTTACCTACTTTTTGCCTCGTTGGATGTGTTTCCTTAATTCTTAGCATTTTTTTCCTATTGTTCTCATCTGATAATTTCATTATCTTCTTGCAATCAAAATCAATGAGCAAATTTCAGCTAAAAGGAGTTATGCTGAAGACACTCAGAAGGGTAGGCATCTGACCGAGACGAAGTAAATACTTCCAGGATACTTTGAGGGCAACCTGAAAGATGCCTAGAAAGTGTATTCTATCCAGTCAGATCAATTATGCCCCCAAATGCCTATTAATTTCTAGTAATGCTACAATGAAAGCTAAGTGATTACCTCAGACATAATTGTCAAAAACATAGATATCTAGCATTAGATAAAATTAATACCACCCAAAATTAATAGCTAGGTAGAAGTGAGAGACTGATGTAAACATTTCCATTGGGAAAAGAGCCTTTAGCGTGCAGTCATTATATGTTTTAAGTTTGTTTGTGACCAGTCAATATGCATACGCCATGTTACATGGCAAAATGGTGTGTGTGATTTTCAGCGTTCACCACTGAACCCACTGCCTCCAGCCCAGCTGGTTGCTGTGGGGTGTGGCAGGTAGCTGAAGGCAGCACAGGGACAAACACGTGTATTCTCGGGAGGAGGCATGTGCACCCAGGAAGATGGGCTTCCTTTGGTAGCGTTGGAGGACTACAAGACAGAAATATGTAGGAAATACACAGTATAACATGGCAGAAATGCAGTGTGAGACAAGCAGGAAATATATGTTTTCCCATCTATTTATGATAGGATTGTAGGTGTCGATGATTTGCCTCCCTTCTTGTAATATTTTTACAGACTTCCTGGACTCTAGAATATATCTGAAAGTTTTTTTATGTTCCTTATTTTCACTTTTGATTCCCTGGTGTGTACATAAAAATGCCTTTTAAAATGGATTTGTGGGTAGGCAACCTTCCATTCCAAACACAGATGGTACATCTTCATTTATTATTTAGACATGCTAAGTGGAACACTTTTTTAGTCTATTGTAACTGTACTTCGTTCTGACTTATTAAATTTGGATATGATACAGTGGGTCTTTTCTTTAAAATAGAACATTTGTGCTTTATTACCTAGTAAAAAAAAATTAATAAACAAACTGCTTTATCCTTTCGCTGCAGTTGCTGTTCCACAGCCTCCTTGTCTGCAGAGATTTTACCTACAAAGAAGGTTGTTTCATTGCCCCATTGTTCATGAAGTATGTGATCAGTCTTGGCTTACACAGTGTGATGCACTGCTGAAAAATGCTCTTCCTTCCTGTTGCAGTTATGACATGTTTGACTGAATACTCATTTTGCCATGGTTGCTTCTTCACTGGATTTTTTACTGGCCAGATGACCTATGATTCTCAGTTTGAACGTGTATTTTTCTGTCCTGACATTCTCTTCTTTGAATTACATCACGTAAGCTAGCTGTTCATTCAGACTTGATTTTTACAAGGCTAAGATTCATACTTAATTTTGTGGTGTTGGCTCAAGATAAAATTTTTTTCCACTTCACTCTATGAGTTTTTGATCAATAGTTTTTAAGTTATTTTGGAGTCAAAGTCCTTTGAAGTACCTTTTCCATTTTCATAAAAATAGTCTCATATGCCTAGACCCAAGAAAGTTCTTTTGAATACATGCCTAAAAACATGAGTAGTCCCATATCTATAATGGGAAATAACCAAGGATTTAAATTTGTAAACATGTTTTAATACCTCTTTAAAGGTGTCACACAGAACAACAACTAGTTTATATTACTAACGATGAAGAAAAAAGTTTAGGGCAAATCTAAACTTCACTTGTGTCATAACTTTCTAAAACATAGTGGAATGTCCATTCACGAGAATTAGGATGCCACGCAGAATTTAAATGCTTTTCTGAAGCTAAGCTTCTATGTAAAAGAGAGAATGGCTGTAACAAAAATTTAGAATCTTTGGAGTTACAACAATTGTTATAACAGTTTCTGCTTTTTGGCCTGCTGAGCGCTATGAAGTTTATACAGTATCACAGACTGGGGGGCACATTCCTGATGTGTCCCTCCGTAATGCCTGCTCCCAACGGTAACACCTTCAGATGTGATCTTCGTGATCACTATAAAAGCTGATCTCTGCTGTTAATCTCCATCTTTTGACTTCCCTGTAACAGGAGACCCTTGGAAATAAAGATTTAATAGACTGCTGTTTATTGTGCCAGTACTTTATCTGTTCTAGATTGATAGAACATTTCAAGCTGCTAGTATTCCTTTACCTCCTTAGAAAGTTTATTTGAAAATCTATTGCACTTTGAAGTATCTTTTCTGGTTCTATTGTAACGTTGTATTTCAGCAGTCTCTCTGGTGACTGCAAAGTCAGGAAAGAAGACAATCAACAGGATGGTAATTAGCATATGTCAGTATGCCACCTAAAAAGCCTGATAGCTGGAGTTGTAGTTGCTAAATTTTGTCCCCAGATTCATGGCGCTTTGTAAACTTTTCTTCTAGTTTTTGTTTCATAGTCCAAAAATTAATTCATAAGTCTTAGCCCATTTAACTGTATTTTTAAATTGACAATAGACTTCTGGAAGACTTCTGTATTATGTGAGGCTTTAATAAAACTTCTAGAAGACAGAAAGAGACAGAGAAGGATAAAAAGAAGGAAGGAAGGAAAAGCAGAAAGGCAGAGAGAAAGATAAAGGGAGAGGCTGATGGAGGGGGAGAGAGAGAAGGTTAAAAAGAGAGAAAGAAATAGAAATAGCGAAAAAGAGAAGGAATGAGAAAGAGAAAGAAAGAAAAAGAAAGAAAGAAAAGGAAAGAAAAAGAAAGAAAAGGAAAGATTCCATATGCACTGTCAGCTACTGGCAATGAGGCATATAAGTGGTTTACCAGAGTAATTAGTACTCAAAGCTTTTTTAAAATGTGATATACAGCATTCAAAATTTTGAGCAATTATGCCTCCCATTAAAAGTTGGAAGATTATTTCCAGATACAGAGTCAGCTTTCTACACCAGTCCTTTCAATGCGACTATATCAGACTTCCTTGTCATAAAATACAGATTAATTGTAGATAGTGTGCTTGCTATTTTGATCTTGGGAAACAAATACCAGATTTTTATTTTTTTTTCCTGGTGAAACTATAAGAAAAGTAGTTTAAATGTTGTTCATCTCAAGCTGAGTGACATAGCCCTCTATTTCCTGTGGGTGCTCAATGCGCATTCTCAGTGGTTTATTTGAAGTGCTTCCATAACTGAAGGACATGTGCATAAAATAATCTCAGGCAAAAATAAAGACAGTTTGTTGCCATTGCTCTGTAATATGTGAATTGAAACCACATCATTTTATCTACTGGGAATAAATGAAGAAATACATTGGAATGGTAAAAAATACCTAATCAGATATGTGGCATGTAAATCTACATATTTTCAGAATTTATGGTTTTATTTTCTTATTAAAAATTGTTTATTCAAGTGTTTACATGAAAATCAAGTAAGGGACAGAGGGGTGCTTGGTTTTTGGCTTATTTTGTGGGGTTTTTTTGTCTTCTTATGGAAATGTAATACGATTGTAACATTGAACATTTATCATTCCATAGTATAGGAAAAAGCTATTTCTTCTCAGGGTTTTATATGTGAAACATTTTGTACCAGAAGTAAAAAGCAACTCACAAAATTGTATATTTGAAAATGCCTTGCCCAGATGATTTCTCTCATATTTTTGTTTAGCTGTGTACTTTGGAACCTTGGTAGGCTGCATAAAGAGAGAAAAAAGTCATAAATCACCATGAAGATAATTAATTTCATAGCACAAAAAATTAGATGACCGTCAAATGTTGGCAGGTTGGAAAACATTCTAAGGAAGTATAACTGCAAACTTGTTCTGTTTTTATACTTTTCCCTAGACAACCTTCATTGATTACTGTCAGATAAAATTTCTTGTCTATGTGGACTTGTCCTTCAACCCAATCTGCAGATTCTTAAATTAAAAAACAGTGTTACTGATGTGGGGATTTAAATATACAATGAGTATTAATCTCTATATCGCTATTTTGAGAAAGACTTCAAAAAAACTTGCAGTAACAATACAAAGACAGAAATAATGTGTTTCAATTTAGGATAGACCACAACTGCTATTCAGCAGGAAAAATATACTTTTCAATAAAGATTTTCATATGCCACTATTTTAAATGCATTTGTTGCTTTGTGTATACTAATATCAATCTGGTTTTATTAAGAAGATAATTTTATTTAATAATCTGATAGAAATATTGAAAAAGGCCATCATATAAGCTTGCTTAGCAGTAGTGTTCCAAATTAAAAAACTTATTCTTTAATTGATAAGTTTAATTTTGGACGTGAAGAATGGGATCAGAACTTTGGGAATGTTGAGCAAAGCTGATGCATGTGAACAAGCACACAGCTTTAGAATTGCAACTTCAGACTGCAGACAACTAAATTCTGCTTCAGTCTTATTTTTGCTGCAGAAGTTGGTAGCAAAATCCTCACAGAAGAATAATCCATGGCAAGAATATACTCTGTCACTGTTAATGTGCAGTGAAGCCTGATCATCCGTGCTCACATTTCACCTATAAGAAAAAAACTGGGCAACAATTAATTTCCGTGAAAAGTGGGGATTGGGTACTTCGTAAAAATAGCACTGTAGTGTTGAGGTATGGAATACTAAAAATAGCATAGAGAAAAAATGTTTTCTTGGCATAACAAATGTAGAGCACTCACACTGTTATCAGTGTCATTTCAGTACCAGCATTACAATACCTGTGGTAAGATCTTTAAGGGACAAAACTGTGCTGACAAAGGTTTCTCTTTAGTATCTAAAGACATGGAAACAGCTAAGAAATTTGACGGTTTGCCTTAGTCTTCCTTTGAGAGTTCCTGTCCTGATTCTGCAGCCACATGTCTCTTTTCCCTACTTGACTATTTTCCAGTAGCTGCATTACAAAGCTCATATCCCAAACAAGGAGACTTTGATTCAAATAAAGCACCCAAAGCTTGTTCTCGAAAAGAATTCAAGCTGAGATTCCTCCCCTGATAACATCTTTTCTGATGTCTTGGCAAGCTTTCAGTCTCTGGGGTTACAAACCTTAAACCAGGAAAGATCAGTGCTTTATGGTCATGAATTGTGAGTTCTTTTTTGCTGTTTGTGTTTTCTCTCAGCTGCTATTAATATGTCCTTATGTCTGAGAGATTGCTAGGAAACTGGTGAATCCCCATTTAGGTTTCTTTCTAAAATCTTTAACAGCACCCTAGGTAGAAATTCTCCTCTTTGATATGAAATCCTAGAGAATTTACTCCTGACAAGCAAGTTCTGGAAGTCTTCATTCTCTGGAATTCAAAGGCTAATGCTTTTGTCTCTGGATTTTCAAATTGCTGAAGTTATTCCATAATATATAGTTCACAGTCAAAGTCCAGCTTAACTTTATTCTTTGTTACTCTAAACTTATTGAAAATACATTTTAAAATGTCTACCAATCTGAGAGATATTAATAGTATTTTTATAGCAATACCTCATTTTTTTAAACCTCTGTACATTGATTTTTTGTAGCAGGTCTTTCAGTGTCAGTTTTGAAAGGGTCTTCTCAGCACATCTCTCAATGATGTTTCCTTTACAGAAGTATCATACTGGAAGATAAGGACCCTTTGCTGTCTGCCAACCATTTAACCTCCTCTAGAGGTAAAATGTATGCTACAGAGAACCTGTTTTAGACTTTTCCCAAGTTAAAAGCACACATTTAAGTTGAACAAAACAATACACAGGCTTGCATTAACATCTCTGCATTTTTTTTTGCCAAATTTTTCCTGGAAATCCTTTTTGTTTGTTTATTTATTTGGATTTTTTTGTACGTTAAATATTTTATAATTTATAACTAAAAATGATGTCCTGATTTGAAATCCTTCAAGATTTTAGTTTATTTTTAAAATAGGAGCAATCACAGAAAATAAAAAATGCTCTAGGAAATCGAAAAATTGTTCTCCAGTTTGGGATTTAACACATAAAAAGATTTTAGAAAACCTACTCTCAGTTTTATGGTTTAGCAAGTTAAATGAAAAAATATTCAGCCAGGTATGTTCTGTGGATTCACTTAAGTACACTTTTGATTTTCACTGACTTAAAAATTGCAGAGGGAGAGGTAATTATCTGAACCTATAAAAGTTTCAGAGTAAGCATTACTGTATTGTCAAAATCACAGATTTACACACCTCAGCTCAGCCACTAGAATCATAAAATGGTTTCAATACCAGAAGCTTTTAAAATTAATATAATTGGAGATTTTCTTAGTGGTTGAATATTTGGGGCTGATATTTTCAAGATTTTCAACAATAAGAAAGACTAGAAATGTACTTAAAGTATATATACAAATGTAGATTTCCTTCGTCATGATTGAGATTTGTAATTTACATAAATATGCAAAGGAATGAAGGCTTTCAGAATAAAAAAAAAACAATAGCTGGAAAAAGGGAGATCTGAAGTCTGGGCGATAACCATAGATGAATTTGGCCAAAATTTTGATTTTCAGACTACTTTGTCCTAGAGACTGTATCTTCTAAAAAGCACAAAAAAGCCACTTATTTGCTAAAAATTAAACACTTATGGAGAAGCACAAATGCATGCATATTTGAATGGTTAAATAGTCTAGAGAGTAACTGTCCTCAGAGAAGTAACTCAGTAAGTATGGCATGTAAATTAAGGGCTTCTGGGGTATTGCTTCATATGAAATATATTCAGCTTCTGTTTGTTTTTCCAATGGTCAGTACCACAACTGGATTTTAGTAGACTGAGGTCAAAGAGAGGTTCAATTTTTCTTACATTCTTGCACAAAAATATCTATTGTAAAGGTTTTGAAGATCAAATTCGGCCCTGAGTAATATAAGCAAAGTACATCGTTAGAACTATTTAATAGTACTTCCAATGGCATTTATCCTTTCTAGACTTTCTTGGCGCAGACACTAACAGAAGAGGAAACAAACAAATTTAAACAAAAAGCTTAACGTCCTCAGGCAATATATCTAAACTCTGAGTACGTACAAGGAACAATTATTCTGAGTAGAGTGAGGGATTTTTCACGTTCCTAGGAGTGTATAGCCACAATGCAGCACATTGTCAAAAATTTCAAATGGATGTTACTGGAAATTATTATGAAAGTAACCATCTTGCGTGAACATTTGTTTGCAAAATTTATCTCCTTGTAGATAAAGCAATTAGTTGTGGAAATATCTAAATTTTGATCAGATAAATTTGATCAGATATTTCCTACTAATAGCAATGTACTGCATATAGATTTTTACATTTTTCTTTTATTATTTTTTTATTATTTTTTCCCAAAATATTGGAAATAGTAATTTCCAAACTGATCTTGAGGGGCAGTATTATCATCAGCTGCCATTGGGCACTGTGACATAAATGGCTTAAATGGTCTCATATCAGAACTTAAAAATTGTTTTGTTATTCATTTTAGCTATTCTTAGTTAGCATGTAACAGATATATAAAAAGTAGTTACAACACATCTTATGCAGAGAAGCAATAAAGGATTTATCCCCTGAGTGCAGGGATGAATGCTGGATTACCTGACTAGCGTTTAGAATCCAGACCTGAGCATCTGGGAGTCTGAGTGTGAGGAAAGTTGTGAATTATATAAGTTTGAATATTATGAATACATGTGAATTATAATGGGTGCAACCAAGCACAACCAAGTCGCTTTGGAGCCCATGTTCGTTTTTAAACTCAGCAACTTCAAAACCATACTTTTCATTCCCCAGGAGCATTCATCTGTGTATAAAATTATAATCTAAACCATTTAGTATTTTGCATATGCCCTACATTATTTTGCATGTTTGTGCCACGAAAGTGCTCAGTCAAGGTGTGAAGCTGCTTGCACGTGTCTGTTTTTGGGGAGAGGAAAGTGCAACTGTAGAGTTTCAAGCCAAATCATACCATGCCTTGTGCCTACAAAGCCAGGTAATAGACCCTGACTGATTTTTATTTATAAGCTCTGACATGGGCTGAAGAAATAAGAAGCTTTTTAAAGATAAAGAGTTTAGGTTATTAAGTATACATGGAATTACGTATGAATGCCATGTTTGCAGAGGTGATAACCTCAGGACTGTAGGTTAGTGCCTACATTGCAGAGTGAGGTGTGACTCGTCTTCATCCCTGGGTTTCCCTGATGGCTAATCAACAAGAAGCCTCATCTGAGGCACCATACTCTCCTACTTCACTGCATGGGGCTCTAAACACTTGACCGGTGTGGTGAATTTGCCCTCTGGGACTAGCAGTTTGGATCTGCAGCATTTAGCATGATGACATGCAAAATCCTTTTGGCTGAATCTAAAATGGTTGACCCAGGGGAGATTCTGAGCTTCTGCTTTCGACTAGACATTAATACCTATGCTTGGACCTTGCTATCCCCTTCCCCCTCTTCCTTTCAGCCTTCCCACCCCATTTGCCTTATTTTCTTTCTGCATGAAGAAGGTTTGGGGATTGGGCTGGAAGGTGCCATGTGTCCAGCTGGGGCTCTGGCTGAGGTGCCTCTGCAAGAATAGACGTGTGGCATGTGCTGTAGCTCTGCTTAAACTCTACCTTTCCAAGCAGTGTCAAATCTCTCAGTCCATACCTCAGTCTTTTCCCTTCCTAGTCTCAAGCTCAGTTTCTAAAAAAAAGACAATAAAAGTTGATCCTGCTTGAAATGTGAAGCACAATTGCTTGGTTTAAACTTCTAAGGCAGCCTGAGACTTTTTTTATCAACCAACTCAGTGTTGAACAATAATTACTACATGCACTTGCTTATTTTATTGAGCTTATTATCCAATAGGATCTTAACAGGATGATACCTATACCAGATACATCAAGAAGCAAAAAGGTTTATTTTGAATACAAGAGGTGATTCATATGACAGTTGCTGGTTCATTTCGAAAAGCTTTCCTTTAAAGCTAATTGTCACTTGGTATTTCTGTGTGTGTGTGTGAAGATTTCTGCCAAAACTGTGAATATCTAGCATTTCTGAATAGCAAGTTACATCTGAAAAACAAATCCAACTGTGGTTGTGGTCAGAAAAGGGAATATAAAAATAGCAGTTTCTATGTATTTGGTCATGTCTGCTTGCTTTTCCAACCAAAATAAAGGTTTTCAAACTTTTTTACTCATGTAGGCAATCCAGAGCCAATACATCTTTGGTAAAGTGTGCTGTAACTCTTTTCTTTTTAGATATCTTCTACAGAAATGTTATGCTACTTTCCTAATACAGAACTACACTGATTTGAAAGTCAGGTTATCAGGGCAAGTTTGCAAAGCTGCCAAAAAAAATAGAGAATGAAAAAAAAAAGAAAACCCAAAATCCCCACTTTCAGCTAATCCCCAAAAAAACAGAAAAGAGAAAGAGATTTATAGGTCAGAAAACATGCCCTCAAAAGGTCAGAAAACATAACAGAATATTCTTGCATAAACCCTATGTCTTTTGATTATCATATTTAGATTTTTAGCTTCTCTATGTGCAGACTGAAACTCAAAATGGAATTCTTTTTTAAAACTTAAGCATGAAATGCAATTTTTTCAGTGTTGCTCCATATTGTATTTTGTTTCAAGGTAAAATTTGATTGAACTGAACTAATATTATGCTTCAGTAGTAAAACACATGGGGCAAGAAGACATAGAAAAAGGATCATACTACATTTCGCAGTATATGATGCAGGACCAGAGAGCATTTTCATTTCCCAGATCCAGATGCAAACCTTTGTCTTGACTGCTTACAAATAGAGTGTCTGAATACAGCATCTGTAGGATCTTTCCCTTTCTAAAGTCCCTACTGTCCTTGGCCCTTCTCTCCGTCTGTGCTAGTTTCCACTGAAGGGAAATATATAGAGATTATGTAAAAGTTAGAGGTGTCCTCCAGCAGGTCCCCAAAACTGCACAAATGGAGAACCAGGACTCTGGAGTTGCACCTGCCCAACATAATATACACAGCCAAAGAAGCTTATGCCCATGACTTGAGCTCTCAAGCAGAACTGCAGATACATCATGAATAATACAAAGGACTATGTATTAATAATGGGAATCCATATAGCAAAATATTTCTTCCATTAGGGAGCACCCTAGTCCTCAAGAGATGCAGAAGAATTCTTCCTAAAATTCAGGAGAAATCTGACTACAGGGCAAATACTCCTCTCAGGGAAGTCAGTGGCAAAAAAATCTGCTCGACTTTAAAGGCGCATGATTTTGTGCTTTATAACAAAAAAAAAAGGTCACTCATCACATGCATGGACAACAAGTCAAATACATCTGGTTAACAGAATGTGGCTATTTTGGGCTCAGCATGGTGTTATGATTATTTTTGTTGCTTATTGTTTATATTTATGTCTATCTTTAAGCACAGGGAGAAAAACAGAGAACAGAAACTAAGCAAGATATCCATGTTCTACCAGTTGCAGTGGACAAGGATTTCGTGCAAGGTCATTGGCCAGTGGAACACATTTTCTGTATTCTCAGGTTGTGCATCTCTAAGGAACTCCTGTAAATTAATTTTTATTCTTGGTAGAAAAACAAGGACAGCAAAAAAAGAAACAAACTTAGAAATAATTTTCATTCTGCAGATTTTAGAAAGTTTTTTTTCTTACATAAATGTGTTTTTCCTGTAACGCCAAATGTTCAAAATATTTTCTTCACAGACTCTCTCTCAACTCTTCTGTCCCCTTTCTTTCACTTACCAAGGCAGTAATTCTCAAATGGAAATTTCATATTTTGCCACTGGGCATAAATTGAGTGAAAAAAAATGTTTGGGGAATATAGGAAAAAAATGAATAAAAGTTAACAATGAACTTTTGTGGCTTGGGAAACAACCTGTTTTTAAGAAAAGGTGTTTCACTCAAAGGTGTTTATCAGCAGTATGGATAGTAAGTCTGGGCAAAGGAGTCTTGGCTGGAGAAGGAGACCTGTTTTCTGACTCACATGGCATTGGGCCACATGCAGGTCTCTGGTTTATTTATTCCTGTGTTGTCACACACTCGTGCTGTAGACGGTAGGTGGGTGCATGGGAGAAAGGAACAGTTTAAAGTAAGGCAGAACTTTTCCTGAAGTGTTTATTTTTGAACACTTGTGTCACGAAAGCCAGTTTCATGACTTCAAACAAAAACCAATGCCATTGCTTCCATGAGGTTAAAATGAAGTGCAATAGAAGAATTACAACCACTTTGCCTGCGACAGAAGGAAGGTCAGGTCTTCCTTCGGACTGAGGCTTGTCTCCATGGAGCGACGCCAGCCAGCTGATACTTGACCTTTAGATTCCCCAGAGTTGCCACAATTTTGGGGAAGTGGCATTTGTCAGATGGCCAAAGAGGGTGATGGGAAGGCCAGGCTGGTGGCCAGGGGCAGCCATGGGCAGGTTGGAGGAAAGGTGTTTCCCTACTGAGAAATTGGCCCTGCTTTGTCCCTGGCCATGGGGTGGGGGAGTCCTGCTGAAACAGCTATGGGTGAGGGTGCTGCCTGGGGATGGGGCTGAGGGGCAGGTGGAGAAAGGAGGAGGTTGTGAAGGAAGATGTCTGCAGGGAGGGAGAGGTTTGTACTGGCTGCAGGTGAGAGGGCTGAGGGGCTGTGGGCCAAGAGGGGCTGGGGGAAGGCTCTGGAGGACTGCATAGCAGCAGACACTGGCCTGAGGCAAGAGCTGGGGGGTCTGGCCCTTCCCGGCTGCTCCTCCTGAAACCCTAAGGGATGGAGGGAGGCATGCAGGGGGGAAGGAGGGAGGGAAGGATGTAGGGAGGGATGAGATGGTGGGAGCCCTCTCCCTGGGCTGGCTGCGGGGCGGAGGGGAGGCTGCTCCTGGGGAGGGGAGGAGGAGAGGAGGTAGAGAGGGGATGTTGTTAAACAGTTTCTTACCGTAAGAGGGAGTTGGGACCCAGATCTTTCCAGTTAATCACACAACAAACTTAGATCATCGCAATAAAAAGCAGCTCGGCTCACTCTGCCTCCTCTAGTGACCGGCTGTGCACAGGGTCCTTCCGAGGAGCCATCTCCTCTTCTCCTCCCCGCCAGCCGCCGGGGGGGCCGTCAGCACCATGTGGGCCACCCAACTCCTGCCAGCCTTGCTGCTCCATCAGCTGCTGCTGCTTCCCATCAACTTCCCTGGGGCAGGTTAGTTTTTCTATCACTTCCCTAGTGACCCCCCCTCCACCTCACAGCTGCATCATTTTCCCGCTCCCGCTCTCCGCAGTGGCGAGGGTGGGTGCTCCGGGCGGTGCACCGGGCGCGCCCCGCGGCAGGTGGGGCAGGCGGGGAGACCCCGCTACCTGCAGCGCCCGTCGGCTCCTACCTGCTCGGCGGGGCAGGCACCTCGCCCCGCAGCCGGCGGCCGGGCGGGGGCTCGGGTGCGCCGGGTGCCGGTGGGCGCCCAGCGCCTGCCGCGCCAGAGGAGGGCTGCGGAGCGGTGAGGAGCGGAGCGGTGCGGGGGGCAGCGCGGCGGGTCGGGGCCAGGGTGTCCGCGGCTCTGCGGGGAGACACGGCGCGTTTGGGTGGTCTGCGGAGAGGTCGCTGCCTCCAGCCACCTCCTCACCGGGTGCAGGGACACTCGGGGCTCGCCCTGGAGACGTTAAGAGCGTTGCCCATAGGTGCTCCCGGCCGTTACCAGGACATGAGGAAACGTGTCCTTAATTTCCAAGTGGTAGAACAGATGTTAAATAACAGAAGTTGACAAGCAATACCCAAAACACAGGATAGTGCGTTGCTGAAAGGGAATATCGTTGCTGAAAGGGAATATCCTTGCTGAAGTTCAGCAGCATGAACATGCTATTTCCAGACTCAAATACTTATAATTTCATTAGATGTTCCTGATGAAATCCGGGAGGTGGAGGGAAGGGGGAAAGGAACAAACAATAAGTAATCAAGTGCTGGAAGCTCTTTAGCTGAATTTCTTTCCTGAAGTGTCCCCCTTGGACTGAATATCTGAAGAGCTAACCCTGTGTTTCTATTGGCCCTCTGGGGAGATGTTTAAGGAAAAAAAAAAGTTTGCAAAGGTTTCTACAAACCTTTCCTTCCTTCCGCCAACATTGTTAGGGTCAGACCTTTGCACAGACAGAAACAAAAGACAGCCACAATTAAGGGAAAAGATCTGCCAGGAGCGGGCAGAGCGAGGGCAGGCACACACAGCATCTGGGTCCTGGAGCAAGGTCTGAGGGCATCAGGTGACGTGTTTGGCAAGTGATGTTGATGGCTTCCAAGACATAACTACATTTTCTAGTTAAAAAAATAAATATTTTTAAATAGAATTTAAAAGTGGAATATTTTGTGATCTGAGAGGGCAAGTCAAAAAAAGTCTGGCAACATCATGTGCAGTTAAACCTGTCACTTTTCCCCTCCAGTAAGAGTGTGGTTCTGTAGGACGCTAATGTCTCACCAGAGCTTCTGCACTCAGTCTGGTCAGTGATGTTTTTATTTTCATGGGCATTCTTAGCAGGTGACACAGAGATACAAGCACTATGTTACTACACTTTTCTGAACTCCTTTTCCATGTACATTGCAATTTCCATTTTATGGACATGTGACCTCTCTGAAAAGTGATGACTAGAGCTGGTTAGGAATTTTCTGAGGAAATGTTGTTTTTTTTTACTGGAAAATGCTGACCCATCAAAACTTTTAACAAAAATAATTCCTTTTATACAGAAACTTTCTTTGGCTTGGTTCCCCCAAATCAAATGAAAGAGAAATTTGCAGCAGGAGACATTCAAAATAGCTTGTAGTACCTGCTGTTGAGAAACCTTCACCTATGAGAGAAACTCAACAACTGATGGGTTAGTTTGAAAAAAAGCAGAATAAACACCCACCCACCCCAAGCTTATTCCATGGGCTAAAGATACAGAAACTACTCTATAGCTAAGTTCATAAGAAGCTAGGTCATACTTACTCTTGATGGTTAGGACACTTTTCTTGAATGAGAGAAAGTCCTTGTTCTCCCTGACAGTAGACTCTTAGCACTGGTCTGTAGTTTACCAAGCTCAATGCATATTTAATCTATCTAATATTCCAACAGGAGAGATGGGGAGACAACCTTAGTACTGCCAGTAACAGTAGGCTGATGATTAATGTTGTGCCCTAACCAATAGGCTCTCCAGTTAAGGAGTGGATGGTTCATCTTGATGTGGAAGAAAATTAGATTTCCAAAACTTCAGAATTTTTCACAGAGTAGAACTTGTTTTCTGTCCAACTTTCACAGTGACAGTTTCTTGGCAACCCTCCCTGTCTTAACTTTCCTCCCCCACCTGCCTTAATATTAATCAAACCTATTGTTTGCCCTATGGGCAAGAAAGAGGATTCTTACCACACACTGCCATTGTGCTTACCTTGCTTTTTAAAAATATATGATCTTCAACAATAGTATCTGGATTTTTACAATGTAGGCAAGGGGAAGTTGTGCCATTCCTTTCTGAAAATATATTGTTTGCTTTCTAAACATACATGGTATCTTTGTGCGGGATGTTGAATTTTTTTTACTGGGATTTTTTAAGAAAGATTAATATTTGCCTACATATTTATTATTTCTGTATATGAAAAACATATGTGATGGAACCAGAATTTAAAAACAGGAAAAAAAGAAGTCTTTTGCTAATGCATGTCCATACTTTTTCTATTACAGTTCCGTCAGAGCTGATTTTAAATGTACCTAATGATGAGTGTTATTTCTTCTGTGAATGGATCTTTTAGGTTTGTAATCCCATGATGTCCTAAGTTCTATGTGAAGACAAAGTCCTGTGTTGCTGAGTTTACTGACTAATACATGTTGAGTTATATTAATGAGTAAAGAAAAAGGAGGGTGAAGAAAACACCAAGAAATTTTCATGTCATCAAGCTGTCCACACATTCAGCTTCTGAGGGTTTTTTTTTAATATATAAAAGATAAGATGGTGACTGGTGAAAGATAAATGTGCAAGGTTCCTACAGACTACTTGCCTAGTCATTATTAATATTCTGTAAGTCTCTATCACTTGCACAAATAAATTAATCTGTAGCTAATAACTTTATCAGGGAGTTTTCTTCAGATTAAGTTTTCTTAAGATTAAGATTATTATTCAGTATTCTTAAGCAGTATCTCCTTAATAATGTTAATCTAGTGAAACTAAAAATGACTTTTTAATCAAAGCAAAAAGTAGACTGGTATATTGCAAAAGAATGAAAGTTAAAGATTTATTTAAGTTAAAGATATATTTTTCTGTGAAAAGTCTGTCAGCCAAGTGTGTTTATTCAAATTTCTCAGCACTTTCTGTAGTTTGGATGATCTGAAGTAGTTGCTAATGAAGATGTGGGAGTTGCATTTAGTTCCTATAAATAACTATTGCTTAGAAAAAAATAAAATAAAACCCTATAGCCATAATCTATGTATGAAAGATGTGTATTCCTTTGGTCTGCATAGTTAAGTATATTTTAAAAATTTAACGTGACTTATACTTCCCCATCCCAGCTGTAGATAATCATTATACTCTATACTGTCAACAAAGCGAAATGATACTCTGCCAGTTGGAAGACTGTATTCCTTCTGTTTAATGGAATCCTTTTGGTGCTCGGTGCCAGGGGCTGCTTGTTTTGCTCTCACATGTAATACAGCACTTGCCCTGCTTAACAGATTTTCTGTTTCTATTAATGCCATTTTCATAAGCAACATAGCAGGAGAATATAGAATTGAAAGACATGAGATTAAAATGTTGCATAAAACTCTGGAAAATTGCGCACTGAAGTCGAGGAAAGGAAAGCCTCTTATTGGAGGAGCTCATCTGTCGTTATTGTAATACTTCAACTGAGGCCAGGGTTGGAAGGGAAATGTGCAGTCTCCCTCAGAGAGCATAATATCTGCCCTTTGGATCTTTATGCTGAACATTAGTTTGCCACTTAAGCGTTTCAAACTTTTCCAAGGAGATTTGAAAGCAGGGTAACTGGGCCTCTTGATGGGTAAAAGCTTTATGTGGAGAGCAGTGGGTTGCCCTGAACATTTTGCGATTACTTGTACTGGATGAGTGTTGGACTTTCACTTTCTCCCCACCAGCACTGAGGTGTGGGGTTGAAGGGCAGAGGCTACAAGGCAGCAGGGAGGTGAGAAAGGATTGATCATGGAGGCGAGAAAGGATTGATCTCCATGCTTGGCTGGGAAGCATGAATGGTAGGAGAATTGGCATGATGTGAGCAGTGTTTGTACCTTGCAGTGGGGAAGTATGGCAACTACAAAGAACTGGGAAGAGGTGAGGATATCCTCACTGTTACCCCATCTTTTTTCTGTAGTTTTTTTTGGCAGTGCTCTTAGAGGACAGTAGGGCTATTCCCAAACGTGCTTAGTACCTACACATAAAGCAGCACTGCGGCAAAGCAGAGCTGGGGACATGCTCCAGATTAGTCAGATGTGTTGGCAAAATCTAGCTGCAGGAGTTTTCAATGGCTTGTGGGCCTCCACCCACGTGCTGTCTGATGAGGCCGGCCATGCCTGGCAGTCCTCGGTGCTGCTGGCTCAGCTGGGGACTGGCTGCTCCCTCTGTCTCCCCTCAGCTCCAGCTCTTCCTACGACTCCCAGCCTTGGCCAGCAGCACTGTTTTTATGTATACAAGAAGCAAGGCTCTCATCACTCCTCACAGGGCTGTTTTGCTGCCCTCAGCAGTCCATCACTCTTTATTTTGCCCAAATCCCTGCCCTGCCTGCCTGTGCTTTTCTCTTTACCCCCCACTCCATGCCCAGATGTTCTCAGTGGCAGCTGAGACCCCATCTCAAAAGAAGTGCACAACGTGCTGGGTGCCTTGGAGGAGACGCCAAACGCTTGTAAAGATTGCGGAATGCAATACAAAATAGTAGGGATTTAATTCTTGTGCAAAATGCATAAGACGACAAATCTTACAAGGGAAAATCCTCTCAGTAATTTAGCCAGAGGTTAGATACAGCAAG
Source organism: Nyctibius grandis (assembly GCF_013368605.1). Classification (NCBI taxonomy): domain Eukaryota; kingdom Metazoa; phylum Chordata; class Aves; order Nyctibiiformes; family Nyctibiidae; genus Nyctibius; species Nyctibius grandis. Next base: position 12,112,942 of record NC_090662.1, read on the forward strand.
TCAGAGTACAAACTGCAGAACATTAGTTTCTGCCAATGGGTTCCAGCATCCTGCTGAGCAGATAACCTTTTCTTGGAAGAAAAGGAGCTGTCCTTTTGCATCTACCATCCAATTTTAGAATGTACTATCAGTTGTTAGCATTATCCTTAACTTCTTGAGCTTTCACACTGACTATAGGAGAGGGTTACAAAGGCAGGACTTAGCATAAACATGAAGTTGGGTTCCAAGTAACATGGCAATCTTTGCAGCTGCTAATAAGGGGTATGTGTGCATGGGGGTGTGTGTGTGAGCGGTAATATGCAATGTAAAGCCAAAAAGAAATATCTTTTTGCATTTCCTGAAACTGCTCAACAACTAGACTGAAAGCCAATGTAAAAATAAGGAAAAAATTATCTCTATATTATACATCTATATTTCAAACTGCTTTCTAAAAATTGTAGATTTTTTTCCATGATGGCTCTTTTGCCAAGAAAATAAATTCCAGAAGTTGATATAATCACATTATCCTTCAGATACCTTTCTGAGAAACTGCTTAATTGTGACAAGCTAGAGATGCCTCCTTGGACACCTGGTTTTATTTTGGTGACTTTCCATCTGTACAGCTGATTGCAGTTTTTATGGGTACGGTTGGTAAACTCCTTTCACGCCAAATTATTGTCTTACATAAATAACTGCATTAAACGTAGTCTGGCATCTAAGTCTATTCAATCTACAAAGTTCTTTTCTTGGGTACATTTCAGAATTGTTTCAGTTTCTCATTATGCTGGTCTTTCTTTCTTCTTCCTTTCTTTTTTTTTTTTTTCCCAAATGAGAAGTCATTTGGAAAAGGTGTTCACTTTTTTGCATTCTAGCCAGGAATCTGGACATTTCTGATAGTGAAACGGACATAAGAATTCAAAGTAAATGAAAGTAAGTTAAAAGTGCTGAGCGTTAATTCTTTTTATCAAAGTGACTCTATCAGGACTTGCTTTAAGAGACAAAACTGCCTTGAACGTATTTGTTTAAAAAGTTCTTCCTAACTATTCTCATAAATAACAATACTTAAATGACTCTATTAGTGATTTTAGTATTGACATTTACCTTTAACAACTTTTATTATTGTGACCATACTGTTAACTTAAGCATGTGGTGTCAGAAACCATTTAGTAACATCTACTTTCACCATCTGGTCAAGTTTTGGGGTTTTTTTTTCCTTAATGAAGCCAGTATATTTACGCTGTCATACTGGGGCCTGCAGCAATATACAATTTACCCTTGATGTTTTTTATCCTTTGAAAAGCATTGTCTTGGAAATACGTCAGTGAATTTAATTAAAAGTATCCCTTGAACCATGTTTTATAAAAAATTTAAACACCTCACTGCATTTACATACTGTTCTTCAACCCAAGTGTGCTGATTTCGAACTCTGCTCATTGATTTTTCTTCTTACACAAGCTTTGCCAAATGCAATTTTACCATATAATTAAGCATACTTTATTTTTTATTTTCATGTTAAATTGTCACTATTTATACTGAGATAAGCACTCAACTTTGATATCTCTTATGAAAAATGTTTTCTGACACTGTGGTAATCCATGGTTTTGCAGATTTTTGCTTTGTACATTTTATTGAGATCTAACATTTGCTTGTTTCTTTTTTTTTCCATTCAGATACATACTTATGCATATCTTCAGTTGGGTGTTACCATGTAATTTTTGTTGAGCATGGTGTTCCCTGATAAAATGTTTGCTACGTTTACTGTGTTGAACTGTGCTTTCCTGCATTTATTTCAGATGTATTTAGAGTTGGACTTTTTTTTATTCCTTTTTTTTTGGGGGGGGGGGAAGGTCTTTCATATGATGGTAGATTTCTGATCTATTTTCCTCCTAAGTTTTAAGTCACATGACATTCAGCTCTCATATTAATTCTCTTTTCTAGCTCATTGGAGAAATCCAGTTTACTTTGGCTTGCAGTGATGATTGTTTGCAAAATTAAGTTACTAGCTAATGTCATTTTGACATTCTGACCTGGTTATCAGTTATAAGACAAATAATGCAATCTCCAATTAGTCCATCTGTTAACTGTTCAGGGTCAAGACTTCATTTCATTAAAAACATGGTGCAAAACATTAAACAGAGATCTAAAATGCCAGTTGATACTAAAGAAAGGGGCTCTTCTATATTTCTGAAATAATTCTATCACTTTATATGACTATTTTTATTTACTGGAATATATTTTGAATCTTCAGCTTCTCAGAGCTTCCTACACAGTGTGTGGACAATTTTCCTCTTTCAGTTTTTCTCCCTAGTACCATCTTATTTTGCATTTCATTGCACTGTTTGGAAGGACTGCAGTTGATTCCTGCAGTTCTCTGATAATATCTTCCAGCCTAAGGAGTATAGGCATCTTAATTTTCTTGATTTTTTTTTCCCCAAAGGTTAAGTTTATCTCTGACATCTAACAAACGTAATGAACAGCAGTGCTGTTATGTGATTGTCCATATTTTTTTTCAAACCTGAAAATCATAAAAGGTCTTTTTTACACCCATAATTTGAAGACCTGTATCCAACTTAGTTACATCAGTAACTATGAAAAAAGAAAAAAAATTTTCATTACTCCAGACAGTTGAAAGTTTAACACAACAAAGCAAATAACTACTTAGTAAAATGCTGAAGGTCTGCAAGGGCAGAATAAGGAAATAAAACTCCATACCAAACCATCAAGATTTAATTAAGAATCTTGATTTAAATATAAACCTTTAATTTAAATGTATTTCTCTCCCCCTTTGGAAAATTTGGTGTTGAGTTTTGATGTGTTTGTTCTGTTTAATAAAGTGGGATGCAAAATTAGAAGAAATGAAAGGAATGAGTCTTCTCACATTATCACAAGGTTTCACGACGTGTTTCTTTAAGAGAGCACTAACTATTTCATAGACTAGAGTGAAACTTGGAAACCCTGGGAGGTGACATGCCGAATGCATCATAACTCCTATTTAGTAAAAGCTTTGTAGAGTCTATGACAAGTCTATAAATGTGGAGATTTTTCAGGGGAGACAGCCAGTATGCTCCAGTTGTACTCTGTAAGGCTATAACTCCTAAGCCTAAATATACATCTGCATTAGAAAAAGCTGGACTGGCAGAGGAATCATAGAATTGTAGAATTGTTTTGGTTGGAAAGGACCTTTAAGATCATCAAGTTCAACCGTTAACCTAGCACTGCCAAGTCTACCACTAAACCACGTCCCTAAGCACCACATCAACGCGTCTTAAATACCTCCAGGGATGGTGACTCCACCACTTCCCCGGGCAGCCTGTTCCAATGCTTGGTGACCCTTTTGGTGAAGAAATGTTTCCTGATACTCAATCTAAACCCCCCCTGGCACAACTTGAGGCTGTTTCCTCTTGTCCTGTCATTTCTAACCTGGGAGAAGAGACCAACATCCACCTCACTACAACCTCCTTTCAGGCCGTTGTAGAGAGCGATAAGGTCTCCTGTGAACCTTCTTTTCTCCAGGCTAAACAACCCAGTTCCCTGAGCCACTCCTCATAAGACTTGTGCTCTAGACCCTTCACCAGCTTCGTTGCCCTTCCTCGGACTCGATCCAGCTCCTCAACATCTTTCTCGTAGTGAGGCACTCAAAGCTGAACACAGTATTCTAGATGCAGCCTCACCAGGACTGAGTACAGGGGGATGATCACTTCCCTAGTCCTGCTGGCCACACTATTTCTGATACAAGCCAGGATGCTGTTGGCTTTCTTGGCCACCTAGGCACACTGCTGGCTTATGTTCAGCTGGCTATCAATCAACAGCCCTATGTGTTGGAGAAAGGGATTACAAATGAGGTAGATAAAGTCAGATAATTTAATTGTAAAATTTTGCTGTAGACAGTACAAGTAGTGTTTTGATCTCATTATAATGGATAAAGGTGATCTTTAGGCCTGTTGATGTCCTGTATGCTCTTTTGGTTACCACAACAATGGTATCTTATTGGACATATTAATTTTTTACTACTAAACAGCTAATGCAAAACCAAATCCTTTTCATGGTCAGACAGATAGATCAATCTCAGCCTCTCTTCACAGAAGAGGTGCTCCAGCCCTCTGATCATCTTTGTGGCCCTCCTCTGGACCTGCTCCAACAGGTCCATGTCCTTCTTATGTTGGGGGCCCCCAGAGCTGGATGCAGTACTGCAGGTGGGGTCTCAGCAGAGCAGAGTAGAGGGGCAGAATCACCTCCCTCGACCTGCTGGCCACGCTACTTTTGATGCAGCCCAGGATATGGTTGGCCTTCTGGGTTGCAAGTGCACATTGCTGGCTCATGTTGAGCTTCTCGTCAACCATCGCCCCCAAGTCCTTCTTCTCAGGGCTCCTCTCAATCCACTCTCTGCCCAGCCTGTATTTGTACTTGGGATTGCCCCAACCCACATGCAGGACCTTGCACTTGGCCTTGTTGAACTTCATGTAGTTCACACAGGCCCACCTCTCAAGCCTGTCAAGGTCCCTCTGGATGGCATCCCTTCCCTCCAGCATGTCGACTGCACCGCACAGCTTGGTGTCGTCGGCAAACTTGCTGAGGGCGCGCTCAATCCCACTGTCCATGTCGCTGACAAAATATTCAACAGAGCTGGTTCCAATACCGACCCCTGAGGAATGCCATTCATCACTGGTCTCCACTTGGACATCAAGCCCTGAACACAACTCTTTGAGTGTGACCATCCAGCCAATTCCTTATCCACCAAGTGGTCCATCCATCAAGTCCGTGTCTCTCCAATTTAGAGAGAAGTATGTCATGAAGGACAGTATCAAATGCTCTGCACAAGTCCACGTGGATGACGTCAGTCACTCTTCCCTTATCCAGCAGTGCTGTAACCCTGTCGTAGGTGGCCACCAAATTTGTCAGGCATGATTTGCCCTTAGTGAAGCCTTGTTGTCTTTCACCAATCTTCTCCTTGATTTCCATGTGCCTTAGCATGGTTCCCAGGAGGATCTGCTCCATGATCTTGCCAGGCATAAAGGTGAGCCTGACTGGCCTGTAGTTCCCTGGGTCTTCCTTTTTTCCCTTTTTAAAAATGGGGGTTGTTTCCCCTTTTCCAGTCAGTGGGGACTTCACCAGACTGCCACGACTTCTCGAAAATGATGGATAGCAGCTTACAACTTCATCCATCTGTTCCCTCAGGACCTGCAGATGCACCTCATCAGGTCCCATGGATTTGTGTGCACCTTCAGGTTCCTTAGAGGGTCCCGAACCTGATCTTCTCCTACAGTGGGCAGTTCTTCATTCTCCCAGTCCTTGCCTTTTCCTTCTGCAACTTGGGCGGTGTGGCTAGAGCACTTGCTGGTGAAGACTGAGGCAAAAAAGTCACTGAGTATCTCAGCCTTCTCCATATCCTGGGTAACCAGGTCTCCTGTTTCCTTCTGGAGAGGGCCCACATTTTCCTTAGTCTTCCTTTTATCACTGACATACCTATAGAAGCTCTATAGAAGTTGCCCTATAGACAACTCTTGTTGTCCTTGACATCCCTGGCCAGATTTAATTCTGTCAGGGCTTTAGCATTCCTAACCTTATCCTTGGCTGCTTGGACAATATCTCTGTATTCCTCCCAGGCTACCTGCCCTTGCTTCCATGCTCTGTAGGCTGCCTTTTTGTGTCTGAGTTTGTACAGGATCTCCTTGTTCATCCATGCAGGCCTCCTGGCATTTTTGGCTGACTTCCTTTTTGCTGGGATGCATCGTTCCTGAGCTTGGAGGAGGTGATCCTTGAGTATTAAAGAACTTTCTTGGTCCTCTCTTCCCTCCAGGGCTTTATCCTAAGGTACTCTACCAAGCAGGACCCTGAAGAGGCCAAAGTCTGCTGTTCTGAAGTTCCAGGTAGTGAGCTTGCTGTGCACCCTTCTCATTGCCCTATGGATCTTGAACTCTACCATTTCACGGTCACTGCAGCCAAGGCTGCCCTTGAGCTTCACCCACCAGCCCCTCCTTGTCAGTGAGAACAAAGTCCAGCATGGCACCTCTCCTCGTTGGTTCCTCTATCACTTGGAGAAGGAAGTTGCCATTAATGCATTCCAGGAACCTCCTGGATTGCTTATGCCCTGATGTGTTTTCCCTCCAACAGATATCAGGATGGTTGAAGTCCCCTGAGAGGACCAGGGCTTGTGAACGTGAGGCTACTCCTATCTGTCTGTAGAGGGCCTCATCCACTCGGTCTTCCTGGTTGGGTGGCCTGTAGCAGACCCCCACTATAATGTCACCTGTCCCTGCCCTCCCTTTAATCCTGACCCATAAGCTCTCAGTTGGCTCCTCATCCATCCCCAGGCAGAGCTCCATGCACTCCAGCTCATCATTGACATAGAGGGCAACACCCCCTCCTCGTCTCCCCTGCCTGTCCTTCCTAAAGAGTCTGTGCCCTTTCATTCCAATGCTCCAGTCATAGGAGCCGTCCCACCATGTCTCTGTGATGCCAATAAGATCATAGCCCTGCAAGCATGCACACATCTCTAACTCCTTTTGTTTATTCCCCATATTCCATGTGTTTGCATAGAGGCATTTAAGTTGCCCCCCGATCAAGCTGACTTACTGGCTGGAATTCCTTTGTGCTGCTCTTCAGGCACTCTCCTGCTGACCTGTGATCCTTCTCCAGACTCTGGGCATCTATTGCTGGCCCTGGCATCAAACTGACAGGAGTGGGATGAACTAAGGTTCCCCTCCCCCAGCAACTTTAGTTTAAAGCCCTCTTCACCAGCTTGGCAAGCCTATGACCAAAGATTGTCTTCCCCTTCTCTCACAGATGGACCCCATAAACCCCCAGCAGACCAGGTTTCTCAAAGCAAGGCTATAGTCCAAGTAGCCAAACCTCTGGATGTGGCACCAGTCCTGCAACCATTTGTTGTTTTACCTGATTCAACTGGCCCTTTCAAATCCATTCCCTTTGACTGGGAGATTGATGAAAAAACTACCTGTGCTCCAGAATCCCTTACTGCCACTCCCAGGGCTCTGTAGTCATTCTTGATATGTTTCATACTGCTCCTGGCTTTATCACTGGTGTCCACATGAGACAACACCAGCGAGTTATAATCAGTGGGCTGTACAAGGCTCTATAGTCTCTCCATGACATCCCTGATTTGAGCCCCTGGTAAGCAGCACACCTCTCTATATAATTAAAATTGCAGTTAAGTAAGTTCTAGAATACAGGCATTGCAACCTCCCAGTGAGTTTTCTTACCAAAATGCTGCAGAATGATAATTTTCTTTATGTCTTATTATTGATTTGACATGGACTGGAACTACTCCAAGATAATGTATTATTGGAAATATTTTCCCCCAGATGCTCTATAATTTGAGCAGTCTCAGTTAATGCTTCATATCTGAGAAGATTATACAGAAACCTCATATGGAAAAGGTCATAAGGGAAACCAAATTTTGGTTCTTGTATCTCCCAGGTAAATGTCTTTCACTGTGAGGAAACTTTTTTCTTCAGTAAATATTTAAAGCACTTTATGAAAATGAAAGAGCTCCAGCAGGGGACTGTGGAAATCCCAAATGAGATTATGGAGTACTTGTCCAATGCTGCGTCCTACTAGAGCAAATGTAGTAGTTCCCATTTCCTTGGGCACTGGCTGAGCTCTTCTTTTTTGCTTTTCAACCAGGGCTGCTATCATGTTAAGAAATAGAAAGAGACACTACCCTCACCGTTTGGAGGAAATTTTTAAGTTGACCGAAGAAATATTTTAGTTAGTGGTTGTTTCTGTTGAAGAAAAGAAATGTTGATTGATATTTGACTAGATTCTTCTGTGTTTGAACCAGCTGCTATTATTTTCAAATTTAAGTGGAATGTCAGATTCCCTTAGTAATATGATATTCAACTCCAAGAAACATCAGAGGATATGGCCCATAAAATAACCAAAAGTCCTGATTAATCGTAGTTTAGGAAACTGGAATGAATGGCAATCACAAATCAGGAACATTAGTTATAGCACATTGCATTATAACCTTGAAAGTAGAACATTTCTAGAGCACTATTTGATTTAAGATTTTAATAATAAAAGCACCTAATATGAAGTAAAAAGGCTCAATTCTTTTTATTTATTTTGTTGTTAGAGTTGTAAAAGTAATGCTTTGCATTATTCCAATGGTTCTAACAGTCACACCACAGATGCATTTGGCCCTTTGCCTTTTGGATTATAGGCAAGTCGTAGAATGTAGTTGTTTGAAAGCTAAAGTAAATCAGACTGTTTATGAATTGCTAAATACAAGATCAAACCCATAATCCTCTTTGGACAACTGCTAGGAAAAGAAGAAAAAAAAACGCAGAACTGTGAACATGTTTTTCAGGCAGAACAGAATTTCTTGATTTTTTAAAAATCATATTCTTGTATGCTAGCTGGTGAGGTTAAGAAGCTGTTATCATTGGGAATTAAGATAATGGCACTTATCAGTAGATAGGAAATGTTAACATCAAGAACTGAAAGAAAATACTTTGATATTTCTGTACAGATTCTTACCTCCATTGGACATAAAAGTCTTCTTGGCTGAGACAACACAGAACTAACAAATATGTCTTGTGAGATAATAGATTGAGAAATTTACCACAAAAGCTTTATAGAAGACTTGTTTTTCTGTGTTTGTCTTAAAGAACAGATGCAATCCTTTTTGCAGCACTTTGACTCTATCACAGGTACAGCAAAAAATAAAGCAGCTTCAGTGTAGACATAATGGCTTCCAGTAACCCACTGCTGATACTTAAGGCAAGAGTGTCCTCGCAGCATTTCCCTAAACATAATGATTCATGTTGGGTGCATGTGCACTGCACAAACACAAAGGCTGAAAGTGCTTAACAGAACTGATGTGAGTGCCTAAGACAGCACCAAAACTATTAACATTTGGTCTTTTAATCGGAAGCTTCTCATATAATAATAACATGGATTTGAAGGTAAATAAATACTTTTTTTCTTAAAATATTTGTGGTTGGAATAAAAATTGTGAGCTGTTAGGTGCAGAAGAATAGCATAGTTCACCTTCAGTTCAAAAAGGAGAGTAGGATGGAGTGAAGATTATTTTATAGCAACCTTGCAGCAGATATATTCTACTCCTTTGATTTTTTTTTTTTTTTTTTTAAAGGCTGAAGCTTGATGAGATCTAATTTAAATGTCTTTGGTGTATTTTTAGGTGTTTTAAGGATAAGCCGCCACTGAGAGGTGTGATTTAGCTGAATCCAGTCAAAATATGAGCTCACTTAATGATCAGGATGGAAGTTCTGCAACTGGAACACCCTTAAGCCCTCTTTGACTTTACAATACGTGGGGTTGACAGTAACTCCTTCAGAGCCTCAGCTATTGCAATTTACAGAGTTATTCTGAGCTGCTGCACAGAGTGCACCAAGCAAAAGTTAACTGACCTAAGTGCACTCTGCACTTGCATGAGGAATTATGTATTCGGGATAACCAAGCACTAGGCTGAGGTTTCATCTGTTTGAAAGACTCTGGCAAAATTTAATAAATTGATCCCGAGCATTTGTATTCTATAATTGTTGCAGATTCTGTAGAGAAAAAAAGAAATGACAACTGTGAAAACAGTTATACAGAAAGAAGTTATGAAAAACACTATTACCTACTTTGCAAATGGAGGGTAGATTAATTCACCTAACCTTACCTGGATTAGCCATCTAATCTAAAAAGATCATCTGGGATCACTGAGTGAAATACGAGAAATAGATGCAAAGGGCAATTTGTCCTCCCTGTGTTACTCATCTGTCAGAATAGGGAGAATCACTCCCCAGAGGTACTCATCTGCCTTCACTGACAATGGAGCAGACTACACTGGCAGAATGGTTTCTATGGAACAACAAAAAAAATGTACATACATATTGGGAAAACTGTGGGCTTTTCTTGCAAAAATCAAAGACTTTTCCTCTTTCACTTTAGCTAAACATCTCTAGCCCATCTTCCCTGCTCCATTTTATATCTGTTCCTCTGGGCCTTTCAACAGAGACATGGAAACCAGATCAGTGCATTCTTTTTTTGCAGAAATCTTTTACAACAGTGCAGACTATTTCCACGCTATGGCCTCTGCCTCCCCTCGTTGTCTTTTCTATAGGCTAACAACTCTAATTCAGTCACACTTAAACCGGACACAACACTCACACTGAGTCTTCACTGGAGCAGAGGGAGGACAAATGATTATTTTGTGTCACTTCCAGGCTCCATTGCTTTTCACAATTTGTGATAAAAAGTTTACTGTTTTAAGAACAATTTATCACATTCAGATAGTGATTCTCTATAATATTTATATCTTTTCCTTCTGATTGTAACTCCACTCTGTCCATCCAAGAAAGACCTTTCTTCATCTTTTTCACTTGAGTTTTTTTTCCTAGAAGTATTTATAAGATCTCAGATTATTATCAGGCATATTTTGGAGGGTTCTGAAAAAAATTTGCAAAGGGAAAAAACTTTCATCTTACCCTTTTCCAGCATTATGCAAGTCTTTACTTGCAATTAGTTTTGCTGCAGTTCTTACCATTCCTGTTTTTAAGGATGGAGATCACTATTTAAAACAACTAATTCTTCTGCAGTATCTGCTTGTACCTTTTTTTTGTGAATTTGTCTATGCTTTAGGTACTGATGTTCCTATAATTCCTAATAAATGTTATTCATATCTAATGCCATCTTTAATCTCAGTACTCTCCTTTACAGTGGTTTTGTTTTTGTTTTCTGTTCTTTTTTTCCTTCTTTGCTTCTTTCTTAGAGAGTAAAGGAAAAAGGAGAAATCCTCTTCATGACTTCAAAAAAACAGGAGAGTTGATGCTCATTAAAGTAAACAAAACACTGGAAGTAAAAACCAAGCTGTTAAATACCACTGAGCAATGTGCCAAGAGATGCAGCAGGAACAAAGGCCTTTCATTCACTTGCAAGTAAGTTATGTATTTCTATTATTTTTATTGTTTTTTTCCTAATGGAACCTATATAACCTCCTTTGACCAAAAGTCTCTCTGTAACTGTCATCAGTGGTAACTTGTACTGAGGACAACCTAAAGACTGTGCTTTTTGATTTCCATAATCTTTTTCTACCTGTCCAGAGAGTGTCAGTCTTTTCTGAAGTTTTATCTGAGTTGTTCTGTCTTCTTAGCTTGTCCAATCTGTAATCTTTTCCATAACATAGCTGAAAAAATGTACTCATGTTGAGATGTGGATGTCTTGTGCTACACTGTAGTGTTCGGTGAACGTTTCTGAGATTTTTATGTCTCTTATAAAATGATTATTGTCACACATCACAGCTGCAGTATTTCAGCTCCACTTCAGACCATATTCTGTCTTCATTCTTTGCACATTACTCCGGCTGAAATCAATGGGAACCTCACACATGGAGCACAGATACATGCACTGCTGAAGTTCACTGGCAAGTACTACAAATCTGATACAATGGAATCAAACCTTCTGGGCTGCACAATCATTACAAGTATATGATAGCTATTCTTCAGCATCTGCTGTCTCTTAGAAACACATCATACAGCTGATTGCTTGTCTGCCTTGTACATATTCTCTACTATTTTTTGGAACAAATCACTATTATTTTTCCCATGTATTACACTTAAATTACCCCCCGGCCTCTTTTAGTCTACACCATTAGCAATAAATGAAAGGACATGAATGCAGGAGAATCTTAGAATGGATGATTTCTGTACTGGTGAGTACTGGGCTAAGTGTGAGCCTGATCTTGAAACATAAAAAAGTTTTGACAATCGTAGAAAAGGAAGCTAGACCAAATGTGAGAACAAAAGCTCTTCCTTGGCAGAAAAGGTCCTTACCTGTATTTTAATCCTTCTTTAAGCCTTTAATTCCAGTGTTGCAAGATATAGTTTGCGTTGTTTTGTACTTTGACTATTTGTATATGTAAACAATGAGCAGAGTTTACTTATTTCTGTTAGAAAATATTTTCCAGGCACTAATATTTTTCACATGGTGTAAGCTGCTCCTTTTCCTATTGGCAGAGCTTGCACTGATATCATTGCCAAGTGGATCAGGTTGTATTCAATACAGCAAGAGATCCTTGAGTTCTGGTGGTCAGCAGTGAGGAGTATTGTAAAATTAGTTTTCACAGTATAAAAAAATTCTGAATGATGCCAAGCAAACAACAATTCTATATTCCAACATCTGCTTAGGAAAATAATCTCAAGCTACTTTTAGCTGCTCTGGATAGCATGTTTTGTGTTCTGAAAATAAAAAGTATGTTAATATATTTGTTAATTCTATTTTACATGAATAATAATCTAGAATCTCTCTGAATTTTTAAAACTTTCTCATTTGTGAAGAATTTTTTTTCTGTTGGGAGAGTGTCTGATGGATTCATTAAGGGGTATATTCTCCCTGCCGTAATTAGTTAATAAAGCAACACAGAGGAGCCATGAGTAACTTTGAGAACACAGCTTGGAAGAGTCCTACTCACAGATAGCAGAATTGCAATTAGTCATGTAATTGTTTTCCACTGAAGATGAAAAAGGACTGCAAATCTGACTATTCATGCTCTGAATTTCTGATTTTCCCTGACACATTTTTAGCAAGGAAGGCTAACAGCAGAGGTGTAAGTGATTAGATCTTGCCTGTGCTACCACTATGCAGCAGAGCAAGAGGGATTTTCTGTATCTGAGAACATTCTTGTGGTTTCTCATTTGGCCCCAGATGAGTCCTGTTGTAGTGCACATATTTCTTTAATGCTATTGTAAACACATATTTGACATGTGTTCCCTTTTAAAGGTATCAGTGAAACTATTTTTTTAGTTTCTACACTAAATGTTTCCCTTTTATTCCTAGGAATCCCAGTCTTTAACTTCATATCAGCGTATGGTTACTACAAGGTGAAATTTGCTGCCAACTTAAAACCAATTAGTTTACTGGTTGCTGTGGGAGCATTCTAAAATAAGAAGGGAATTAACACAAAAAGGCATTTTGAATACTTGAAATACAAGACTTGGACTTTCCTTTGTTTATTGACACTGTTGTGGCTTGATTCTGATACTCCACATCCACGCAGTAGTTCTCAATCACTTGCGTCACAGCACTGATGTCTTATTTTCTGGATGCAAACTCAATTTGTTTAAGTATTAAGATAAAATAAAATATAAGTACTTTGTAAAATAATTGTCACAATAGCACTGGGAGCAGCAACCCCTGGGTCTGTGCCCTGCGAGGTACACAAGCAAGAAGAGGGCTGGGTTTCTTTTCTTCCGGAAAGGGTTGAAGTAGCAGATTCCAGGCACTACAGACTTATAAAGGAACAGCCACTCCTTATTTTCTGGGGAAAAAAATTACGATAACTTTTGATTTATTTATGATAAGTTTCTGTATCACTTGCAAGTAAAATGTGATTATTATGCTTGATAATCATTGATCCTTGCTGTTTTTAACGCTGACACCTTTTTGTTGGAGCTAATATATGTCACTTCCAGAACAGACCTTTCCTCTTTTCCCTTGCTGTCATGCTTTCACAGATCTTGCTTATTTCCAGCTGAGTTAGAAGATCCTTATCTAGACTTGTTTCTTCTTCATAACACTATTCCTAAAATCTCCCATCAAAGTACCCCTTAGATTCACTTACCTTGTCTTTTTTACTTCATAACTCTCTGTGCATAATTTTCTGCCTTCCCTATCAGCTTTATTAACCTGCTACTAAGCTGTCCTTATTCCTTTGTTTCATCACCATTTGCAGTCCATTACTCCCACTGTTTTCCTTCAGTCATCCTTGCAGCTTTTCCCACTCCATTTCTTATGGATGAGGAAAAGATAATATAGTTACTATTTTATTGGTTATGCAGATGACTTCTGCAGACATGTCACTTCCTTACCTACAAAGCTGTGCCTGTCTTATCTTTTGTTATCTGCTTAATTTCTGGAGTGTCTTTGTATTTACACAGAAAGGGATTCCAGTACAGACCACAGGATTTCAGTATCTGATCAGAAAATCTACTGACTATCTCAGTACAAATAGCAACAACAAAAATTGTCGTGATCGGCAGTATCAGTAGAAGGAAGTCCAAGAATTTGCTTAAATATGTTGACTTTGGAAGTGTAAAAACCCTCCAGATTTGGGTTCAAGACAAGATTGTTAGAAACTTTTATGTGCAGAAGTGGCTGAAGCCAAACTGGAAAGAAACCAAAAGGCAACTGAAAGGCAAAAACTGAAAGAAATGTTTGTAAACAGTGCATTCTGCATTCCCACTCTAGGAGGGAGGAGGGGAAAGGAGAATGTAATTTGAAAGGCAGGAAAGGTCAAGGATATTTTTGTGGAGATGGAGTTAGAGACACTTGGATACGCTCATATTTGAGAACCAGCCAGGAGAGAACAGAAGGCTGAACAAGGGCAGAAGGATGAAGGTTAGCAGGTTGGAAACATTTGGAGTCAACAGAGTAGAGAGAGCAGTTGGATCAAAAATCTGTTTGGTGATGGAAACGATAATGAAGAGGATGTTTGAAAGAGAGAAGAGTGGGGAGATTGAATAGGATCTTGTAATATTTTTAACTGAAGCCAGCAAGATCTCACACAGAAAAACTTGTATGGTGAATTAAATGAAGATCAAAGAGCTCTGGGCTGAGGGATGTAGCACTCAGGAATATGGCACAGTCAAAGTGCAGATGAAGTGTAGGAAATCTGTGTGTCTTTTGGATATTATCAAGTAGTGTTAAAATGCCTTGTCAGGTCAGAATAAAACATCTCAGAAGGTTTGGGATGACTGACAGAAATGTAGACTTTGTGGTGGGCTAGAGACAATAGTATCATGTCAGTGATTTGTTATTTGGTTCTAATGAGAAATTAAGGGAAAAAAGATTTTTCAGTGGGTTTTTTTTTTGGTGTTTTTTTTTTTTTTTCATTTTTTCTTATTGAAATAACTGTTACCCCCACCCAGGCAGTCAACCGTGTTTTGAAAATCCTTTAAAATATTTCACCTACACTTAAGGAATTTTCTTTCAAAATGCTGTTAGGAGGAAAAGGTCTGCATGTTTCATTTAAAATATTGAAAGAAAATGTTTTTACTCTTATGATTTCTGTTTGTTCCCAAAAAATCCACTCAATTCAGCACATGTTGTACTCTATCCTTGAAAGCAATTAAAAATGAGAGAAAAAAGAAAATGAAAAGCAAGGACAAGCTGTAGGTACACTATCACAGTTTAGATTATTCATAAAAATAAAAATAATCTTGTTTTTAAACAGCTCTGTTGTTCTAGGCAAGAAACAGACTCCTTGTGCTTGAATTTTCCTCAAGCCACCAGTGTGAGATACTTAACTATTTCAGAGGCATATTGTAAGCACAGCAAAGAAGATGTTTTAGAGTCTTCCTTTTTTTTCCCCAGAAAGCAGCACAATTGGGGACACAAATGCTGTCTCAGTCACATTTATCTCACTTTTAAAATAAATATCTGTAATGACAAGGGAACTCTTAGATTAGTGTGAAAAACCAAGCTGGTATTTAATGTAATGGCCACATCAATTTAATTTCTTTGTTTCTTTGTTCTTGTCAGCACAGTTGTGGGTTTAAATAGTAATTTGGACTGTTTCTCTGACTTTCTCAGTAAAAATAAATCTGATGTCATTGCATGCTCCTTGGCAGGCCATGTGTCATTATTATAAACCACATAGAGATTTTTTTCTCATCCAGATTTTCTTTGCAGGGCCTTTGCTTATGACAGAGTTACAAAACGGTGCCATTGGTTATCCTTCAACAGCTTGACAAATGGTGTGAGAAAGAAGCAAGACCATGCGTTTGATCTGTATGAAAAGAAGGGTAACTGATTTATTTACTGATTTTGTTTTTTCCAGCTATGGAGGGGGAAAAAAGCTGAGGTCAGTCAGAGACTTTTTGGCTGTAAGAGCATCCTGGGTACAGCATGGTTTTATGCATTCTGAAAGCTGCATCTTACAGTTTTATTTACAAATATCCTGGTTTTGTTGTCATGCAACTTCATCTACATAATTGCTCTTGCTCAGTTTTCCAACCTACATATTTGCCTACCCTTATACATGTTAGTCTGAATTGCTACTTCAGTTTACTACTAAAAAGCTCAGTTGTATGAGTTACTGATATTGACTTAATATTGCTTTTATTTACCTCATTAATAAGAGGGGGACATGTTCTCAGACATGGATTTTTGGTCAATCAGACACTTTGGAAACATTTTCAGTAGCTTTCTTGGGGAAGTTAGTGATCAATATTTTGAAAAAAAAAAGATACAAGAATGTATGCAGACAATTAAACAGTATTTTGAATAACTAAGTATTTAAAGGCTGTCAAAAATATATTATTTTTATGTGAAAACTGATGATGAACTCTAATTTGAAATACATTAATCAACCCCCTAATTTTCTATTTTCTTTCAATAGACTATGTCAGGAATTGTATCATGGGAAAAGGAGCAGACTACAAAGGAACAATATCTGTTACCAAAAGTGGTATCCAGTGTCAAGCCTGGAATTCAAAGATCCCCCATGAGCACAGGTAAGAGTTCAGGAGCAGAGACAATGAGAATAGTGCTCAGACAGCTTCCATAAAGCATGGTTTGACTTATTATCAGATAAAGAATTTATGAGAAAACTGACCTTAGACAACAGAATCTCTTACCTGTATTCTTGCGTTTCCCCAAGAGATGCCATTCTCCAGATCACAGAAAATCCTTACCTTCTTGGGTTTTCTCCAAAGAGGTCTCTCCTAGCGCCAGCCTGTGTCTGGATCCCTTCCTTTCCTGTGTCAATTTTTTTTTTAGCTGTTTATATCCTTTTGATCTCTTAGATACTGGCAGAAACAAAACACCTGCGTAACTTTAGCCTGGGGTCTGGAAGTTTAGCACTGATTTCTAATCGACTCCCAGGAAATGGGTAATTTTAAAAAATACATTATTAGTAAGCAAAGGATATTAGGGATATTAGCCCATGTTTTTGATCAGTATATAATTATTGTTACTATATTTTGCATCGTTACTATTAATTCTCTGTTATTTGTAGAATATGTTAAAGTCTATAAAGCACTTAGACCAGGCAACAAATACACGGAAAGGACTGAACAGATTATTGAAATCCTTTCCTTCAGATCATACGAGCAATAACTAAAGGCTGATGCAGCAGATATGGGACTTAACTTTTGAGTTTAAGACCTGATATAGAGAGGAACTGAGGCCATATCTACACTTTGAGACTAGACTTAATTCAACTATATTGGCTAAAGAAAAAGAGAAGAAAGCCAAAAGCTGAAGCCAGCAAGAGTAATGGTAAAAACAGATTCATCCACAACAAATATTGCTGGAAACTAGCAAAAGTGCTATGAAGTGCTGGTCTACTTTTTGACCATTTCTCTTTAAACTTTTTTGTATTGGCTTTAGCCATTTAGATAATAAACCCTTAAGAGCCAAAACCAGAGTGTCCTCTCACCCATAAGCTTCCTATCCACGTTGCTGCCTTTTGCTCTAGACTCCCAGCATCAGCACTTTGTTTAGGAGGAGACAAGCTGGAGACTGCTAGTGAGGAACTGGGCTGTGCACTGCTCAGTCCTGTCCTGACCAAATCTATCCAGTGTGCAAGATGATATCTTGGAACAACATGAAAAGGCAGAGGATACTTGGGTTCTCTCCTCTTATGATGTGTTACAAAGCTGAGCCTCAGGCTTGAACTTGGCTGGACTTGGCTGCTTATAATATAGACGAGTGTGTCTGATTTTCAGTGTGGGACCAGACCCATTCTTAATTGTGAACATGTGATAAATACAATCAGCTACCACAGCAATGACCTCTTGAGACTCAACACCTTGAAGTATACAATCTTCATCTTTTAGAAGTAAAAGAATTCTCAATAATTACATCCTAAGCAAGAACAAGCATTTATTTTATATAATACACATAAGACTTTATATAATTACAGTGTCTGGATAACATATATTATCATTAAATTGAATTTTAATATACAGCATACACATTTTTATCTAATACGTTTGGACAGGCACTCTTCTATGATGAATTTTATGAGAATGACTTTTCTCCTGCCTTGTGCAATAAGTTTAATTTTTAAAAGGTCACTGGATAAATGAGGTGGCTACATGCTAATTTTGTTTTTCAACATCAGAAAATATGATTTCATCATCAGAGACATGAGGGAGATGGGAAGAAGCAGACAGTAGTGGTGTGTTTGGAACTTATTAGTAGGAAAGGCTTAGATTTTTAGGTCAGTTTTTCTCAACATCTGATTATCACAAAATGCCATTGGAAAATAAATCCCTTTTTCATATTCAAAAGAGAAATATACTTTACTGATTTTTCATTATCTTTCTAGAAAGAAGTGAAATAACTTCAGACTTTAAACTTGTGCTTGAATTTAACAAATTGTATTTTTATCTATTTCTATGCCAGTAGAACCTGGAGAGTCCCAGCTGAAATCAGGGTTCCGTAATTTCCATCTCCATCCTGGTACAGATTACAAGACTATCTTTTTTTTTTTTTCTTTTTTTTTCCTCTTAGGAGGTTTTTGCCTAAATGGATAAAGCCAATGAAAAAAGGATTCAAAGAGAAATGGTCAAAGAGTAGACCAGTACTTCACAGGCTTTTTGTTAGTTTCCATGACTTTTGCTGTGGTTGAATCTGTTTTTACCATTACTCTTACTGGCTTCAATTCTTGGCTTTTTTCTTTTTTTTTCCTTACCTAATATAGTTGAACTAAATCAGCACAAAGTTTTAGGAGTGGCTCTATCTTCCATTTCTGGGTGCATCTTTACTGCATCTCATCTTTTTCTCCCTCAAAAATGTTGCTTCAGTACCTGTTAAAGCCATTTGTACATCTGACCCATCTTTAGTTCCTGATGCTATTCATTTAGACATTTTTTTTAATGTTCTGACAGCATATCTGACATAATTTGAAATGCCTTTTCCCCATATTTTCTAATGTCCATAATTTCTGAGCAGAAAGATTTTCCAGCAGGAAAATCAAATAAAATATTCTAATATGCACTGACATACTACATTAACACATACACAGGCTGCAATGTCGCATCAGAAAAGTTTGCCCAGGGCTGTCTTTAGCTAAATAAATTTGAGACATTTATATTACAAGACTACAGAGGAAAAACAGAAGCAGCAATTTTATAGGCAGCAGTAATGACATAAAAATTATTCTCTTCAAGCACCAAAAATAAGAAAAGCACTTCTAAGTAATGCTTCCACATTGCATTAACTAGAACCACAGTACAATTAACAGAGGTATTTTCCACTTCATTTAGTTCAAAGGTTTCATTAATGGGAATAAAACATGATTAAAATGTCACATGTCAGAATTTTCTTTTTGTTTCTCTCTCTTTGTCTCTCTCTTTTTATTTAAATTTTTATTGATTTGTAACATAGAATTTGCAAGGATGGCAGGAACCATACATTTCTGTTCTGCTTTTGTATATAAATTAAATCAGTGTCTGTGTATAAAGACTGTCCCAAGTGCTTGATTTAGTTTCCTAAGCTTCAAGTGTCTACAGTCTTCTTAAGGAAGATGAAATTTTACTCCTTTTTTTTTTTCCTCTAGACTATAGATACATTTGAATTGCTTTAGTGATTAAAAAAACACACACCAAAACAAAACAAACCAGAAAAAAACCCTAAACAAACACCCAAAATAAAATATTACTCATTTTCAGAATAAAAGTTACATTTTACTTGTGATATTTCTGCCAGAATTTAAATATACTGAAGAAAAAAAAACTGGAACAGATCTTAGAAAGCTCAAAAATTAAATCAATGTATTAAGTTGAATTACAAGTTTTGTGTGATCCCCTATGTATTTTGCCCAACTTTTCAATAAAGCAAAAAAAAAATCTTCATGGAATTGAGCATAACTCTGAATTTAATATGTTTTTTAACTACAGAGATTTAGCTGCTCTTTAAGCATCACTGCAATGAAACTGGCAGTGAAGTGCCACTGGGTTTGTCTGCAATGTGCAGCCTGAGTGTGTTCATGAGCTCTTGCAGTGGCACTGAATAGAACCAGCTCTGGGGTTGGGCTCCTTACTATGGGGTTAGCTATTCCCTAGTTTTGGGGGAAAAATAACTAGCGTTATTTTATGTGTGTATATATATACATACACACACACATGCCTACATATATCTTTATATGTCAGGGTGTATGTGGAGGTTTCTCTAGAGGTAAGCACATAATTTTACAGACAGCTAAGAACACAGAACCTTGACCTGGAGAGTTTATATTGGAGGGACTGAGCATAAGCAGCAGTCTCACACTGAAAAATGTGTGTTAGGCAAAAAATATAGTATCAGCTCACATTTCTTTTAAATCACTAAAGAAAAACAAAGTGCTTAGCATTGGCCTGAGAACCCGTAATCTACGGAAAAAATCTTAAGGGGTATTGTTATTTAATAGCCCCTTACAGCAAAAGGAGAGCACAGTGTAAGTCAGCTAGGTTGCTGTTAAATGACCTGATTTGTATGATAGCAATGATGAGTGGGTCTATAAGTAGCAAAGCCTAAGGTGACAACAGCGGGGCTTGTGGCAGAACATGAAGCAAGACAACTAAAGCGGGATGTGGGGAAATTTCTGATGCTGAAATGCAAAGCAGTCCATGGTTTCGGGCAGTGAAAGCCTCTCAGCTCTGTGTGTCACACTGCTCAGTCACACTCACATGCTCCTGATGCTCAGTTCTAGCTGCTGCCTGACCAGGGATGGGAGGAGGTTTCTCTGCTTGTGGCCTTTATGCAGTAGGTGCACATCAAAGCCCAGCTGGGCCCGCTGGATATGCACAACGTGCATAAGGATGGCAGGTCTGGCATGGCTATGGACCCGATTAATTTTTTCCCTGTGCACCCAATACATTTTTCCCCCTTGTCCAGGGTCATTCCACCATTGTGTTAGTAGTTATGAGCTTGTGAAGGAGAGAGCAGCGAGGGCTGGCAGGGAGTGTGCTGCTGCCTCTGGCTCTGCAGCAGATAGTTGGCTCTGGATGCCTGAGGGACAGGAGTAAAACTTGCTAGAGCAAGTTATGGACTAGACAAATTGTCCCAGATTTAGGTCATTGATTGAGTAATCCTGACTGAAGATGTGTATTTGTGTATGGACAGATATTTGGGTGTGTGCATTTGTGTAGGCAGGGTGCAGGGAGAAGGAAGCAATAAGATTATTTCTAACTGTTTGTAAAAAATACTGTGATTAACACCGAAGTTTGCATGCTCTTATACTGTAATGATTGTCATTTTAAAACTAGCTTTTTACCTTCGAGCTATCGGGGTAAAGACCTACGGGAAAACTACTGTCGAAACCCCCGAGGGGAAGAGGGAGGGCCGTGGTGTTTCACCACCAGTCCGGAGACACGCCATGAAGTCTGCAACATCCCCCTCTGTTCACAAGGTAACCCGGCACGGCTCCTGCGAAAAGTTGCCTTTACTCTACAGGTACGCAGGACTTCCAATAGTTTTAGTGACACTTGCTCATGGACTTTGAAGAAAGAATAGCTGACTTCTCAGCAAGAATAACTTATGCAGCAAGAAAAGGAGTTTTTAGAGAAAGAGGAGATCTTGTTATGTCCCAGTACTCTGGAAAACTTGAACAAGCTTTCAGGCTCAGCAGCTTTTTTTGAGGTCATGGAGGAGCTGGAACAATGAAGTTGTGCTGATTGCACAAATGTGACCCTTTTTCCACTTGTCTAGCCCATAGTGAATCCATTAACAATTCTAGTATTACTATGTGATAAAATCATCTAGTGCCACTCCATGAGAAAATCAACTTTTCTTCTTTTTGATGAAAATACAGATACTGAAGTATAGGACAAAAGCTTGATCTAAGCATGCATTTTGTTTTTCAAATGAATACTGTAAATAAGTAAAACTTTTTTAGAAATCCAATCTTATTTGACTTGCAAGTCAGAGAATTCAAAAGACACTTCATTTGCACCATTGCATTTGTTGACTTTTGAGTCCTGTTAACCTCCAAACTAAGCTCATGTATCTTGCTAATCAGACAATTCAGTTCCAGTCCATCAACTCATTTAAATTCTCAAGATAGGATGCCTTTAATTTTCCTGCTAATGTGTCATGTGTAATAGCTACACAGTGGTGGGGGGAGAAAAGGGAGAGGGAGGGAGGGAGGAAGAGAATGATTTACAAGGAGTTCAAAAGTCTATTAAAAGCTAAGATTTAAAAATCAATTTAAGTGAGCTTCAAATGGGATAAGACATGGAGCTCACTGCAGGATGAAGACTTTGGTAGCGGATGTTTTGACTGAAAAGTGATATCTGTAATTGCATAAATTAGTATTTACTAAGTGATCCTTCATTACAATTTCTCTAATTAGGGGACCCTTGAGAAATGTATCTATAGCTAATTGTAGTAAATTTATTTTATATTTTAGGACTTATTCTAAATTATGAAGCATATTTTGTTCAACTGTGATTTCAAATCCCTTTGGTAGCTTTTACCCACTCACCCTCCACCCCCCACTTTCCCAAACCAGGGCTGAAAATGTATCATAGTTTAAGCTGCCAAAAAGAATTAGTATCGAAAAGAAACAGTATCATATGTAGCCAAAAGTGCTGGGAATTTAAAGAGAGAGACTGTACTGCATTTAAATTGTGATTCAGACATTATTCTGCACTTAAACTTGTGCTGTTATTACACTATGACTTACAGTGATTCAGAATAATGAGTGTTACTTAATTAGAAAATATCACCTCTAAAAAATACTCCTTCCTTAGATGTGTGTCTCTGTCACTATCCATAGATAAGGTGAAAAATCTCCTAGGAACTTGAATGCTTCTAGCAGCTCACACGTACCTGCCTCGAAACCATAGAAGTATCTTATAATGTGATACCAAAGTTAAGCATCTGAATTAGCTCTAAGAGATGTAATTCTATTCCAAAGGACATTTCCCATACCAACCTAACTAATAGATATCAATTTTTTATACCTCTCTAGGTTGGCTTCAATTTATAACAGCAGGGATTTAATTTTTTTTTCTGCTACAAATCAGGAGCATAATAAATGACTAGTACATTTTTTTTTTCCTAGTTGAATGCATGACCTGCAATGGAGAGAGTTACAGAGGGCCAATGGATCACACCGAGTCGGGCAAGGAGTGTCAGCGCTGGGATCTTCAGAGACCACACAAGCACAAATTTCGTCCAGAGAGGTAATCCTTCCTCCCCCTCAAGTAAATCCATGTGGTTATAATTTGAAAATTACACATGTCTGGAACCAGTTGGGCAAAATCTGCATTAGCTGAACTGAACTTTATGAGTTCACCATTTTTAGTTGCTTGGGCTTCTGGCCCATGGTGTGTGCAGGCTGGCTACCGTCAAGATGGAGATACAGGATGGGGACTAGAGGTTATTTGGTGCAGTTGTGGCTACATCCCACGGCTGTGTAGTGCAGTGATGTACACATGCTGCATTAATTGATCAAAATTTCCTCCCTAACTTCATTAACAGTAAAAAATGAACCTTTTGAATGTTTCTGTATATGTTGTTACACAGCTTCAGTCAGCTTAAAATCCCTTAAAGTAATCACAAAGTAAATAATGATTAAAAGTCATAACTTTTTGTTAGAGTTCTTAACATAATTAGGGAATATAAACTTGCAACATTGTCAAGTCAGAGTATGTTCCTTTTTTGAAATATTGAACAGCTTTAAAGCTATATATGGTCTTTTGTTGTAATCAGGTTTAAGTATCCAATTTGTTTGACCAAAATATTTGCCTGCTACACTTTTTTTCAGCCTGGGAAAGGAGTTTGTCATTCTGTTTAGCATTTTATGCACATGGATTTATATTTTAGACCTTTTTTTTTTTTTTTTTTTTTTTTTAATTTAGGGATAGATACATAATGCCAAAAGGTGAGTCAGAAATAGCAAGACAAAATGCATCCCTCTAAGGTTTGTCCTAGAGGGTAAAATTCACCCAACTGCAAAGGGTCATCTATAATACACCCTTTTGGAAGGATTCTGTGTGGGGGTTTAGGCCACACAGGAAGGTCTTTGTGTTTCTCTTAAACTGGACTAAAGTTTCATCTTAGTTTTACTCTGGATTTTGGATTAACTCCGTTTATAAAGTGGAGTCAATAAACCTAAACTACCAGAGGAAGACTGCAAGAATCAACAACCTCAGAATGATTGAGACCTTCTACTGAAAGTATCTTTATATATATTGAACTGTTCTACTAAATAAAACATCATTTTTATACTCAGAAATATGAGTACTGGTAGATTTTCTAAAGCCTGATTATTCAGCAAAACATTAAGGGTCTGCAGTTTTGGAGTTTATGTGATATAACTTCTTTTACCTCTTGGCTCAGATGATCTGCTTCATGAATAACAACAGGCTCTCACACAGTGCTACAATAAATATTTTGTATTAGCAGACTGGGACTGAAGATAATCTGTTTCTGAGTTTTGCCATGCACTTGGTGTGTATTCTAGAATAAGTCACAGAAATAATTTTGTTCCTTGGGAGTGAAACATTTATAGAACTTCTGGGTACAAACAATAGTAATTTCACTGTCAGGAGGAAATGTCTTTTTTTTCCATTAATTTTAGGTTGTTTGTAAAATGACTTTTCAGTCTAACTGCACTCTCATGAACGATCATCTTCCTCCTTGAAAGATTTTCTTCAGAAAATATCTTCTTGAGGTTTTTCAGGCTCTAATAATAATGCTTTCTTATTAAAAAGCAACCCATCCAGATTGAGCTGATCTGTATGTGCTCTCAGAAAGAGCAACTGGGATCCAAAGACTTCTAATACACTGATGTTAATTAACTCCATGGAATGGTCGTTAAGGGTAGTGACAATTATACTTTGATTATACTAGCTTTCAAAGACGTTGTGGGTTTTGGTTTGTTTGAGTTTTTTTGACAGTCATTTAAGCTGAAAATAAGAGAGGAGGTCTGGAACAAATGACCCATTAAAATACAGCAACCTCTTGAGAGGCTTATCCTGCATCATCTAGGAGTAATGTGAATAACCTGGAAAGCAGGAGAGACTAGCTGGGCAGATTTAAATTTATTTTCATTAAGGGATTCATCAGTTGCCATGACAAAGAAAGCAAGGTAAAACCAGTAATCTTTTCAAATGCTTCAGTCTGCTTGCTGTTGGACAATGCTTTCAGCTCAGGGTGAATACATCTCACTTTTCCTTTCTGTCACCTCAATGAATTGTTCTACATTTATTCCCTTCAGAGGTCACTTACTGAAGAGAATTCATAATACCTGTTTACTTAGATGTGACTGAAGCTAGCAATAGGAATGCCCACAAAGAACTCCTGCATGACCTGTTCTAGCTATTAGTGGATGCAGAATTGTATTCTGAATCTCTAGTGTACTCCTCATGGGCAGGATTATGCCTCAGTATGGAAGGAAGACCATTGAGGTTAACGACTTAGGCATAGAGTAGCATAGAGAAACAACAGATTCCTCCTCTTCTGCTCATATTTGCTGCTCAAAATCAAATATGCTCTGAAAACAGGCACTTATTGCATGGAGAAAAGTAGGGTTGAAGTGTAGTATAAGAGCTGAATAACTCTGGATATCCTTTTATTAAAATACTTTGGTTTATACCTCTTGTATGAAAATTTACTTTATATAGTAACATGTTTCCAGTCCTGCATGTCTTTTAAAACAAAAAGAAGGGGAAGAGAAAAATTGGTGAAGAGTTTTAGGCACTAAGTTTCAGTATAGTTCCAGCAGAGCTAAAGATCAGCACCTGCCTCTTTAAAGAGAATAACCTGTTCATTTAACACTTCTTTCCCCACTAGAAATTGAGAAAAACTCTTGATTTTGACACCAGAAGTGTATCTTAATGCTTCATTTCTGTTTCAGCAATGAAGTACAGCTACTGCAGTTTCAAGGGGCGAAAAAATGAAATACATAGGTTTCTGAAAGATCTTGGAAACCTCAGGCTATTTGTTGGGTCCAAGCAAGAAGTCATGCCCAAGTGTACTGGGGGAGCAGGACTGTGCAGAGCAAAGGGACAAGCTCTCACAAAATCCTCCACAGTCTCACTGGTGAATTTTGTGGAACAGTTTGAAGTTCTGTTGTTTATCTTATCCCTAATATTTGTGTCTTAAAGGTGTTAGCTGGCCTTTTCTATAGGAACTGATGAACTGTTTCTTTTTTGATATGAAGGAAGGCAGAAGTGTGCCTGAACACTGTGGGAAGAACCAGTGACTGGGAAGACTGTTGTTGCTCTAGAAAAGGGCACACATATATAGTAGGTGGAAAGATACAGTTCACGAACACTACTCCATTCCACAAAGACACTCAAAGCATGATCCTGGAAGAACTGTTACAATTATACTTAAATTTTAGTTAGTAAATAACACATTTTTGACATACTGTAGGACCATATCATACAATATTAGGAAGGACAAAGCATTCAGTGCTATGAAAGACACTTGTCTTCTAGAAAGTAGATCCTTTACATCCCTAGTTGTTTTGAATGGCTTTTGGGAGCTATGACTGCAGATACTTTGCCATGCTTGAACTCACCTTCGTTCCTGTGCATTGCCACGGACTCTCCGTTGCTACTTGACAGGGAGCACATACTGCCAACATCAAAGCTCATCACTGCACCTACCAGATAGCCAAAGCCATCTCATTTTCTGCTATATTGTTAGCCCATTAACTGCTTGTGAAATCCTTGGACATAATTCGTTCCTTTACAGTTTCTCTTCTACCTAGGAGAAAACATGGTACTGCTGCTAGATCTGAAACTATCACTTTCTTGACAGCCCTTAAATTCTCATTTTTGTGAGGTTTCTCCTTGTTGGTGGTTTTGGGTTTTTTTTGTTTGTTTGTTTTTTTTTAATTTTACTTAAATCTTGTTCCTGTCCCTTGTGTAGATGAAGGAACCTGATTTTTCCCAAGGAATGGGAGATCAAGTTGCAAATGCATGAGTCAAAATTAGGATGATTGTCTGACAGAAAAAGCATCCTAACAAAAACACACACTTGTAAATCATATTTTCCTCGGCTTGTGTGAAACACATCTGCTTGCAGTTGTGAATGGGTTCAGGTTCCCAGGTAGTTAACTTTATTGTTCCTTTACATACTTTCCATGTTTCCCGAGGGGGCAAATCTACGTTTTGTTTCTTTTACAAATATGTTTCAATAAAACTGAAAAACAAAGATAATTTTTATTCATTGTAGGAAAAAAAAGGATGCATTTATCTCTTTACCATTAAGTTTATAGAATTTCATATGGCACATTTATACAGAAAGAACCTCCTTATCTTGAATATCTGCCTTACCATTCAATGATGGCAGTAGGAATGTGGAAACAATTAAATGGCACAACAGTTTGAAATCTTAATGAGATAAAGTGAGACGGAAGTTAATTCCTTATTTTTCCTCTTTTTTCTCCCCCCGATGCTTGAAATGAGGGCATGACCTAGAATGAGCTCTATTACAAAAATGGAGCTATCATTAGTAACACAGCTATTCAAAATAGCTTCCAGTTTGAACCCAGGGCTGTTGCACTGAAGAACCTGTTTTTTTAATGAGTCCAGCATGCCAGGCAGTGTTTATATAATCCACACTTAATTGGGCTGTTTCAAAAAACCGAGTGGCTTTAGAGTCTGTTCATCAGTTGACAGACACAAGAGCAAGAGTTTAGCAATTAGCAGAGTTACCCCATCCGGTATCCTGTGCATTAGCACAGCAGGGAATCCCCTCAGTGGAGGTCTGATTCTGCCTCATGTTTGGAAAGAGATTTTGTGTTATTAACTTTCTAAAAGTGTTAAAAAGTGTCTGCATCCATCTCACAGGATCAGGCCCAAGGTTAATGGGAACTGGTTCTTGTTTGTCTCTGCTGAAGACTGTCCTTTAAGTACCTTGCACAAGCCTGTGCAGTGTTGCCAGGAAGACTTCCCTGACACGTTTCTCACTGTGGTTTGCAGATATCCTGACAAGGGCTTTGATGATAATTACTGCCGCAATCCTGATGGCAAGCTGAGACCATGGTGCTACACTCTTGACCCTAACACCCCCTGGGAGTACTGTGCAATTAAAATATGTGGTGAGTTCAAGCAAAATTTATTACTTCCTTTTCCTTTCGAAAATCTGGACACAGATAGTTCAAGCAACATAGGACCACAGTTAGTTCATTCATTGCACTTCACTGACTTTTAAAACATAGCTTTCAAAGAGGATCTCTTGTGAAGACATTATGTTTAATCTGGACAGGAAATAAGAGAGCTGTGTGTTAATTAACACTGGAATATGTGTATACCTTACATACAATAAATTGCATTAAAATGTAGGAAAATCAAGAACTAAAAAAGTGAGGCAACATCATCATGAATATCTCATGTACAGTATTAGTTTGGCCATGCTGGTCACCGGCATTACAGTCTGGGAGTAGGTGCACGCACACCTTCCCTACTCAGTGCTCTCTCTGTCAACAACTGGTTGTTGCTTTGTTTTCCTCTTGCACATTCTGTGGTTCTAGGCTTCGGTTCCTGCACACTATGCAGCCTTGTGCTGAAGACAGAACTATTAATTTCCTCATGGGTTTCTCTGTGATATTCAGCACTCCAGTATCAAAGCGCTCCACAGGCAATTAATTTCTTTTCATCTGTCAACTACAACTTTTGTTATCCTCACTTCATAGACAGGGAATTGAATCAAAGTAACATTAAGGTATACAAATATTGGATGCCCACTTTGAGATATTTTAGTTCAGAATTTTTAGAGCATTCTGCGGCATGTTCTATCTTCAAAGCCCAGATCCTCCTCACGTTGGTGGTAGCTCTGACAGCTCTATTCTACTGACAATTAGATGTCTTAAATGAGCAGTACAGGGACAATGAGGAAGGTAAAACTATTGGATCTCCCTTGAAAACTTGGGTAGTTTTTCTAGACTTTCATGGTAATGCTGGGGCTGAGGGAGATGGTAGAATTAAGACAGTTAGGACATACTTTAATCAGGAAACCGAGATTTGCATCCCTGAAATTCCTTGCCTCATTCACAGCTTGTGGGATCTACAGGTGATAGTCTGCTCTCTTATCTCTCATTTCTCATTGTCAGATTTGGGGTCGAATTTTTTGCCCTTATTGAACTGATAACATGTGAAATAATCAATGTACAAGCATGATATTAAAGGCAGTCTCGTAATACCGAGGCAGATTTTTTTATTGTTTTTACTTAAAGACTTGGTTTATAACATCTTGGGAGTAAAGGCAATTTCTGAAAACAAGGCATGACTTTAACTGAATCCATGCGGTAGAAGCTTGTTAGCTTCATGTGCCCCAGCCCTGTGCCCCAGGAATGCAGGCACAAAAGGTAAAACAATATTTTTGGATTTCCCGTGAAGCAGAGGCAAAAGGAAGCTTCTAAAACTGTTTAGTGAAACTCAGTGTCATGTTGGCTCATGAGAAAGTCGGTTTCTCTTAGATCTGCAGTTTTGGAAACTACAATTTCCTTTGTTGTCCTTCTTCAATTTTGACCAAAATTAAGTGTTAAAAAAAAAAAAAAATCCTCGAAACCAGACACTGCTTTTCATCTAGCTCTAGGTGTCTCTTCAGTACGCTTATTTCATTGTAAAATTTATTTGGCTCTCTTGAGAGTAGGACAGAAGAAGAGACTAGATGCTATTAAAAAGAACAATAAAGCTCACCTGGAACTGGATTGACATGAGAATACAAAAAAGGGGAAAGAAAATGAGGAAAAATAATAATAAGCATAAAAGGAGTGATTTTTCATGACAATTTTCAAGGTTCTCTGTATTTTGTTGTTGTTGTTATATAAACCAAGATAAACCATTAATGGGGTATCTAAAATCCAGATAAAATAGAGACAGTACTCAATCTTAGAAAAAGTCTGTTTCCATAATGTAATACTGCATTTTTCCTATAATGGTAGCATATATACAAATACTGGGGCAAGGGGGAGAGAGAAGAGATAATGGCATGAACATTTATGTGTGAGCAGTTGCTACATAAAGGTGGAAACATGGGATTCTCTGTCTTGACTTGGAATTCTTACCAAACCAAAATATGCTGTGTTTTCTGCTTACACCACCAATAGTTCAGAACTTTCTCTCCTTGCTTGTTCTTGGCTTAGGCCAGGGTAATGTCTTGGAGTGTCAGTCACTTCTTACCAATTAGCCAGTTATTTGAAATCCAAAAGTTCAGTAAAAATACTCTTAATGTAGGTCCTGATGCAAAGTAATTGAACTTATTCTACACTTTCATATGTCATTGTAAATCCAGCATAAGGTAGTTAAAATTAGTAAAATTATTCCACTGTAAAAAAAAAAAAAAAAAAAAAGCGAGGTTCATTTGCTACTTTGGGCAACATCTGTAATCAGGTTCTCCAGAGACAGAAGAAACTTAACAGGACTACTGTTTCTTTTGTCTCAGTCACTCACTAAGTCACACCCATCAGGTTCTCCAGAGACAGAAGAAACTTAACAGGACTACTGTTTCTTTTGTCTCAGTCACTCACTAAGTCACACCCATATTGGAAGTCTTGCCTGTGAACCATGGTACTAATTAATGTAATTGTATCTAGAGTTATTGATAATCTTTGATAATGGGGAACGTTCAGCCTTTCTCCATTGTGAACACAGTCTTGCTTAGCTCTATAACTGAATCATCTTTCCAATTTTTAGTTAATTCATTGTTAGGGATGGTTTTTTTTTTGGTTTTTGGTTTGGCTTTTTTGTTTTGTTTTTTTTTAACTAAACTGTGCTTCCTACATTTCTCTAATTATTGGATAGTATATGAATCATATATAGCATACTAGATCTGTTCTTTTCCCTTGTCAGAAGTGTTTTTATTACAAAAAAAAAAATATTCCTAAGTTACAGCTGACTGTTTCACAAATGCAACTTTTATAAACCTTTATCCTTTGGCATTTCCTGAGCTGATGTGTTAGTGCTCTGAGGATTCACATCTGGCTTTGTTGGTCACGTAAAGTTACAGTCCATATAACTTTCAGTATCTACAGTCTGGTCTAGGCTTTATAAAATAGTTGGGTGGGAGATCTCCTGCAAACTACTGTAACATCACCTTAGTCTACCCAAGTCACAATTATAGTCCTGAAGAAAAGGTAATCATCAAAATGAGATTTAAAAAAAAAAACCCACAATGTAATGATTTTAATGTTGTGGTGAAAGCCTTTTGTCTCATTTCTAGGCAGAAGTTGACTGAATTAACCAGATATTCTTTCTTTCATTTTCAGTTAGAAAGTATATTAAGATCAGTGGAAATTTCACACGCAAAACTGTATTTTTCCTGCAGAAGAATTTTGGAAATTACTGAAGCAATCTATATGAGGATGAATACAAAAGTAATGATCTTGAAAGTGTTTAATCCAGCAGATATCAAAGAATGTTTAACACAGGCATATGGCATTGCCCTCTACATAAGATGCGATGCTGCTCAGTGCTTTCCTTTGTAACCCAGAGAGGGAATTTATTGCTGATACTACTGTTATATCACCAGCTCGGTGACCAGAATACCAACACAAAATATCGAAGCCCTGTTTTCAGTTTTCTGTCTTTCCTGAGGCACATAGAAAAACTGTTTTCCCGCCTTCTAGCAGGGAGCCCAAAACACTAGGCCGTTCTGGGTTTCAGTGGCTGCTTCATTTTCTGAAGCTGTGACTGTGTGCAATCTCAGTACACTAAAAAGAGAACATCATGAGTTATATGTCTTTATAGCTTTGTGGTTTGGATTCTCACACAGGTTTTTAATTCCTATGCTGAGGACTGTTTATATATTTTACAAGAAATACTAATTAGAAAAAATGCTTTGCAAATCCAAGTCCTTGGACGATATGCAAAAACGTAGGTGTCCCACTTTAGGGGAGTGACCACAAGGCAGCATGCTGCTTGTGGCTTTTGCTACATGTCATGAGTGCTAGTATGCTCTATAGCCAAAATGCTGACAACAGCTCATATACAAAATTTTCAGCAAAAAAGTCAGTGGAAGGAAGCATTCAGAAAATAAATATGTTTTTAAGACTGAAGAGACAGGAGGGCATTGTAACTTTATTTCCAAGCACAGAAGGCAGCATAAAACATTGTGGCTTACAGCCAGGGCTGTGAGAAAGAGATGACAGGAGCAATTAGGGATTAGAGATGGCTCAAACTGCAAAAATTGGATCTGGATTAAGACTTCAGGGACCCCAGGATTGGTTTGAAGTTGCACACATATGTGTCTGTGGTTTTGGCTTGAGACAATTTTTAGTTAGAAGAGAGGATAAAAGGACAACTATAACAGCAATAAAGAAGTGTAGGATGAAATGAAGAAATGGAAGCAGTGACAGCAAATATGAAAAAAGAAAATTACTGTTACTTGGCATGAATGAGGACATAGACTACACGAAAGACAGGAGTTGGGAGCTAATAATGCTTTTAAAAAAAAAAGAAAAAAGGATAGCTGCACTTCTGTGGGTGAGCTATAGGGCTATGAGAGAAGTGCTGAGGCCCAGAAATGAAACTACATACGTCACTCATTCAAGAGATGCAGAACTATATGGAATTATTATGGTAAGGACAGTGTTTGGTTGCTGCCTACCTGATTTCCAGCCAGCCCAGCTGACTTTACCATGGGTTTAGCCTTTGCTGTCGGTACTCATAGGCAATAGACAGGGGTGGCTGGAGCCCAAAAAGCCCCGAGAGAATTCATTAAGAGTCTGGGTTTTATGGGAAAGAGCAAGTAATGAAACAGCAAAATTGAGAATCTAGGTGTAAAATGAACCATTGCAGTGTGCTTAACAACTTTTGGGAAGGCAAAGAATCACCAATATTAGAATACTCATTCTTTAGAAGCAGAGATTTCAACTGCCCATTTGAATGTGAAGTTGTGATTAAAGTTATTTGTTGAATCATAGTGTGTAAACAAATAAAAGTGCCACTCAGTTTAAGCTTAATATTTATGTAAAATAAAAATGTTTACAGAAAGGGGGCAGTGAAAAGAGTCTGATGTTTAGTAGTTGATAGAAGTGTTACCTTCCACCTCACTTCACACAGAGGCGCAGCAGAGGTCAAGCATTAATTGTGTATGCAATTGCTTAATCTACATTTCTTCAAAAAGGATCCTTCTCAGATCCTTTTCATCATTTCTATTACAGTTTTGAAAATGAGATTTAAGAGCTCTGAACCTGCAGAGATCCATATATATTTTTTTCAATGGATTTAAACTAAATTTTTTTTTGGATTTAAAGCCTAGTTGTAGATACTGGAACAACCCAGAAAGATATCTCTGTGCTCAGGGACAAATGAACTGTAGGTGTGCATGTTTGAGGTGACAATGAGTTCTTCAGTACCATGATTCTTGAGCTTGGATCTAATTTATTTCTTCACATTCTTATATGTTTTTACTGAAAAAAAAAACCCAGAACACTAGAAATCAGTGTGGTTTTTTTTTCCCCATGTTTCATGTACTGTGAGATAGTACATTGAAGGAAACACATGGAAAGAAAAGAACTGCCACTATCATACTGCCCAGAACGGTAGATCATACTGCTTGAGGTAGGGATGCCTGGAGGCAGGGTAACTGAGCATGAGTGGCTTCTCCCCATAACATCATTCCAGTTTCTTACTGACATTTGCAGAATTGCATGGATCATGTTTAACGAGGACTTTGCTGTGTTTAGAACACTTTCTTTACTGGGTTAGGCACCTCTTTTAAAATCTACTTTGTAATATCTTTTGTTACAGATCATGGATAATTTTTCTTTTATTGAGTAACACACTAGGAAAGACATTAGAACGATATAAGCAAAAGTAGGAATTTTCCTGATGAAGTAGTTTAGGACTCTGCTTCTTTTCCAACTATGTCGTTTCCCAAAAATGCATAGATAGTGTTACCATGAAAGCACATAAATACTCCAGCAAAATCACGACCTTCTTTTAAGTCAGTAGGAGTTTCACCATTGACCTAAAATTTGTGTAGGTTTTTCTTCTGGGTCATTGGATTAAAGACAGAAATAATACTCTAACTGGTTACTTCAGCTGTAGAATGACTCAAGGCCCCTGCTGATTCCCTCATGCTGGCATTACTGTGAGAACCAGAACTAAGAAGACTGTCTGTGGCTTTACAGATGAAGCTCTGGATAATGTTTCATCTCTTTACTTAAGCATCTATAAAGGCATGAGATGGCCCTTATTAATAAAGTTACATTTTTTGAAGTATCAATATAGGGAGGGTTTTATGGAAAAAAAGGAAACCTTTGCATTATTGTACTTTGGTTGGAGACTTCAGAGTGAACATGTGAGGGTGGAAATACTACTAACAGGAAATCCTCAAGTAGCTGTCTGAATTACATGGTTAATTTGAGTCATCCAGAATGAAAAATAAAAAAA
The DNA here is from genome assembly GCF_013368605.1 of Nyctibius grandis. Classification (NCBI taxonomy): domain Eukaryota; kingdom Metazoa; phylum Chordata; class Aves; order Nyctibiiformes; family Nyctibiidae; genus Nyctibius; species Nyctibius grandis. The sequence continues at coordinate 12,147,228 of NC_090662.1, forward strand.
TACAACAAAGTTCAAAAGTAGCAAAATGCTGCTAGACAATTACCAAATTCTTCTGTTCATAATGAAGTTTCATACAGGAATAAGAAGTGACATTTAATGAATAAATCATAAATAGTAGTCTTTTATAAGATGATATTTTGTGTGATCTTCCTTTAACAGTACTTTTTATCTCAGTTCAGAACTAGAAAAGCTGAACTGGAACAAAAAAAAATATACTTCTCATATGAAATTAAAGTACCTGCCTGCATAGTAAGGATTAGTTATTGAATTTAAATTCATCTTCTAACTAATTCTTCTAATTCATAATGTCTTTCACACTGGAAGAAGCCCTTGGAGTTGCGGGTCTTAATTTATATTTTAGAGGAATTGCAAGGATAAGGATAGGAATTCAGCATTACTGATTTTTAGCTTGATCTTGTTTCCACCATGTAAGAGAACTGGTGAGTGTGGTCTCAAGACTCTTTCACCAGCGCTCTGCACATTCAATGTTCATGCTCAGTTATTAAATTTTAGATAATTGGCTATGTGGGTGACAAGAATAATTAGCCTCAAGAACAAGTCCAGTACTGAATAGAGATGATTATTTAAGTTGTAGGCTTGGGCAACCTGGACACTTCTTAAAGTTTGGCAACTGCCTTATACTCTGCAGAGCACCTCTGTAATGCCTGGTGAGGCAGGCACTGCTCCTCAAGCTTTTGCATGTCCTTGTGCACATCCAGCCCACCTTTCATTAACATGAACAGGGAGACTGTTCCCATCATGCCTGTTTGTGGAAATCACCAGCTGAATGAAGGATTTCTTGAGCTTTTTTTGATAGTTTTTAAACTTTCTGTGAGGCTTAAGAGCAAGAATGAGAGAGTTTGTTTCTGAGGGCACAAGCCCTCAGAATTTCAGAATATTCAGAAATATTTTGGAGTCCAATTTTTCATGTTTGAAAATTAGACATTTGTAGGAAATGCAGGTGGTATAGCAAGAAGGGTTTGGGGAGGGTTCTGTGGACTTTTTGGAATGATAGAATTGCTTCATAAATTCAAATAAAAATATTTTAGTGATTCTCTTCATCACTAGAATTCTTATTGAGAGCTGACACAAAGTAGTAGTAGCAGATAATCCATCACACATCGCAGATTTTGAAATAATTTCTCTCTTAGCCATTATAACATAAGACTTTCCAGTAGTGGCTTGGCTGTGCAAGTATTCATGACAATGTGAAAGTTAAGTTTGTCTGGTTCCTTTAAATAGGATACTTTGACATGGACAAATTGTTGTAAAATCTGATCTACAGATAGAGGTCACTGTCCAGACATGTAGTGTAAGGTTTAGCAATGAAGTGTGTATCTGTAGATGTATAAGAAGGAATGCTCTACAAAATGACTCTACGGCCTTGCTTAAATCAATTGATGCATTAGTTATTTCATTTCAGGCATGTAATTTTAAAAGAAACACACACAGAATGATACATAAATGCCAACCTAATTACTTTTTCCCTAGTATGACTGAGTACAGAGTAGATGTCCTATACAGATCATTACAGTTGAAATAGTAACTCCTTGTGTATAATTAAGGTCTTTGTAATAGCTTGTATTAGGTTGAATTTTTATACATTATTACTATTATTTAAGAAGATTTGTTGCAGAGTTACATAGTTGTAATTTATTAATTTACTTAGGAAATATTATGCATCCAGAATGCCCCATGTATGCTGAAATTTATCATGGTAGGTAACGCTTTATTTTTTTCAAATTATACACCTCATCTCTTTCATTTTTAATAAAAGCGTTGGACATATATTTTGAAAAACTAATATGTATTTGAATGTGACACAACAATGTTCAGTCTAATCAGCTTAGGAGATGTTTTAGAATATAATTCCAATTTGTTTTCATATATTAGTTATGATAGAAAACTTAGATATGCAGCTATGTATTTCTATTAGATGTACGAATTTGTCTTTTAGTTGTCCAATTATTTTAAAAGTGAGTAATAATGATTCAGAATACAGTTACTAGCTGCAAGCTTGTGTGATGAATCCACTAGAAAGGATGCATTTGTCAGCCTGCAGAAGCCTATTTGTGACACTTGCAGCGCCACATCCTTTTGACTTTGGAACAAGCTTGGAACACACAATCCCACTGAAACAGGACAACCTTTGCAGACAAAGTGCCTTGGGATGGAAGGACAGGAAATTAACTTGACCATGAAACATAGATGTAAAAATATCAACCAGATGAAGAGAAAAAGGGAAATTTTCTCCATCCTGGAGAAATGTATAATTCAACTGCGCAACTTGATGTTATCATCTGACAGGGAAGTGATCTTTAACGTAGAAGATTAGACAGCAAATCAGCCAAATCCATCTGTTATGACATTTGGTTTCTTTAAGATTCATATTCTCTGCAAGTTCATAGAACTGGCTCAAGTTAACAGGAATGATCTATATTATGAGTAACACACAAATATTGTTCTAATCACTGGACCATTTGAAGAGAACTAATTTTAAAGCTTTATTAACATACTTATTGCTAGCAACTAATACTTTTAAGGTAATTAATAAAATTAGTCTCGTGAACAATAGCAATTACCAACAGATGGGCAGTTACTTCCAAAAATATTATGTTGGGACCTTTTTGGGACATTGTAGAAGTGTTGCTTTTACAGTATTTAGTTTTGTACTACTTTGTATATAGCTGATGCAATATCTGTGCCATTAATTTGCAATTATGAACATTGCATAAGAAATAAAAAGGGACTTTCAAGTTATGTGAATGAGTCATTTCAAAACCCACTGTTTTTCTGAATTTAGTTCAAGACAGCCCACACCAGGGTGAATGCAGAGTATATCAACATCTGTAAAAGATCTTGAATCTGATGAATTTGTTAGTCTTTGAAACATTTGTCTCTCTGTAGAGAATACTGATCTTTGATTTCCAAAAGCTGGGCTTTTTTTTTTCCCCTTCTAACTATATAAGGCATAAAAAGAGAAACTTCAAGGATTTAGCACATTACTTTATAATAGGATTTATCTTATCTTTTTTTTATCTGCATTTTTTTTCATCTGCATTTTTTTCCCATGACTTGATATTCTGGGAACTGGAGAAAACCAATGGGGTTTCGATCCTGCAAACATGTATTAACATGTTTAACTGCGCACATGGGTTGTCACTCAGTTTTGTAAAGCTAAGCAAATAAGAACATATTTGCTGAACTGGTAAGTTTAACCAAGAATATCTCCTGACCTTCAATGTTATGGCATAAGCCAAATATCTCACTAAACAAAAGCTCCTAAATGTTGCAGATTGTTTGCCTGCAAGTGGATAAACTAGCATAAGGTCTAACACTTATTTTGACTTCATGAATGTTGTGAATGTGAAGAGGACAAAATTATTCTGTAAAAGACATCAGATTAGCAATTTCACCAAAGAACTCCAATTACCATTATTTGAACTGTGACGTAGAGTTCAAATCTGTCATCCTGAGCGAGGCTCAGTCTTAAGAAAATGAAACATCTCTTCTTCTCTGGGTCTGCAGATGAAAGCGTCGTGAACAGCACCGAGGCGGCAGCTGAGACATTAACATGCATTCAGGGACAGGGTGAGGGCTACCGTGGCACGGTCAACACCATACGGAGTGGAATCCAGTGCCAGCGATGGGACACCCAGTTTCCTCACCAGCACAACATCACTCCTGAGAATTTCAAGTGCAAGTGAGTAGAGGCATGTGGGTATTACTGCAGTGGGAGAAGAGCTTAGTTTCCAAATGTTGAGAAATTCATGCCACCAAAGTAGACCATAAGATTGCTGTCCTTGCTCTGTGACCTAGTGCATTCACTCTACTTGCTGATGCTGAAAACCATTTGAACATGGGAAAACCAGTTCTTCAGATCTCAAAATATGAGTTCTAGATGGACTTCTGTGAAATTGTGGGCATTTTAATGAACTTTTTCTTCAAGCGTGTATTCACCAATTTAATTGATTATGAAGTGTATGGATGTTTTCCAGTCTGGGACCTGAATCCCAATAGTGCTGGTACATTATTATTGTTTTTCTTTCATGGAGGTAAGTACTTGTTTGCAGTTCGGTTACTGACTTTAACTTAATGTGTCCTAAATGTTACCTACGTGTAATCTCCTTGGCAATACTTGACATTTATAATATTTGACAACACTTTTTTGATTTTCCATCTTTTAAATCCTTTTTCTGTCTCATTACTAAATCTACTTTCATGAATAGGGCTGTTTTTACGTGAAGAACCACTGGTCATCTAACCTTTCTGTACAGTTCATAAACTTCGAGAATGTGAATAATCTCCTAAATTTCGGCAGTTACTTTAATCATGCTCTTTCAGTCCTTTTTTTTTTCACTGAGCATAGAAGAAACCTAGCTGACCAGCCCAAAGCTCAGTTTGTACTAAATGTCTTTATTGATGGCTAAATATCAGTCTGGGCTTGTGCTGGAATTTAATAGTGTGGATCTTTCAAGGTAAAGAAAAGATTCCAGTCAGAGTTTGGATTCTCTCTCTAACAATAGCTTGTTTGAGCAAAACAGTTAGGTTTGTTGTCTTAGTCCCTTCACTGATATTGTTGTTTATTGATCAAATACTATGCATTGTAACACATCTACTAAAAATGTAACAATCGTTGTAATGGGAAATAGGACTGATCCTGAGCCTTCTCTGTCAATCTCAGGACCACTTTGAATTTACCTGGAAGCTAGTGCTTGAGCCTGATCCCACAGGTTTTTCTTAGGCAAACCACCATTAAACCGATTTGCACTGTACCTATGTACCACTGCTGCAGGATTAGGTCCTTGTGCACTTTTAACAATGTTTCTAGCAGTGTAGACAGACTAAAAATATTAGGACTGCTTATTCAGAGGATGCTTGAGAGTGTTGTGGCTATTCAGGCCAATAGCTTGAGTAAAATCAACAGAATCACTGATACGACTGTTCAAAACTCACATGAGTAAGGATTAGGCCCATTCTTTCCATAGTCTGTTATCAGTAAGTGCTGCAGATGGAAAAATAAGGTGAAATATGGAGATGCACACAACATGGCAACAACTGTCAGGAGATGGGAAAATAAAACTTACATTTAAGAGGTTGGACTATTTTATGCAAGCTGCGAGAGACATTTAAGGTTGTTCCCTTGTGGCTAACTTTTATTTAAAGGTAACAGCTGTATAGAATTTCCACATACTTTTTTTTATATTCCAAGATTCTGTTTCTTAGATGAATCACTGACAATCTACAGGACTCTGTTTCTCTAAACTCAGCAGAACCATTCAAAGTACAGGGAATTTTAAGCACTTTGTTCGTATTTAAAAGCACTTGTAATGGATTGCAGGTGTATCCAATGTCAGCTTGCATGCAAATTTTAGTGGAGAATCCTGAATAAAAATAAGCTATATGGAAAATATTGTTAAACTTCAAACGAAATCTTATATCCAGTCAAAACATAGGTCCACTGAAAATGAATTCCCATAACCATATTCTTATTAAAATTACTATATTTTTCTTGACACTGTTCTTACTGGCTCCTCATCTCCTTGCACTTGACACTGATCAGTAACATACAGACCTTAAGGAGCCTATATTATTGCTAATTCACAATAAAAAGCAGTAGAATGTATCAGTGGTTTTAGGTTATCCCTGCTGTGAGCTAACATATTTATTTTTATAGGGATTTGAGGGAGAACTACTGCCGAAATCCAGATGGATCTGAATCACCCTGGTGTTTTACCACTGACCCAAATATCCGTATTGGTTATTGCTCCCAGATTCCTAAGTGCGATGTATCAAATGAACAAGGTAACAGAAGGCAGGATGATAATGTGATTTTAAGTGAATGCTGTACTGTTCCAAACAGCAGATAGGCAAGCTTGAAAATTGAAGAAGTTGGTCTCAGTACATCTGTATTACACCTGTGTAGTTCCGCTTTGGCTTTATTTGCACACTTCAGATTCATCGTGGTGTAAATGAGATTCATTTCTCAGTTCATGTTTTGATTCCAGCAGGGAAAGCTGCAGCAAAGGTTTGCTGTTGAATCTGATTTTTAGACAAGGTGAATCTGCGTGCTGTTTTACATTAGCTGGAGATCCGCTCCAGTGTCTTACCTTTCTTAGTTTGAAAGGCCTTTTTCCAGAGCTGAGATGATTTCCTTGATTCACAGTGTTTTTATAATTGCATATGAGACCATCAAAAGCAATTTTAAAAATTTATTTTCTCCAATACCCCCTTGTCTAAAAGGAGTTGAGCTGAAAAAAACATGTGGGACTTCCCATATAGCCTCTTAGCTTCAAGCTGTTAGCTCTGCCTGTAAAATCCACTTTGAGTCTTCAGGTAAACGTTGTTTTCCCATGAGGTCTTGGTATTACTCTAAGGAGTATTATTGCGTCCTGAGAACTGGTGTCAATCACAGTATAAACTGAGGCTAAGACCTCAGACCTACAACCCTACATCAGGCTACATTAAGATCTCTATCTTTAAATTTTAGCCATTTATTCCTCTTCAAATTTGAAAAAGTTGCAGTTGCAAGAGTTATGTCAGTGAAAGAATTAAACTTTGACTTTCATTGTGTTTTTTGTAAAGTATCAGTTATCAAAAAGTAAAAATACTGATGAATATGAAATGAAACGCTTTATACAAAAAGCCTTTATAGTAGTGATCATTTTAAACAATCCTCTTGAAAAGTCTCAGAGAGGCTTGTGATTAAAGCTTATAAATTAAACATGACTTCTGCTGGAGCGAACAAGCAAGTTTTTGAATTACACTAAAATTAAAGTCATGTTGATTTTTTTGATTTTGCCAAAGTAGAACTTAAGTCTAGAATTCTATAGTTGCCAGTATTCAGAATTTACACAAAGGTAGAGTTCTTTCAAATAGTCTGAGTGCCTGTTTTTTGAGGAGGGAGGATTAGGGGGGCATTTTTGCTTTGTTTTGTATAGAACAGCAGCTGACAACTTTTAGAATATTGTTTGTGACCCTTCTGAATTAACCATAAACTATTTATGAAAGAAATTCTCCCAGTTTATCTAAGTAAGAGAAAATTTAAAATGCTAGTGTTGAGAACGAAGGCCTCGAGCAGGAGATTATGTATCTAAGTCTGAAAACTTTCTCCCGTTGTCTTTCTGATTTGATTTATACAGTTGTATGATTTATATTGTATAGTGTTTGTTAAATATAACACTTGTCTTTCTTTAATTACTTTCGTTACTGATGGAAAGGAAGAGTTTTCTTTTCGATGTTGCACAATCACCCTTCATTTCTTTTTGTCTTAACTTTCTTATTCAGATTGCTATCGTGGCAATGGCAAAAGTTACATGGGGAATCTATCCAAGACAAGATATGGGCTAACATGCTCCACATGGGACAAGAATATTGAAGACTTACGTAGGTGTGTACTACAAAACAGAAAGAGATGGTTCTGTGAGTCCTGAATAAATACTGCCTCCAGATGGCACCTCTTTCTTCTGCAGTGATTCTAAAATAGCCCCTTACGCCCTGGAGCTTTAGTATCTTTTTTTTTTCTTTATTTTTTTTTTCTTTCGGTGTTTAAATATATTACTCAACATGTCTTTGTTCAGGCTAACCACTAATTGCAGGCTTTGGGATGTTTAGTTTACTGGCCCAGTTTACCCCATATTTGTCCTTGAAAGTTTTCTTCTATAAGAGGATAGCAGGAATAAAACAGGAAATGTTTATCTCATCAATCTGATCTCACAGTTTATGTTGCTTCAAGCAGGAGGTTGGTCTTGAAAACACCTAAGGTCCTTTGCAGCCTGAAATTGAATCTTGAGTCTGCAATCTAATGACACTGACATCAAATGCCATTAAAGTGACTTGCAATTTCTGTTGTTTATCATTACTTTGGCTTCATATTCAAGTAGTGGAAATGGCAAGTTACTTTAATTTATTTGTTAAAGTAAAAAATGAATCAGCAGTAAGTACAAAAAAAGTTGTGAGTTTCCAAGACTTTTTCAATCATGCCACGATCCTCAGTGTTGTCTTTGCTGGTTCAGAACAGCAGATTAATAAACCTCAGGAGTGACAAGAACAATGACTTCCAAAGACAGAGATTCATCAAAAATTTTGCTATGTATAAGATATTACACGCATTAGTGGCCCAGATGGAAACAGTTTTCCTTTTGTTTTCCTTTAGTTTCTGAAGTTGATGTGATTATTTCTATATTACTTTTGGTACTTGTTCCACTAGCACTAGCTCATGATCTCCACAGTCATAGTGCCCAACATATTAGCCATTGTCCTCTGGAATTTGACTGTCCCCGACTTCTGCTGCTGAATTGATGGTCAGTCAGGTGAAGGCATGTAAGTCAGTAAGTCAGCCTTTGGGGAAGCTGTATTGCAAAAGGCAGACTTCAGTGGCACTCTCTGGAATCACCGACTGGAATATATGTGTTTTTCCCCACACAGGGTCAGAGACAGTACTCAGATTCCAGTGTGCTGCCCATGTAAGGGAGGCAGAGGTTTAAGATTATGACTTCTGAGACCTTTGATAAGTCTTCAGTTAGCTGTGAATGAGACAGCTTGAACCTACTGGATGCTTGATGCAATTGCATTCATACAATCTTGAGAGCAGATCAGCCTTTCTTCTCTTACTCCCACAAGTTTTCCACCTGGGAACTTTTTTGTGGAGTTATCTGTCTCACTTCAGCAGTTACTCTGGTTACGGGTGTGCTAGAAGCAGCATGCATGGTTGGTTATGAACCAAAAGAGCAGTGCAGCTGTAACTTAGGAAGCCTGTGTGCTTCTGTCTAACAAGCCAGAAATAAACAGCTTTCTCTGCTTCAGATTGTCACCCCAAGCTTTCACCTTTAAAGTGCCTTGTGTAGGTTTGCAACTTGGATGACCTGCCACTGCAGTTTGCTGAGCCATTCATCCTTCTTGCGTGCTTCTCAGTCTTGCTAACTTTCTTGCATTTGTCTTTCCTTTGCCTGAGATTCAGCTTGCTTTGAAGAGTCAGTGCTCCCTCGTGCTGTTAATCTGTAGGGAGAAGGTACCTGTGCCCCCAGAGAGCCCTGCAGATTTTCTGAGGGCAACACAGACACTCTTCTAATCAGTGTTGAGATCCCTCCTCAGGGTATCCAGGGATTTTAGCTCAAGTGTGAGATCTATAAACCTACCAGCTGTTCGGTAGAAACAGTGCTTAAAATACCAACCAGAGGAAACTTGGACCCAGATCCAGCAAATATTTGGGTCTCATCTTCCCTTTGATTTTAACCAGCCCTAAACCCTGACCTGTAGGCTTCTCAATCAGCTAATATTACAGTGTGGTACAAAGCAACATTTAACCTTTGAAAATTTGGACTGTAGTGTAAAGCTTTTCAGCACTTTGAATTTTTTTTTTCCCTGTAGGCATATACAAATATTCAGAGAACCAGATGTTAGTAAACTGAAGAAAAACTATTGCCGCAATCCTGATGATGATTTTCATGGTCCCTGGTGTTACACAGATGATCCTCTTGTTCCCTGGGATTACTGCCCTATTTCTCGTTGTGAGTACTTGATATGCCTCAGGCATTGTTAACTGTGCAGTCCCAGTGAAGCCATGATGTCACATGCATATGCATACCTTTCTGTTGTCACTTGCGGCAGTAGAAAATGTGTAATTCTAACAAGAATAGATTGTGCATGACTGAGAAGGAACGGACAGAAGTTGCTTGTGCAATATATGAACAAGGGGTCCTTTTTCTTGACCAGCTTGGAGATTTCAAGGCTTATTTATGCAGCAGGAGCATAAAAGGGCTATTACAGATGGTCAAACATTTTCCAAGAGCTCTAGCTATTGAATGAGGGCTGGACGGCGACAAAGAACTGTCTAGTGGTCAGAATGCTGGCTGTGGCCTCAAGAAACCCAGGAACAGTTATCTTCTGTGCTACAAGCTTCATAGTCTCTTTGTGTGTTCTGTATTTGCTTATAAAATTAGGATAGCTCACTCACATGTGCTGAAGTGTATATGTGCTATATAGACTAGATTCTGCTTTCGGATGTTTATGGGATGATTTAACTCCTGGCAAAAACTAGGAACATCACTCCTCCAAAGTTGCATGTTAAAATCTAAATAGCTTAAATAAACAGAATAAAAACTTCTAGGAAATTCAGTAATAAGTTGATGTTAAGTGGAAAAAAAAGATAGATTTATGCTGAAAAATGTGCAATTTACATTTATGTTCAAAATTTTTCTCTTCAATTCTTATCTCTAAATCACTGCGCTGTATATTCTGGGAGAACAGTTAAATGGTAAAACAGGCTTTTGAATGCATGTCTGTGATCTCTAGAGGTTAAGGATAATGTTACATTCATTCCTAGCAGCAATCTGCTGCATTTCCTCATAGTCTGAACTGCAGCATATCTAAGAGGTGGTATTTGAAGTCTCAGGTGGTATTTTGGCATCTACGTGAAGAGTAAACAAACTGCTCAAAAGGTTACTTGTGTCAATGTAGATAAAGAACAACAGCTGAAGAAATACAAATATTTTTCACTCACTCTGAATTCATTATCTGGATCTCTGAATTCCTAAGGAAATATTCACAGCAAGTATTTGTATGGTTGGGGTTGTTCAGTCTGGAGAAGAGAAGGCTCCTGGGAGACCTTCTATCAGCCTTCCAGTACCTGAAGGGGGCCTACAGGAAAGCAGGAGAGGGGCTTTTTACAAGGGCATGTAGTGACAGGAGAAGGGGGAACGTCTTTAAACTGAAAGAGGGTAGGTATAGATATTAGGAAAAAATTCTTTACTGTGAGCATGGTGAGACACTGGAACAGGTTGCCCAGAAAAGCTGTGGATGCCCCCTCCCTGACAGTGTTCAAGGCCAGGTTGGATGAGGCTTTGAGCAACCTGGTCTAGTGGAAGGTGTCCCTGCCTGTGGCAGGGGGGGTTGGAACTAGATGATCTTTAAGGTCCCTTCCAACCCAAACCATTCTATGATTCTATGATTCTATATGGCAATAGTAAGTATCATGATTTCTGGAATCAAACTCCAGAGCTGGAATACGTCTGTTTACAATTGTAACTTGTGTGGACTAGTATTAAACTACTACAGCCTCATTCAGATACTGATAACCAGTTTAACCAGTACAGACAAAATGCCGTCAGTTCCCAAATGTACTTACTTAGTGCCTTTAACTGGTCTCTTCAAACTGCACTATATATATCTATTTATGTGTATATATACATACATACATGTATAAATTTTGCCTGTGGAAATTTTCAGTACCTACACTTGTACCTCTAGCTGATAATGCTGGGTCACTCTGCAGACCTCACTGAAGGCAAAAAATTTGAACCAAGTTTAAGCAACCTTGTTGTAACTGTATTTTAACTTGGAGTAGATGGAAGGGCAAGTGTAGAGTCCTGCATCTGGGCAAGAACAACCCCATGTATGAGTACAAGCTGGGGACAGACCTGTTGGAGAGCAGCGTAGGGGAAAGGGACCTGGGGGTCCTAGTGGACAGCAGGATGACCATGAGCCAGCAGTGTGCCCTTGTGGCCAAGAAGGCCAATGGCATCCTGGGGTGTATTAGAAGGGGTGTGGTCAGCAGGTTGAGAGAGGTTCTCCTCCCCCTCTTCTCTGCCCTGGTGAGGCCGCATCTGGAGTATTGTGTCCAGTTCTGAGCCACTCAGTTCAAGAAGGACAGGGAACTGCTAGAGAGAGTCCAGCGCAGAGCCACGAAGATGATTAAGGGAGTGGAACATCTCCCTTCTGAGGAGAGGCTGAGGGAGCTGGGTCTCTTTAACTTAGAGAAGAGGAGACTGAGGGGTGACCTCATTAATGTTTATAAATATGTAAAGGGCAAGTGTCATGAGGACAGAGCCAGGCTCTTCTCAGCGACATCCCTTGACAGGACAAGGGGCAATGGGTGCAAGCTGGAACACAGGAGGTTCCACATAAATATGAGGAAAAACTTCTTTACGGTGAGGGTGACCGAACACTGGAACAGGCTGCTCAGAGAGGTTGTGGAGTCTCCTTCTCTGGAGACATTCAAAACCCACCTGGACGCGTTCCTGTGTGATATGGTCTAGTCAATCCTGCTCCTGCAGGGGGATTGGACTAGATGATCTTTCGAGGTCCCTTCCAATCCCTAACATTATGTGATTCTGTGATTCTGTGAAGAACCAAACCAGATTTTGGGGAACACATTTTGATAAGGATAAGCTTTTGCTGCTAGCAACATAACAGGACTTTTGAAGTTTCAAAGGTTTGTAAGGAAATTAGAAATTTTCATTAAATCTGATTTGGATTTAATCACATGATTTCTGTAGTTCCCGAAAGCTTATAGAAAAGTCACAACTTCATTTTCAGTATTTGCTTGTTCTAATAAAACATGTAAATTGAACATGATAGGTAGCCTGATATATTCAGGCTTCAGACAAGAAGAAAAATTCTTGAAAATCCTGTTGAAAAATGTTTAATTCATATTTCATTCTATTGGAATGAAATTCTGCCTTCTTATTAATCCTTACCAAATTGTGCTTTTGCAGAGTATTAAAGAAATCACTGAAGTTTAAAACTTTGTGAACTATTAAAATTAACAATATGTCCTTTGCTGTTTATTTTTACTCTATTCAATTTTTAGATGTGTTCTAATTTTGTTTTATGGATATCTTATGTGCCTGTCTAGGTGAAGGTGACACGACTCCTACTACAACCAGCTTGGATGGTAAGTAAGTTTGCAGATGTACTGTGCAGTGCATGTATTGTATCTTCTAAGACTAGCCATTTCTTTTCAACTGGGAAACAAGAGAAAGATCAACTAAAGATACAAAAAAACCATACAGCTTGGGAAAAATTGCCTTTGCAAGAGGAAAATGTAGAATAGCTTTATTATACTCCTTTATCTATTCTCACTGTCCTGTCTTGCCAGTGGTGAGATATGGTTATGATTTTCAATATTTGCTTTATAATTATGTAAATCTCTGTAATAAAACAATTTAAATATATGTATTTTATATTCCCTATGAATATTTATATAGACTGACCTAGCTTCACTGAAGTAGTTTTGATGTTCTAGAAGTATATTTCATTAGCGCAGGAAAGTTAATCCGTAATAAATATTGACCTTCTTGTGGTCCTTATGTGCAACTGTACAGGTTTCCTACAGCTATTTTTAGTAAAATGTGATCTCTGGACCTGCTTTCAGATACTGTCATTCCTTGTGCCTCAACAAAACATTTGAGAGTTGTAAATGGAATCCCAACACAAACTAATGAAGGATGGGTGGTTAGTTTGACATACAGGTAACTATCACTTTGATTAGCAAGACAATGTATCTACTAGGATATTTGTTTTGGAACTGTAGAAAATGTTGACCATAATCAGAATACTTGTAGATTGCAGTTAAAGTCTGTAAAAGCAGACAATCAGCATTCCCGGAACATCAGGTGATTCCATACTATTCACTCCATCAGTGAAATATTTATATGTTCATTATCACTAACTTACACACATGCACTTGTAAAGCATTCATAACGTTCTGCTCTTTCGATGAGCTACTGCAGACCTTTTCATATCATTGGCTTAGCATCCAGCAATAAACTGTTTATTTTAGAGACTGTTACAAAAAAAAATGAGTTTCATATCAATATTTTCATTTTAACAGCAGTACATATAATTGTGAAGTGTTGGATTCAGGATATATAGCTATCTCAAATTTAGCTTTCTGCTCATATCTTTGCATGCAATTGAAATGTAACCTGTATTAAAAAAAAAGTAGGAGCTATAAGAAGATACTTTCCATTCTGTAAAACAAGACCCCAACAGTACAGCTGGAAATGTGTATTACATTATGGCAGATCTTACTTTGCTGCTGTGCAAAAGCCAGAACACAGAACTACTGTTTCCTATGTTCATTACTCTAGTTCATAACTCATCAGCTGGAAGTGTGAATCATTAATATATAATAGGAGATATATCTCATGCATCAGTCCTGTATCTTCTATCATGAAAAAAAAAAAGAAAAAAAAAAGTCTTTTTTTTGTCTGCTAGTACACACTAAAGTTCAGCTCACTGCTATTAGCTTATAATTCGTCATCTGTTTTAAAATCAGCTCATAAAATAGGTCTTAAATGAGAAACGGGGTAAAAGAAGAGATAAAAAGACTATTTTCTACATTGCTTCATTGCTAGAGAAATCCTGGGGGTCCTTCCCATCTTTGGTAATCTTTGCATTTTACAAGCTCCAATCAGAACTAGACCTTTCTGGAAGTCTAGTGAGTGGTCCAGAAAGACATTTCTAGAGGAACATCACTCTATCCCTAGACTAAATAACCAGATAGGTGGCCTGAATAACCCTTGGAAAAGTTTATCTTTGCACTGATTTTAAAGCAGCCTTGTTGTTTGAGGCACTTTTAGACAGGTAAGGTGAATTTCATCTGAGTGCCTAATAATTAAAAAGCTATTAAGGTAGTTGAACCTGGTTTTTGTGCTATACAACAAAATTCCATTAAGCAGACGAGTGTGTAAATGATTGTAGATTCTTTTATGAAAAAGGGATTCCTGGAATCCTGCAGCAGCATAATATATTTTTAAGTATTACATGTGGGCATAAAAATGTAGTTTTATTTTGTATTGTTACCAAGGAAGCAAATAGAATGTTGTCTGAAACAAAATCTTAATGACTTCAGGTCTTTCTGCAAAAAATTGACTGCACACCTCAAAATGCAATTGCCATGTCTGAATGGTAAAGGTTGAGTGATACTTAGAAACTTGTATTCATATTTGGCAGCTAAGGTCTACCTCTAAATGTAAAATTAATCAATGACATATTTTTTATATATCTGATCCAGATTCTGTTATCAGGTATATTTAAGTATGTTTGGATAAATTGAAACTATTTAATGGAATCAGCTCTGGATTTGTGCCACATTTAAATAACAAGTTTAACCTTCCTGTGTGTACTAGCCAATCTTCTAAAGCAGATGATGCAATCTTGTAAATTCCTTTTGATAATTAGTGATGCAAACCTAATATGCAAGAACACATTTATATTCCTGATTGTGACATTTTTATAATAAAACTGGGCAGAATCTATATTTTAAAAAGAACCCAGCCTTTTGGACCTGAAATTTTGTTCCTCAAACAAAATACAATTAAAAAAAAAAAAAAAGGAGGCAAGCATCTGTGTTATTCTGCTGTCTTTGAACTCCATATAGAGTCTGGGATCCTTCCAGCAGTTCTTTGCAAAGCTTTGAACATTTGTGTTATTTGAATTTATAAATTGTGAGAGTTTAATCTTTTCCCAAATTGCTGACAATTTGGATTCACTTTCCAAAGAGCGGCAGAAAATAAATGCGATTTTGGAGGCACAAAGAAGGAAACTAATTAATTTGCATTCCACAGTCATCTTTATTTTTGAAAGAACTGTCATATTTAATTGCTTTAATTTTACTTGATATATTGTGCTGCAGGTTTTCTGTAATCACATGTAGGGTGTCATACATTGCAGATTGTTTCCAACTGAAGTATGTAGGGACAGAAATCTCATAGGGCTGGTAATCAAATAGAAACTCTCCACCTTGAGGTCAAAGCTTTGAATAATACCAACATGAATAATGACCAAATATTGTTTACATCTGGTGGCAGTTTGGGGACTTGCTTGAACGTGACAGTCCAGTTCCTATTACAAAGAATAAGCTCGCCTTTTTTTATAATTATGTCTCTCATTATAAATTCAGCTTTGAAACCACTAAATGAATAAAGTAACTGAATTTCTCTTTCTTCCTTGTTTATATGCATTGGAGTAAATCTGTGCAGTCATGCTACTATAAGTGTTGAAACTAGAGAAAAGGGACAGAGACATGTTTTTGCAGGCTGTCAGTCAGCCACTTTTCACCAGCAAAAATACATGGCGAGCAGAAGTACTCTCTAAATTTTTTGACTCTGTAGAAACTAACAGTACTCTTTTTTTTTTTCCTTCTTTTTCTTCTTTTTTTTTTTTTTTTCCCCAGGAATAAGCATATCTGTGGAGGTACTTTGATAAAGGAAGAGTGGGTTCTAACAGCAAGGCAGTGTTTCCCTTCTCGGTACAGTATTCTGTAGCTTTGCAATATTGAAATGCATCTATTTTCAGGAAGTTATCAGCACAACACTTCTTCAACTTAAATGCAGCAGTTTTCCCTCCTGTTTGGGTTTAACATTGCTTTTCTGATGTAAAAGTCCTGTGGGACCCTGGTATTCTCTGTTATTATTGTTGTTAATCTAAAAGAGCTTTGGCTGTTTTACATAGAAGTATAAATATGTTTTCCAAGTGTAATGCTTAGACCATTGCCTCTTTATGAAAATAATCTCCTGCTTCTACTTAACTGGACATAATAAAATAGATAACTTGGGCAAATGTCAAAAAGTTCAAAGGTTCATACTGTCTAGAGATCTAAATGTTTGGATACTATTAGGAAATAATAATTAGATTTTAGTCACGGTTAAAGATAAAATTATGTAGTGGCTTCAGACTGAAAACTTACATCGAGCATGTTGATTTTGGAATAGCAGTTGGCAGCATAAACCCATCTCTGGTAAAAAGTATTAGTTAAGATCTTCTAGCATAATCATATTAAGCAGAAATTTTTTTTAGTTTTTTTTATTATACACTCAGAAAAATCCTAACCAACTTTGCCTCATTTAGGTACAAAGATTTGAAACACTACAAAGCCTGGCTTGGAGTCCATAATATCAAAGGAAAGGGAGAGGAGAAGCATAGACAAGTTCTGAATATCTCCCAGTTGGTATATGGACCCACAGGGTCAGATTTGGTCTTACTGAAACTTAGCAGGTTAGTAGCTATTGTCAATTCCAGGATTTTCAACTGATGAATGAGATGCTTCCTAAATAAGATTTGCAAATTCATTTGTCTACTATCTCTGATACTACAGATGATGGCTCCATGGGATAAACTTCCAATTATAAGAAATTTTAATGGATATATGCAGAAATGCAGGTTCATCTACTGTACTCAGAAAACAGATGTTACTTCAGAAAAATCTTGCTTAATTTTCCTGATAACCAAGTTTAGGTTTTTGGGGAGTTTTTTTTGTTGTGTTTGTTTTTTTTTTTTTCTAAAAAAAACCCAACTCACATTGACTATTATATGGTTTTAATTTATAAAATAAGCACCAGATTGTAACTGAGCTCCTTATGTATATATGAGCTTTCCAACTTTCTCCATATTAACAAAACTATATATTAAAATGAAATGCCATCTTTACTTACTTTTAAGATGAAAACCCAAGTTAAATAGCATAAAAGTGGTGACAGCACTTCAAGAAATCTTTTGACAGTTAACAGCTGTAGAATAAAAAACAGGTAGAAGAATCCATCATATTATTTAAAAATGGGAAAGAAAGAAAAAGAATTGGCACAGTTTTTAGTTGCTGTGGTCTGTAATAGATTTAATGTCATTTTTAAGATACATTCTACAAGGGTAAGTAAAATCCATGATATCTATTATTTGTTTTCTCTTTTCAGACCTGCCATATTGACAAATTTTGTAGAAATAATCCGATTGCCCATTTCTGGATGTACCATTCCAGAGAAGACCAGTTGCAGTGTTTATGGATGGGGATACACTGGATGTAAGAAACTATTTTTAAAAACTAAATGAATACGTTGACAGCTTACTTCCTCTTGTCATTATAGGTGAGGCTGGTGGTATTGCCTGATGCCATGGTTGTCCAACACTTTTTGTTATAAAGTGCAGTTTCAGTTTTTTTCTGATTTTGTAAATCTTTGAGCATTTTATCTAAGACTATTTAATATGAAATATTTTTTACTAGCCAATCAGATTTTTTTCTTTTTTTCAGTGACAGGCAAAATGATTCAAACATTTCAAAGAATGAACTAGAAAAAAATATCATTCTACATGTTTAAAAAATCCAGCAGAATTGTTTTGCAGAGTCCTAACCCTTTTTTGAAAAATTCCAATTCATCTACTTGAGCAGTCTCTTGCTGTATCCCAAAGCAGCCTGCCCTGTGGAAAAACTAGTACAGAATCATGTAATCAAAGACATAATTAACATATACAGAAACAGTGAACTAAGGATGCACAGGCAGCCCGAAGTCTGACGTTTCCTAACTTTTGAGTACTTGACTTTCAAACCTTGCTAATGTTTATTAAACACAGTTTTTATGTGAAGTAAATGCAAATACGTGGGAGAACAGACATTTATTTAGTCTGCTAAATACTATATCTGGCTAATTATGTGTTGCTGATAAAGTTAATAGTGCCAGTTGACAATAATGACTCCAATAATTACTGTGCTCAAATGCCATTTTGCCACAGACCCTGAGTAAGCAGCAGCAATATACTCACGCTATCCTGGAAGCAGAGCAGAAACTGGATTGTAATTCTGAGGCTCTCTTCCTTGTAACCATTACCCTGCATTTCTTTGTGGGTGGCAAGTAATCTGTACCAGCCCTCTCCCAGCTGACTGCCTTTGATGTTCCCAGCACGGCCATATTAACCATTCTCTGGGGGGAATGGCTGTCTGGGTGACAGGGAATTCAGGCTGGAGCACAGTGCAGCACCACAGGAAATCTTAGCTTGAGAGAACTGATAAGGAATTTGCAATGTTGTGGAGTTATGTAATACAACAAATACATAACATCTGTCATCCAAGGACTTTGTACTATATTTTATGCACTTCTTAACATAATCCTCACAGCATTCGAGTCAGGGAAGGAAGAAGTGTTACATCCATTTTTTCAAGAAAACAGGATAATGAGTCAGTGAAGGGCAAGCTTGGCATTTTCTTTTGATGGCTGTGCAGAGAACGGGCAGGTCCAGGCCCTTTATTTATCTTCGCAGCTTGTACAGACTTGTCTTTTGACATGTAGAACAAGAGCAAGCTCCACGGGGCTCCTGCTTCCTGACCTTCACACTGATGAATGAAGATTGCACAAAGCTGTGGCTCTGCCCTTGCAGGCACAAAGTCATTCAGTGTAGCTGAGCCAGCACAGAATGAGAAAAACTCTGCTCTGCTACAGGATTTTTCAAGTCACGTGTCCTTCCCTAGGCCATGGCAGGCACTGTTACACATTAACTCATGTTTAAGGCAGGGAGCAAAATCCTCGCTCCACTGATGGGAGTGACAACATTCTCAGGCTCACTTTTTCTGATTTCTGTGGCATGACAGGGCAAGCTCTTCCAGAGCCAGGCTCTTCTCAGTGACATCCCTTGACAGGACAAGGGGCAATGGGTGCAAGCTGGAACACAGGAGGTTCCACTTAAATTTGAGGAAAAACTTCTTTACGGTGAGGGTGACTGAACACTGGAACAGGCTGCCCAGAGAGGTTGTGGAGTCTCCTTCTCTGGAGACATTCAAAACCCGCCTGGACGCATTCCTGTGTGATATGGTCTAGGCAATCCTGCCCCGGCAGGGGGATTGGACTAGATGATCTTTCGAGGTCCCTTCCAATCCCTAACATTCTGTGATTCTGTGATTCTGTGAAGCTAGTGGTTAACTGTAGAGTAAACCCAGATACCTAGCCTTTCTTGTAACACAGAAAACTTCTCCAGATATTCTCAGAGAACTGAAAAGACATGGGCATCAAAAAAATTTCTTGCAAATCTTGTTTGTAGCAAATATAAGAAATTCAAAAGACAAATGCGTGATAGCACTGAGGATGGACAAAAATGTGAGTGCTAGAGAGAAAGTACAATAACTGAAGTTACATGAGTAAGTTTATCCAGACTGCATCTTCAATTATTTTTTTCCCCTAAAGTAGAATAAAGATTTCATTCTCTTTTCAATCCTAGTAATTAACTATGACGGCCTTCTCCGGGTAGCAAACCTGTTTATTTTGGGAAATGAGAAATGCAACCAATATCTCAAAGGGAATATCACTGTGAATGAGTCAGAAATCTGTGCTGTGCCTGAAACCATTGGTGCTGGCCCTTGTGAGGTAAATATTAAAATTTCCTAATATATTCTTAGAAGCCATCAGCCTGGAATTTACTAGAATTTTTATAACTATTCTCTTTACATTAAACTTGTACACAAAACATTATTTTAATATTTTGCATTGGAAAACAATTTGTGTTTCTAGTGTTCTATTTTCTGCCAGCGTGCAGGAAGAGGTTCCTTTGCTTCAATTTCACTGTACCACCACACCAGTAAAGGATTTACATCAATATTAAAGATATGACTAAACACTTTGCTAGGCTGAGACAATTTTGTATTCTGTATAAAAGCACTAAAGTGAGCTGTGTGCTAGAAACAGCAGTCTATTTTGATTGAGTAGAAAGCAAAGGCATGAGCATATTTGACTACTTAGATGAGGACCTGTATGCAAAATACAAAAAAAGTCACTGCTCAAGAGAGTTGATAAAGTTATGAAGGAAGGAGAAATATCAAAAAATGTACTGGAGTTCAGTATTAGTCAGAAGGCTGGAGCATTTGGTCTCCTAATCAAGCCTGAGCAACATACCAGTGAGGACAGGAGAACTACTTCAGTGAAAGTGCAGTTTGATACAGTTGTTTTGCTTGGGACTAGTTTTGATGATGGAGAAAAGACATCTGAGGAGAAATGTTGTAAATCATTTATTACAGGATGATATAATTTTTTGTGTGGAAAATCTGCCTGATGAGGTGATGTCTAGAAGGAGGGCAGTCATGAGTATTATTATGCACTTAATATCTGGAGTAGGATAGATGGTTCCCTAATGCTGATTTTAACCAAGCAGTGAAATTTTCCCTACCCAAGGGTACTACAAAACCATGGGGAAACGAGGTCTTCATCAGGTTAAGGCCTCTTCCATTTATTATTAATATTCCACAGGATCATTTTGTTATTGCAAAGTATTTTCTTCAAAATCAAATATTTAATCATAAATGACCTCCTAGACATGTCAAGGCTTATAAATGAAACATCTGCATGGAAGTCTGCTGGGGATCCTGCAGTTTGTTTTCCCCTGCAAGAAGAAATGGACTGAATTAATATTAGCAATCAGTCTTAATCACTGCATGGTTTCCTGCTCCTTGAGTTCCCCTTTGAAACTACTTTCCTCAGCAGAGAACAGGCAGAGAAACAAAATCAGATTGGCAGGTGAAACGCCACTCCTGAAAGTGTTTTATGAGCCGCTCTGATGGTACTGACATAGTTCATTGTTCATGTGGAAACTAATCTTCAGTCAGTCAGGAAAAAAAAAAACCAAATCAAATAAAGGTCAAGCATTGTTTTTTCTCTGGTGATCTGGAGAGAATAAAATACTGATTGTCAGCTTTTATTTTTTGAAACAATGTCTCTCTATCCAATATGAACATTTACTGTCTACTTTTGCAGCTAGTTTGCTAGGTTCAGTGCATGTTTTGCCTAGGTAAAAACTGCAGTATCTATGTTCAAGTCCCAAATCTATGCGAATGTGTCTAAATTACTGTTTCAATCTAATTTAAACTGAATCTATTTTAGTGCTAAATAAGAGCCCAATCTGAGTTGACCATAATACAAATTTTCACTGAATGCATGTACTGGTGCATACATGTCTCATTCACTCAGAATAATGAAAAAGAGTATTTTAACAAGTTATGTTTCAAAATTATGTCTGCAAAATATTACCTTTTATTATGTTCAGGATTTCGCCCTGCCCTCACCTATTAGTACACATAGATTCTCATCCTAGGGCCTCGAAAGACGATTGACTGACACAAGGATATTAACCTGGCTCTGTCAGTAGTCTTTGATGCAAAGCCTGTTATCACAACAAAGATATTTATCAGTCAACCCACTTTCTGCTCATCTGGTTTATGTGCACATAAACAAATATTATGCTTGCAGGTAGCTGAAAGAGGAGAGTAAGATCTGGTAGTCTAGAATCACATATAAAGATGGACCAGAGGGTTTAATTTGCATGTGAAGTAACCAAAGATCAAAGGCCAACTTTGGCAGTGGTTCGCAGAAGTTCTGGTTGTGAAAAAGATATGGGAAGTTGGTTTGTGTCCTATAGCAAGAATAACTCTATTGACTGTTCAATGAGCTAGGTCATCCCCAAAAGAAAGCAGTCAGCAGGAGACAGGTGGGAGCTGTGTCTTGAAGCATTTTGAGAAGTGACATTCTTTGTATTTATTTTTTTCCTAGCGAGACTATGGCGGTCCCTTGGTTTGTGAACAAAACAGACTGAAGATAGTAGTTGGTGTCATTGTTCCTGGCCGCGGATGTGCCATTCGAAATCGTCCTGGGATTTTTGTTCGTGTCTCATATTACTCCCGGTGGATACACAAGATTATGATGACCTACAGAAAACCCTGAAAAACTCAACAAGTTCCATTCAAAGAAAGATTTTTGAAAGAATGGAATTAATGTGTAATGTAAAGATCAACAATTTTTTAACTACTTGATAGTCAAGTTTATTGAGCTTCTTTTAATATTTATGGGTGTTTTTGATGTTTTTGTCTATCAGTGTTGTTTTATAAATGTTGGAGTGACTTACAGTATATGCAAGTATGGTGACATATCTCCTGAAGATACTTGAATGGGTAAACAATTTTGCAAAGATATTATTACTGGATGATAAATGGTTTTGTAGAAATAGATCGTATGACCTCTTTTATGCTGCTCTTCAGATTATCTTGGAAGGAGAAACAAATTATAGTTTTGTTTAACACACCTTATTCTTTCTATGAGGCATACATTTCTCTTCATATATGACAAAATACCTATTGAGAGATATACGCATCTGTCAAGGACAGCACATATGGTCATATTTCTCCTCCCCCCTTATAAGAGGTCAAAGATTTCAATATCTCATTAAAAAATAATCTCTTCAGAAATTAATCTTTTCATTATTGATGGACTTTGACAAGCCTGCCTTAAGCAGAGTTCTCACAGAAGTCAGTATCTCTTCCTTTTACACAGTGCTTATAGACTCTAGTTCTGCACTTGGTTCCTTCAGTGTGTATGTGGTCCCCTAACAGATATCTCAAAAACGCTTTTGGATGAGGAAAGAGACACAGAAGTGGATTGGTTAGCAAACTATCAATCATCTGTTTAAAGTTAGTCCCAGAAACAACGGTGAATTTACAATGGTAAAGAGAGTATTTCACAGAGTTTGGAAAATCAATCCTGATTAGCTACTGGCAGACTTCGGCCATTAAAAGAATTTTCAATCAATCAAATATGCCCAAAACTTTCTCAACAGGCAAGTGTTAAAAATTCAGTTGTTTCTAGTTATTTCATGAAAGTGACTCTGTATTTACAGCAGGAAAAAGAACAGTTGAATCTGGCACCTGGCTGAGAGACTTAATAGTGGGAAAAGTAAGTTATACATTAATAGCCTTTCACAGACTTAAGATCTTTAGCAAAACCTTACCTAGATATGGACAAAATTATATCCTTTGTATAATTCTTTTCAGGGTAATAAAATTATTGTAGAGATTGGTATGATCTTGTATGTAATACAGAAAACATCACCAACAGTTTTGTAGCTTGTGTTTCCTGCCTGTACATAGAACCTTCATTTTCCTTTAGGTTGACAGGGAAAGGGAACAAATAATCACCATCTATGAAAAGTGTTTGTTCTCCTTTCGGCATTTAGTTGTATGGCTGGAACTATTATACAAATGTCTTGTTATAGGTGGCACCAATTACCCTGTAATTTCTGGAAAATTGATATAACATATATCCAATTGTTAGTTTTACTACTGTACATGTAATTGCATAAGTAACTGCACTGTTACTTCACTTGTGACTATGTAATTGTAAATGTTTCCAGTAGCAAATTGTATGGTATGTGTATCATATCGAACTGCATAACCGCTAAGCTGACATCATGGTGTAGACATATAAAAGGACACTTCACTCAGAAGATGCAGGGTTGAATTCTGCCCTGGCAGAAAGTAACCACTTCAGGGGAGTTGTCTTGGGCAGCAGCCCTCATGTTGACTCACCAAATCATTTTCTTCAGCAGTGCACTTTGACTTCAGTGGGACTCAAATATGCTTACGTCTCCTGGTGAACTGGGATGAGTTTCAGCCCATGCTTAAGTGGCTTGGCTTGCTGAGTTTTGTGTCAAGCATCCAGCAGATTCTACTGGCACATAGGAAGAAGTCTTTCAGCAAGCAGAGCTTCTGAAATTCCTCCTGATGTAAATAGTCTCTTTGGACAAGATGAGACTTCTCCGCTGATCCGCTGATCTGAGGTTGTGGATGCCACGCAGATAGTCTGTCTTGATCTATTCTGGCTGCCTCTGAAGGCTTTATGCTCCTTTTGGGCTCTCTTACTTACTAGGCCTAAAGAGGGCACGATTTAGCCTCTTGTATTTACAGTTAATTATCGCCACGTATGTGAAAAGTGTATTCTTGCTAAGTATATACTGACTATATCTTATTGAAAGGATTAACTTTTTAAGAGAGACTTTGAAAAAACTCCAAGTGAGTTTTGTTTTCAATCACAAGTAGAATGTGGATAAAATATATAATTCCATGTTCACTCTTTGTATTCTAAGAATTGTTATGTGCGCACTGTATTATATTTGCAGGCATTTTGTTACGTCTATCTAAAAAAATCGAATCCTAAAATATTTTAGTTATAAGCTTCTGCTGTGCAGAAGACTGTGATTTTTATATATATATATACACACATATATATATATATGAGATAAAAATTCTGTTTTTTGTTAGACAACGTGTAAGGATTTTTACCTGTTTTTTCTGGGCAGCGCCTCAGTAAAATAAATTGCGCAGAGTTGATGCTCCAGAACTTAACATGCTTGTATGCACTTGCTTATCAGGTGCTCTTGCTCTCCCTATCTCAGTATGGAGGGTATGTGAGACTCTGAAGAGCAAGGGAAGAGAAGGATAATGATATATGGTAATGAATTTGTACTTCATTTATTCCTGTGAATATTTCTTGTTGGTACCAATGGTACCGTACCAGGCAACTTATAACTGTAGGATTCTCTTAAGAAAGGACACTCTATGGATGTTTTTTCACTGTTCTAATATTTTTCTCTCTGTAATAACAAGAGAACCTGATCTAGTGCCCATCTAAATTGCTGGAAGCCTCTTACTAACTTCAGTGGGATCTGGACTTTACTTTGCAGATGTGATTTTGTTCATATTAGAGCTAAAAGGTACAGAACTTAAATTCTTATCTAAGGACATTCTGAAAATGCATTGAATTTCATCTTCATTCTCCTTGCTGCAACTAATCCTTGGTCTCTGAAAAGTGTAATAACTAGGTACAAAATTTCTGAATCAAAACCTAAGAGCTGATTTTGTGCTACTGAAGTTAGTTTGACTTAATTACTGATTTTCTTTGGGCATTGGAACTGGCTGACACTTCTTCCTTTCATTAATGAAAACATTTTTCCATTAAAAATTCCCTATCTCTTTTTCTCTCATAAACCTCATGACCCTCAGAGAAACTGCAGCTCTCATTGGGAATGTACTGATCTAGATTTTTGCTGCTATCGCTGAAATCTTCTCTACTATAAGATTAAAATTCTCTGAGGCATTCTGCAAACCCTTGCTGCAGATAGTGCCAATGTACTTGACAGAGCTACTCACTTGAGTTAGAGCTTTTCAGACGAGGTTCCAAATATATCTCTGAGGGTCAAAATCTACTCAGGCAAAATGTCCCTTGAAATCAGTGAATGTGATTGTCAAAAGAGCAGGGGCTGAAAGTTGCTCAGTGTTTTTCCCTATAGCCGTGCACTGAACTACATGCATCCTTGTACATCGAAAAGCACACAGGCTCTCAACTCCACAGCAACTGCAACAGAAGGTGAGGCTTTATCACCATCCTTCTGCAAGGCTGACTGTAAACCAGTTGACCCCTGTGGAACCTGTATAAAACCTATTGGATTTGTTCTTTAGCTTTGTTTTCTTATCAATTATTTTCTTCCTCCCTCACGTGCACTGGTATATTATTGTTTTATGAATGTTAGGGCTGCTGGCAGGAACTAACATGGCTTTTCACCCTAAAATTTTGCAGTGTTCCTTTTTAGACATACTCTTGGGCATTTATGTGTGGTGTTTCCTTGCATGGGATCTAACTTCAGGGAGCTGCCTGTGGAATTCAGTGTATGATAAGAGTATTTTTTTCATATTTAAGTGGGAAAAATAATGCTCCCACTAAATACAACTAGCTGAAAGCCTAATGAAAAGGGAACACTGTGGTTATAACTTGTATTACAAATCTTCTGTAATTAACGACATCTTCATTAGTTAATAAAATTGGTATTTTTGTAATCTTGCTTACTCTTATTCTTAATAAAGTATTTTATAAAATACAACAACTTAATTAGCATTATATTTCTTATTTAAAGAAGAAGGCTTGGAACCCCATTGCTAGGTAGAGCCTTAGAAAAATGAGTGGCTTCCAATTCTAATTTCAGTGAGGCATTTTAGTGTGCAGAGTAAGGAGGACTGGTATTCCAAAGCTCTTCATCTGTCCAATAGCAGAACTGCACTTAAAATGAAAGATACAGCTAAATCCATGCTGTGATCCTGCTGAATCTCCCCAAGAGCTTCCTGCTGGAATTCTGCACTGAAAATGGCCTAAGTATATTTGTAGTAGAAAGGGTGTGTTTAACGTAAACACGAGTGTTTGCCAAGAAGTTTGTAATTTCTTACAATTTCAGTATGAGAGGCTTGGAATTTTAAGTATTTCTTTTAATATACTTTACTTCAGGAAAAGGCTCCCCTCACTGTGTCACTTAGTACTACTGGTGGTACATAAGATGATGCAAAGGAAACCACAAACCTAGGCACTGCTGCTGCGCTTTTAATATCAAAACCAGCCAACAACACTAGCTAGCAAAAAGGGAAACCAGAAACACCCTTACTGGCCCCACCAGGTTAGTGCCTCTGTTCAGTTGAATACTGTCAAGCTCCTATAACATCATGACATTCTGGTTCGGTAAGTTCAAATAAGGGACAGTAAGTTCTTTACTACTTTTTTTGCTATCCAGCTGAAATTTCAAAGTTCTAAGCATTTCTGGTTATGCTGAAATTTTGATGATTTAAACATGTATTTGCTAACAACTGCAGCTATAACAACAGTGAATCATTCTCCAGATAAACTCATGTGCAGTGTTTGAAGTCTGATTCTGAATTTTCCATGGTAAATATAACTTTTTTTTTGTTTGTAGTCCAAAAAAAGAATTTCCTAATTGATTCATAAAATCAGTGGATTTTATCAGGAACTCCTGAAATCAATGGGAGACTTGCCAATAAATTCAACCATGCAGGAATGCTTCCAAAGTTATAAAAATCTAGAAGTAGTCCATATGTCAAAACTGTATCTTGCTACAGTTTTACATTCAAAGTGTTAAGGATGTTCAGGTGACCTGTTTACCCCCTGGGAGCCATGAGAATTAACTGCTTGTATAGCAATTTGCACAACAAAGGTCTATAAAGGGATATTGCCTTCATATTACATTCTGTTATGGCTTTATCTTTTGTAGTTGCAAGAGCTCTATAATCTGCAGATGATAAATGATGAAAACCCACATCGATGCTCAGTGCTTGCTTTCTGCTCTTTGTTTTTTAACAAGCCTCGTGTAAACAGAGCAGGCTATTTAGTAGAGTTCAGTTGTGTATCTACTCTGCCTTCAAAAGCACTGATTTCTGGACAGTTATGTTCCAATAAAAACCACATGCAATAAATAGGAAAGAAAACAGCTGGGAAGAAAAAGGGAAACCGTAAAAAGGTTAATACCAAAGTAAGCCCTAAAATGAACAGATAATTTTTTTTCATGTTGTCTCAGTTTTTATAGCACAGCATATATGGTGTGAAAAGCTGCAATAGAATAGCTTAATAGCTTTAGCTTTCCTGAAGCTGTTTCACTTTGATTCAGAACACCTGGGAAGGTGCAATGACTTCACACAGTCACAGAGGACGTAGCGCAAGTTGTGTTTCTGTATCTGAGGACCTGATACTACTTGCATTTAAATCATTGTCAAAACTCCATGTAGGGCTAATGGGTGGGTCCTAAATCCTCCTCCTGAACCCCTTAGACCTTGTCATGGGACTGTTTCAGATCCTGACTTAGTCAGGCACTCAGGGCATGTTCCAGACTGGTACTGAGTGGCAGAGGAGAAAAGCATATGTTTTACTTCAAAGCTGGGCATCTAAGTTCCACTGCAGACTATCAACTTCGCACAGTCAGAGTCTAACTGAATATAAGGATTGTTTGATTTTCTTACTATTAAAATATTTTTCATTAAAAAATTAATAATAATAATTAAAAAAACATGATGGATGCAGTTATTATTAATGTAGTTTTTATACACATAAAAATAAATTCGTTATGGAATTCCTTAGGAAAAAACTCTCCACTAGAGCAAAATCCTGTATCACTTCACAGCCCAAGATATGTTGATGTTTGCTTGAGATATCTCAAGTTATGTCTATTTAAGTCAGTGTTGTTCTCAAATGGGTTATTTCATATATTGTACTGGGAGAAAAAATATATACAGGAAGTGCAATTCATAGCAATTTATTAAAAACAAGGCAGCAAATATGGCATTAGAGGCACTCATTGAATTAGATGAGGCTAGTGTAAAAGACAAACAAGAGTATAGTCCTATTCTCCACTTGAGAAAAGTTTTACCTTGAGTAATAAGTGAGTTTATGGTATTTAATTCAGTTCAGATTACACCAACTGAAAATTTTCCAGATGGTTTTCTTTCCTTAAGGATTAATGTCAGCATGATACACAGACTGAGCAAATATGCGTTTACATCAACATTGTTATTACAAACTGTGTCAACAACAGTCTCATGTCTTGGGTGTAAATATGCCATCTGCTGTTCAGCCTTGTGTTTAACAGTACTGTAACTTCACACAGTAGTTACAAAACTGCCATTGCATAGTTTCTTCTCTCCTTTTTTTTTGGGTGTTTTTTTTTTTTTTTAAATTAAAGCTCAGAAAAATTGCTGGTAACAGCAGGGTAAGTTGTGGAAACTTTTCATTAAGCATTCACTTGAAAGCCTCTGTTTTTCATTGCTGTGCATCCTCATGAGGCAGCTGAGTCCCAGTTATTGCCTGATCCTATAGTTCTTTGAAGTCTATGTTTCTGTTGGCAAAGTCTCCACATAGCCTTAATTTTTCCTGTTGAACATATTCAGAATATGTCTCTAAGAATACCTGTAGGAGGGGAAAACTCATAGCAATCCTGAAATATTCAGATACTTGCCTTCAA
The DNA here is from genome assembly GCF_013368605.1 of Nyctibius grandis. Lineage (NCBI taxonomy): Eukaryota > Metazoa > Chordata > Aves > Nyctibiiformes > Nyctibiidae > Nyctibius > Nyctibius grandis. The sequence continues at coordinate 12,176,376 of NC_090662.1, forward strand.
CTATCCACACTGATGTTCCTAGCTTGCCATTAAGTACATTAACACAGGGAAAGGAATATGCTAGTGGGCTAGATCGCTTCTACACATCCCACATCAGTGAGGTTTGGCTGTCCCTGGGGAGGTGCTCCACAGCCCTCTCTCTATACCAAACCATCCATACATAGCCAGAGGCTTGATATGACTGAACATTAAAGCACACAAATTACACAGGGACACTCAAACAAACGCACACCACACCCACACAAATGCACGCAGCTGCCTTCACAATGGTATCTACCTGACTAATTCAGAACTTCTTGGTCTACACAGATAATGCAGGAAAAGGGTTATAACCTGGGATTCTCCCTGTCCCCCAGAGCTCTGCTAACTGAAGTGCCTTAGTATAGGAATAGGACAACTTGAGAAGAAAGATCCAGGATCACTTATCTCACTTTGCCTAATAACCAAGAACAACAAGGGGAAGCTTAGTGGTGACAGCCAGGACTATGAATTTTTCACATCCTGAATTTGCACATTTGTGATGGCAAACTTCTGTAGTGTAAGCCTGAATTATGAGAAAAAGTCTTATGTGCCTCAGCAACTTCACCCACGCCCTGAACTAGCTGGATCCAAAACAATTCAATCAGTTCTTCAGTGACAGCATGTTTACATACGTCTCTGTGTGTGTGAGTGTTCATGTGTGCATATACACATGTATCTATTCCTCCTGAAGCAGTGTAGAAGCTCTGGCACTGGTGTTTATTGTCCTGGAAGCAGACAAGTAGACTTGATTGGTGTTCAGCCAGCTGTATTGGTTTGGACCCATCAGTATAACTATAAAATGCGTGTGAAGGCCCTAAAAGTTAGGAATTTAAAAACTCAGCCTTGGCTCTTAAGATGCTCAAACTCTCTAGGGAATCAATATAATCATTTGCATCTACATTGCTAATTGAAATGGTGCACGGGCCTTTGGAGATGCTTCTGGATGCTTTTTTTCCTGTTACTCCACTTTAATTTTGTTAGATATCACCAGAGGTTGGTCTTAATGTTAAAGCTGTCTTAAAAGCAAATATTATTCCTGTAGAAACCTGCTTCCTTACTCGAGTTTTTCTGGGCTGTTATCTTAGTTAATTTGGTTAGGAGTCTCTTCTAAAGTTCTGGATGGGTTTTCCAGGCTGACTTCTCACTTTATTTTAGCAGAGAGACTGGGCTGTACTTGTAAACATGGTGTTCTTTAATCCCCTCTGATGCCACTTAACAACTTTTTAGTTCATATAGCTCCTTAACACTAATGCCTGAGCATTAGTTCCTTTAGCTTTCTACTGATTTTTTTTTATTCAGCCTTACCTTCCTGCCTGGTTTATACACATGCTTGGGAAAGAAAAAAAAAAAAAAGGCTTTTCAGTTTTCTTTAGCTGTCCTTTTTGTTAAAGCTACTAAATTTTCTTATCGATAATTTTTCCCATCATGACATGCAGATCTTACCAGCTCAGTCTGCAGGAACATGTCAGTTTTATCGGTACGCTTGACAGAGACCAGGCTGGTTTCCAACTGAAATCCATTTGTTTTCCCTCCAGCGTGCTTGCTTACATCCCCAGGCTCCCGCTCTGTGCTGCTTCCTCCAAAGAGGTATTTCCCTGCCTATTTGGGTATGGATTGTGCATTCCCTTTCAAAATTGGCAGCAGAGTTTCCTATCTTCCCCGCTCCACACTGAGGAGGATGGACTTTTCTTCCCATTTTCCTGACAAATTCTTCAGGAGCGTAAAACACTCATTACCTTTAAAGCAGCTTCTAACTAAATGCAGGAAGGAATCTGTGAAGCTGTTGTGAGCTCAGGCAGCCAGCTTACAGGAAGACACCTCACTTGGGCGCAAAACAAAAGTTTTGGATGTTCCCCTTTTAAATGTAGTCATGGCATTCCCGTATGCCTCTGAATGGTTATTTCAGACACTTAAGAAGAGTTTGTGAATTCCTTTCTTGGATCGGACATGGTGAGGCAGTGGTGTTTGCACAGGCTGCAGCACAGTGTGATCCAAGGGACTCCTCAACACTGCTGACAAGGATTCAAATTATTTTTTCTTCTCTACTGGATTTTCTTGCTTATTTTGTTTGTCTTGTTTGTTTATTTGGTACTTTATTCTGTTTGAATGCTGACAGGAAGAAAATAAACAGGGAAGAGTAGGCCTGGTGCAAGTGATGTGTTTGAACTGTCCACAGAGTAATATTTATGATCTGCTAAGGACAGCTTTTTGGAATGTTCTTCTCTTCACTCCTCTCTTGGCAGTTTTCTTGGCTGCCTTAGCTGTCTGAAGACACTTCACTTTCTCTGTTTGGAAAGTGCTCTATTCGTTATCTTCTCTGTAAGGGTGGAAGTGATGAAGTCACTTTGTCTCTCTTCCCGCTTCTCCCCTGCCCCACATTGCTGTCTACATCCCTCAGCGCAGATTCAGCAGTAGTACTGAGCACTTCACTGCAGGACGTTTCCTTCTGCAAAGTACAGAGCAAAGGGCTACTTGGGCATACATGTGCTGAAGAACAAAATATAGCAAATGCACTGAGCAGAGCAGCATTTCTACATTTGCCTTACTCTATCCAGACACCATGCCTGTAAAGACAGAGCTCTGTGGTGTGTGAGAAGCTTGAAATAGAGAAGTTCTGTAGAGATAAATGAAATGGTTAGGGGCTACTCTTAGGGAATTTCAGGGGTGAGAAAGTAGGGCAATAATTTTAGGTCCCAGCCCATAGGAATGGCCACTGAGGAGCTTAGGAACCACACAGCTTCTGACCACAGTTCATGACCTCTGTTGTTGTCAAGTCTCTTTCTTTGGAAGATCGGCCTAAGAGAAGAAATTCAACTTCAAGAGAGAAATTTCAGCAAGCTCTACTGAAATCACTCAACAGCATGCCACTGACTTCCCTGAGATCAGCCCTTTGCACAGGGAGCTGGTTTGGTTTGGTTTGTTTTCTCTGCCTGCTATGGGCAGATTGAAAAAGTGGCCTGAACCAGTTTGTGTCTGTATCTGAATTTAGTCAGTCTTTTGACTCCAACTTAGGAGATGAAGATCAAAGGAAGAGAAGTTTTTTTTAAAAATATTCTCTTTCAGGCCACATCCTTCCTATCATTTTCCCAATTTCACACATCTGTTAAAAGGGGAAATGTACTGCATACAGAAAACACACCAACCCCTCCAAGTGAGAACATATAGCAATTTCATTCAGAAACACTCCTTTTAAGGCACAGAGTCTATAAAAACCACACCAAGACAATACTGTACCCTGTGGTCATTTGTTAGCAAAGCTGACAGGAAATCAAAACTGAAAGGATTCTTCTGTAACTGCCAACTTGCTGTAATGGAAGCCAGGGGAAATATATTTATCTGTTTACTTGACTAAGAAGAAAAAAAACAAAACATATTTTCCTCCAATAGTAGAGAGGGTTTAGAATGTTACTAGTCACTTGCGTGCTAGAGTCTTCCCTCCAGGCCTTTCCTAATGTATTCTGTTCACGTTCACAAGAAATAAAAGATCAGTTCTTAGGAAAAGAAAATATTTCATAGAGTATAGAAACCAAAAAGATCTTTAAGTACCTAACATTTAATCTTTACAGCCATAAGGATGCTGTCCAGTACTTCACATTATTGAGAACTATGCTTTCATAGTTTATTTTTGCACAATAAATAATGCATGCCTGTAATCTGGCACAAAACTGCAGCTGCAAAGATGGACAGCCCATTTACAGGTATGACTCACTAAGCTTGGTTTTCCCTCCAAAATACATTTTTATTCCATTGAAATAAATAACATGAACTAGAATGGATCTGATCTCAGGAGATTCTGTCACCTGACCTAGGACTTATTGCAATAGATGCTAGGTCAGTTGAGTCATATAGGATGGAGGCTACTGATGTCATACTAAATGTGATCTCTATAGTTAGGATCTCTGTAAGAAAAAGTTAAATGATGATGTGGAGAGTAAAAATAATCTGAAATATTCCAAGGTCAGGCTCAGCAGTGGATTTTGTCTTTGCTGCATTGCTCTGATGATGCAGAGCTGCCATAAATTTCTTCAATGGCTGTATTTACAGTAGTTTTGCACTGCCATGTAGCAGTCAAAACCAGCTGGCAAATCTTGTCAAAGATACTTCATTTGATTGATTCTTCTGTCTGGGCAGATGCAGTGCAGTCTGACAAACCATAAAAATAAAAAAAAAAAAAAGAATTAAGATGTAGTTCGTAGAGACTGCTAGCTGCATAAAGCTTTCGAACTGGAAGAGGACAAGAATCAAAAGTGGATATTTTTCTTAACAGGATATCTTTGATATGAATCTTAACATAACTGCTTTTGGGGATGTTGCATGAGAGAAAGCAATCAGTTTATAGTGGACAGGATAGCTGAACCAGATAATTAATGCATTAAGTTTTGTCCAGTTTAAGAACTCCACAGCAGGTACCATCATATTTGTAGCAAGAGATGAATCTGTACGTGCTATCATCATGCAGTGTGTTTTTATGCTTTTCAAATTCTGTTACAATGTTCAAAGTGTTGAGAAAGAATCTCATGCATAGACTTTGTGACCTTGTTCCTAAATATTGAATATACCCATAGAAATTCAGCCAGAATAAGTAGACCATGCACCTTATAACATATTTAGCAACATAATATCAACATGAATACATTCTGCTGTAACAAACCACTTAGGTCCTCATTTGGGACCATAATTAAACATATGTTTAATTTCAAGCATAAACTTAAGTCCCATTGACAAGTGCCTTCCTTTGAAGACACAAATAATGCAGGGAAATTTATAAAGCATTGTGACTCTGGCTGAATGTGGGTAAGGTTTCAAGGGGTGGACGGGACTTGTTTATACAGTACCTAAGCCAGGAACACCATAAACATAAAAAAGACTTCCAAAACTGACATAAAAAATGTTAATGGCTCCCTTTCATTCCTCTTCTCTTTTTAAAATAACAGCTTAACTTTCAAAGGCTCAACAACTGCAACTATACGGGAGAGGACACATACAAATTTACTTCTGCTTTAACTACAGCTTGTGTAACTCTGGTGAAAATAGACGTCGTGTTGTGATTTAGTCTTCAGAGTCTTATTATATGCCTTATTATAAGTCTTTGTGTAGTTGAAAGGTAATGCAGACAACATTTTAAGGCGGTTGCATTTTAATGGCATTCAGTCCAATTACTTCAGAGTCTATGGGGAGCACCTATAACTGGCCTGTGCTCTGGAGCTGAATTTAGAATGTATATCTCTGCAGCATCTATATTACTTGTCTAGACACATCTTTTAGGATTCAGAATTACAAATGACAGATTGTATACCAGGCCTGACATTTATTTGATAGAATATAGAGATATATTTATAACATGATGGTAACTGTATCTGATACGTGCTTCGTCTCAGATCAGAATGAAGCCCAAAGCATTCACATGCGGTAGGGTCAAAACCACTTTATAATTACATTATAAGACTAAAGGTATATGTGTATATGTGCAAAAGCCCCAGATCTTGGCTTTCCAAACTTTTTTCATGTAAATTAAACTCTGGTTCATCCTTGGAAGGAATTCTGAAGATTAAAAAAAGACTTGAAAAGTACACTTGAAAAGTGTACTACAAATACCTAAGTCACATGAATTATTTGATCAAGCCAATTGAATTATATTCAAAAAATTATGCTAAGTCATTTAGTGAAGCTTGATTTCACAGCTCTACAAACAAGGCAATTGCTTTAAGATTAGCATGGAAGATTTGTGGATTAAAAACAAATGTTGATGACAAGTGAGGATTCACGTGGAAGAACTTGAGGACATGCTCCTCCCTAGGACTCCTTAAATTAGTCCTTCACAATCAACATATGTATTAATTCCTTATTACCATTAAAATTTTTTGCTTTTTTAATGACAAAACAGATTACGAAACTATAATTTATTGGAGTTGTATGGCATTCTTATCTCTGCCTCTGGCTCATTAAGAGTCACTTTATCTTTCACTGTCTGTCGAGAGCCTGAGTGCACTCAGGGACACTAAAGTCCCTGCCCATCTCCGAGGCTCCCCCTGCCCTACCTGCAGCTCAGAACCCCATTCCCGCCCCTGGGGGCATCAGTCCCTGCCCCAGTGAGGCCGTAGAACACCGTGTCCACCTGCCCTGGCCCATTCCAGAGTCAGCCTGTCCCCATCCCCAAGGAGGGGTCCCACGCATGCCCTGACTGCCCCCCGGCCTGCCCTGCCCTGGGTGATGGACCATGCCCTGCCACACCGGGGAGCCCTCGACACCCTCGGCCACTGGCCCAGGGAACGACCATCCCTCCCAGCACCATGGCAACTTTGATTCTTTATTTTTAAACAATTATAATACATTTTTTTTTCAGCTTAGTGGAAGAAGTACAAAATCAGGAAGAAAGCTTCTGATACTCCTTCCTGCTATGGTCAAGGGTTTGTGCCTGCGAAAAGGAGTACCATTAGCCTGAATTGCTTTGTTTGATATGAAACTTCCTTCACATCTTTCCCCTATTCAGTAATTTAGCTCTTCAACTTCACTTTTTTCCCTACTAAAAATCATTAATTTCTAATGGACATACTTTGTTTCAAAATGGAAATCAAAGACTGCTCATTAGAAAATGTGGAAAAAAATTGCTTATACTTTCCTAAATAGAAGGTTTCATTTTAGAAATGCTCCCCTTTTCATAAATAGCTTTAATCTGAATTCAGCCATAATTTCATCTAATCCTAATAAAAAAAACTTCCTTCTTTGGGTTTGAGTGTTAAGTTCAATGACACAAATTTTTTGCAACTCTGTTATGTTTAATACTTCACAATGCTCTACAAAATATTATTGCTTTCTCCTGACTCCTCAGGAGACCATAGAAATTAGCAGATATTGCCTTCATTTTGCAAAAGAAGACATAGGTGAATCTGTGCTTCTAAGATTTCTATGTTTTTAGTTATTTCTAGCTACTTATATCAGCAATTTTGAATAGAACATGAAAAAGATGAGAAAACTGGTACAGTTTTCAAAGAAGGCAGGTGAGAACCTAAAGACACCTAAATGCCTTATATGTGTAAAAACAGAATAAACTTTGCCTTTGTGTTTGTTTGTCTGTATTTCCTGAAGAATATTTTACAGATTTGGGAATTATTGACCAGTTGTGAATTTTTTACATTTAACTGTAATGAACCAAGCACAGTTGCTCATATAAATATATGAATTAAAAAAAAAAAAAAAAAAGAAACCTACCTTTCCTCCAGCTCAGTGATTATCAGGCATGAAGATAATTTTAAGCATTTTTCAGAGAAAAGAAAATGTACTATCAGTGCTTTTTTTTTAATTCTTTTTCTTTGAAAGTGACTGCAACTCCATCTATTCCATATTAGTGTTAAAAATTATGATAGATATTTCAGGTTCCTGCAGGATTTTCGTTTCACATCTGGCTATTTTTACACAAGGCTTTTCAGAATAATTTCCATATTGTTGAATTACCTAAACACAATAGTTGCTGTATCCACCCCAAGATTAAATGCACACATTTTGTGTAACAGCTGTGTACGAAAGTTTGGTATATGAAGTAAAGTATCCAAGCTGAATTGAAAGCGGAAGGGAAATTCTGAAGAGGTAGAATGCAACTAACATTGAAAGTTGGCAAAGTTACACAGTTTAACACAAGCTGTTCCTCTCTAATATCATAGTGACAGTTTCATATAAATGACATTTCATGAGTAATAAAATGACAAATACATCATTAAAATTAGAGACAGATTGCTAAATGGATTAGACTGCAAGTATCTTGGTTTTTTCTTTCTTCTTCCACATGCATATTTCATCTTGCTGAAAAGTTATATGCCAATGTTATTCAGAATGCCAGATCTTAAAATGAGTTTTAAAATTCATTCAGTTCTACCATGCAACAGCTCTCTGAGGAGATGAAATTCAGCACTGACTTTTTTTGGTATCCTTGAACAAACCACTCCAAGCTCTGTTTTGAAAGCTCTTAGATGTATGAAGTGCCAGGCACATGTAAGGCCTTGTACATGTATAAAGTAATTGCAGAACAAGAGAGGACCTCTCTTTTTATATGATCTTTCAAAAATAAAACCTTCTTTAAGGCTCAGGTTAGAGCGTGAAAGGCTCTTGTTGTAAAACATGGTCTCAGAGTATGTAAATGACCATAAATTTGGGCGTTTAGAAAAGGAATCAGTCAAACCACATTCATACAGACAAATAGCATACAAGATACAAGCAAGAAAACCAAATAAACTTTTGTCATAAAAGAGGCTAAGAGGCTGGCAAAAAATTTTTAAAAAAACTAATCACATAGCTATCTAGAAGGACTTCTAAAGAAGTTATACATAAATAGAGGTACACAAAGTTTTATAACAGGTTGTCAGAATTTATAGTATAAAAATACAATTTTCTTTTGGGTTTTGGGCTCATTAAGTTTATTTAGTGTAAGAAATAATATTCATTATAGAATAATTTAGGAGTAGTTTCCCTACTATCCTGTTTAAATCCTCCAGAAGTCTATAGATTTTAGAGTATATTTTTATACATGATTGGATTGCAGACTTGAGCCACTTGTCAAGTGTGGCTATAGTATGCCAGTAGCCCACACAATTACTATAAACAATATGTTGTTCTGTTAACAGAGGAAATAAAGAAGGTTTTGATTTCCTATGGATGTGTCTCCCTTAAATATATACCTCACTAAACAACAGGGAGCAGTAATGTGAGTGGTCCAGGGCTCTGCATCAGAGGATTCTAAAGTTGTTAGAGAAGGATGGACCAGCGGATACCTGAACAGTGGAGGTTTGACCACAAGCCAGCAGCAATGCACCACCACAGCAAAGCAGGCCAGCAGACTCCTGCGCTGCAGGGCCACAAACATGTTTAAGGTTTTGGAGCATCTGACGTATGAGGAGAGGCTGAGGGAGCTGGGACTTTGAGCCTGGGGAAGATAAGGGCCAAGGGGTACCTTATCAGTGAGTATAAATACCTCATGGGAGGGTGTGAAGAAAATAGAAGCAGACTCTTTTCAGTAGTATTCAGTGACAGGACAAGAGGCAATAGGCACAAACTGAAACACAGGAAATTACATTTGAAGATAAGAAAAAAAACCCACGTTTTTATTATGAGGGTGCTTGAACACTGGAACAGGTTGCCCAGAGATGTTGTGGAACCTCCATCCTTGGAGATACTCAAAAGCCACCTGGACAAGGTCCTGGGCAACCAGGTGTAGGTGACCCTGCTTTGAGAGGGGGAGCTGAACAAGACGACTGCCAAAGGTCCCTTCCAACCTCAACCATTCTGTGATTCTGTGATCTTGTTTCCTTAGGAAATCCATCTAAACACATATATATAAAATCTTCAGAATATCTATGCAGCTGGTTCTTGTTTATCCATTCTCATGGAACAAATGATTTTGCTTACTGGAGGCTACTCACACACCCTGCAAAACCACCATTTGTAGAAAATACAGACAACATTTGAATGGATGGAAGCCTCTAGATTAGTTAGAAGTGCCGTACGTTTATCTGTCAGTGATTTGTTAAGCAAAATCCTCTTTTATGATAACATTAAAATATCTTTTACTAGGGAAACTAATGGGCATCCTATCAGGCAACCGTCTTTACAGTGTTCCAGTGCAAACAAGCAGGGACTCATTTTAGAATTATTGAGCACAAGAGAAAGGAACGAAACTTTTTTTTGACTCATTCTCTGGCAAAACCTTACTTTTGGACCGTGGAAATTATATATTCTGATGATAATGGCAGCCTGTAGTATTAAACTTTACTCACTTTGAGACTGTTTCTATCTTTGATGAATTTGCCAGCTATTCAAAAGGAAGTGAAGATTCCATCAAATTGACCATAAGGAAATATGTACATCTTATACAAACCAGGGCTGTTTAGTTGCTAGATAGATTCCACTTTTTTTTAATGGACTGTGGAAGTGAGTATTTGTCAGACTTGGCCAAGACATAGTGTTTGTAATAATCTTCAGGATTGCATAGGTCTTGGATCTTGCTGTACGAAACTGTCTTTATGCCAAGGCACAAGTGAGAGAAATTGCACTGAAAGAAGTTATGAGGTCTGATCATGGAAGGTGCTGAATGATGCTGGTGAAGGACTGAGGGCCCTTGGCTTCAGCTAAAGCAAAGAACTGTTCAGGATGAGGTCCTCACTCTGTAAAATAATCTTCTGATTAAGCATGTGCTATTTTCTCCTCTTCTGAAATGTGTGTGCCCATTAACATCCGTAAATGTCAGACAAGTGATCTGCTGTATTGAGTAGTCTCAGTTTAAATCTGTCTAATGCATGCCTTGTCTTAGTAAAGATACAGATGCTTTCTGTGGTCCTATAAAAATGTGCATTTTAATGATGAATGGGAGAGTTTATAGTTCCAATTACTCTTTTCTCCTTTGAAGCAGGAAAACTGGCAACCCCTTATCTAGACTTTAGCAGGTTGAGATAAACCTTGATAGCAAAAAGTATCTGGATTGTCAGAGCTTTTAGCTACAGTAAACTACTTAAACTAAAAGCAGCTGTTAGTCAGAAAAGAACAATACCCATTCATTTATAAGATGTTCTCCAGTGGCTGCGATACTATTTAATGAGTTTTTTCTTCAGGTGAGATTATTGTAGAAAATCTAAGTTACACACACGGACACTCACATGCACAAACATGCGCACAAAGTGGTATAAAACACGTAGTGTTTGAAAAAATCCTGTTTGGCTAACACACAGTAGTCATTTGGAAGAAAAGATCCACAGAGAGCACTGTGTTCAGAAAACCATAGTTTAGTTCCAACAATATAGCAGTGAGATTACACTCATTGTTATGAAAATGTTTGTTGTCTCTACAGATCTATTATTCCCATGTGATGTCTGGAGCATTAAAATTATCCTCACTGAGAAGTACTATTCCGTCTACTTCTTTTTTTGTTCTTAAATATATTGAAATTACACTGACAGTACAGACTTCTATCGTGTCTTCTGAATCCTTACCAATGTATTTCATTGTATTACATAAGACAATCATTCTGACTCCCTCTGGGTTTTGTACTATGTTTCTGCCAATTTTCTATGAATTTTTCTGGTGTAAATTTAAGTCCATGTTTTAGTTAATATGGCAAACAGGGAAAGATACCAATTCAATTTGTAGTATACCTTCAGTGTGCTCACTTTGTTTATAAAACACTGCTCAGCAGTTTTAAAATTGTGCGTGGAACTATTTGGTCAAGAATGAAGTCTCCTGTATTTATAAAATATCTCCCCAGGTCTCTGAAAATGTCTATACCATGCACACTGTCTCTCTAGTTTCCCAAACCATTCTCCTGGAAATATGAAAAACTACATCTACAAGACCAAAGCTTTAGCTGACAAACAGTGGCAACAGTCCACCTGATTTCCAAGGGGTAAAAAACCACACCAGTTAAAATCCTCCCTTCTGCCTGCAAGAGTCTCAATTCTGCTTGATTTTCCTGTGGTTTCTGTGCAAAATCAAGTTCTGTACCCAAATGTCAATCATCTTGGCTTGGATTACAGCACATTTTCCATTGATAATCAGTTTGGACACTCATGAAACTCATCCCCTGTTCAGGCTGTATTTGTTACAGCCTACCCTGATAATTGACTTTGCAATGACAAGGTACTGTCAGTGCCCTTTTCCGGGATTTCTGTATTAGTTCACTATTGGCTGCAAGAGAGGGATGGGGATCTAGTGGGAAAGATTAGGATGACAAAGGAGAGCTCTAGAAAGGTTCAGGTTATTGTAAGGTAATCTCCCCGCAATTTATCCACACACATCTGCCAAAGGGTCACCATAACTATGCAGTAGTGAAGAAGCACAATTTTCCTTCTGATTTGTTTCTGTGAAGGCATCAATGCCCAGATGAAGTTTGAAACTGCATTCAACTCTGAAATTGAATCCTAAAGAAATAATTTCTTCTAACAGAGAGGAATTTGCAGCCCGTGGAAAGCTGAGGCTTAGCCTTACCTTTTTCCTCATATTTTGACATAAAATCGGACTTGCTTAGTTGATTTCCAGACAGATTTTCCTATTTTCATATGCATATTCTTATTATTGCCACGGCTTATGCTGGGACTTGGCAGGTTGATCCACAGTTGTGAACTTCCCTTCCAGACAAGGACCTTGAGCCTCTCACGTGAACCAAAGAGTTGAGTTCCTTCTTTCAGGATTTCCTTTTTAATACTATAAAATAATGGTGTCTAGTCTATTTAGTTTAGGCACTGGTTCATTTCCAGTTTGAAGTGCCTGGACCCAGAGAGGGGAAGAAAGAATATCTGAGCTTCTCTAATGTAGCTTCCTGCATCCCTTGAACAGTTTTGAAAAGAAATAAGCACTTCTGAGATCTGCAGATGGAGTTCCAGGCTACGGAAATCAAATGTCTGCTCTGTGGCCTGTATATGAAACTTAGGTACCACCAGAGAGTAATCCAGTCTAAGGTACATGTCTATCCTTTTCCATTGAGAATACAGTGAAATAACAGGAAATGTTCGTCTCCTCCATTCACTTGGGATACACGCTAATAATTTTCTCTGTGCAGAAGTGGAAATCTCCAGATCTGCAAAATGAATAAGGCTTCATATCTGCAGGACCCTAGGCTCTGCTCGGGATATAGTCCAATAGCCCAATAGAGTGTTTCCCTCCCTGAGGCCATGGTCTGCTGACCTGAATCACTATGCAGGCACTGACCTGGACCAGTCAATGAGCATATGAAAGTTACCTAATCTACAAGCATGTATCTGTCCACTATCAAAGTTGGCTTCAATTATGACAATATAAAACTTTCAGGGTTTCTCCAGAATATTTTGACAGATTTCTAGTGTAGTTGCCCATAAACTGGATTGCATCAGAACTTTAGCTGGTATTTAAAAGAGTGCCACCTCATCAGAATAAGTACTTGTGATAAACCTGAGGTGAACTTTAAGGCTGTGAAGGGGAGCAGTTCACAAATACAAGATTAGGCTGTCCTGGAAAATAGAGCTGCTGTTTTGTACGTGGTATGCTCTAGAGATCTAAATCCCAACTGGTATGGGATTTATGGCATTAGGATTTCATCTGCTTTTGTTTGTCCTGTATTTTCAGCACTAGATAGCATGGTTTGTACGTGGGAGACGGAACAGGACTGCTTCTTCTATCCTTTCTCATCAGAAACTTGCTATTGGTTGATACAATAATTCTTGTTAGTTAGGTGGGAATGATGAGTACAGGTGCATCGAATCGTACTATTGAGCAAAATCTAGCTTTCTGGATTTTATACTTTTCATAACTCAACCAAATTATTTATTCCACCCTGTGCCACAGTTCTCCATTTGCCAATGAAATAAGACATAGTTATATATCAAGATTGCCAAGTGCATGCAACCCAATTTTAAAAATATGGGTTAAAAGTGTAAGTGGTAGAAAAAGAGAGAAAAGACAAACTTGTTACTTTTAATGTAAATGTGAATTAAAATACTGTGCTATGAAACTTTATTTTCAAAGTTTGCATTATTATAATGCCAGATATTCTGATCCTGCCAGAGCCAATCAGCTTTGACGAGAGTATTAGCTTGGCTTGGAGCCAGGAAGTAGGTGTAAACATCAGACCTTGTTAGATTTTCCTGAACTGTATCAAAATTGAGGTTTATTTCATGCCATGTATAATTAGACAGTTACTGTAATTATTCCAATTTATTTCACATCAAGATTTCTGCATTGCATCCTTTTAAGACAAGAACTGAAATCTCCTATGCCCCAAGGCAGATCAAAAAAAATATGTCATGTCCTATCCATCTAGAGGGCAATCAACATTTGTATCTGTCCTCCAATAACAGCCAACTCCTGATGCCTTAAAGAACGACAGAATTTCAGCAGAACAGAGAATGCTTGTAGATGACATCAGTACATAAGAAAGGAAGAATCTGCATTTTTAAAGGGTCATTTAAAATTACAATAATTCATTTATTTCTAAACTACTTTGTAGACCGAGTCTATCTTGAAGCGTCTATCAGATATGTCCTTACGCAAAATAATTCCACAGAAATGATTGACTGGTTTGAATTATTTGGGCGTAAATTATTTCATTAAAGTCGAAAGCTTCTTCTATCTGCCATCCTTGCATGCACAGCTTGCTTTCTAGATGGATTTTTGATGGCTTTAAGCTGACTGAGTTTGTGTATTTAATTCAGTTGTACACAGCAGGTTGCAGCATCTACAGACAACATCAGAACTCTGAGGTCAGTGGATCAAAAAGAGTAATAAAAATAATGTTTTCCTAGTAAAATCAGATAAGCAGAGGGAAGGCATATATGTTGAGAAAGGACATGTCATTTTTTCTTTTATGTTGATTTCTACTGCAAATTCTTGTGTTTGCTGTTCATTTGGCTCTCTTTAGGGAATTCTAGATCAGAATCTACTTCTTCCCAGGTTTTGACAATTGTGGTCTGTCTGCACCAACTTTGAAGGTAATTTGTACCTAAATCTCATAAAACTCTTTTCTCTTTCAGTCATTCAAAACACTTAACCTTGCAGTTACTGGAGAAACCTTTTGTATTTTGGAGTTGCCAGGTGTTATATTTCCTGTTGCCAGGTGTTATATTTCCTGTTGCCTTTGTCTGAGACGTCTTGAAGGATTTTTTTTCCAATAGCTCATGTTGTTCTGACATTTGAAATCACATTTAATTGGGGTAGGTGTTTTCTTAAAAAACATTGCCATAGTTCTGCACTACCTGGATTACTGTTTTATTGTCATGGTCCATCCACTTTATACTCTCTAAAGATTCATGGAGTAGTAAAGGGAAAGTAGTGCCTCTGCAACTTACTGGAACGGAATATATTTTTCCTGGAATTACTAAAATGGGGTATATGTGATCACCTCCTCTCAATTAATAATAAGAGCATACCAGATATTCTTCTTTGAGCGTGTACTTTTTTCTACCTTTTACTTCTTTTAGTACCAAAACTGGTTGTACAATAAATATGATATATGTTTGTATATATGTTTGTATATATGTCTTGCTGATATATATCTTTGTTTCTGGGGAGAGGATCCTCAGTGATGTACTGGTCTCCTCATATATCATGGTTTAAGGCTGGACGGGCTGTTAAGTGGGCGACAGATGGTCTCTATTAACTCTTTCCTTCAGCAGAGTGGAAAAGGAAAAGAAAAGGGAGAGAGACTCATGGATTGGAAAGTTAAAACAGCTTTAATAAACAATAAATAATGAGAAAGACTATAATAAATAATGAATTAGATATGAAACCGATATTGAGCTACCCCACGACAATGACCATGTCACCACTGATGCTACAGGGAAGGCTCTGGTAATTCCAGGACTCAACAGCAGATGGGAACTGGATTCAGGAATGCACAGATTGGGATCAAAAGTAGAAGGCCAGGGAGAATCCTCCCTGGATGCTGGCCACAGAGGAAGAAAACACGACCCTTGTTCTCCCTCAGCTTTAAACTGAGTATCACATGTATGGGATGGAATATTCTGTTGGTCAGTTTTGGATCACCTGTCCTGTCTGCTCCTTCCCGCAGGTAGGACACTTTTACACCCTTTCACTTGCGGAACAAAGAAACTCAGCGGAGACCCTGGTTTCCATGGAAACAAGCATGTGTAGTCAACTTCAGAAAGTACAGTCACTTAAAAGAAACTTAACTGAAAGGAAAATCGATTCTGTCCTAGTCCAAAACAGGACAACATGATCAGTGTATCAAGATTATCCATAAAATACTGTAGAATCATTTCAGACTAGGAGGAACACAGGATTTTTGAGAATCTAAGGATTAGAGAAAAGAACTAAGTATAAAGTTAATAGTACCCGACTAGATTTATATGGTTACTTTTTATGGCCATTCACTATGATAAGGTGATACCAACTGTTTGTCATTAGATAATCTGATCAGTGGTCTTGAGGTTTTAAATGTTACATAAAAGGAAGCATCCTTTCTGAGATTAATCTATGCAATGAGATGCTAAGATCACATTTTAGCTCTTAAAGTCTTAAACAAAGAGCTCTTAAGCTCATAAGCAAAGTCAGTGTCAGCTTTGTGGTCTATTGTTAATAAAACTGTTCTGTTGAAGAATCCTATCAAAATACTCTAAGGAAATATTTGCTTTGGTTGGGAGATATGTCTTCTCAAGTAATATCCTTCTGAAATCATAGTAGTACTAGCATGATCAGAAGGGGCAGAAGATGAGATCCCAAAGCTATTTCTGCACTTCTCTCATTCTGAGAACACAGCTCCACTGAAATTTAGACACCATGAACTAACTTCAGTGGTTCAGGGAAAGGTTGTCTAGCACAGAAGTAACAGAGTGGATGCAACTGCAGCTAAACATTGTTTCATGGTTGATATTGTCATAGAAAAATGTGTAAAAGCAGGGCTAGATCAAAAGTGAATGTACAAGTAGAGAGAAGAATACACAGATCACCTAGTGTTACAAGGATTGTGGATTGTAGTACAAACTATATCGATCAGCTAGTGCATCCTCTCTCTTACCAGTAGAGTAGGACACTTGTTAACATACTGATAGGCACTACGGGGCCACGTGTGATCTCCAGAATATCATTTCCCCTGTTGTGCTGACTCCGATCCACCAACACAACAAAGAAAAAGCTCATTCCTGCCTTATCTCTTGAGTTCTGCCATTTCCTTAACTTTCTCTTCTTGCAGTTTGATAATGAGGCACAATCTGCCTTCAGATCACCTTTTGCTCACGGAAACTTTATTGCCAACACATCTCACAGCCTCCACCACCAATTATGATACCCAAGCAACACCTTATCAAAGAAAGCACGAGGCAGAGAGAAGACTTTTGAGTAACAGATAAGAAAATGAAAGAGCAGGGCACAATTAATCACAAATTTCATAAGCATGAGATCTTCAGGAGCAGCAGGCTAAGAGGAATCATGGAAGCTCCACCTTCTAGGATGAATACATCTCTTCAAATGGTACTGTACTGTGGGAATGAGGGGGCATATGAACAAATAGGTCTTGTTCTGACAATTCATAAAGTTTTTAATCCATACCAAAACTTGACAATAATAATGGCAGTAGTCTTTGATTACAGCCCTGTTGATTATATCAGACAAAAAAAAAAAAGCCAAAAGCATTGTCCTTTTCATGATATGCTTGCCTAGCCTTTTGCCTTTGATTAAGTATAGTTTGAAAGACAGCTGTACTGGGTTGAGTGGGTAAACATGTCTTCAGAAAAAAGTAATGCAAACCAGGACTGGCAAAGGCATTGCAGCAGTTTATCTCTTGTTCAAACAAATTCTTACTGCTTCATCCCAGTGTTTCTCCATTTGTATCAGAGCATGATATGAGCTTTATTCAGTGAAGATCCACAGTGACTCCATGAGAAAAAATAATGACTTGCTGAGCCATTTGTCATTAACTCTAGATACCAAAGACACAAGGGCTGATTTGGGAGAAAAATCCTGATTCCGTGGTCTTTATTTTAAATCCATTCTTTTTCATGGAATGTCTTATAATGTGGACTTTAAAAAACTAAGGGCAAAGAAACGTTTGTATATTTTCATCAAATGAGTCAAAGTGAGCACATGCCTTAGAGCAGAATTCTAGGGACTTCACAAGGAAAATTCAGAAACAGAAAGATTTTTAGGAGCCTATGAGGGAATCTTGGAAAGTAATTAGTCTAGACTAGACCCCTATATTTAAGCTGGTTAAAGCTAAGTGAGAAGAACTCAAACCGCTAACAATTTTAAGTGGGAGCTGAACTTACATACTAGTCTGTTTTGTGAGTCAGGCCAAAGTGCCTGTTATGACTAAGGACGTTATTTGAGACTTTCTAGAGGCTAGATCACTGGAGACTTACTCAAATGGCTGAGTCCTCACATTCTCATCTAGCTGATGTCAAAGGAACTTCTGAGAAAGGTCAAAAACTTGACTGACTCTTTTCAGCTTATCAGTTCCACACCACTTTCTTATTATCATAGTAGTACAAGAGGAGGATTCCTCATTAGTTAAATGGGCTGTCTTGGATTAAAGGTTAGTTGTGGAAGGGAGGTCCATCATCAGCTAATTTGTTTGTCTGCCTGGCAGGCTATTATTTTGCTGTGGAAAAACCTTAAACCCACAGTAAAATGGCATTACTGTCTGGTATTCATAATTCTAGCCACACAGTCCTCTTTCTTCAAAATTCATCTGCTCATTATTTGCTGAAGCCAACTTTATTTTTCTGCAAGATGCAACAATAAGTAAACAACATATGTTGTTGATTCAAAGAATTAACGAGAGTGGGTTTTTTCATGCTCAAAAATCCTGTCTGTTGAGCATGTGTAATATACTTTCTGCCTTTGTTAATTTCTCCTTCTTCTAAGTGTTTGCATTCAGAAGCTGAAAAGGTCTTAGATGTTAATTACACTTGTACTTTGAGTCATGAATTTATCCTTCTAAATATATCCTATGTACACTCACACAAATTCCTTTCTTTTCTTAATCTATCATTGTATAAACAGTACAAGTACAAACATTTGTGTTGATTTTTAGGAAACTATTATATATGGCTGGGTAAATCAAAGTTCCTGTTTTCTGCACTGGAGTATGATTTCATCCCTGGATTAGTGACACTATATTTAGTATACATGACTTATATGTGCTCTAGTAGCAGCCAGAAGCCTGAGCCTGCTCTTACTGACATTGTTTTTAGTGGTGCAGAATTGTTACTCGAATGTCGTAACATTTATCTGCAAGGATTCGAGGCATTTTATAAATGTGATAGTAGAAACAAACTTTTGCATTATGCCCAAAACCCATATTGAAGATGCTACCATTAAAATTCATAAAGAACATTTAGCTAAAAGACATAGGTGGAAAAATCCATTTGATTTTTTGTGATGGCCCTTGTCAGTCAGCAAAAGTAAAGGTGGAACTTTATTAGTAAAGGCTCAGTCCTTCCCATTAACCTTACCCACCCACCCAGCTTGCAGAAAAGCCTCTGACTCACATTTTTACTAATATTCTCCAACTCTTACTTTGTCTAAATTGTTCTTTGGCTTAGAAGAATATTTATGTCAGTGTAGTGTTTGTGTATGTCTTCCTCTAAATCTCAACTCACAGGAGTATTTAAGTACAGAATTATGATTAAATACCAGTAAATATAATTTGTAAAATAGTTATCCAGACAGGAGATGGAGCCATGTGAGACTTATCTGGCCAATCAAAAAGTGTGTGATGTGTAATGAGTCACACAAATATTCAGACTGAGAAGTTGGCAAACAAACAGAGTCTGAAAAAATCACCTGATCAAAAGTAGAAAAGAATTAAAAAATGAAGAATCATAAAAAAATCTCATTTAGTAAAATTAACTTATGCCCTGGCTTTTCACAAGCATTTGGCTAAAATCTCTGTTATCTGAATGTCAGACTTCTTTTCTCAATGTTCACTGTTGTGTGTTGCTTATTACTGGTAAAATATTCTCAAGGCTTTATAGAGAGTGTATTGTTGTCTTCTGCTAGCACTAGAAATCCTTCTGTGGCAAAACATATCCTTCCAGATACAGTTTAGAACATTCTCTATGTAAGACGTACTGCATAAATTCAAACCTGTGTAATACAACATATGATTAATGATATTTAGTTCTTTGTGCCTATGTGAATAAGGTAGTAGGAGAAAGAGGTGTTACATGTTTAGTATTTATTCTTCAAAGTACTGATGGAGACACATATCTATATTCAGTACTCCTAAACTATGACAATGGGTTGTGAAAATGATTAGAATGTCCTTTTATTTAGATCCTATATTCTTTATTAGGCACTGTTACACATTCTACATAGGACCTGTGAAATAAAAACAAAGCTATATATCAGTAACTATAGAAAGGTTTCATGGAATTGTAGAATTTCCAAAAGAAACAAAAGAAATTGAGATAATAAATACCACAGCAAATTTATTTTGCAGCTGTCCTATGATTTCTAAATGATACTCATTTGTAGGAACATTTTAAAATGTAAATTTACACTTTAGAATCGTTTTAGGATAAATATACACATGTAATCCTCAAAAGCATATTTTTAGCCTATAAATTAATAACAAATGCTTGATTCTAATAGTGTTAGACCACAGAAAATCAGAGAATGGGAATATTATCTCATATGTCCAATTTAATCAGCTATTCCACATTTACACAATGTTTACGCTATGTACACACTAAATAGTATTCATTTAAATTACACAATCATCAGGTAGAAAGCAATTTATTTTTTGTTATATATATACTCTGTGGACACTGTGCATTTAAACTATGCATACCTACTTGCACAGAATTCTGTCAATTGTTTGCACTCTAATGTAGTCTGCATTTCATTGTCTCCATCTACTCAATTATTTCTAATCTTTTTTGACATCTTGTCCATGAAGACCTGTCTGAAATCAGGCATCTGCTTCTGATTAGAATCAGTTGTGATTTACATATATCAACTTCTAATCTTGCTTTAGTCACTGGACCTTCGTGTGGTCACTAGTCCCTACTGGTTGAATGATTTCTAATTTGATTATCCTGCATTAGTCACCATATACCAGATGTAGACATGAAAAATTTCCCAGTAGGTTTATAAAGTCATTTATGGCAGGAAGCAATTTTTCAGTGCATTCATCACTTCTGTCTCCATCACGCCATTTCTTTCAACAAAGAGTTTTTGAAATATAATACCAAAAAAGGTGAAATCATACAGCTCCATCTATAATTGTAAGGATGATGCTTCCAAGTTTTTGATATAGACTAAGCTCAACTGCATTGTTAATTGAAAATTTAGTCTTTTATTTTCTAAATCATTGATACTAACATCTGTGTACTTCTGTTTTTACTTGTAATTGTCAGTGATCATTATATTTGTGAATACATTAAATTTCAGTGGTTATTCAAAAGTAACGAATTATTTATTCTTAGTGGTATGTGTCTCATCAGTCATACTGTGCTAACCACATCTTTATGGGAGTTGGCCTCTTCTCCCGGGCAACTAGCGATAGGAAGAGAATCACAGAATCACAGAATCAATCAGGTTGGAAGAGACCTCAGGGGTCATTGAGTCCAACCATTGCCCTGACACCACCCTCTCAACTAGATCATGGCACTAAGTGCCATGTCCAGTCTTTTCTTAAACACATCCAGAGATGGTGACTCCACCACCTCCCTGGGCAGCCCATTCCAATGTCTAATAACCCTTTCTGAAAAGAAATTCTTCCTGATGTCCAACCTGAACCTCCCCTGGTGAAGCTTGAGGCTGTGTCCTCTTGTCCTATCGCTAGTTGCCCGGGAGAAGAGGCCAACTCCCACTTCACTACAACCTCCCTTCAGGTAGTTGTAGACTGCAATAAGGTCACCTCTGAGCCTCCTCTTCTCCAGGCTAAACAACCCCAGCTCCCTCAGCCGTTCCTCGGACCAGCTCCCTCAGCCGTTCCTCGTAGGACAGACCCTCCAGACCCTTCACCAGCTTGGTCGCCCTCCTCTGGACTCGCTCCAACTCCTCAACATCTTTCCTGAAGTGCGGGGCCCAGAACTGAACACAGTACTCAAGATGCGGCCTCACCAGTGCCGAGTAGAGAGGGACGATCACTTCCCTAGCCCGGCTGGCTACACTATTCCTAATAGAGGCCAGGATGCCATTGGCCTTCTTGGCCACCTGGGCACACTGCTGGCTCATGTTTAGCCGGCTGTCGATCAGCACCCCCAGGTCTCTTTCCACTGGGCCGCTTTCTAACCACTCTTCCCCCAGCCTGTAGAGCTGCATGGGGTTGTTGTGGCCGAAGTGTAAGACCCGGCATTTGTTCTTGTTGAACCTCATGCCGTTGGTCTCGGCCCATCTATCTAACCTGTCCAGATCCCTCTGTAGGGCCTTCCTACCCTCCAGTAGATCGACACTCCCACCCAGCTTGGTGTCATCTGCAAATTTACTGAGGGTGCACTCAATCCCTATGTCTAGATCATCTAGAAAGATATTGAACAGCACCGGCCCCAGAACTGAGCCCTGGGTGACACCGCTAGTGACCGGCCACCAGTTGGACTTTGCCCCATTCACCACCCCTCTCTGGGCTCGGCCATCCAGCCAGTTTTTAACCCATCGAAGAGTCCACCCATCCAAGCCCCGGGCAGCCAGTTTGTCTAGGAGGATGCTGTGGGAGACAGTGTCGAATGCCTTACTGAAGTCTAGATAGACTACATCCACAGCCCTGCCCTCATCTACTAAGCGGGTCACTTGGTCATAGAAGGAGACCAGGTTGGTCAAGCAGGACCTGCCTTTCATGAATCCATGCTGGCTGGCCCCGATGCCCCGATTGTCCTGCATGTGCCGTGTAATGGCACTCAGGATGATCTGTTCCATCACCTTGCCTGGCACCGAGGTCAGGCTGACAGGCCTATAGTTCCCTGGATCATCCTTCTGGCCCTTCTTGTAGATGGGCGTTACATTTGCTAATTTCCAGTCAGCTGGAACTTCTCCAGTTAACCAGGACTGCCGGTAGATAATAGGGGACAAGAGGACACAGCCTCAAGCTTCGCCAGGGGAGGTTCAAGTTGGACATTAGGAAGAACTTCTTTTCAGAAAGGGTTATTAGACATTGGAATGGGCTGCCCAGGGAGGTGGTGGAGTCACCATCTCTGGATGTGTTTAAGAAAAGACTGGACATGGCACTTAGTGCCATGATCTAGTTGAGAGGGTGGTGTCAGGGCAACGGTTGGACTCAATGATCCCTGCGGTCTCTTTCAACCTGATTGATTCTGTGATTCTGTGATTCTGTGATTATATTAGCACTATGTTAGTTGCTAGTCACATTTCATCTCTTTGACTACTGAGTAAAACTAAAAGATAGACTAATGGATAACAAAAAACAGAATTTTTTATTAGGGAATTGGTGTCCTCACTGAGACAGATAACTTCCTGTAAGGGAACATCTTTGTTAGAGCAGCTGATAGACTTTGAATAAACAGGGTTTCCAGCACAGAAGCCTTTCTTCAGGTCTGAAATTGTGCAATCCTCAAAGCCAGAAAGAGATTGCTCCAAGGTTTGCTAAACAGGTTATCAGTTAAATCTTTGGGGAGAAAAGATAGTAACTGTGAAACAAAGATGAGGGAGGAGGTATTTGCAGTTAGATACATTATATGGGAGAGAAAAAAGAAGTGACTTATTGTCCGTGGGACATAGAAGAGAAAGGAATATTATGTGTCATGATATTAATGTGAAATATTCATTTTCCAAATAGTTATGAGGGGTAAAACCAAACATAATATAAAATTTGGCAAATGCAGCAAGTCATGGGATGCAATGAGAGCTGAAATATGTGGAAGGAAAAAAACGTCTTTATGTTCAGTCTTCAGCAGGTTTTAGTCAGCATATCTTTTCAAGACTTTTGGAGCATTATGGCCCTTAGATTACAAGCAATTTTTAAATTTTTATTTTTTAATATGGGCCAGAATCACAGATTATAAGAATATAAAATCATATGGTTTCTGTTTTGGAGTCAGCTTAAATGCTTTGTTCAGGGAGTGATAATATTCAAGGGGAAAGTCACTCTGGGCAGAGGAGCCATTTCATGATCTACCTAATCATGGTACAACAAGATATGCAGTTTATTTTGGAGCTGATCTCTACATGGGAATAAATAAACTATCAATCATCTTAATTTGTGTTTCATTGTAGCTCATGACTTTAGTATCTTGATTTCAAATTTTATATTTAAACCTACTCTGGCTTGATCAAATTCTATAATCATGTCTTGTGCTTAAAGCAAACTCAGCTGAATATTTTCTTCTTTCATCCTCATAAGTGAAAAATCTGTGTAAAAATGATGTGGATACCACCACTGAGTCCAATGGCAAACAGCTGTGAGAATCTTATTAGTTTCCCAGCAAGCTGAAACCAGGGTTGATAGCATCAAATGAGTTATCCAGAGTGAAACTGCTCCTACAGGAATTCATCTGTATCTACCTAGCAAGAGGCAGAGGGAATGTTGACACCCCATAGCTTTAAGGTATCCCATATTGGAATATACACTGAAGACCATGAGAAAGAATGTAGATAATTTAGTATGAATAATCAAGAAGAAACTATTTTTAATCAATAACTGAACTGAAAACTTGGAAATACAGCCTATCCCTGAAAGCATTAGCTACACAAATACTTCTACTTTATATGACTTCAGTACCTTGCTTACCTACTTTGTACCAAATGGGTACATAATGGGTACCTAAATGGGTTGCATAAAACATCCTAAAGCAGGGAAACAAATGAATTCCCAGAGTACATGTGGTTTGTGCAGATCTGCTTAAAAAGATAAATTTTATATTCATCAAATCTTGATCCAAAAAGGATCAGTGAGGGCATGTGTGTACTTTTAAAATGTAATAAACATAATCTTAAAAATTTAGTAAACATTTATCATTGAAGTCTAAATCCAAGATATCTAGCTAGAAGTGCTAGCAACAGGTGTCTGTTTGTGGCAAAAATATAAAGTATTAAAACTGTTACCAAATGGATCTTTCAAAGAAATGTAAAGTCAACATCATAATAGAAATGGACAGTTTACTGTCCTCCAACTATTCAGAGGTATAGCCTTGCAGTTAGGACAGTGAGTATTGAAACACCGCTGTATGTCCATTAAATATACAACAGTCATTTTGCCTTGACTGACTTTTGTTTAAACTCAGTTTCACCAGAAATTGTTTTAGTTATTTAGTTCTACAGTGAAATACAATTATGTGTGGGCTGATTTGGTTTTTTTTTGTTTGTTTTTCTTTTCTGAAGAAGACTAAAAATAAAATTGCTGTTACTTCTCTTACTATATGGTGCTTGTTTTAAATGAAATGGGAGCTTTATGTATAGATTAGGATCCCTCCAAAAATTCATTCCTATTTCTTTGCAATGAAGTGTGTGGATAATGACAGTCCCATTCATAGAAGTACTCCCTAGAAGTTATTCAACTGTTTCAGCTGAGAAAGGAACATTTGGTGACCTACTAAGGCCTATATAATTTACTCATGACTAGGTCTTGGATTGAATGAAATAAAGATTTTAGAAAAATATTAATCTTGACTTTTCATCCAAGAAGTACAAGATGTATCTTACAGCCAGGACATTTAAATATCAGGCCTGAAACTCTGTCAGCCATTCAAGACTTCTTTTTCTCACATCAGGAAAGTTAGTTCACCTGTTTTTTCTGGAATACTGTATTCCCCAGTGTGCTTCTAAGGAATTACACCAAAGCAGGTTGACCTGAAAGCAATCATTGGGTAGATTTTGTTGAATGTCTGAGTCAAGACAAAATTAGGTTTTATGAAATTGAGAATGGAGTATGATTAAGGGGGAGCGAAAGAAAGATAGAAGAGGCAGAAGCAATAATAGCATTCCTGCTCAGAGTTTTCTTCCTGGAAGACATGAAACTTTGCCTAAAGAAAATCTGTTAATATATACACTTTTGAAAAATCTTTTCCTTTTGTTGAAACAATGAAGTACTAAGGAAAAAAATATCCATCAAAAAATTCCTAAGCACTTCGACATTACTTTTCGTGGGGATGGAGTCAGCCTGAGGGGAATAAACTGAACACTAAACACATAGCACACCTCCCTGGTCTGTCTCATTAAAGGATGGAGAAAGCTAATCACTTGTAATGGGAGTTTGCTGTTATTTTTTCTTCCCTATTTCCAATATTTCCTTTACTCCCAAAACCTATTTTTTGTTTTTTTCAATTAGATAAATCAAGGTCTCTGAGAAATCTGTTTAACTATGGCAAAGGAAACTAATTCTATTTTTCTGGACACTGTGTTAAGCTTCAGTTCATGTTTTTTATGCCCAGTGACAGGGAATCAAAGAATCATAGAATCATAGAATGGTTTGGGTTGGAAGGGACCTTAAAGATCATCTAGTTCCAACCCCCCTGCCATGGGCAGGGACACCTTTCTTCTAGACCAGGTTGCTCAAAGCCTCATCCAACCTGGCCTTAAACACTGCCAGGGAGGGGGCAGCCACAACTTCTCTGGGCAACCTGTGCCAGTGTCTCACCACCCTCACAGTAAAGAATTTCTTCCTACCCTAAGCAGTATGAAGTCCAGCATTCACTGTATATGTTTGGCCTTGAATTCCACAGTTTATTTTGATATAAGGTAATTAAGCTTTGCCTAAGGCAAGGAAATGTGTGCACCTTTTTCTTTCAGGGGTACATTGGTAAAAGCATGAGATAGTCTGCTCTTGGAAGGCTTTTCTGTTTATTCTCATAGTCAGCGCTAGCTCATATTTCTGTTTGTTTCTCTATGGACCACTCTGAGTAAAGCAGATATGTATTTACTTCATGATCTACAGCTAAGGCATATTTCCTTAGTTGAGAGCTGGCTGAATCCGAGCTGAAATCTGACATGTGGTTTATTTTAATGGGAAATTTCTTTTGTTTCATCATGGTATTTGTCATCTCAAAGTAACTGTAAGTTGTACTCGTATATATCCTCTGCCTTGTGTGGTATTTCCCATGTGATGGGAAAAAAACAGCAGTGTGTCATGAAATTTGAGTACTGAAGGGGAACACCTTTTCTCAATCTCCAACTGTTTAAAACATGAAGTAATAGCATCCCAGCAACAAGACAGGCAGGCTATTATCAAAGCATACCTTTTTTTTTACTTTGACATAGTAGAGGCAGAATGTCTCTTGCACAAACTGCCTCACCAAAAAAAAAGTTTTGCCAACATTTTCAAATATCGGTCATTTTAATCTGTTTTGAAGCGCCTAAAGAATCTTGCCCACTTTGGGACTAAATTTTTACTCAGAAAACATCAGTAAAGGCTTATTGTACAATACCTATGAAAACCAGGACACTTTTCTGTAATATTTGCTGTTTTCTATTTCTAAGCTGGTTGTATCGAATTGTTTTTGTGGAATGATATGTATACAGATACTGTACAATATCTGGAATAGAATACAGTGCCTATGATGAAAAAAATGTTGAATGCTACAATTTCTGCTTAGATTGTTGGGTCTTCCTACAAAATACAAAAAATCTTCATTGTACTTTCAGTTAAATTCCTTATAAACTCTTCTGTGACTATTTTTCCCTTCAATAGAATTCCTCTGCAGTCCAGTGACAAGGAAAGGGGTTAACGGATGAAAAATTTTCAGTGTTTTATTCATGTTATTTAAACATAGGACGCTGGAAAAGGTGGGTTAAAAATAAAACTGAAGACTGAAATTTTCATATGTGAAAATGTGTTACATATTTAAAAAATACTACATCTTGATGTTGTTGGCCAGTTAAAGTTTTAACAATCATCAGAAATCGTTTCAACTTCTTTCATAACTTAGTGTTCATAGTTTCCCTCCCTGTTTCTAGATATCTTCTCATATTTCTTCTCATCCCTTTCTTTTTTTCTTTTTCTTTTTTTTCCCCTTTTTTATTTTAATAAAGTCAAGGGAATCTAAAACTACTCTACCATACAGATCTGTCCTACCCAACTGTTACAATGGAACTAAGATGCCTGACTTGAAAACCTAGGCGGTCAAGGGAAGGGGAGATGTACTTGCAGAAGGAGAAATGCAGTCCTGGTTGGACTGATTTGACCTAAAATGAATGTCGGTTTCTCTTCATGGGTATTATCCAAGGGTCGAAGATGAATGAGGGTGTGCATGTGCAACATATAGGCCCAAATAATTAAGTCAGTTTAAGATAGTCACTAAAGACTGAACACAGGGGTAGTGTGTCTCAGGAATTGTGCTCAGGGTAATGGGAACTCACTGGAAATTGACAAATATTAAGAATATAAAAACATCTGGTTTTAGCCAGATGTAAAACTCTTCTGTGCCAATATCATATTGTTGATGGTCAGCAAATGTTTTGGTAACTGCACAGCCATGCAGCTTCCAGCCATCTCTGGTTGGGGCTTTCTCAAACTGAAGGTTGCACCACATCATCAGATTTATTACTTTTTGATGGATCTTCCAATCCTTAATTTGTTTAATGTGTTTTTGAACCCATTTACACTTCTGGCAATGGAAGTAATCTGTGGCAGTGAGTTCCACAATACAATGAGGTGTTGTGTGAAAAAGTACTCCTTTTACTTCCTTCAAACCTACTGCTTGATAATTCTACTTGGTGCTTTCTCATCCTCGTGTTACAAAATACAGTGAATAATTATTCCCCACTCACCTTCTCCAGCCCATTCATGATTTTACAACCTGTCAAATCACTCATAGTTCCTTCTTTTCCTGAGAAGAGTTCTAGTCTATTTAAAATCTTCTCATATGGAAAGCATTCCTTACCTCTCATCATCCTTGTCACAGCTCTCTATAACTTTACAGGTTTTATTATATTTATTCGGAGAGGGGGATGATGAGGTGTACTTTACATAGGATAGAAGGCTTGTGTTTGCCACAAGTTTCTACAGTCATGTAAGATTTCTTTTTCTGTCTTTACTAGCATCCTATTTTCCCCTGATTGCTGATGATCATTGAACTGGTGATTCTAGAGAAATACCAATGATCCAAAGATCCCTTTCCTCATTGAGAGCAGTTTATTTAAAGTCTATCACAACATATAGGTAACTAGACTTTCTTTTAACTATTTTGTATTTACCAACACTTATTTTTCATTTGACCTTTTGATATCTCATCATCCAGTATAGTATGATATCTGCATCTCTGACATGACTACCTTGAAAAGATGTATATCAACAAAGTTTTTGTGTTCCTTTTCACCCCATGACGTTTATGTTTAGCCACATGCACTGAAGTGCAGATCTTCATGGGTTACCACTAGTAACATTTAACATTATTTGTTCCCATTATTTGTTTCCCAGCTTTTAACTAACTACTAATCTGCGAGGGGACCTTTTTTGTTAGGTTAAGAACTTTGACAAGGAACTTTTTGAAAGTTCTTTGAAAATCCAGTAGAATATATTAGGTAGCTCACCTGCAAACCTTGTTTCTCTCAAACAGTCTGTAATGAAGCACGATTTCTCTCAGTAAAACTTATGTTGAGCTTTTCCTGTTACATCATATTTATTCATGTGGTTTGCTATGCAGTTCAGTTGCTTGGCCCAGGACATAAAAGGCTTACTAGTTTCTAGTTTCCTGGATTTCTTCGGACAGATTCTTTGAAAACACACCATTTTGTTCAGCACCTTCAGTCTTTCAGCATCTGAGCCGATTTGAGCAATTCTGACAATCCC
This sequence comes from Nyctibius grandis, assembly GCF_013368605.1. NCBI lineage: Eukaryota > Metazoa > Chordata > Aves > Nyctibiiformes > Nyctibiidae > Nyctibius > Nyctibius grandis. The sequence continues at coordinate 12,205,546 of NC_090662.1, forward strand.
AAATATAATTTGATTTTGAATTTTCAGGGGAAAACTATTTTACTTTCTTCTTGTTATTGATGATAAAAGACTTACCAGAACTCTGAACTCTTCTAAGCACACTTCAGTTTGAGGTATTTCCTTGGATTTGTCTTCCATAAGGAAAGACTCAATGTCAGAGCTTACCTACGTTCCTCTATAGTGAACACCAATGCAAATAATTCACTTAGTATTTCTGCTATGACTGCATCTCGTTGGAGAAATTCTTTTATACATTCTATATCATCTATTAACCGTGAACACAAACTGGCATGCTTCCTGCTTTTGATATGTTTAAAGAAGTTATTTTTGTAGTTTTTGTCCCTCACACAATTATTCAACAAAATGATTTTTGGCCTATCTTATTCTAGACTTGCCAGAGTTTATGCTTAATTCCATTTTTCTTGCTTGAAAGTATTTTCCACCTGAAGAATGCCCTTCTGTTTCTAACAGCCTGTATTATTCTTCTGTGATGACTTCCTGGGGATCTTTTAAGGTCTCTTTGAGTAGGTGGCACATACTTACTCTGAATCTTTGTTATAGAGTTTTAAACCACTTTTCTTGCCACCTGTAAGCAGTTTGCAGAGTGTGTGGGAGGCAGACATCTGTTAATAACATATTTGAGGAAAAGAGAGATTTTGTATTACAGATGCTTGTATATTTCACTGTATTTGAGATTAGGATTCACAGCTTGGAAAAATCCTTAAACTATCCCTTTCAAAACAAATTAAGACAAACAGTAATGGCTGGACTTTATGATCTTCAGGATCTTTTCCAACCTAAATGATTCTATGATTAAGAGAGTCATTAACAAAGCAACAGCTGAAGCATTGTTTCAGGTCATATGAAAAGTTAGTTCAATGTTTTTCATACTACTGAAAGGGTCAGCATCTTACCTTCAAATCGAAGGCAAATCTTCAAATTTCAGGGAAATCTTCAATAATTTATTGAATGTGAAGAAAGAAACATGATTTCCCACTCTGGACATCAGCAAAGTATTGCAAATTTTAGTTCCTTCTCCAGGGCTGTTTATGCTTGTTACACAAGGAGGAATCATGCAAAACACAGAAACAATAGTGGGAATAGAGACTCAGGTGAACAGTGTGCTCACAGACGGGGAGAAATAAGTTTCTTTGCTCCAACTCCAGACAGAGGCTATTTCAAAAGCTCCACCAGGAGGAGCAGGCAACAGCTTAAGAGTTTGGTAGTTGGGGCCCTCTTCTTGAAAGAGGAAAATGTCTAGTAGAATTCACTTTTAAGGAGCTTTGAATACAAGTTTCTTGCCCCTGAGTATATGATCTGGCACCATGATAGACATCAAGAAAAGAACATAACTCCTTCTTCTCTGACAGCTGTCCTTCTGAATCAATGCTCATGGCATTTGTGTTTACAAGAGAAGTCAGCACATCTAAGTAGAATTACATGTTTTCTGAGCCCAAGAAATGGCACTTTCAGGATACAAGCTTTTACAACACTTATGAGAAATGTTCTACATAATGTCTTTTATATCAGTTGGCACTTAAAGGTGTAAATCAAAAACATGTAATGAATACTTCTAGGATGGGGGACAGTTCTTCAGTTTGTAGGGTTATTTCCAGTGTAATGGAGAACATAACCTGGTTCTGAGTAGCTCTTCTTACTTCTATTAGATAAAATGAAATGTACTTTTAACATGAAGAAGACTGCTACAACCATTTTTTCCTGTCCTGTGACTTCAGACTAACATTTCTCAGCATATTACTAATTTTCCCTAAATATGTTCTTCGGGATGAATCTAAATGAGGTCAAATCCTGCTTTATGCAAAAGCTGCTTTCGACTCAGTGGCATTGTTTGAACTAGAAAAGTGAACAATATTTAGACACATGGTAGACAGGAAATATATTTCTTCTTTGTCAAGAAATGACATAATTTTTTCTATATAGTAATAATCCTTTGCATTTTAATAGGGGAAAAAGCTTTAACATAAGAAACATACTTGGGGGGGAGTTGCTTTGTAATTAAAACAGGATGATTTCACCTACTTAACTGTCATGAGCCAAAAAAATAAGCATGTTCCAATTTCTATTTTGTATGGCATATCATGATTTCAGTACAAATTGGCTTCAAAAGCCTAAAGTAGTAAAGGCCTAAAATTAGTATGGATAGATGGAATGGAAAAATACTAACATTAACGATCTCTTGTTCCCTACGTGGGCCTATGCCTTCAGGAAGAACAATGAGTTCTACAAATTTCAGCTGTTAAGTTTATGATTTACTCTTTTTTTTAAGATCCTTTCAACTCTACTATTTTGCAACCAGTAATCTAGATCTTCCTGTAAAAAGTGTTAACCAGAGAATTAACATAAAAAGTTTAATTCTCAAAAATGTTTATAGTTGTTGAAGTCCCATGTTAAATGAGTAAAAAAAAATTTTTTTTTGTTAGCTTGAATTTCAGGTAAGAGTTAGGGACTGATACAACTTAGCACTGCACTGCCTAAAATTCAAGTACCATAAACATGGTGGTGGCATTCCCAATGCAGAATTAGATCTCCGCTCTCTATTCTGTGTTCTCAGTTGGAGACATGCTCAACAGCAGTAAGACAATAAATAGCACACATCTCAAGGCTGCAGCTAAGAATGCCTATGAAACTATAGTTTAGTGCTTGAAACCCTCTTCTGGGCTTAGGTGCCAATTTTTTGTTTTTCTTAAACATATTTGTTGGTGGAGTGATTTTCTCCATTTCACATAATACTCTGTGGGTCAGACCATTCCTGCCAGTCTCTCTATGCCCAATCTGTTCTCAGTAGAAGACAGTACTGTAATGAAGGCCTAGAGGGGATCCTGCGTGCTGGTAACCTCCCCTTCGTACATTGGAGCTGTGTTCAAAAAGAAGGATGTTGGAATCAGAGAAAGCAGGAGGAAGCTTTAGCCTGTAATTAGTGGTTAGGGAGAGGAATGACTGGAGTCTTGCTGGTGCAAACTGTTTTAGAGGGAGCTGCCAGATCTCTTCCCAGGATTTCTTAGAAAGATGCTAACCACCTGGCTCTGGAGAGAGACCTAGGATGTGGATCTCAAGCAGAGGGATGTAAAAGTCCTGTGACTACAGGATCTTTGCTCACTACACAAGCTTTCAGAATTATTCTTCAGAGGCATCTGACTCCATCCATTGGCTATTTTTATTAAGTCTAGGTCAGCCTGCTAAGTTTGCAATGCAGCCTGATTGGAACTTCTCTGAAGTTCATGATCTTATTCTCCTGTCTCACTTAGGATTGTTACTGGAATACAGCTCCTGATCCAGAACACCACAAGCCTTTCTTGAGTGGAAAGGTGAAAAAGAAGAGTGAAGAAAGAACGTATTTTGCACAAGTAGCTGGGGACTCTGCCATCGAACACTTCTACATCTGGAGAGGTCTCTCTAGATCTCTTTGGAAAAAGTGGAGAAAAGATATGCAGGACCCAGTTGTCTTCATTGTCTAGTGTCATTTCCAGTGCTATGGGGATCCTGCTCAGTCCATAGCTTCTGTTCCTGGGAACATTAGTCCCCTAGATCCTGTGGCATTGCATTTTCTATGGTGTTATAAGGTGCTAGCAATTTGATTTCCTTCCAACAATCCCCCACAAAATATCTGGAAGTAGAACTTGTTCCACTTTTGAAAGATATAGATGTTACTTTCCTAAAAAATTGTCTTTGTGTTCAGAACCCAGAGTTTTTATTTTCCTGATTGTAAGAGAAAACAAATTTTAACCCCTTTGGTTTGTGTTGCCTCATGGTCCAAGTAATTTTAGAAAATCATCAATGCCACAACACTATAAATGACAATTCAAGCTATGAACGAGAAAAAACATTTGTTGCTGTTATGATGTGTGGAAGCTGTTCACAAACTAATCTGGATTCACATTTTGAGAGGCACCCACTGATCTTTTTCCATTTGAGCTCCTCTCACCTGCACATTCAGGCAGGACTGCCAACTTTCTACTGTTTCTATTGGCGAAGTAACAGTTTATAGGATAAATGTATTTCTTATGCCAAATGGTTAATGCATTAAGCTGTTGACTTATGTTTTGAGGGCTGGAAGTTTATGTTTTAATATATGTTTTAAGTCATTGTGCTCTTTTGTTTGCTTGTACCTTTAATCTTCTGTTCTTTGATCCTGTTACGTAATCGTAGATTTAATTTATATCTGTTGTGCTTCTTGGCCTTAAAGCTTTACCACACGAGAAAAGGAACACTGTGAAGAGCCAGAGTACTGATATAAAACAATTTTCCCTGAAATCCTCTGTACATAGAGCATGATTAATTTCACAGCTGTGAATGAGACCTGGCCTTGCTTAGTATACACAGTCTATAAACAACGTATGCATATATTTATACATAACGAAACAAAGAAAGTAGCACAGAGTTTACTTGGCTAAGAACAAGTATTGCATCAGTCTAATATCTGAAAGACCCCAGAGACAGGATGAGTCTCCCAGCTTTGCAAGATGATAATTTGATGCTCTAATAGTTTTTTATATAGATGTTATAATACTAGGCAGATGTTTAATTCACAAGTAGTCCATAGTACAGAAAGCATGTGTCTTTGTAATTTTAACTATCACCAGGATGCAATAGATATATTGGCTTTTAATCAGGAAGCTTTGATTTCAGTGTGCTATTTCACAAAATAATATATATTATAGGAACACAATTTTTTAAATTTATCTCAATCCATTCTCTTTATTTTATTGAAAGAAGGGATAAGAATGGCCGTACACTTGTGGCATACATTTTTATAAAGATTCAGAAATGGAAAACAAAGGACTGCAAAAAATTTATATTTCAGAAGAAAGTTTTCACAAAGAGTTCTGAATAAAAATAAATCTTAGCAGTCTAAAATGGTGGAAAATATCTATGAACTGAAGTATGTAAACTGAAATTTTGACACCTGTTCTTACCTTAGTAACTTAAAACTATATCTAAATTTCTAACAGGTCCATTAATAGAGAGAACAATGGTCATTAGCCCATAAATGAATTAGGATCAGACTTCAAAAATTGCTTTGATGCCAATCAAGGTTCTAGGTAGGATTTACAGACACAAATTTAATGCTAGAAACTACAGTTCTATTGCTTTTTAACTTAGGTTATCATCACATGCTGGGTATTTTAATTTCAGTCCCCGAATGCTGCAAATGCCACATATTCCACTGTTGTGCTTTCACAGAGCTGTCTCTATGCCTGTGCAGAGAAACCTGACACCTATCCTAAGTTTAAATCCTACTGGGGTTTGGAAAATAAGACCCAACTCATAGCCTGAGGCATCTAAATGTAAATTACTACATCTGAGATAAGCATCTCAACTCCCATTACAGTCACTGGCATTTATCAACCTAACACAAACTTCTAGTGCCATTAGGTTTGGCTCCCCTAGGGTATCCCAAATGCCCATGAGGATGAGACAGGCGAAACACAGGACCCATGGAAACACTGTGCCCTTCTGGGCCATCAGCTGGAGTCCAGGTAGGACACCTGAAGGCATCTTAAATGGCACTAAACACCCCAATATAAGGGCAAATGAACTGAGTCCTTATACAGTGTAGTCAGTAATACTTAGGAGCTATTCAATTCATTCTAAAATGAATACCTTCAAAGTAAACACTTATTTGGGGCAAGATTCAGTTGACTCCTAAAGTTGTTGCAACTCAGTTTCATGGAGTTGACAGATATGGGGCAGTAGTGGATGTTGTCTACCTTGACTTCAGCAAGGCTTTTGACACTACCTCCCACAACATCTTCATAGGAAAGCTCAGGAAGCGTGGGTTAGATGAGTGGACAGTGAGGTGGACTGACAACTGGCTGAATGGCAGACCTTAGAGGGTTGTGATCACTGGTGCTGAGTCTAGTTGGAGGCCTGTAGCTAGTGGTGTTCCCCAGGGGTCAGTACTGGGTCCAATCTTGTTTAACTTGTTCACCAATGACCTGGATGAAGGGATAGAGTGTACACTCAGCAAGTTTGCTGATGACACAAAACTGGGAGGAGTGACCGATACACCAGAAGGCTGTGCTGCCATTCAGATAGACCTGGACAGGCTAGAGAGTTGGGCGGAGACAAACCTAATGAAATTCGACAAAGGCAAGTGTAGGGTCCTGCACCTAGGGAGGAAATAACCTAGGGAGGTTGGGGGTTGACCTGCTGGAAAGCAGCTCTGCAGAGAAAGACCTGGGAGTTCTGGTGGACAAGTTCACCATGAGCCAACAATGTGCCCTTGTGGACAAGAAGGCCAATGGTATCCTGGGGTGCATTAGGGAGAGAGTGGGCAGCAGGTCGAGGGAGGTTCTCCTGCCCCTCTACACTGCCCTAGTGAGGCCACACCTACAGTACTGTGTCCAGTTCTGGGTCCCCCAGTTCAAGAATGATAAGGTACTACTGGACAGAGTCCAATGGAGGGCTACAAAAATGATCAGAGAACTGGACTGTCTCTCTTACAAGGAGGGGCTGAGGGAGCTGGGTCTGTTTAGGCTGGAGAAGAGAAGACTGAGGGGGCATCTTATCAATGCTTACAAATACCTTAAGGGCGGGTGTCAAGAGGATGGAGTCAGACTCTTCTCAGTGGTGCCCAGTGACAGGACAAGGGGCAATGGGCACAAACTGAAACATGGGAAGTTCCATCTGAATATGAGCAAAACTTTTTTACTTTGAGGGTGACAGAGCACTGGAACAGGCTGCCCAGGGAGGTTGTGGAGTCTCCTTCTCTAGAGATATTCAAAACCTGCCTGGACACGACCCTGTGCAACATGCTCTATGGGAACCTGCTTTGGCAGAGGGTTGGACTAGATGATCTCTAGAGGTCCCTTCCAACCCTAACTATTCTGTGCTTCTGTGATATGGTGTAGCACTTCTGGGACATTCCTATCCTTCTAGCAGCTGGAGACAAGGTGAGCTACCCTAGAGTATATCCAATGGCACTGCTTGTCTATGCCTATGCATAGGTCTCATCCTAAATAGCTCTCCAGATTCCTTTGAGTAGATTTTTACTCACCTCACTAACATGTTGACATTTCAATCTCAGTGTCTCTGAGGGATGGATTTCAGCCTCTGATTTCCTCTGCCTCTCTGCCTCAGTGACTCATATATCACGTGTCCTAATAACATGGTTCATTTCCATTAAAATAACATCCTTTTAATCTACTGCTTTTTTAGGGAACAGATATTTGAAAGTATTGAATGAGACTTATCTCATACAATGTTTCTCTGCCATCAATCCTAAAGTGAATCAAAAGGGCATTAGTAAACTAACAGAATTAGAAAAGCCTAGTCCATATTAATCCAGTGGGCCAATGACAGAGCCAGGAAGAGCATCGAAGTCTCCAGAATCCCCAGCAAGTCCTGATGGATGCACCAAGTCACCTTGCAAAGAAGGGCTTCAATCACTTTGTGTGTCTTCAATTTCTGTGTTACCTAAGGTAATTCTGGAAACTGCATTTATTGCGTTCAGCACAAAATTTCATCTTTCTATCTGCAAATAATATTTAATTTCTTCCTTTTTTCCTGTTACAAGTTGATTTATATACTTTCTTAATAGATTAGTATCTAGTTAACATAGAATTTTGCGGATTTAATGAGTCCCATAACAATTACTATTTTGGATTTTCACAGGAAAAAATAAAAAGGTGAAATTGAAAATTACTGTTTGTCTCCTTGGGATACTTAAGTTACGAGTTCAGAAGATCTTCATGATAAGTCTGAACTTTTGTTCAGAGAAAAAAAAGAAAGTGATTCACTGACCAAGTCAGAGCTCCCTTTCCTTTCCCCCTCTTTCTCTCTCCCTCCCCATTACTCTCCTCCTCTCATGCACCCCTGGCCCTCTTAAATTATTTATTTTCTTTTGAAAGTTGAAAATAAATTATTGATACCAGCAAGCAACTTGGCTGCTGTGCCTCAGTCCTCTTGTCTTGGTAACAGAATCAATCCTGTTTTCAGCTGTTCTGAGGAAGCCTGAGATATGCATGTGTCGGTGAGTGCTGTCTGGACTAGTCACTCTGCATCTGTGAGTTATAGTCCTAGAAAAGCACAGCCAGCCTGAGGCTATGTTGTTTCTATCTGGCAAAGAAAGGGCATCTCCAGTTCTGGCATACCCTAGCCATGGAGTACCTGAATTTGCAACTTAATGTGATTTTAATACAAGTGAGTTTTTGATGAGAATTTGTATGTAAAAAACACCTGGGAATCTGCTGACCTCATTTGAGGATATGCCTGATATCTTTTCAACAAGGCCTGAAGTGAAAGTTCCCACCTCTAAGCAAATATTTAAAGCTTTATTCACATTGGATTGCACCTTGCTCTTTGAATGGCTTCAGTGATTTTATAGTTATCTAACATGAACAAAGGAGAGAGAATTTGATCCTAAGCAAATGCATGTGTGTGCAAGACAGAGAGAGAGAGGCTGGAATAATTTTTCTGAAAATAGAGCCTTAAATGATTATTTTTTTAGCATTCCTATCTACAGTGGAAATCCTTTCCCCACAGTCAATCCAAAGCCTATTCAAGGCAATGGGTTTTGGATCTCTGTCATCTGCAGCTATGGCAGACAAACAAAACAAACTTCTATCAACTGTAATATGACCTAAGTATTTGCAGCCCCTTAGCAAAAAAAAAAAAGTCTGGCTTTGGGTCATTTCAAGGAGCTTACTGAAGTGTTTGTTTCAACTGTGTTCCGTTTCTAAGCAATTTCATATAAAGGAAGCAGGAGAATATATAAGTTCACATTCAGTTGTTCTGAGCATCTTGTGCAGGAGCAGGTTTGAACACAGTTTTTTTTCCTTCTCTTCTGATATTAATAAGCTAGTTTAGCTGCTCTTCAAGGGCAGAGAATCACTAGATGTCCAAACAAAAAATGTAAATTATGCTTAAAAACATCCAAAGGAAATATTAAATGCTGAGCTGGCGTGAGCTGTTGTTGCTTCCTTGAAACACTGGTTAGGACCTGGCTTGATGTGTTTCATTTTGTCCAAGTGCTTTAAGTCTGTGGCCACAAGGCCCTGAATATATCATTAATCTTTTTTATGAAAGTGTAGGTATTCTGAGAAGGAAATAATAAAACTTAAGACTTGGAAACAACAGCTCACCAGCTTCAGTTTACTTTCTTTCTGCTGCAAATCCCTGGTGTACCTCTTCACTTTTAACTGAGAGGGGCTAGGTAGTCATTCACTTTTGAAAGCTGACTTCTAGGTAGCTGAATGAGAGGAAAAAATAGAGGATGCAAACGTTGCTACTTTGTCCCTGGTTGTCATAAAGCACCTAATGAGTTTTCAAAGGCAGACAAGCTAAGTGAGTTTTTGTTAATTTTCTGATTTTAATATCAGAGAAAACAGCTCTGCACAAATTATATTGGAAATTTCCTTTCTCATGAGTCATGCTGTTACTGGATCCTTTTGGTGAAAATTGCAATCAGGACTGATGTTTTATGTACCAAGAGAGACAATACAAAAAGTGGAACATTTAAGAATGGCTTAACAATAAGGGGACTTAGATGAGTCACTAAAAATGGCAGGACTGAATCTTTGGCAAATCTGCTTGTGGTGGTTGAGGACAGTTTTTACCTTACCACTTCGCTGGACAATCTGAAAAGAGGTGACAGAAGAAATGTGTGTTTGCACCTCTGAAGCTAGAAGGGTAGGAGTTGCACCAATTAATCTGTACTGAGGCATAAACACATTTGCTTCTATTACCCCAGTCCCATTGCATAACTTCTGGCAGAAAAACAAAGCAGAAAGAGGGGTTTATGCCTTAAACTGATGCAGATGTTTGGTCTGGTACAGGGGAGTCAGTGCCTGAATAAGATGTTCAGCTAGGAGACTCAGTTAATGCTAGAGGGAAGAACTTCTTAACAGTGAAGATCAGTTCAGTTGTATGTTACAAAGATGTCACTATCTTCCTCTGCCTTTAGAAGGGTTCTCACTTGCTCCAGTCTCTTTGTTTATCTTCGTTTCTAAGGTTATAGCTGATCTTGTATTTATCACTAACTCAGTGAATCTCAGTAACATCAAGCCTGTTTCCACAGAACTAGTCTGAACTTGAGATCCTATTGCTGTTGGCAGGAAAAAATCTTACCAAACTGTTGGCAACTTGCAAGAATTCAACACTGACTCAAGTAAGTTCTGGATTTCCTTTCTACTTAATCATTTAAGTACATTTCTGATTAGCATCTTCACTGGACAGAGTCAGATTTGGAATCCGTGTTCATTCCATAGATGTAGCTTCCAAAATATTTTCTTTTTACAAAAGACATTCCACAAGCATGATTAAGTAGAGCATGTTCCTATTCCACTACAATGTACTTCAATAAAGGAAACTCTTCAGAAGTTTATGCAGAATTGACAGTAGATGTAAATAGAAGTCCCTTAATGAGCCATAGTTCTACAAGCCCTCATGCACTTCATTAATTTTTACTTTCTTAAAACATGGGATCTTAAAACATGGAAAACTTACCTCCCATATGTACCCCAAAAGTCTTCCTCTGCTTAGTACAGTGGACTTCTGCCTTATTCAGTTTAATTACGTTCCACAGAAATTTCATTTATAAATGTGAACTTTCAAAGTATCTGGCATACATGTGAAATCCTTTAAAATACTATTTTAAAGGAAAATCATGTTTCAGATCTCAAGGAAAGTAGGCAAATTATCTAAGTGTGCTTATCTATGCTTTTGCAGGTGCTAGTGTCATTACAAATAACAGCGTATTCAGTTCTGAAACTGATGTAAAAAGGTATAAACTGACAACCTGAAAGAATGTTTTCTCCATGGTAAAATAAAGCATATCACAATAAATATTTTCTGTTTCCCTAAAAAACCCACATGTAATAGATCCTAAATTTATTGAGGGAACATGTGAATGGTGATGCTTTTTCCCCCAAACCTTTTTCTCTGTAACTGCTGAAATATGAATGACAAGAGCTTTCTGAAGGAAAAAAGCCCTGCCTGCCTTCTGTCAGAGACATACATCATGGCCTTTCAAGAAATGATCCAGGGACTCTCCTAGGACAAGACCCTGGGAATGTTCCTAGGCAAGCATCCTGTCTGGCATGCTTTAAGTCACTCACAGGACAATATCGTATTAATATTTAGGAGCAAGTACAGCTGGGTTTCCCCTGGAGTACAAAGGCTGGCCAGGAGAGTGCTACTGAAGATAAATCAGGTATAGAAGTGAAAATTTTGTCATTAGTTTTAACTCAGGGGCAATTTTTCAATGTCTTTAATTCTAATGAATACACAACGAAAATCTTGAAATATCCCAATCATTTTCTGCTAACACATCTCAAACATAGGGAGACCTATTCACTATTCACTATATAGGAGAAACTTTATGAGAAGTCACATTTTGACTTGTCTTTGAGAATGGTCAAAAAAAGTCGTCAATTAGCTAGTGCTCACTGTAATGAAGTATATCTTCACCCACTGACAGCAGAATTGGAAATAATCACTCAGAAACTGAGATGAATTATTTTTATGGTTTACTGTTTTAATTTAAAGTAGCTTCAGATTGTTTACGTTAGTGTATAGACGGAGTACATAATTATAATATTCCATGTGTATGTGGAAAATGACATCAATAACTCCTCACTGTTATTATTACAAAAACAGTCCAAGATAGAGTGTGATCATTGAACATCAGTTAAAGCTAAATCTAATGGAAATGAGGCTTTCTGTTCATTCTCATAAAGGTTTAGATAAGGATACATCTGGATTGGCTTAAAATAAAAACTTTTTTTTTTTTTTTTTTAGAAAAATATATTGAGATTGATTAGTATTAATCAAAACTCAGCAGCTGCTAAGGTAATAATTAAAGTTGTCATGTGGAAAACAGATAGAAAAACCTTAGAATTAGGCCTTGGCCAGTTTTCCAAATCAGTCCAGATTAACTTTCTGAAAGAACTTCTGAAACACTTTTCAAAACATAGTTTTAGAAGAACATGAAACAAGAGACAGATACAACTGTGTCTGCGCTGCTCACATTTTACTGTAGTACTTATGAACAATATTTGAAAAACAAACCAAGACAAAACAGGTTTTATTTTTTGATTTACAGATGAAATACATGTTAATGAGAATTATCCAGTTTTTCACTCAATCTTAAGAGTTTTCACTACAGATAAGGATGTTGAAAATGGTGACAGATAAATGGTATAGGGAATAATTTATCTCTTAACTTTGCATTATGACTGAAAGAGAATTACGGTAAGCAATTATCAGTTACCCACTTTTTTTTGAAGCATTATGGAAACAGCAAGAAAATAGGAGTTTCCAGTAAGGGTGGAAAACAAGAAGCACAAACATATGATATACACAGAATCACACAGAGTCACAGAATGGTTGGGTTTGGAAGAGACCTCTGAAGGCCATCTTGTCCAACCTCCCTGCTCAAGTAGGGCCACCTAAAGCTGGTTGCCCAGGGCCAAGTCGGGGAGGCTTTTGAATATCTCCAAGGAGGGAGACTACACAACATCCTTGGGCAACCTGTTCCAGTGCTCAGTCATCCTCCCAGTAAAAAAGTGTTTGCTGATGTTCAGACGACACCTCCAGTTACCCATTATACCCACTCACATTACTCAAAAAACATGCACACAGACATTTTCATGAACTGCCAACAGAGTGAGTAGAGCTTTAATACTTAGACTAGAGTTATTCACAGAATCACAGAATCAATCAGGTTGAAAGAGATCTCTGGGATCATCAAGTCCAACCATTGCCCTGACACCACCCTCTCAACTAGGCCATGGCACTAAGTGCCATGTCCAGTCTTTTCTTAAACACATCCAGAGGTGGTGACTCCACCACCTCCCTGGGCAGCCCATTCCAATGTCTAATGACCCTTTCTGAGAAGAAATGCTTCCTAACGTCTAACCTGAACCTCCCCTGGTGAAGCTTGAGGCTGTGTCCTCTTGTCCTATTGCTAGTTGCCTGGGAGAAGAGGCCAACTCCCACTCCGCTACAACCTCCCTTCAGGTAGTTGTAGACTGCAAGAAGGTCACCACATTATTTCAGGGAAATAATTCTTCCTTCCTCAATGTTCTGAAATCTGAAATGCAGTTGTCAATAATGATGACTAAGAAATGCAAAGCATGCAGAATACGGTACCCACCTCATTTTACCTAGCAAAACAGATGTTCACCTCAATCTAGTTACAAAATTCCAGTTCTGGAGTAACAGACAGTAGTGTTTTCTGCAGAATAAATAAAACTTTGGGAGAGACTATTCCTTTACATTCTATGAATGTCACTGAAAATAAACCTGCTGGAATGAATCTAACAAGATTAAAAGGAAAAGAGAGAGATATGCAAATAATTTTATCACCTGTTCATTTTCCGTTCCACAGACAGTGTTTTACTTGGATACTAATAAGTCCAATATCTTCTATTTCTATGTATAAATGATCAGATTTTTTTTCTAAAGAAGGATTTTTAGATTCATAAGGTTAAAGTTCATTTAGCATTTAAGAGATAAATGAGGTCAGCATTAGTACTGCAAATGTTTTTCATTATAAAAATTTAGTCACAGACTGGTTCAGAAGTTGAAAATACCATAAAGAGAGTGCAAGACACTAATCTCCTTCGTGACAGTGACAATTCCCAGAGCTGTTTAATACCAGTAAATGCTCTCACGTATTTGAAAAAAAGCTCTATTTCATATGGATAGAATCCAAAATACCATGGTTCTTGAAATTTTAAAAGCTTTTTGTTGGGTTTGTTCTTCTGACTCAGTTGGTAATCTTATATTTTGTGTCCAAAATAGCTTTCAGGTTGATTTTGGCAGGTGTTTATTGTTGTTGAAAATCAGCAGAACTAGGACATATGAGGAGGAGCTGTGGCTGAGGAACCACCCTAGAAAGTTGCCGAAATGTCATCTCTTTTGAACAGATTTGAAATTTTTCTGCTTTCTTCAGCATGGTTCTTTGAAGCCCAGATGTTTTTTTCTTATTCTAAAACAGTGTTATAAGCTACTGTTTATTCTATATGTTTTCAGTACAACTACTCACACTTCTTACGTCATTTCTCACGTATTCATTTTATTCTGGAAAACTTCTGCCAGCTAAGATCTTACTTTACTTCAGTGTATTTCTGTCTTCAAGATAAATGAGAATTTTTTCCAGCTTCTGTAGTATTTCAGGGTTTAGGTCTACAGCATTTAAGCCTTGATTCAATATTTTCTTGATTTTGGTTCAAGGATAAAATTATTATTTTTTCAGCACATTTTTAACTTTAAATGTGGGATTTCTTTAGTTCTGAGGATTCTTTAGTGCTTTGATAAAATAAATTTCAACTAAGGACTTGAGTACCAAAATAATTTTGGTACTGAAGCAAGAATAAATACTACTGTTTTCATCTGCTCACCTATTTTTGTACTTTACTGCTACTGAGGCTAACATAGATTTTACCAAAAAGAACATTGGTAATAATAATGTGAAGATGTTGGGGGTTTTATGCTCACAAATATTTCAAAAAAGACATTAATGGAAGATGATAGCCTCTGGCTATTCCCACCACAAAACACTCCTTAACGAGAACCTTTGATGAATATTCAGCTTTGAGCCTGGAAATGATATAGAACAGCTATGCTGACTCTAGACTACCTGGAAATTTCTCCACTCTGAAAGAACCTTAGTTGTCATGCTGGGTTGTGCAACAGGAGGACCTGCTATATTCATTATCAATGCTTGAAATGTCTGTTTCCATATAAACGTTATTAATAGATTTTGGTTTCAGTCTCAGCAGTTCTAGTGGATTTTAACTAGAGTACTGCTAAAAAAAAATTCTTTTATTTCTGCATTTTCAGAAATTAATTTTTCCATAAGGCATACTAAGCCAATATTATTATTTTATTTTATTATAAATAAATAAAAAGAAATCATAGGCTGTCATTCTCAAATACCTGGGAAAGTTAAAATTGCTACCATCATAGTAGCAATCAACGGTATATTTCAATGAGATCTTGCTCATTTTCTTTTTGTAAAAAAAGATCAAAACAAAAAACAAACAAACAGACAAACAAAACCACGCCCCAAAATACCTGGCCAAGTAAAATCGTGCTTCTTCAGATAAACAAAAAACCACAAGCTGATATTACTGTGCCTACTCTTGTGTTTCATCATGCCTCTTCAGCTAGCTTCTTGAGAAAAATTAGGCCTAGTCATATACATTTCAGGTAGCTTGAATCTATTTAAGTGGAGTGCAATGGAATGTAGGATCTGGAAATCACCCCTACCAAGATGAGAGTCAAAATACATGCCTTTTGCATAACCCTTCACTCCACAGTTGTTTTTCAAAACATATCCTGGCTATATCTCCTTTGTGATAGCTGTGCTAAGAGCCAGGGATACTGGATCTGTTTGAATAAGTGCTCTGGCCTCTCTTTTTAGGTATTAAGCCAACCTTCTGTAGCAGTCAATGTAGATTTGGCTTGGAGTATTTTTCTAGGGTGCAAAAAAACAAATATGCTATGCAAACCCTTACTATAAGCTCTTTCTGTTTTATTTGCACGATACAAAAGGTCTTTTCAATTTGGTAAATGAAATATTTTATGCACACCTTCAGCTAACTTTTTCACTGCCATGAATGCAGAATTGTCTCTAAACTGGAGAGACAAGGACTTGATGGATGGACCACTCGGTGGATAAAGAATTGGCTGGATGGTCGCACTCAAAGAGTTACGGCCAATGGCTCAATATCCAAGTGGACACCAGTGACGAGTGGCTTTCCTCAGGGGTCGGTATTGGGACCGGTCCTGTTTAACATCTTTGTCAGCGACGTGGACAATGGGATTGAGCGCGTGCTCAGCAAGTTTGCCAACGACACCAAGCTGTGCGGTGCGGTTGACATGCTGGAGGAAAGGGATGTCATCCAGAGGCTTGAGAGCTGGGCCTGTGCAAACCGCATGAAGTTCGACAAGGCCAAGTGCAAGGTCCTGCATGTGGGTCGGGGCAATCCCAAGTACAAATACAGGCTGGGTGGAGAATGGATTGAGAGCAGCCCTGAGGAGAAGGACTTGTAGGTGATGGCTGACAAGAAGCTCAACATGAGCCGGCAATGTGCGCTTGCAGTCCAGAAGGCCAAATGTATCCTAGGCTGCAGCAAAAGCAGTGCGGCCAGCAGGTCAAGGGAGGTGATTCTGCCCCTTTACTCCGCTCTTGTGAGACCCCACCTGGAGTACTGCGTTCAGCTCTGGGGCCCCCAACAGAAGAAGGACATGGAGCTGTTGGAGTGAGTCCAGAGGACGGCCACAAAGATTATCAGAGGGCTGGAGTACCTCTCCTGTGAAGACAGGCTGAGAGAGTTGGGGCTGTTCAGCCTGGAGAAGAGAAGGCTCCGGGGAGACCTCATAGCAGCCTTCCAGTATATGAAGGGGGCCTACAGGAAAGCGGGAGAGGAGTTTTTTACAAGGACAAGTAGTGACAGGACGAGGGGGAATGGTTTTAAACAGAGCGAGGGTAGATTTAGATTAGATGTTAGGAAGAAATTATTTACTGTGAGGGTGGTGAGACACTGGAACAGGTTGCCCAGAGAAGCTGTGGATGCCCCCTCCCTGGCAGTGTTTAAGGCCAGGTTGGATGAGGCTTTGAGCAACCTGGTCTAGAAGAAAGGTGTCCCTGCCCGTGGCAGGGGGGTTGGAACTAGATGATCTTTAAGGTCCCTTCCAACCCAAACCATTCTATGATTCTATGATTCTATGATTCTACGATAATATTTGTCCAGGCAGCCAGAGTGTTTAAATAATAATATTAAATGAATGAATGCCTTACATTAAGTAGCACCTGATCCAGTGGACCAGAACCATAGTGTACCAGGGGTCCAAGGGTACAAAATAGTCTCTGAGCTACAGAATACAGTCTAGGATAAGAAAAAAGGCTATTAACACATGGTAAATCACAGGGACACATTATTTCAAATTTGTTCAGCATGGTAGTCAGCAGGCAATTTTTCTATAGAATTTTTAGCTAAAGGTATGATAAATAATAGGAACTATTATTTAACTAAAATATAATATTATTTAGCTAAACTATGATAAATAATAGGAATGGGATGAGCCTTGTATAGTTGTTCAGAGTGAATACACTTTCCTCTACCCTGAAGAGGGTAATCAAAGGACCATTTCTTAATTTACAGTAGGCATCTGGAAGGTCCATACTAGCTCCTCTTTCTTGTACTGTTCTTGACTTTGTGTTCTCAGAAGTGTTAATTAAAATAATTCCAGTGAAAGGCTGCATTTCAAGAATGAGTACAAATCCATACATCAGCTTTTGCCATCAGTATCTTATCTGACACTTACTTGATACACTGCCACCTTTAAATCACATATGGCCTTTGTTAGACAATGATATTTAAGTATGCTTTCATGTTTAACTTTATTAATTTTTCCTCTTGGAGTTAATTAAATTCAATGTCTTTTTTTTTATTAATTTCATTGAAATCAACTAATGCTTTGTTAGCTTTTGCCTAAGAACTATAGATAGTCAGTGCTGACAACTTTAATGAAATGCATATTTATATGTAAATAAAATCAGACCTTTCAAAAAATTAGACAAACTCAATTCAGTCAAAGTAATTTGTTCTGTTCTTATTTTATGGCCTAGGCATGTCAGTATTAATTCCTGAAATGTATACCACTTCAGTAGCCGTCTATACAGTTCTTGCAAGAGATACACATCCTGAAGAAATTCTTGAAATGGATTATAAAACGTGCTGAAAAAAATGTCCTACATAATCAACAGAGCTGCAAATTTTGTCCTGATTGAGAATGCCTGGATGGACACCCCCATGGGAAAATTGCTAAACTGATGTGATATGAGCCTTCTCCAGAAAAGACTACTGGACTTCAAGACTTCTGTGCAGCACACATTATGCAGCCTAAGCATACCCTTTTTCCACCATTTTCCCTGAGAAAAGCCAAAGATAAACAGAAGTCTATCTAAATCCATGTGAAAAACAGCGAGGGAGGTATCCCTGGAATGAAGATGTAGCCTGTTAGGTCTGTCAGACTGAATTTGACTGCCATTGGTTGAAACAGCATTTGACCAGATGGATTATTGAATAGGAATGCCATTTAAATATAAGTATTAGGGCGTTCACTCAGCACAGAACAGAATAACACACATATGTTGCAAGAGATAAAGTGTGCTTTCAGAATGGATTTTTGGCTAATTATATATGTGGATGACTGAAAATGTCAATTATTTTAATTACTCTTTTGTAAAATAAGGATTTTTCATTTACTTTTTCTTTTCTGTTAAGATACTGCAATTGCAATGTAGTGACAACTGGGCAGACCTCTGTGTCTGAATGCAACTCTGATTTCAGTAGCATTTCTGTAGGCACGTGAGACTGTCCTACAGAAGACATTGTATGATCAAGACCTCGGAAATACTGCTAACATTCCTAGCTGGTATTAGTCTTCTCACAACCTTGAAAGAGAGGAAAATGCCACTGAACAAGGAGATTTTTCTTTTTTTGGTGTCATATGTTCCTAATCTTTCTTCTCTTGACCTAGTCAATCCAGGGCTGAGTTGTGAAGCTCACAGTGCTCTCATGAAATTGCTTTGGCTCACAACAGGAGGGTGGTTGACGTGTCTAAGTCTAAAGATATGCTCTTGAAATGTTATTGAAAGCAATCTCAAGTAACCGCATTTGAATTTTTTCTATGAAATCCCATAGGAAAAGAGACTGTAAAATGAAGAGACATTTTCTTGTATGTGTCACTGTCTTCAGAGACTAATTTGTCTTCCCTGTACTAGCTTGAACAGATACCTAATAGACTTTTGATATTGTTTGCCATCCTCCTTGCTCACAGAGTTAAATATTCAGCATGTAAAAGATCATGTATTTTTATAACAGAATTCTGTGATTGCAGAAGCATCTTGATTGTCTATAACACTAGAGAATTCTAGCTCTGTCAATGAAGTCTGTTCCAATTGCACACATTTTCTTCCAAATTATTTATTTTTTTAAGTGCATTAGGAGCAAAAGAAAACTTTTAGATTATTTAGGCCCATTGCTGTATGGAGGTTTTTTTCGTTGCTAATGCAGAAAAGGCAAGTACATTTACTATGTGTTTCTGTGCTTTATTTAAAAAGTAGCAGACTCCTTTGCATTCAACTATAGGAGGTTGAGAATTTTTTGATTAATATTATTATTTTTTAAGATGATAAATCCTTGATGAATGCATAGTAGTTTGCATTAGAAAACAGCAACTTAGGTTCCCGATAGAAATTTGGTCTGAGCCAAAGAGAGGAACTTACACCCTAAGACAAATAATGCCCAGACTGGGAACTCACTGAGAATAAAGGTGATATAAATTTATGTTAAACTGGGAACACTTGATCCTCAACCTTTGAGTCTTACAGTGAATTACAGTCACAAAACAGAAACAGAATGAAGTATATGGCCCATATATATTGAAATAACATTCCTCTTCTTGTGAGACAAGAATTTTATTTATCATTATATAGTTCAAGTAAAATAACACACCAGATCTGCCCAATTGAGGCTGACTAGTCATACCTAAGCAAGGGCACTTTCATATATTTTTGTGTTACCACATTTGTATAAGGACAGATTTTCTTCTGCTAGCATGTAATTCCAAACAGTAGAGCATACAAATAGGAAACAGATTTTCTTCTGTATTCATAAATCCTAAGACTCAAGGGTTGTAAAGTAAAATGATTTATAGTTCTGAGCATTATCAAAAATAAATGTTATATTATAAAAATGGTTTGGAAGCATAAAAATGAAAATTTAACAGGATTCACAGTCCTTCTGAAGTTTGGAACTAGATCACTAGATAGGCTTTGTTTCGTGATCTGTCCTCATATGATTAATATTAGCTCACAGTATGTTATTTTCAAAAGTACTTTTTAAAGAGGCATGAGGAAAAAAATCATGTTGCTCATTTAACTATTTTATTTTTCATTTTTCTCTTCTGCATTTTTTAGCTAAAACAACTACATTCCTTTTAGTGGATCCAGATAGTGAATGATTTATAAAACCTCTGAACCAGCTCTGGATTATGAAACCAACCCTAAAGTAAGACTACAAAATGATCTGTAAACAATGTTTGTTCCAAAAAGATGGTTTCTTTGTTAAACTCTTCCTATTTCTTTCTATTGATTTTAAAGAAGAACTTTGCTTTAAGATATATTGTGCAATAAAAGTCCTGTGGAGAGGGGAAGAGGATTAGACAATAGGAATGGCAAGTCTTCAGAAATAATTTACTCCAACAATTTCCACGGCCCCTTTTCATATATGAAATTTACCTTGTAACTAAACTGTGAACATGTAACTGAATTTGATATTTATAAAAACATGTTCTTAGTCCAAAATTATATATGATCACGCATTTTCACTATGAACTCCTTAAAATTAAAATTGAGGAGAAATTCTTTGGGAAGTCACAGCCTAGAAAAACCAATTTAAACACAATTCCAGTGCACAAATTTGGGAGATTTTTGGTTGATTTCACTGGGCTTCAAACTGACTTAAGACATTTAATGCTATCTCTGAATGGACTCTGTCAAAACACATGCAGGGAAACATTTAAATGAATTTTGGATGATTAGGTGTCTAGTTTTGAGCTAAATAAGCCTTATTTATATTTAGTGGAGTAAAGTAGACGTTTATGAGGTATATAACCTATTTATTTCATTAATCACATACTTGGGGTGCCTAATTCTTTTCATTAACCCTAAAGGAAGCTTTTGCTGACTACATAATATATATTCATCTTCATGGAGGTACTAGTATCACACAAGTGTGTCTTGCTGCATGTCCTCTGAGGCAAAGTTAAAGATGCTTTCCCTCTTGGATCTCACTAGGCACAGAAAGGGAATGCAGGAATGATTAAAGCTGCTCAAAGAAAAGGAAAAACTGTAAATATTTTCAGAAAAGCTGTATAAGACTCCTGAGAGTACGTAAAAGTAGATGGGCAAATGATAGGGGTTTAGAGTTTGTCCTGACTGAGACCTGAAATATTTGCTTTTTCAGTATACTCCCCTTTTTCATAGAATCGTAGAATCATAGAATTGTTTTGGTTTGGAAAGGACCTTTAAGATCATCGAGTCCAGCCATTAACCTAACACTACCAAGTCCACCACTAAACAATATGCCTAAGCACCACATCTACTCATCTTTTAAATACCTCCAGGGATGGTGACTCCACCACTTCCCTGGGCAGCATGTTCCACTGCTTGATAACCTGTTCCCTGAAGAAATTTCCCCTAATATCATAGAATCATAGAATGGTTTGGTTTGGGAGGGACCTAAAAGATCATCTAGTTCCAACCCTCCTGCCACAGGCAGGGACACCTTTCCATTAGACCAGGTTGCTCAAAGCCTTAAACGCTGCCAGGGAGGGGGCATCCACAACTTCTCTGGGCAACCTGTGCCAGTGTCTCAACACCCTCACAGGTAAGAATTTCTTCTTGATATCTAATCTAAATCTATCCTCTATATCCAATCTAAACCTCCCCTGGTGCAACTTGAGGCCGTTTCCTCTCATCCTATCACTTGTTACCTGGGAGAAGAGACTAACACCCTCCTCACTACAACCTCATTTCAGGTACTTGTAGACAGCAATAAGGACTTCCCTCAGCCTCATTTTCTCTAGACTAAACAACCTCAATTCCCTCAGCTGCTCCTCACAGAACTTCTGCACTAAATCCTTCATCAGCTTCATTGCCCTTCTTTGGACTTGCTCCAACACCTGAATGTCTTTCTTGTAGTGAGGGGACCAAAAAACTGAACACACTATTTGAGGTGTGGCCTCATCAGTGCTGAATACAGGGGGATGATCACTTCCCTAGTCCTGCTGGCCACAGTATTTCTGCTACAAGCCAGGATGCTGTCAGCCTTCTTGGCCACCTGGGCACACTGCTGGCTCATATTCAGCCAGCTATTGATCAACACTCACAGGTCCTTTCTGCCAGGCATCTTTCCAGTCACTCTTCCCCAAGCCTGTAGTGGTGCATGGGGTTGTTGTGCCCCAAGTGCAGGACCCAACACTTGGCCTTGTTGAATCTCATACAGTTGGCCTCGGCCCATCGATCCAACCTGTCAAGATCCCTCTGCAGAACCTTCCTATCCTCAAGCAGATCAAGGCTCCCACCCAACTTGGTGTTATCTGCGAACTTACTGAGGGTGTGCTTGATCCCCTCATCCAGATCATTGATAAAGATATTAAAGAGAACTGGCCCCAGTACTGAGCCCTGGGGAACACCACTTGTGACTGGCCGCCAACTGGATTTAACACCATTCACCACAACTCTTTGGCCTGACCATCCAGACAGTTTTTTGCCCAACAAAGCATATGCCAGTCCAAGCCATGAGCAGCCAGTTTCTCCAGGAGAATGCTGTGGGAGACGGTGTCAAAGGGTTTACTAAAGTCCAGGTAGACAACATCCACAGCATTTCCCTCATCCACTAAGCGGGTCACCTTCTCATGTAAGGAGATCAGGTTAGTCAAGCAGGACCTGCCTTTCATAAACCCATACTGACTAGGCCTGATCCCCTGGTTGTCCTGTACGTGCCCCATGATAGCACTCAAGATGATCTGCTCCATAATCTTCCCCAGCACCGAGGTCAGGCTGACAGGCCAGCAGGACTGTAGTGGCCTGCCCGTTCTTCCAAAGCTCATAAACTCTCCTTTTTTTCCCCAAGTTCCAGCCAAAGCTCTCTGTTCAGCAAGGCCTGTCTTCTTCCCTGCTGGCTCGTCTTCTGGTACATCAGGACGGCCCGCTCCTGTGCCTTTAAGATTTCTTTCTCGAAGAGGGTCCAGCCTTCCTGGACCCCTTTGCCCTTCAGGACTGCCCCCCAAGGGACTCTGTCAACCAGGCTCCTAAACAGGCCAAAGTCTGCCCTCCGGAAGTCCAAAGTAGCAGTTTTGCTGACCCCCTTCCTTATTTCTGCAAGAATTGAAAACTACCATTTCGTGATCACTATGCCCAAGACGACCTCCAGCCACCACATCACCAACAAGTCCTGCCCTGTTTGCAAACAAGAGGTCCAGCGGGGTACCTTCCCTAGTTGGCTCACTCACCAGCTGTGTCAGGAAGCTATCTCCCACACACTCCAGGAACAGAATCACAGAATCACAGAATAGATCATGTTGAAAGAGACCTCTGGGATCATCGAGTCCAACCGTTGCCCTGACACCACCCTCTCAACTAAACCATGGCACTAAGTGCCATGTCCAGTCTTTTCTTAAACACATCCAGAGATGGTGGCTCCACCACCTCCCTGGGCAGCCCATTCCAATGTCTAATAACCCTTTCTGTAAAGAAATTCTTCCTAATGTCCAACCTGAACCTCCCCTGGTGAAGCTTGAGGCTGTGTCCTCTTGTCCTATTGCTAGTTGCCTGGGAGAAGAGGCCAACTCCCACTTCACTACAACCTCCCTTCAGGCAGTTGTAGACTGCAATAAGGTCACCTCTGAGCCTCCTCTTCTCCAGGCTAAACAACCCCAGCTCCCTCAGCCGTTCCTCGTAGGACAGACCCTCCAGACCCTTCACCAGCTTGGTCGCCCTCCTCTGGACTCGCTCCAACACCTCAACATCTTTCTTGAAGTGCGGGGCCCAGAACTGAACACAGTACTCAAGATGCAGCCTCACCAGTGCCGAGTACAGAGGGACGATCACTTCCCTAGCCCGGCTGGCTACACTATTCCTAATAGAGGCCAGGATGCCATTGGCCTTCTTGGCCACCTGGGCACACTGCTGGCTCATGTTTAGCCGGCTGTCGATCAGCACCCCCAGGTCTCTTTCCACCGGGCCGCTTTCTAACCACTCTTCCCCCAGCCTGTAGAGCTGCATGGGGTTGCTGTGGCCGAAGTGTAAGACCCGGCACTTGTTCTTGTTGAACCTCATGCCGTTGGTCTCGGCCCATCTATCTAACCTGTCCAGATCCCTCTGTAGGGCCTTCCTACCCTCCAGCAGATCGACACTCCCACCCAGCTTGGTGTCATCTGCAAATTTACTGAGGGTGCACTCAATCCCTACGTCTAGATCATCTATAAAGATATTGAACAGCACCGGCCCCAGAACTGAGCCCTGAGTGACACCGCTAGTGACCGGCCGCCAGTCGGACTTTGCCCCATTCACCACCACTCTCTGGGCTCGGCCATCCAGCCAGTTTTTAACCCATTGAAGAGTCCACCCATCCAAGCCCCGGGCAGCCAGTTTGTCTAGGAGGATGCTGTGGGAGACAGTGTCGAATGCCTTACTGAAGTCTACATAGACTACATCCACAGCCCTGCCCTCATCTACTAAGCGGGTCACTTGGTCATAGAAGGAGACCAGGTTGGTCGAGCAGAACCTGCCTTTCATGAATCCATGCTGGCTGGCCCCGATGCCCCGATTGTCCTGCATGTGCCGTGTAATGGCACTCAGGATGATCTGTTCCATCACCTTGCCTGGCACCGAGGTCAGGCTGACAGGCCTATAGTTCCCTGGATCGTCCTTCCCACCCTTCTTGTAGGTGGGCGTTACGTTTGCTAATTTCCAGTCAGCTGGAACTTCTCCAGTTAACCAGGACTGCTGGTAAATAATCGAGAGTGGTTTGGCAAGTTCGTTTGCCAGTTCCTTCATTACTCTGGGGTGAATCCCATCCGGGCCCATAGCCTTGTGGGTGTCCAACTGGCACAGCAGGTCACTAACCATCTCCTCCTGGATTATGGGAGGTTCACACAGCCCCCCGTCCCTAACTTCAGGCGCTGGGGGCCGAGTCTCCTGAGGACAACCGATCTTGACATTAAAGACCGAGGCAAAGAAGGCATTGAGCACCTCTGCCTTTTCCTCATCCCCTGACTCTACACTACCCTCCTCATTCAGCAAGTGGTGGAGGCTCTCCTTGACCCTCCTTTTGCTGTTGATGTATTTGTAAAAGCTTTTTTTGTTATCTTTGACCGTAGCAGCCAAATTGAGCTCTAATCGAGGTTTGGCCCTTCTAATCTTCTCCCTACACGACCTGGCCAAGTCCCTATAGACCTCCCAAGTTACCCGACCCTTCTTCCAGAGCAAGTAGGCTCTCTTTTTTTCCTTAAGTTCTAGTCTAAGTTCCCTGTTTAACCAGGCCGGTCTTTTTCCCTGACGGCTTGTCTTCCTACAGACTGGGACAGCCTGCTCCTGAATATTTAGCAATTCCCTTTTGAAGCATGTCCAGCCTTCCTGGACTCCTTTGCCCTTCAGGACCAATTGCCAAGGGACTTGGTCCACCAGCCTCTTAAACATGTTAAAGTCAGCCCACCGGAAATCTAAGGCAGAAGTTCTACTCTTGCCCCTCCTTACTTCCCCCACTATCGAAAACTCTAACATTTCGTGGTCGCTACTCCCAAGACGGCCACCGACCCTCACATCTCCCACTAGTCCTTCTCTGTTCACAAACAACAGGTCAAGCAGGGCCCCTCCTCTAGTGGGCTCATTTACCACTTGCATGAGGAAGTTGTCCTCCACACATTCAAGGAATCTCCTAGATTGCTTCCTCTCTGCCATCACACCCAACCTCCCCTCCCAGCTGTGAGTCATAGTGGGGAAAAAAAAGAAAACATTAAAAAAAAAATCCTGCAGATCTCCAGATAAAGGTGTTCTCTGTTTTGTCTGATGTTTTCTGGGAATTCTGCAAATGCATCCATCCACCAGCAGTGTCACACAGCCTGTGCCCTTTTAGCCTCCAATCTTCCACTAGTATGAACTGTTGTCTCTGCTCCCCCTGCCACTTCCATAGTCTCTGTCCCTCAGCTTTCCATACTGTTGGTAGAGCCAGCCCATCTTTGGGAATTTCCTGCGGAAATGACAATAAATATATATCAGTTACTTTCGTTAATTCCAGTTTCTGTCTCCTCTGCCATTGCCTTTTGTATCTGCATGTCAACTAGGAAGGGCATAACCGGTCAGGGAGAAATTAACGGTCACCCAAAGTTTTATAAAGGCAGAAGAGAAAGCCTTTGCCAGTTATGGCCTCAAGAACTTTACTGGTAAGCAGGCTGCAAGAGCTTAGAAACTCGGCAAAGGAAGGACTGGTTATCCTGGGATGAGATCCCAAAGTCTGTGGCTGAGGAAACTTCTCCCTTGAGACATCAAGGTTCTGGACTCATGCATCACATTTTGTAACCAAGCTTTTATCAAGTTCACTGTTGTTCTTAGTTCTATGACATTGACAAGAACGTTGAATTTATAGAAAAGTTACATAGTCCAAGGCACGAGCTTGCTTTAATAATACTGTATTTGATTTTTCTTAAGTAAAAGTTCTTTAGAATCCCCAATTTGCTTGCAAAAATGAAGAAAAGTATCGCATTCTGAACAGCACACATCCCTTAAATTTCCTGTAAAGAGAACTATTCTTTAATCAGCTGAAGCACTCATTAATACACAGAAGTGTTCACAGAATTATATACTTGAGTCTCATGGTGATGACCAATTACAAAAACAAAAACCAAATGACATTTAAAAAGAGCAACTTGCATACAAAAGCATAGCCCAGATTGAAGAAAGTTTGAAGAAGGGGGTTATTGTTTCTGCATATAAATCCTATTTCTTTCATGCACTTTTAGCATTTCCAGATGGCAAGTGGCTTTTACAGAGACAAAAAAATAACCAAAAAAACCCTCCATACAAACCTCCTAAATCATGCACTGGCACAATCACAACACAAATCAAAACTATAAATAAGGAAGATCCATTTTTTTTTGTGTAGGTAAGCATCATCCTTTTGGGATTTCTGCACTGAAACATGTTTAACCACATAGTAAATGGCCAATGGAGTAATGTCACTAGCCATGGCTAAACTGGAAAACTTTTTATTTTCTCTTCATTAGTAGTCTAATAAAGCCGGAAACTTTAGTGCTTTTTTATTATTACTATTTTTCAAATACCAAAAATCACACAGTTTCATTACTAAGTCATATAAAAATCAACTTAATAATTTATTCAATATTCCTTTTGGAATGGGTCACGATATGAAAACCTGGTGTAGATTATTTACACTCTGCATTGTGTATAACAACAACATCATTTCAGAGAAATTAAAATGATTAAGCCTTAATTTGTTTTGTCTCTTCCTTTCACACACAGATTTCAAAGGAAGGCATACTTAACATGGGAAAGAATGGGAAATAACCTGAGAGGGTAAAACAGAGGAGAAATATGGGAAGTCATTAAAAAAGTGACAAAGCAGGAAAAATGAAGAAACATCAAGAAGGAATGGAAGAGAGAAGTGTAGAAAGACAAGAAAGGTGACTATGAGGCTGAGACGGAGGCACACATTTAATATTTTTAGTAAGGTATTTCCAGAATAATGTCATGTATCTGTAGGAATTTATCTTGATTATTTTTGTTATGGAACATAATTCCATGGTGGCTGGACTTCCGTGCTTGTGCTCCAGTCTTCAGATTTTTGGCACTTTTTGGATCTTCCTTTCTGTAATATTAGTCTCCAAGAAGTCATTATGTATTTTGTTGAGCTAAAATTTTTTTTCATGTTTATCCAGCTTCCAGTTAGAACCCATCAGCCTTAAAATTGTATGGTTATCTGTAATACAATTATATTTTATAGGAAAAAAAATAATTGTTGCATAAATTCTGGCTAGGACAAAAGGATGTAGGAACAGTCCCAAAGCATATGGGTTAAATTATCGCCTGCTGAGTTGCAGTGCCAGCATTTGTCTGATTTAATGACATGATTTTAAATAATTGGAGGGGGGTCTTGAGCATCCTCCATGTGATTTTCTGACAGATTAATTTTAAACAGAGTCACAGGGAACATTTGGGACCATTAGTGTGAATGTGTTTCTGTTGGTTAACAATGAATAATTGGCCTAGTTTCTTGTCCTATTTCTTCTTCAGGAAAATATAATTAATTCAAATGTTCTGGCCAGTGATATGCATAGAACTGCTGCAAACTGTAAAAATAAGGCTAACCTCTGGAGTAACAAAAGCAGGTCAGATGGTCAGGAGTGGGACAGACAAGAAGATCAACACAATAGGAAACAGCTTGATCAAGTTCAATCTATCACTTCTTCTTAGGCCAGGAATATATAAATATATGAAGAGTTATTTACAATTAAACATTAATCCAAACTAAAAGGATATTAAAGGTGACATTTTAGATACTGATCATGCTTCTGGAGTTTGAGAGTGAAAATAAAATGAGAAAGTCTGGTTTTCTTAGTGCCTGAGGAGTTCTTACTAATAGATGAATGAAACATAATCTCAATGTTATTTTCAATGATTTCTTCAAAAACCACTCTTTTCAACATATTATTTCTCCTTCACCAAGCATCATTTTTGTTACATGATGTAAGATGTTATCTGGTTTTAAAGGGGTGCTTTTCAAACTGTTAAGACTAACAAAACACTGCAATTACTTAATTTTCTCTTTTGGTTAACTTAGTGGGCAGACATGCAGATGCAGATGTAAATCTGAAGTTTCAGTTATGTAGCAGAGATAAAAATCTCACCAAAAAATTGTTTTATGAAAATGTTGTGAAGGAATGCATGGGTATACATTAAACATGGAGAGTAATTTAGAAAGTGAAAGTGAATTATCTAATCAGAACTAATATATTTGGTAGCATTTTGGTAACTACTGTCTATTATAACACACAAACAGAATGGTAGATCTGTACTACATTATGCTATACCTATACTGTTATACCTATACTACTTTGCTTTCACGATATGGAAATCTTGGACTATGAAAATGAACAAGTTCATTGCAAATTCAAAATTGAGCATGGGATGTGATTTATAATACAGTAATCACAATGACTATAGCTTTTCTTGGAAGACAGCTCACTTTAAAATCCTTATTTCGTATATTTCTTCAAGTTAAATTCGATAGCCCCAAGCTTGGTTGGAGTTAACAAGCCTGATATTTATTCAAGTTCTTAAGTAAGTTTTCTAACTTACAGTGACTTCCTGTACAGCTTAACTAAACAAGACGTACCCAGACTGTTTTAAAAAAGAAATTATGAAGACCTTTCCTAATATAAATCCACCCTCTTAATAGTCTCTGAAGATCTAAAACACAGCTAGGTGTGTCCCATATTGCTGTGCATCTGCATAGTGATGCTGCGTTTTAAATGAAAGAAGGGGTAACTGGAGTCTAGAAATCAGAACTAGAGGAACAGATGACTGGATGAAGTGAAATATATTACTGAATGAAATATTTAACTCATGAGTTGAGACAAGTTTTGAACCTTGAGTAGAAGAGTTGGAATTTATAATTTCTACTTTGGAAAAATTTTACATTTCCTGAAAAAGATTAGGTTTCCTGACTGAAAAGTCTTCATGGTTCATTCAGTAACGAATCCCAGCTTTTTGCTTTTGGATGTATTTACAGACTGTGTGAAATTTCTCATGTTTATACTTTTTAAATTATTTTTCCTATACTTGTGTATGACTAGTCCCATGAAGTAATGCAAGAAATTAAAACAAATGCAAATTTCCCGTTTTCCATGTGAAATCACTTTAAATTCAGAAATATTTTTTCACATAAACTTTTGGGAAAATGAAAATTTTTCAGTACAAACAGAACAATATTCCTTCACTCAGAAGTGTTTTAGCAAAACAATTCCGACTAGTTGTACTCAATAATAGTGACCTCGGTGTGACCTCTTGTATCAATGTCATTTACGTGAACCCAGAGAATGTAATTCAGCCTCTTAAGGCCAAATGTTGTTTTTATTTACATTTGCTTCCACCTTGAAAAAAGTCAATTGAGTCCTTGTGTTTTAGAAAAAAAATGTTAGCAATAATTCTACAAGATTTAAAGCCAGAAAAGACTTCTTCAGTCAGCTGGTCTGAGTTTTTTCTTTAACACAGTCCAAACTAGGAAGGTAGGGAACTGATAGCAGTCCAGACTCTGACCTCAGACGTCTGACCTGATTTTCAAAAGACTTGAACACTCAGAGTTTAAGCTGAAGTTAGGAGGCCTTGCAGCTGTGTGGTTTGCTTGCCAATCAGCCTGTTGGCTTGAAAATAAGAAAATAACATTAAACTGGCTAAGAACTGGAGAAGACAATCATTGATTTTTAACACTAATAAAGGGGTATTACTTTTATAATAGCTTGACCTACTTTATTTTATTTTAAGAAAAAATATGCAATACAGATAATTTATTTTGGAGTACACCATCATGAAATTTAAGTTGAAGTTTCATTTTACACAAGATAGTAGTATTCACATTACCATACCTAGGATAATGTTATATAGACTTAAAAGGAAAACATTGTCCAATGTCTGTGTCACAGGGGGATTGTGACAGAGTCAAAACATGCCTCTTCATTTTACTGAGCTGTTTCATATGATACATCTTTCCAAGATCCTGAAAGTTTATTATATATAAATTGCATTATGAAATTAATTATTAAAGTACTGTTTAACATTCTTAGAATACTAGAACTGGTGAAGTAATAAAAAATATATTCGCAAAGGTGGGATTCAGAACTTGTTTGAGAATCAAAATCTGCACATGTTAAAGTATCTACTGCTTTCATGGTACAGTGGCAGTGCACATATGACACACTAAGTTACTTTGGAGGGTGCCTAAAAGCCCATCAGAAATTCGTGAAACTGGTAGACTCATAATAAACTCACTGGAGAAGTAAATGATTGCTTAGTTAATAAGCTTCACTCTATTGACTGTAATACATGCCGTCTGAGACTCTGTCCTACAGCCCCCACCACTTTTAACTTCCAAAGACTGGAGTCCAAAAAAACAAGAGCAATTCCCGGAGTCAATAATGTTCCTCTTTCATCTTTAATATTTAAAATATATGAATTTAGACAAAAAGATTGAATTATTAAAAATTCAATGAAGATTATGATGCTTTTCATGCACTTTTTTTTCATGTTCTTTGTTCTCCTCTAGTCCTCAATGAGCACAATGAAGTGAGCTTAAAATAGCTGCCCATGTGCACAACAGCCCTTCACTAACTCCTTATTAGTGTAAATGAAGAAATGAAATTGTTTCCATCAGCATCAGCCATATTCCTGTTCTCCACTGTGTCACTATTATCAGATGGGAAGGTTTTTGGAAGTGTTGGACCATGGGAGGGTGAAGCCATACTATGCCTAATCTTCTTCTGATGTCAACTTTCTTCCAAAGTCTAAAGGCCAGTTTGCGTGGATCCTTTGCATTCTTAATTAGTCCCAGGACCAGATCTCAGATGTACTTGGTGATTTTTTTTCTCATTCTGGAAATGCAACTTGAGGAATTCAATAGCGGCAAACACATTTTAGGAACAAAAACCCCTTTCAAATGAGTTCTAAATTAAAACTCAGAGCACAAATGAAATGAGTATTCAAATAGTACAATAAAAAAAGGAGGCCAGATTCCTTTCATTTAGTTTTTAGATTAGTTCAGATAATAAAAAAATATGAAAATTATACTAATTGCAGATAAAGCCACTTGATTCATGTTTTGAGATATAAGCTATTTCCAGACTCCTTCACACACACAAGTTACATGCTAAAGAAATATCCCTGTTTCCAAGCTCTATCTTGTATCTAGGTAGTGTATTGTAAAACAAAATGTGTGCAGATTTTAGATAAGGTTAAAAAAAATAATCTTGCAATTGCAAAAAGTTTTGCTGGACTGTTTAACAATTGCATATGTCACAAGAGGCCATTTGAAAACAAACGGGAAAAATCACTTTATTGACTTGGAAAAGCTTATGTGCTGTATTGGGTTTGCATGGGTAGCAGGGGGAATACAGGTGTGGCTTCTGTGAGAAGCTGCTAGAAGCTTCCCCTACGTCCGATAGAGCCAATGCCAGCCAGCTCCAAGTTGGACCTGCCACTGGGCAAGGCTAAACCCATCAGTGACGGTGGTAGCGCCTCTGGGATAACATAGTTAAGAGGAAAAAGTTGCTGTGCAACAGCAACTGCAGCCGGAGAGAGGAGTGAGAATATATGAGAGCAACAACTCTGCAGACACCAAGGTCGGTGAAGAAGGAGGGGGAGGTGATGCTCCAGGCACCAGAGCAGAGATTCCCCTGCAGTCCATGGTGAAGACCATGGTGAGGCAGGCTGCCCCCCTGCAACTCATGGAGGTTGACGGTGGAGCAGATATCCACCTGCAGCCCATGGAGGACCCCACGCTGGAGCAGGTGGATGCTCCTGAAGGAGGCTGTGACCCTGTGCTGGAGCAGGCTCCTGGCAGGACCTGTGGACGCATGGAGAGAGGAGCCCATGCTGGAGCAGGTTTGCTGGTAGAACTTGTGACCCCACAGGGGTCCCACACTGGAGCAGTCTGTTCCTGAGGAACTGCGCCCCATGTGAGGGACTCACGCTGGAGCAGTTTGTGAAGAACAGCAGCCCGTGGGAAGGACTCATGTTGAAGTTCGTGGAGGACCATCTCCAGTGGGAGGGTACCCACACTGGAGCAAGGGAAGAGTGTGAGGAGCCCTCCTCCTGAGGAGAAAGGAGCAGCAGAGGCAATGTGTGATGAAATGACAGCAACCCCCATTGCCTGTCCCCCTGCACCACTGGCGGGGAGGAGGTAGAGAAAACCAGAAGTAAAGTTAAGCCTGGGAATAAGGTAGGGGTGGGGAGAAAGTGTTTTAAGATTTGATTTTATTTCTCATTATCCTACTCAGATTTGATTGGTAATAAATTAAAGTAATTTCCCCAAGTCAAGTCTGTTTTGCCCGTGACGGTAATTGCTGAGTGATCTCCTTGTCCTTATCACGACCCACAAGACTTTCATTATATTTTCTCTCCCTTGTCCAGCTGAGGAGGGGAGTGATAGAGCAGCTTCAGTGGGCACCTGGCATCCAGCCAAGATTAACCCACCACATGTGCTTAGTGCTAAATTTCACTCTCTTAAACAGAGGAAAGAGTAAATAAGTACTGCCAAGATCCGAAATAGTATTTAGCAGTTCGTGTAGGCTAAATATGCTTTTTCTTACATGAACTGGCATACGATGCTACAGTTAGTGTTCAAATGATCAAAACAGGACTTTTCTTCTTTCAATGGTTCCTTGAGTCTTGTGTTCTGCTTTATTTTTGGCTCTGTACAGAATACCTCAAAACAACTTTTAATAACTGCACTTCTGGTTTATCTACTTGTTTATTTGTTTAGTCATAGTATCTTTCCTTTAAGTACTATTAGATTAGAGTCTCCTTGAACTATGAAGGTCTTGCTGCTTCTCACCAGAGGGCTTCAGAAGTCTGAGGCAGTGACAGCAACAAAATGTATTTTACCACTGCAAAAGTATGTGTTATTTCAACAGAAGTAGACAATAACCTTCCTCTTTCTTTTCTTATGTTGTGTCACCTTACAATTAGTTGGAATGTCAGGCAAACATCAACATTGCATTTTGCAGTAAGTATTCTTGTGAAAATTGGAAAAATAGCAAGAAAAACACATGGCTTATCTGCGTAAGACACAGACACTATATATTTACTTCCAATTTACTGAGAGTCACTCACAACAGATGGAGTCCGTAATTCACTAGATCTGGAGTTTCCATTAACTTGGAGTGACAGTCTCAAGCCAAATCCTCGTATTTCTCTAATTGTTTAGTTATCTTCACTAGCAAAGCAACCTACAATGGAGACTTTCCCTTCTGAGTCCTGCTGTTTCCTCCTCCAGGTCATCACCACTATTCAGTAAGGGTAGATCCAGTTTGCCGTGGTCTTTCTTAAGGGAATACTTGCTATCCATCTGCTTCTTACTGAATCCTTCTCCTCAGTCCTCATACCTGTGATGTTCCTTGGGTGTAAAGCATCTATGGAAAGGGCAACGTTTCAAGTGATCCTTGGTCATGTGTTTTGCTCTTTCTTTACTTGCATTTTTGTTTGTTTGTGGTGTTTTTTTGTTATGTTTCTCCCAACTTTATAAGCAAGTGCCTATCCTTAGTTTTTGCAGAAGGAGCGTGGTCTATTCTTCTTCCTTATTTTGCCTGATAACAACAAGAATACTTCTGAGACTGGGGTTCTCCTTTCTTCAGCTACTGAATTTATTTACAGATATTTATTCTGAGTGCAGGCAGATAATTTCCTTCTATCTTAGGTGAACTTGTAACAATGTATTAGTTTTAATTATTCTTTTCCATGTAGAGAGTATGTCAAAAGTTGTATTACCATGCTACTGGTATGTTTATAAGACAGACAAATCTCCTGCTGTTGATAGCTTTCTGAATATATTTTTAAGCATTGACCTTCCCAAATAGTTCCTCTTGGAGAACTCCTAGTTACCTTCTTATGCAGGGGTAGGGGTGGAACAGTCTACAGTAATCTTCTCACCAAGGATCTAATTCTTTGTGAGTTTTATGATTAAAAAATTGCTCTGATTACTAATAAAATTAAAGTGTTTCAGTCAAATTTCCTGATTTATGATGACACTTGCTCATAAATAAATACAGTCTGTACTGCTTATCTTTCAGTCGTGAGAACAACTTGTGACTCCACTTGGGATGCTGTTCAAGGTGATGAGAGACATGCTGGAAATACTCCATATACTAGAAAAGGTTTGTCTGAACGGAGAATGGGCATGCTGACCTCCTTTAACCTCTTCAGCAATCTCATGATTTCTCTTGGGAATGAGCAAGCACTTTCCTTTCAAAGGATTCCTTGGCAGTGACTGTGCATACATTCATCTTGCCTCTGGTCTCCAAAGCCCACAACAGTCAATTAAACAGCATATCTGTGAACCGTCCTTCTTTAAATAATTGTCTCGTGATCTCACCCTTTGATTGTCTTGACACTCTGTCTAACTAATAATGCATTTTGGATAAGGACTGGTATTAATAGCTGAGTAATTTTATTCTGTGTTTTGAACCTCCCATGGAAACTGATTTCTTCTTATCTACAATTAAGCTCAAACCAAACTGGTATCTTAAAATGGTCCTAGACCACTATGTACCAGATAACATGGTGAGCATATGCCATATTGGAAATATCTTTGACCAGTCTGTCTCTGCAAAGCATACTAGGAGTAGGTTTATACTGGCAAATAAAACAGGCTCATCTACTTGCCATCTATTAAAAAAAGGGCAAATAAAATGGGATTCTTATCTGGTCTGAAGGCCAAATGTCTTGTCATAGTTTACATCTGAGTTATGACTAAACTCTTTTCCCCAAACCTCCAAAACTGTGCAGCTACATCCAAACTGCCCTTAGCTTTTGGTATTCCCCAAAGTGCCCCTGAATATTGGGAAAGCTCTAGCTGAGGGGGGCAAAAACCATACCAGAGTTGTGTATTAAACAGTACACATGCCTACGGGCCAGTGATCTAGCCTGTGCCCTGGATATGTTTTATTTGCCGTATACTGATGGAGCCTAATTATCTGCAAGGTGCTGAATTGAAGCACAGAGCTATTTTGTGTCTGTGGGAGGAACGTAAAATCGAGACAATGTTCTTTAACCCCTTTGTCAGGGATGGGAAACACAAGAAAATAATCTGATTCCAATTACATTCATAAGAAACAAAAATTCACTCCCGGGCAGGAAACTCACAGCCTATTTCCAGCTTTAAGCAAAATGTCATAGCGAACTTATAAACTGCTTAAAAATGGCTTTATGTAATGAAAGTGCTGACAGACCTTTAATTATATCCGTGAGTGTGACTATATAGCAGAATAATTTTGAATTCTCCTTTGATTATTGAGGTCTGAAGCAATTTTGATTCACTGTGAAGTGACATCTACCAGAGTACCAGTGTGAGGCACTTTATTTTAATATTAAACATATGGAATTACAAACTGATCATTTCCTAAATGTCCATAACTTCTGCACTGACTCCAAACTAATCCATTAAATTAAATGTATTAGCATTAATACCAAATGTATTCCTGTAACTGTGGAAGAGGGGGAATAACATATTATTAATCTTACTGATTTTTGCATAACCTGTTCTTCATACTAATTATTATTATGGCAGCAGCAAAATCCATTTAACATTGCCTAATGCTTGAAGGTATGATGCCTTTTGTCATCCTATTATAATTTTGCCAGACTTCAACAGTTGGTTGCAAACTTACTCCTGCTAAGCATCTGCCTAAGTCTGAAGGATTATCCCCTTCTTCTTTGTTTTCTGTCTCTTTTTATAATTTAGGTGTTACAAGTAACTCAGTTAAAGTAAGTAGAACTTTACAAAGCTGTAATGAATTAAGGACTTATGTATATGGTTAAGCCTCAGCCCAGCAAAGAATTGTATATTTATCTAATATCATGCCATGTCCAGTTGATTCTAATGATACACATTCATGCCACGTAAAATAAAGCATGTCTATATCTGTCTTTGTAGAAGAAAGGATCTTACAGTATGTATTAGCAGTGTAATCATTTCAGTTTAATAGAATAGAAGTGCAAATAAAAGATATAGGATCTTTTTTGTGGGATCTGGCTGATAAAACTTAGGCACAAGGAGGAGAGTATTCTGAAAGGTTTTTTAACATATATAATAATATTTAGACCTCCTCAACGTCCGGTAAAAATCCTATTCAAAAGAATGTGATAGCTCTAGATGCCTGACAAAATATGAATATAATTAAATTATTACTAAAGATTGAGTCTAAATATTTAAATTGTGATCCTGACACTTTTGCAGGGATGCAGTTTTAGCACACACTGATGATCTATGTATCTCTATCACAAACAAAAAGGTCATTTACAAACCTTGGAAATAATTAGAGAATATAAATTGTACTACCTTGCATATGAAAGATATACATGCTCAAAGTGCGTGTCCAAATACTTGTGCAAAGTTTTCCTATTGTGGAAAATAACACTTAGTACAAAAAAAAGCAACAAAACCACCCCCCCCCCCAAAAAAAAAAAACCTTTAATATTTCATACCAGATCCTCTTGGCTAACTTGACCAAATATTTTTTTTTCTTAAAGTCTGTTAGTGAAGCAGAAAATTCATTTTCCCCTATACAGATACATTTCTATGTACCATCTATTCACAGACGAGCTGTACCTGTTAATAGCATTATAAGGTTTTTAGTTAGTATAGATGTCTCTAACTCCACTTACTTCAAAGAGGAAAACTCAGTTTGCATCTTGGCTGAAACTGCAAATGCTGCTGAAGCCAAGTAGGGCAATTCCAATGATGTTAGTGGACATAGGTTCACTTATTACGCCTTTATGTAAAATAAAGAAGTTGAATTATAGCTCTAGAAACCCCAAAGGCTTTTGTGTTGGTGGGAAAGCAAGATGAAAGGATAGCTCACAAATTAAGCATAATATTCTTGTATATCATCTATAAGAACATTAAATTTATGCAATCACCTTATTTGACTTAATAATCTTTGGGTCAAGTCACTAATTCATCATCTTTTAGGCTCTTTCTAAGGCATTTGTCCAGGAATAATACACCATGCTCCCATCTAGTTCACAAAAATACCATCGATATAAGCAGATTATTTCCACACACACACACATTCCCCCAAGCTGTAAAAGAAGACAGGTCTTGACAACTGAGGCAAGCATTGCAAATAGTAATATAAAAGCCAAACATCAGGAATCAATAAAATTATTTGTGGATTTTTACAACACCCCAACTCTAATTGCTTGCTAGTGAACATGTAAATTGCTGATATATTTTTACAGATTATTAATGCTGGGTATATACTTGTATATATAATTAGAAACAAATCATCCATTAGTTTAATGCAGTATATTTCTATGTGGGGATTGCTTTTATTTAAGCTAGCTAAATGGACCTGGACACAATGCAATTGTTGGAGAATTTAGGGCACTTTGGGGTCCTTTTTGATGAGGAGTGCAGACTGAGAGGTTACAGTGTTAAGGTCGAGCTGCCAAAACTCTGGCAACATTAGTCTCATTCGAATAGTGTGTCACAGAAAGAACTACGCTCA
Organism: Nyctibius grandis; assembly: GCF_013368605.1. NCBI lineage: Eukaryota > Metazoa > Chordata > Aves > Nyctibiiformes > Nyctibiidae > Nyctibius > Nyctibius grandis. Next base: position 12,243,385 of record NC_090662.1, read on the forward strand.
ACCTTAGGCTGAGGCTGAGCAGGCTCCACAGCTGTCAAGCAGAATCTCTCCCCAGAGAGACCCATAGGCTCATGCTACGCAGGAAAGTATTGTTTATTGATGTCAGTGTAGGAGATCTGATGTGTCTAGAGAAATAGATAAAAGTACACCTGGGAGCAAAACAGGCAGGAGATAAGCAACTGTTCTCCTTTCAGGACTGCTTAGAAACTGCAAGGGTTTATTTATTTAATTATTCATTTACCCATCTATGTATTTTTTGGGGGGTTTCTTCTGTGTTTTGCATTGTCCTGTCTCCCAATATGCATAACTATGACGATAATCATAAATTGACTTGCTTTTCCACAGGTACTACCACAGTTATTGTGAGAGAGATTTGTGTTAATGAACAGGCTACCAGTGCGTACATAAACATGTTAATGTTTTTGACAATAGCTACACAGACTCCCTGTTTGGGAGAATCATATTTGGATATCAGGACTGGCCAACTTCAGTAAGCTGAAGTACACTACTTCTGGAGGCAATTTAGGAAACCCTCTTGTTTTATAAAGAGCCAGTTATAGACTCTATCCATTCTTAAAAATCTGCACAGCTTAACTTGCTAGGGTGAACTGAATACAAAAAAAAAAAAAAAAAAAATTTTTTCTTTAAACTTTCCATTGTGTATCTAATTATAACAATAAATGATGGTCTAAAAATCCATGAAACTAAGATTATTCAAAGTTTCACATTGAAGTTATGTTAAATGTTAGTTAAATTAGACCTTTTTTTGTCCTACCCCACAATTAATTAAAAATCTGGCTAAGAAAAGATATGCAGTTGTTTACTCTGCCAGGTACATAAAGATTTTAGTTGCACTGAACAGTGAAACAGAATCTCAGTATTCTCTCACAGCTAGAGCTGTAGATCTGAGTAATGATATTAAACCTGATCCCATCAGACACAACGCTGCCTTTGCTGCCATCACGATCAACGTTTAGATGTCAACTAATAGGCGGAAACTAATACTACAACTACAGAAGTAAAATTAGTCTCATGTAAGATTGCAATTAGACCTGGTGAGTATGAATATGATCTCTTCAAGTTCTGTATTTCCATGTTTTTGTAAGGAACAGAATCAAATTTATAACTATAGAGAGAGCAACATAATAAGAAGAGCCACTGAAATGTTTTCTCACGTATAAAGATGCATTATGTGTCATTGGATACTTAAATTTATAATTGCAAAATTCTGCAAACCAGTATTGTTTTGTTCAAATGAAGGACTGTGTGTGTGAAAACCACTGCAGTAATATGAGATTATACCCTAGACTGAAAAAAATATTGTGCAGAATATGTAACTATATCTTCTTTTCTATTTCCTGGGCATACAGAGGAGATAATTTCATATCTATGCCTATAGACATATGTAGATCCCTGTTATTGACTAAGAAGGACATAGCACATTTATACATATTAAGGACAGATTGTACAGGTACACCATGAATATAAAATAAACTAAATATTAAATTCAAACTATAATAGAAGTATTCTAAATATTTTACTTGTATTCCACAGCAACGCAATAATGTTCTAATGCACACAAAAAAAGACGACCTAGGGAATACATTGCCAAAGGCTGTCATGTATCTCATAGAATCACATATTCTTTGTTTAGTGCTTTGGTGTATTGACTTTTATGCCAAACTACTGCGTAAAAGACATCGTAAATACATTTTTCACAGTGTGTCATGAACAATACAATTTCATCACTGTAAATCATAATTAATCAAAACTCTATGAATGACCCAGATTCAGAGCTGGCATAAACTGAAGTACCTTCACTGAACTTAGTGGAATTAAGCAGATTAAGTGATGTCAATATCTGCCCCTGTGACTGAAAGCTGTGAAAAACAGTCTATTGAAATATAAAACTGTTATTTATGCAAAACTCTCTATGAAGAATAGCAGGATGCCAGCTTAGCTGAATGGGGAATCCCAGAGGAAATACAAAAAAGCAAATGTAGAGAGGGCAGAAGCAGGGAGGTTCTGCTCCTCAGACGGAATGTAGAAGGATCACACAGTCACCGAGGGTTGTTCAGTGTTTCTGTCTTGGTGCTCGTGTGTCTTGCATCTGTCTTAGTTCCCACAAGACCTGTATATAAGATGTGTTGGTAATTACTGGCTCCACGTGGAGGCTCTGATACTTCTGTCCTGGAAGTGCTGAGGTGCTGCCAGTACTTAAGGCAGGAAGCAGTTCTTAGCTCATATAAACATTTAACCTGCCGTTACACCTCCTTCCTTTTCTGTCCCATTTCCTCTTTGCCTAAAGTGAGCAATGAGACAACAAAGCTTAAATGTTTTAACAATTTTGCTGCCTGAAAAAGAAGCTCATGTCCATTTCCAGGTCCTCTGCTCCTCTCTGGCTCCTCTCCATATCCTTATTAAATATTACATGAAGCTATGGCCTTATACAACCTGTCTTAACACTCTGAGAATGCTTTGAACCTGCTGTGAGCCTAAACTTCAAAGAAGAGAGAGTTCACAGATTAATAGAGACAAATTGCTTTATTGCGAGGCTTGAATTCCACAAAAATCCTGTCCCTGGATTAAAGAACTGGCAAGAACAATACATTTCTGACATTCTCCAAAAAGAAGTAAAGTTCTGATCAAGAAACTGCCTAGAGAGAGGAAACAAGTTGGATACAAGGAGAAAATTAGATAGAAGTTAAGGCATCTTGGTGTGATCTTTCTGACAAATGTTCAGATCAGAAAGTAAAAGAACATTGTAAATGCTAAATATTAACATGTATTTTATAGGTTTTATGCTAAAGTTAAATACTTAGAGTGTTGCGTTTAGAGGCAATTTCATCTTATCAATGCCACACGGTCTACCTGAGATAATTCATATCTATGGCAATCTTTGAATTGATTGTACTGGACTTCTGACTTCACATATGCAGTTGGCCCTTGAGTTGGAATTTAAGTGACTGAATTTTGGTTACAGTCTAGGACCTTGAATCTGAGCGTGTCCTCCTAGGTTCAGTTTAGAGCAAGGGACAGAAATATGTCAGACAGATTGTACTCTGACAAGACTTCTTTTATGCAACTCCATTAAGATAGATCTGACTACTCTCATTATTCTTAATTGTCAAAATGATTATTAAGGAAGCCTGGAGAAGAAGCTGATCTGTAGATACGTACCATTAGATAAAGTATATCCTTCTATGGAGAGTCAGCTGCAGTCCTCCTTCCCTTCCCTTTCTTTTTTCTATCTTGTCACTTTTAAATAATAATATTAATAGCTTTGTGGTTGCAGAATGACATTTGCAGATCACAAGAAAAAAAAGTGCATATTGCCTTGCATGCTTCAGCATTAGAATATCACTCTCTAACTGGATCCAGTCCTTGTTTAAATCATAGTGCTGTAGAAATGATGGTGCCACTGTCTCAGGCACAGAGCAGACTTGTCTGGAAAATAAAATAAAAAAACCCTAAAAACCCAAAAAGCTGCAGTGGAGAGGAACATGTGACTGATAATGTGACAGTATAGCAATGCTGATGTGTATTTATAGAAATCATTAAGAATGACATAAGCATCTGCCAGTGGATTTGTTAAATGGACTATTACGATCCAGTATTCCAAGTTGTTTATATATTCCTAACTTGCATCTCTTGTTAGAAGTCTCTGATCTTCATATTTCAAGTAAAAGTTTACTCTTTAAAAATAACAAAGACAGCAGAATGAAGACTAGAATTTATTTCATACTCTCCTTTGCTTGCTGAGCTATGATTCACCATCATAAATGTTTGCTTTATTTTGGGGATTCCAGATGTTTACTTCCCCCTAGTGAGCACAGAAAAACGAAGACTTGTGGAAGGAAGATTTTGTGATCTGTGAGAAGGATTGGCCACCAGTTGTTTAATTACTATGGTTATTTGGTCACTGTTTATAATAAAGTTCAGTTTATAAAGGACTAATAAACTTTAAATTAAATTCTGTCAAGTCCCAGATGTCAGTAAAACGATCTATCACACTTTCTACGGCTGGGCTTCTGATTGCTATAAACATAATAGCCATGTTTGCAGTCTCTACATTTGCTGGTCAGATCTTTACCCTTTATCAATAACTTCTCAGCAGAACTTTTATATGTTTTCAAAATTCAACTTTAATATTTATATCAGAGTACCATATCAATTCATACGTTGGACTTTTATTGATACCTATCTTTAATGAGGCATTTGAAATTGCCATTTTTTTATATTGTCCTTTCCTTTATAGTTCTGCTTAAGAACTACTTTATATAATGGCTTCAGAATCTTATATCATCTTTTAGTCAATAACTAGCCTCCCAATAAAGTTACTTCTTCAGCTTCCATTAGCCCTCTCATGTTTAGTAGACATGCATGTTTTTAATAAAGTCAAAGAGTTTTCATTTTGCAATTTTTAATTTTATTTAATGAATGTGATTCTAAAATATGGGTCAGATACTTATTTACACTGAGGCCATTTTATAAACCGACAACCGCATAAAATCTTCTTTACCAGGCTCAAATCATGTAAAGTGCTATAGGTCTACATGCAAATAAAGCAAATGGCCAAAAATTAACAAAGTACAAGTCAGCACTCAGAATAAATATGCCACTTTTGTTCCATTTAGTCTTATTTTCAGTGAAATGTATCTCAGAAATAATAGATCTATTTTATGGTTTCTAAGGCTAGATTTTATTTCATTTCACAGAATCACAGAATCACAGAATGTCAGGGATTGGAAGGGACCTCGAAAGATCATCTAGTCCAATCCCCCTGCCGGGGCAGGATTGCCTAGACCATATCACACAGGATCGTGTCCAGGCGGGTTTTGAATGTCTCAAGAGAAGGAGACTCCACAACCTCTCTGGGCAGCCTGTTCCAGTGTTCAGTCACCCTCACCGTAAAGAAGTTTTTCCTCAAATTAAGTGGAACCTCCTGTGTTCCAGCTTGCACCCATTGCCCCTTGTCCTGTCAAGGGATGTCACTGAGAAGAGCCTGGCTCCATCCTCTTGACACTTGCCCTTTACATATTTATAAACATTCATGAGGTCACCCCTCAGTCTCCTCTTCTCTAAGTTAAAGAGACCCAGCTCCCTCAGCCTCTCCTCATAAGGGAGATGTTCCACTCCCTTAATCATCTTCGTGGCTCTGCGCTGGACTCTCTCTAGCAGTTCCCTGTCCTTCTTGAACTGAGGGGCCCAGAACTGGACACAATACTCCAGATGCGGCCTCACCAGGGCAGAGGAGAGGGGGAGGAGAACCTCTCTCGACCTACTAACCACACCCCTTCTAATACACCCCAGGATGCCATTGGCTTTCTTGGCCACAAGGGCACACTGCTGGCTCATGGTCATCCTGTTGTCCACTAGGACCCCCAGGTCCCTTTCCCCTACGCTGGTCTCCAACAGGTCTGCCCCCAACTTGTACTGGTACATGGGGTTGTTCTTGCCCAGATGCAGGACTCTACACTTGCCCTTGTTATATTTCATTAAATTTCTCCCCGCCCAACTCTCCAGCCTGTCCAGGTCTCTCTCTATTTGAGTAAATATCGTTGTGTGACTGCATTGTACTATCCATGACCAGCTGTAGTGGTGGGAAAAAAACAACCAAACCCCATGACTTTATTAGCAGTTCCATGTAGTTTATCAAGCTTGGAGACATACTGTGATCCTATAGTAGGGAAAGTCTTCTTCTAAATGTAGTTTTCTTCTATGGTTTATTTAATCAACTTGCCATCTAGAAAACTCAAAAGCAATTATGATGATGGAAGCATCTTTTAATACAGATTAAGTAGGATTCATATGAAAATACAATTGCTGTAAAAGAAAATTACACAATATGCCCACCCACTATTGAGAGATCCTTTAACCTCAAAGTGTTTAAAGTCTCATCTCAATCATGCGAACAGAAGCTGTAGCCAAGTCATGTGTTAAACACAAAAATGACATTGAAGCAGTCTGCCAGGAGTCCTCTGAGACAAGTGAAATATTGTAGACTTCCAGGAAGGCAAGTACATGTATATTTTAAAACAGGGAAAGCCAAATTAAACCTTTCCATTTAGTAATGTAACACTCTCTGGAAGGCTGACCCTGAACAAAACAAGAGGTGAGCATGTGGAGGTCTGCACAGACTATCCCAGAGCATGTTGGAAGGACTAGTCTTTTGACATTAGTGAAGACAAACATAAGTAAGGCTCTGGCCAACACAATATGCTGACACTAGTTTAACCTAGAGTGGAGGGTTGTTTATGCTTAAGATGACTAATTATCATTGATAGAAGAGTACTTAAGTAGTACAGAGGTAGCCAAGTTTTAAAAACATCACAGTAAAGCAAGGAAGTGAGCTGCAAGATTTTGTAAGTAATAAATCTAAGAACAGAAGTATCACGGAGAACTTTGGTGAGAAATACCAAACCACAAAGCCAGTTATAGCTACCTCTGTAGTAAGTACCAAGCAGTGATACTCATGGGCTCATAACTAGTTTTCCAAGGGAAAGCCTGAAAAAAGTAATTTGTTTTTAGTTCAATTTTTTGTCTGTAAAACTGTACAGAAAATAAGGATGAAGAGGGCAAAAATCAGAGAAGAGAAGCTGTGAGATGAATTTCAGGAAAGTACAGCTAAAAAGACAAGACCTCTGTCACACTTCTCACAGGTACTATGTAATACCTCATGCTGGTAAATGTTCTTTTTTCTGTGTATGTAAATAAAATTGCTTCCATATATTGTTAATAGACAGAGATTTGAATAATTCATCAATGAGAAAACACACCAGTCTCTCAGAGGTAGAATTTTCTGACTCAAGTCTTTCAGATTTCTGAAATATATGATCAGACTTTTCACACCCAGATGAAACAAAGGCACTCTCCGTGTTTGTATTGCATGCGCAATGTAAAGTGTTGATCTGCTATGACCTATCCTTTTGATCCCTATTAAGTACCTTTTGAATTATTCACAGGCCACCTAATAATGCAATTGGATAGATGAAGTAGACACTTTCAGACATTTAGCTATGAGTGGGATGGGACAAATATATTTGTAAAAATAAAAGCTATCAAACCCATCAGCATTTTCCTGGCTGTTAACTGCCTGCATCTGGCTGATAATTGATCCCCAAAATGGGGCAGGGAATTTTCTCTGCATCCTTCATCCTCCAGCTGGAATAATGATGGGAAAAGATGCCTGAGTAGATCTGAGGTCTCTCCTTGACTTTGGATATAAGAGCAATGCTTAGTGGACAAAAATATGATATACAGATAAAAGGTTACTTAAAAGTATGACACTATCCTGAAAATACTTATTTTAGGATAGGATGAATCCCTCTCTGGGGTATACCTTCATACCTAAAGAAAGCCTAGATGATGAGACTGTATGGATGCCTGAGTTTTAAAGAAACAAAATAAGATTTCTTGAAACTCCTGAAGATGAAGTTTCAATCATGCCACAGTTTGGTTCCCCTCCCCACCCCATTCTGAGAATAGAGGTACACTGGCCAGCTAGTTCAGCTCAGCAGTTCTCAGCCCTGCTAAAATTAGCTGATGCTCATTCTTCTCACATTAAAACTTATTGCCATTACTCACAGAGTTAATGAATAAAATAGCCGAGTACAATCCTGTGAGAACTATGCATCACAATTTTCATCATGGGTGTAAACAAATCTACAGTTGCAAACAATTGTTTTATTTGTATATGCTCTGTTAATGAAAAACAACCTTTCAGAAAAGTTGGCATTATGTATACATTAAGCTGCCTATCTGCTTTTTAGTCCAAATAGATATCAGTTTCTATTACAGCTATCTTAGAAACTACATTTTTTTGAGATAATCTCACCTGACATGCAGGGGGAATCATATATGTTTTGAAATAGATTTCAAAGCTCTTTCACATCCAAATCTGTGTATTCAAATCAAAGAAATGCATTGGCACCAGAATATGCTCTTCATTGTTATTAAGCGTCAATTCTGAAAGCCATTACATCATAAAGACTGATTATACTATTTTCGATCTAGGCTTAGAAGTAGAAATAAGCCTAAACAAAAACCACATGAGTAAAAAAAAAAAAAAAAGAAATTTGTTTGGTAAAATGCAGTTTTATCTCTGAATTGTCTTTTATTTGTACAGTGGTTCAGAAGAAATAAACTGTGTCTGAATACTTCTGATTTACTTTAATTTAATGATGTGATAGAATGAAGTACGGTGGTGAGCATGAATTGCGAAGTCCAGTTCTATATAGCATTTTCAGATCTGTATTTTGCAATTAATAAAAGGAATCCAACTTTTTTATCTATATGCTCAGGCTTTTTGTGGCAAGGTGCCTTTTACATTTGGCACAGAAAACGCATAACAGACCATGTGGATCTGAGGCTGAAGAGAGCTATTTTGATTCCTCTGTGTTGTGCTGGCAACTACAAAATTCAGGGCACATTTTGCCATCTTGTTAATTGATTTTATTGTCACCATTCACAGCTTCATGGCTCACCCATTGTTCTTTAGTTTACCACATCATTAATTTAAACTATATCAATCTTTATGTAATTATGAATTGACTGTACTATATTTTGTTTCTAAAAGTAAAGAGCAATCACAAGGGAAGAGTAGGCAGCTTCATTTAACTTACTAAATCATTTAATGGAGTATTTAATAAGATAAGCATTTAAAACTGCTTTCCTGTTTACACAATTATGAGGGAAGACTGGCTGAGGGGTCAAGATTTGATTAATTTCTCTTAATTGGGGATAGATTATAAAGACATATAGATTCCCAGGCAAATTGACTGGCAGGTCCTTTCTTCAGACACCACTGCAATCTGTGTAATATTAGGCCTCTGCAAAGCATTAAAACTGTGGCTGTCAGTGCACCTTTTGGAGATTATCACTGGCTATTGCCTTTGGAAATTAATCCAGAGTGATATCCAGCAATGGAAAAGTAGTAATTCACACTTCCATCAAAGGCTTATTTTATATAAATGCTATTTTAGTCCTGGGCAATTAGAGACAATTAAAAGCGTAATTCAGCATTTCCTTGACAGACTTCGGCAAATACTCGTTAAGGTACGTTGGAGAAATAAGGCCACATATAAAGACCACACATACGGTGTGTTTAGCAAAATTAATGTGTTATTCTACCTGGTTATAGGAAACTCAGTGAGCCATTGTAAAGCATAGCTCTCTGCCAGGTGTAATTTGGCTCACAGCCCTGGAATATTATATACAGACCTAGACAACAGGAAAAGCATCATAGAAGGAAAGAGTAGATAACTAACTAGGGGGTAGGTTCAGCTTGTTACTGTTGAAATGGAACATTTTTGGGCATTGCAGTGGAAAATGTGGAAAAAAGAGAATGCAAGATTTTCTTTTTCATGTAACATAAATTTTAATGTTTTTGCAAAACACTTTGGAAGATGTCTGCCCCCTACATTCTAGCTATTGCGGAACTGCGTTAGAAAATACTAATAATCTCATAAATCATCACAAAAACTTTAGTTTCTAGTGTCTTTGAAGCTAGTGATCATTATTCACAATGCCTGAAAAGGATTAAATCTTTAAATCTGTTTTAAAGACTGTTAAATCTTAGTTCAGCACTATCCTCAGTGATTGATAGGTTTTCCTGAGAACTTTTTTAGCCATCTAAAGGGTATGAGACAAAAGCAAAGTTCATTATTATCCTGCATTTTCTGTCAAACTTACTGGCTCAGAGGAAAGTTTGTGCCTGCGTGTGCTCACAAATTTGTGTCAGAAAACTGTTCATATGGATTATTTTTACCTTAATCATGTTCTGAACCTTCAGCAATAGACATAATAGAATAGGTCTATTTTTAATTTATTTTATTTGAACTAGACTATGAAGAGTTACTTTGTATTTACTGTGCTAGATATGGGCAAGTCCATATCGAAGTTTTTCAGTGATAATATTTTTAATATGAACAAATGTAACTATGTACCCCTGTAATAAATTATTGTCATTGCTGGTAACAGGCCACAGGCTTTGTACTGAGTTTGCAAGGCCTGAGGATGGAAGCTTGTCAGATTTTCTTGTTTGAACTTGTCTTGCCCTACATTTGTTTTCACTTGATTTAGCTGTAATGGATTTTTTTCATCTGATCAGGTGGCTATGGCTAGTTTGGTTTACCTTTACTTATCACTGCCTACTGGGGTTAAACCACGACAATGGTGCAACCATAGTTTCATAGAGGTTGTACTAACAAGTAATTATTTTGTGCAGAATGAGATATTTTCAGCTCTAACACAACGATGTCATGTAGAGACATTCAGTCCTGGCACAATAGCAGAGACCTTGAGAGGCAGAGAGGCATGATGAAGTGCAGAGGAGTGCAGGGCTGGGGTGAGAAGAGATGTGGCACACTCTGGCACCAGAGACTTGATGCCTATAAAGAACTCACCAGTGGTCAGTAAAACAAATGGAGACCTGGAGTAGGCCAAAGCTAGTTTTAGGGGTAACAAAGAAAAAAAAAGTATCCAACATCTGCAAAATTCACCACATATGGTAAATTCAGATGTAACATGGTATTACAGAGCAAGGCACAATGAGAAAAAGTGTAAAAATGTGTTAGAAAAGTTATAAGAATCAGCCCAAGTGGATCCTAGAGTGAGAAAGAATAAACCATTGACACAAACATCATCATCCTCCCAGTGAGGACTCTGGATAACTCAGCATAACACCCACCCAGCACCAGACTGAGCCACTGACCTGGGATCCAGAGGAGAAAGGGAATGGTGAGTCCAACACAAGGAAAAGGGATAGAAAATAAGAAGTGTGTATATAACAATTTAAACTGTATTATTATTACTATCATCATTATCGATATTTCATAAAAGTATTCATTTTTTAACTATCTCTTCTTTTTCTTTTTCTATAATAATTAGATCTGGACTCACAGTGATTGTTGAATAGACTCCTAAGATTTCAATTATGCTAACAATAAATTCTCTTCTTTGTATATGAGGCATGTTTCCTCTTTTCCCATAACAAGATTCTGAGCATAACAGTAGGAATACAATCAGTTGGACTAATAAACCGTGTTTTATAAATTACAGATGTTTGCCATTAACAGATTATAACACATGAGGAAAAGAGAAAGAGTAATACATCAGAGGGCATGATCAACAGAGTGTTGTTATGTGAAAGACACTTAAATATCCCCCAGTTTATCAATATTTATTCATGGACACTACTCAACAGTCTCTCTGATATCAGAAGTCCAACTTCAGACAAATGCTTTTGTCCATGCTAACCTCTTTGTTGTGAAATCATTGGGATTTGAAATCAATAGTTGCATATATGACTTTATAAGTGTTGATTACAGGTTATCTAACCTGATCCATAGGTAGCTGCTTTCTTTTGTGGATGCCATTCTAAATATATATAGTAACAACAGATAATTATTCATTTGTAATGTCAAATGATAGAGGCTGATAAAGATTTGACGTGTGTTCATGCACAGTTGTAAACTATGTAGTTATGTGTTTGTGCAAGGAGTTAACTGGATGTTTGGGGAGATGGAGGAAGGAAATCCAGCTGAGCTTATACTAGTAATAGTTTATTTTTTTCTTTTATAGCATGTGAATGATGAACCTCCTGTTTGTAGTATGGCACATAAAATAATGTATTTCACAAGTTAGAGCCATCTTCTTCATTTGGAGTGTTTGGATAAAGATTTACTTAATCACTTCACTTATTCTATTATGAGAAATACTAATGACACACATTCATTATTGATAAGATAAGTCTCTATTACTCAGGAAAATTTCTAAGAGAAAATCAAAAATGAAATGTTAGGATACTATGTGTACAGTAAATCCAATAAGCTTAGAAACTAAGAGGAGAGCATGACAAAACTAAAAAATTTGGCATTTAATGTTCTGGATTTTGCCCTTAGTCTACAACCTCATTATTTTCACACAACAAGAATAATTGGTTCACACTCCTTCTCTGGCAACTGCTTGGGCTTTCCAGCAGGATGCATTTTGAACAAATCTTGATATTACACTTACAGTCACTGATTGAAGTGACTGTTGAATTAGGTGGAAATAAAGCTATCCAGAAAGAAAAACTGCATTAGTACATTGATTCCAAGAATGACTGTTCAGCTTACTATTAGCACCAACATGCCTGTGGCTGCACCAAGTGCTACATTTAGTGCTTGATTTTCCTTTGAAACAGCATCAGATTTTTCCATATCTGTCAGTGAGTGTATGAAAATTGATTCAAAATAAGGTGTGATTAGCACCTTTTTTTTTTGCGAGTGCCCAGTCCATTCTGTTCAACATTTGTAAAGAGATCAGAAAGTGAAATATTTTTATTTGAATTTAATCTCATGAGTTCACTTTGCTGACATAAGATCATAGTCTGTCTGTGACCTCACAGTAGTTTGGCTATGATTTCATAAAATAAAAATAAAAATCTTTTGAAAGGTGAGATCGGCTTCACTGAATTACAGGTTTAAGAATCACAGTTAGGGGAAAAAAAAACTTTCAAAAGAATACAGGATTATGTTTCTGTCATCTGAAATTTTTCTATGTGGATGTTTATTCTACCACACATAGTATACAGAAAGTCTATGGCAACTATATTCCAAATGCTAAATTTGCTGCCTAAAATTAAGTTAGAAGAATCTAGAGCAACTCTCTGTATTGCTATGATTGTGCTGGAAGACAATTTAACAATTCAGTTTCTATAGTCCGAAACTAAGTCAATAAGAGGAAGGACATGTTATCTTGGAGACTCCTCTGTCCTGAATAAGACAGAAACCAGGAACAGTTATTACTTCAATGATGATATACCAATTTTTGCAAGAATTTGGAACTTAACTTCAGCATTCTTGCCAGATTTCTGTATGGATGTCTAGATACTACCTTTATGTATTTCTCTCCAGTTCTGCTTGGTATCATATTCGCCTTCTTACCATTACTTACACTGCTATGTCATAGAATATTAGTATCATATTATAAGTAGATTTGAAATTGTTTTTGAATCCTCTCTTCAGCTGCCTTTCTACTTAAGAATCAGGAGATAATGATAGATTCCTTCTCAGGCAATAAAGCATTTTAATGAAACACTCTAAACAGATTGCTTACCCCATGAGTGTGTCTCTGTCTGTTGTGTCTGTGTATGTACATAAATACAGCTAGTCAGTTACAGTCATTTACCTGGCTCTTGGAAGTCAGTCTCTCCTGGCGTTTCATTGCTTTTGTATCTCTTTTCTTATTTTATCTGTATAGAAGGATCATCTGCATCTTTCTTATACTTAGAGATAAACTTTTTGGTTACTGATCCTAAATGCACCAATGGTGCTTTGATGCAAACAGTGGTGTTTGAGGTATGAATTTACCAATGTACAAGAAAGTAGAACCTGCCTGATTGATTGAAACCATGGTAAGCACCACTTGTGTTATTCTGCTTTCATATTAGACTAATATAATAGAAAAAAATTAGCAGCCAGTTAGATGCCAAAATTTGTGGCTATTTGGCCAAAAGAAAAATTCAGACAGCCTAGGTATCTATAGAGTACACAGGCTCATGACTGGCAACAGAAAATATATATGTCTTACAGGGACCAACCAAGTTGTGGTTGTGACAGCAAATGCTAAATGCAGAATTATACATTATCCTGTGCCTTGTCACAGGTTATGCAGATATTCCAGGTATATCTACATGTTCAGGCCTGGGTTTCCATACTTGGTATTTGAAAGAACTAAGGTGGGTTTGCTCTTGTCTAACTGGAACAACCTAAGATACTAATTGCTCCACTTGTCTTTTTTCAATTAATCCAATAAGCAAGAAGATTAATAAAGTGCCTGGATATCCTGATGTTTAGGATTTGTAGCATTTTCAAAACTCTGTATTTTGCTACAGGATAATGGTATGGTATGAGTTGAAGGGTTTGAGGAGAGGTTTTGAAGGAGTGTTAATGTCTTAGGAAATTATGAAAAAAGTCAGGAAACTATATCTATCTCCTTCACTTTCAGCATCTCTGACTCTTGGACCTGGTCACTCAAGGAACTTTGGCAATATTTTCCAGCTGGAGCTTGTCCCTTAGCAGTTCAGGCCAAGGCAACCCTGAACAAGGAGATCTATGGGTGCCTAGAAAGTTTGGAGACCAACTGGTGAAGAGTTTAGGAACTGATACAGGAAAACAGGCCAAGATTTAAAAATATCTTGGGATGAGAAGGCAGGCAGGAAGACGTAACAACAGGCCCAAAGTTCTGCTAACAAGCGAAAATGTATAGATAAGAGGAACTGCTGGTACACAAACGGGTTAGAACTGGTCTTGCGGTTCAGAAGCTCAGCCAACTCAGCATTCTAGGACAAAGGTAGAGAGTACACAGTGAAGAAGACTACGAGCCTTCATCCTGAAGACCCCCACAGATGACCACCAGATAACAGTGTGCAAGCACCAGAAGGAGGAGACTTATGATAATGAGTTCCTGGAAATAACTACCATAGTCACACCTATTCCCAGAACTAATTGTAATAACCCAGCCCATATGAATGAATATGCATATTTTGTGTAATAAATGGATGCTTACTTTGTGGTCCGGTGTGCAAGTTTGGAGGAGAGATCCCCCTTACATCCAGCGCTGTAATAAACATACCTGCTTTATAACCCTTTAATGAGTTATAGAGTTTGATGCCGTGTTTCAGAACCATCAGGGTTTAGTGCTTAATATCTGTATGTACATGAATCACAGGTTTGTTTCTATTTCTTTCAAGTCCACCTGAGTGATTTTTTATACAGTGAAATACTTTTCAGGAGAAAGGCTGAAATGCCTTTGCAATCGTCCAGTGAGTGGAGTGGAGTGGAGTGAAGTGAAGTGGAAAGGCTCACAAATAGCTCAGTGGAACTGAATCAGGCCCAATCCCTTATAAAATAACCAAGTTTATCCTTTCTGTATAGTATCTATTTCTGGTTATTTCTTTGAGATACACTATTCCCAAGGTGACTTTCACTTTCTTATGACCTGCCCAAATTTCTAAAAATAATACAAACCTGAGTGAGATAGCCAGCTAAGTAATTAAGACACTAAGCCAGGAAATCAAATTAGGAAGCCACAGCCGTAAGGAACTCGGAGTGTCAGGACACTTGCAGACCAGACACAACAGATGGTAACTGTCTAAATCCTTTAATTTCATTGTTCGGTGACACAATGTTGAAATTAATCTTTCTTTCTGTCTCACACATACCCTTACAGTTACAGACATCCCCAGTAAGTGTTTAAAGACATTGCTAATTCAGACTTTCATTCACCTATAACCCATTATTTCAATACTGATTTCTGAGTAAACATTACCACAACCCTCTCTGAACTAGTCCATGACTACATGAACTATAGCCTTCCTCTCATACCTCCTGTCTCGCATGTCAGCGCTGCCTGCTCAGCCCAACAGCATGGAACTGGGATTCTGCTTCCATGGTACTGACTTTGCAGCATGTACCAGGTTTGCGTCAACTGGATAGTAACCTTAGGAAAGAGTTCTTGGAGAACAAAAATAAAATAACCAGAAACCTCCCTGAAAGGATTGACAGCACTGTGTCTGAGAGAATTAGACGCTGAAGAAGGTGGCATACACATGACAGAAGTGACGAACTAGAAAGCCTGTAAAATCAGAGAATAGGAACTAACATTTCATATTCTGAAATACTAATACTGTGGATCACATCACCAGAGGAAATAGAAAAATGTTACAGGGTCAAATCTGATGGACACCTTTTCCAATGTGCATAGATGAGTAGGTCCTAATTAATAGACTCCAAGAAGGTGTGCAAGGGGAATCTGCTACCAAGTGGAAGCACAGAACAAATAGGGCTTACTCCTTACATACTTATTTGCAATGATAAAATTAAAAGCTACTGAACACTTAGGAAACCAATAATGACTTTAAAAAGGTAGATATTAATTTTATGATATTAAAGATACTGCACCCAGCATGAGGAAACCATATTTTAGGCCTCCTTATATGTGCTAAACTTAATAAGAACTTTGGAAGATTATGACTGCCTAGGGACTTGTGATCATGCTCTTGTTGTAAGCAACCCTATCTGATAATGTGTAATCAGTAGGCAATTTTTGTGAAGAAAAGACAAAGAAAGACAGAGTGGACTGAAAGAAATTTTGTGATATGAAAAGCAAAGAAGGTTTTCTCACATGGCTGGAAAGCTGTTGTTGCAAAACTAAAAAGTAAAAGAGAAAACAAATTCATTTGATTCCCTGGAAAAGTAAATAAAGTAGTTAGAAATCCAAAGACACTGTGTAAAACAACTGGGGAAGGAAATAGAGTAGTTTGATACATACGAACTGGAAAGTAAAAAGAGAAAAAGAGGAGAATGAGAGAGAAAAGAGAGAGTGAGGGAAGGAAGGAAGGGAAGAAGGAAGGAAAGAAGAAAGGGAAAGAGAAAAAATATAAAGGAACAAGAAAAATAAAGAGAATGAGAGAAAAAGAGACAAGAAAGAAAGAAGACAGAGCATGAGAGAAAGAAAGAGACAGAGAAAGAACAAAAAAGAAAAGAGAAATAGGAGGAAAAACAGAGAGAAACGGAAAGAGAAAGAAAAAGAGTAAAATCCAGCACGTGTCAAAGGAAAATAGCTATTTTAAAAGATTTCAATAATAATAATGTTTAGCAACAGTAATGGTCTGTTACTGAATGGAGATGACAGTGATCATCAGTGTTGCAGTTATCTTCTATAAATATTCCTGTTCTGTATTTGGAAAGTGGGATGACGTACTTATTAGACAAATGTAGTTCTTTCCAGATAAACCACATTTAGAGGGAGTTAACATTTTAAAAACAAGGAATTAAACCCTGCATTGACACCACTAGGGATGTAGAAGATCTATTAGTGGCCAGGGTTAATTTGCACATATATTTTGCAACATCCAGAGGCATTTAGTTGGAGGACTTTACATTAGAAAGAATGTAAAAGTTAAGTCACATCTGGAAAAATGCAGGCAACCAAACTGTGCTGACGCACAGGGTCACTGTAAGCAAACATTACTGTTTGCGTGTTTGCATGCAGCAGTGAAGAAGCTTTGGTTAGAGAGATGGATGGTTCATTTTTGTGGTTTTTGAGTAGAAGCAGAAAGATCCCTCTTAGCCTGTGTTTTGTGGCAAGGGTTCTGTGTGGGTTCAACACGACCAGTCATGGTAGAAGCCCCAATAGATGACGGAAAGGCAATTACAATACTTCCAAAGCAAATTAAAACTAAAATTTGGGCTTTTTAATTTAAAAATTCTTTAAATCTGTGACAACTGGGGGAAAATGGTGAAAGTTTAGCAATATTATTGATAAAATCTGACTAGTCTGAATGGAAGATTTATTCCTTTTTGGAGTCACGGCTGCAATTTTGTACTCTACATCTAACACTTGTTAATACAGGGAACTGAGAGGACATCAGTGGCCTTAGTATGCAAAAGCTTGTGGATCGATATTTTATGGACCCTTTTCCAGGACTAGGTGGTTGTCTCTTGTTTTTGGGGACTAGTATTTAACAAGGCAATAATCCTTGCAGCTCTTTAATGTGTGGATTTATGGCATTGTCATCAAAACATTTGCAGAATGATTACAGGACAGTGTGCGAAATGGTTTAAGAACTATCTGCCAGAGTCCAGAAAGAAGTTGTCGATGTGCTGCCACCTACAGAAACAGAAGTTTCTAATGGGGTTTCAGATGGAAAGAGAGTTAGCCAAGTAGTCAACACTCTCATCAATTATCTGAAATGATATGTAATTAATAAAAGTTCACAGATGACATGAAGTTGGCAGAATGGTGGGAAACAGAAGACAGAATAGCTGTATCCAGACATGTAGCTTTCCTGGTAAGATCCATTCAACAAAATGCCTTATAAACTGCTAAATACAAAGCTACACATCTAGAAAGAATTAAAGTATCTGACATTACCTGTGACTGTATCCTGGTGTCTTTAAGGGAGTGACATGGAGAAAAGCATCAAATCACTGCAATACAGATGACTATTGCATAAATGCTGATCTATTCTTAAACTTATATATGGAGAAATAATCAACAGGAGTGAAGAGAGAGGTATTTTCTTTCTGTACACATTGCAGGAGTATACCTTCCATGTTTTCATGTCCAACTTTTTAAAAGGCTTATAAAACACGAACAAGAATTTAGAAAATAGCAGAAAATTATTCCAGTGGCTGAAGACATCACTTAATTGAGGGATGTAAGTTTTCCAGAAAGAGATGACTTAACGTGACCATTACAGAAAGTTGACTTAATTAGAGTACCTGCACACCTTCAAGGAAAGAAACACTGAGCACCATTTAGCTCTTGCTATGATCTAGAAAGGTATGAAACCCCCATACACTTAGAAATTAAAACCAGTATTCCCTGATTTTGATTTAAGGCCTAGACAGTTTAACTGTGAGTAATTAACTATAGGTGAAAAGCACCAAGAAAGCAGAAAATTCTCAGTTTCTCTCAGTCAGACTGGATGGTTGTCTAGTTGATATATATTAATTAAATACAACTTACTTGATTCAGTAAATGAGTAATGAAGTCAAACACACAGATCTCAAAATAGTGCTATTTAAAATTAATAGCAGAAGCTATTCTTGTGGTGTTTTTTGGTTTTGTTTTTGTATTTTTTTACACAAGAAGTCTAAACGCCTCTGCATGAATAAGGGCAAAGAATAGTCTACAACTTACAGTTAGTTGCAGTACATATTATGAAGATTCTTTAGGACTTAAATTCAGTAAATCAAACAACTATTTCTTTCTCAGGCATATTACAGCTTTTGACACTGACAGTATTTGGCAGCAGATTAACTTCCATATTTGTAACACATATTTGACATAACAACATTAATTGATTTTATATCTTATTTGTTTGTTTACGTGTTTTAAAGAACAATTGTTGACCTTTTCTCTGCCCTAGAATATACAAATACTTTTCAGAGGAACATTAGCATTAGTGCAGTAGGCTCTGAAACCTGTAGTCCTATTGTGCTTACTTTCTGCAGAACAATGTATTACATACTTATTTAAATGTGTTCTTTTCTCAAGCACAGCAAAATAATCTTCAGAATCAAAAACATATTCTGCTCCCTTTTATGAAATATTTCTGTAATCCACTTATTAAATAACATTTTGATGTTAGCTAATACAGTGTCTAATTTAAATAGTAAAGCAGTTGCCCAAAATGACCCTCTCTGCATTTCAGACCTTGTAAGTGCAACTTTCTAAACTATTTTCTTCTCAATTAATCTCTTTTTAGTTTTAGTTTTAGCACTCACATACTCGAAGACTGGATAGGTTCTGCAGGAGTCTTTAACAATATGCTACACTACCATCTTCTGGAAAGAAATGAAAATAGGAGTTTTAACTATTTAAGATCTAAACAGGTTTTTTTCTGTGCTTTCTTCATCATTTGCAGACTATACGCTGATACTTCCAAAGCTATTAGGGCATTTTTCTGAACAGGGTAAAAAGCAAATATTAACATTTTTTCTTACCTGCTTAAGAAATCTCTCCTTCAGGAGGGAGGTTTTCTTTCCTCCTTTTAAACTGTGCTTTAAATTGTAATTCTTGTCATTTTAAGGTTCATTAACAGTTTACTTGCACAGCATGAAATCTTTCCAGATTAAGACAACTTTGCTGTAAAGGACCATCATTTCATCAGCTGAAATTCAGAATTTAGTTCTTTTTATGTTGTCATTAACATCAGCCTAGAAAGCAAAGTTCGTGCTGCATCCAAAGTTGCAAAAATTTCCAGTAAATGTATCCAGGCTTGTGGGTTGGCTCGTTACAGAGATAAGACTATTTATAAAGGTCCGTCCTGGGAGCTGAGGGGCTAGTTTTTAGTGTAGCAAGCCAAAAAGAGAAAAATTTTTGGATCAAATAAATGAATGTAGTGGCTGCAACTGAAACCACAATGTATTTATTTTGAAATGAAAAGTTCTGCTCTCTATTAGAAAAGTGAAAAGAGACAGGAACCAGCATAGATCTGGAATTAATGCTTCTCATAGTTCACATTCTATGTACTGAATATTTATTAGGACACTTTTTAGAAATTTTCTGTAATTTTTATCATTTGATACAGTATTCATAAAAGGCTAAAGGCCTTTATGCTGAGGTTAACCATCCTTTGAAATTGTGATTTTGATTAGCAAATGGAACAAACCATGGCACTTCTAGATCTACTTACTCTTACAATGCAGTTCATTGAATTATTTTTTGAGATATTTACCATAGGAATATCTATTCTGGAAGACAATAACAGGAGAGGTGTCAAAAGATCTGCATAGTGAACTCGGAAAATAAATTCTTCCTCTTGAAACTACAGTGGGAACTCTATTACCACATTCTGAGATGTCTGATGAAATTAGACTGTTTAGGATACCTTATGGGAAAGTAAGACTTCAGAGAGATGGATACATGTGTAGACGTACAAGAAACAAAGAAATATATATTTAAAATTATGACTACTGTCCTGTGGCCATCTGTGCTATTTCTGCTTTCAGTATTTCTTCATTTCCTGTTTGAACTTGCAAAGTGAGGCAGCTATTGCGAAAGAGAAAAAAAGATTTTTTTGTTAATCTATACTTATTAATTTGCACGTATTGTAATTTCAAAGTCAAAAGATAATACTACAAAAAAGTAGTAATGTTTTCTGTAGGATATATACTTATTTTTTTCTGTATTTGGTGTATAAGGAAGGAAGTACATATGGACAGATATTCTCTTTTGCCTCATATTTCAGTAGAATTTTATGCCTGAGTTCATTGCATTTATGATTCACTGACAAATTAGAAAGTCAGCATGACACCTTAACTGCATAGTTAGGTGGCTTTCACAAGGATATTGCAGTGATAATAACAAGTCTGTGAATTATGAAAATGCTTTGGAGTTTATTAATCAAAAATTAAATCTTTTCCTTTGAAAATGTGGGGTTTGTACTTAAAGCTTTGCTCCCTATGGGACTAGAAATAAATTTATTTTAAAAATAGGAAATATTCAGGTAAGCATAATTCCAAATGCTGTAGGGACTGACATATAAACTACAACAAAATTTAGAATAAGTGTAAGAACATTTTTTATTTAATTTAAATAAAACAGAGAATTTTAAGCAGGTGCAATATTTTCATTAGATGAGCTGCACAACAATAAGAAAAGTAAACGTACCCAGTTTTTTCTTCCTCTATTTTAAAATGCTTTAATTCCCTGTATATTTGGTCATTTCACCATGATTTGTTTATTTAGTTATTTATTTTACTGTGAATATTTTATATTACTGTTATTCTTTGTGGTTTAACTTTATAAATCATGTGCCATTCTGTCTGTTCACCAGGATAGAATTTATCCTGCAACACTTAAGGAGAATATGTGTTCTAGAACAGAAATTCAGTAAATTTTGGTCATTATACCTTTAAGTTTATTTCTAAGACGCAGAATCTATTTGAGATGAAGCTCTGCTGCTTGATATTTGGATTACTTGAACATGCAACAATCATGAATATAATCAAATCAAAATTCATCCTTGGAATCACTTGAGCACCAGCAGAAAAAATATTCTCATTATAGCACCAGATGTAGTGGCACTTGTCCAAGACACTTGGCTTAACAAACTCATCTTGCCAAAACGTCAAGGGACTTTTCATGACCGCATCATGAGAACTGCTGCATGATCTAAGGTAGGATGGTTGCTTCTAGAACATGCTTATATAAATGTTCCTTCATTTTGATGATTGATGTGCAGTTATGAAAAGAAAACCACTACTGGTATACTTTTTGTGTTACCGTATATTTTTTGCATTACCAGGTAAATAACACTGTGTTGGTTTGAATCTCACTTTACTGGACCATTCATCACTGATTTTTTTCATTATTAAATGTAACAGCAGTCCTGGTCTTGATATACCTCTATCACAGAATCACAGAATCACAGAATGTTAGGGATTGGAAGGGACCTCGAAAGATCATCTAGTCCAATCCCCCTGCCGGGGCAGGATTGCCTAGACCATATCACACAGGAACGCGTCCAGGCGGGTTTTGAATGTCTCAAGAGAAGGAGACTCCACAACCTCTCTGGGCAGCCTGTTCCAGTGTTCGGTCACCCTCACAGTAAAGAAGTTTTTCCTCAAATTTAAGTGGAACCTCCTGTGCTCCAGCTTGCACCCATTGCCCCTTGTCCTGTCAAGGGATGTCACTGAGAAGAGCCTGGCTCCATCCTCATGACACTTGCCCTTTACATATTTATAAACATTAATGAGGTCACCCCTCAGTCTCCTCTTCTCTAAGCTAAAGAGACCCAGCTCCCTCAGCCTCTCCTCATAAGGGAGATGTTCCACTCCCTTAATCATCTTCGTGGCTCTGCGCTGGACTCTCTCTAGCAGTTCCCTGTCCTTCTTGAACTGAGGGGCCCAGAACTGGACACAATATTCCAGATGCGGCCTCACCAGGGCAGAGTAGAGGGGGAGGAGAACCTCTCTCGACCTGCTGACCACACCCCTTCTAATCCACCCCAGGATGCCATTGGCCTTCTTGGCCACAAGGGCACACTGCTGGCTCATGGTCATCCTGTTGTCCACTAGGACCCCCAGGTCCCTTTCCCCTACGCTGCTCTCCAACAGCTCTGTCCCCAACTTGTACTGGTACATGGGGTTGTTCTTGCCCATATGCAGGACTCTACACTTGCCCTTGTTATATTTCATTAAATTTCTCCCCGCCCAACTCTCCAGCCTGTCCAGGTCTCTCTGAATGGCTGCACAGCCTTCCGGCATCTCAGCCACTCCTCCCAGTTTTGTGTCATCAGCGAACTTGCTGACAGCGCACTCTAATCCCTCATCCAAGTCATTAATGAATATATTGAATAGAACTGGTCCCAGAACCGACCCTTGCGGAACTCCGCTAGACACAGACCTCCAACTGGACTCTGTCCCGCTGACCACTACTCTCTGGCTTCTTTCCTTCAGCCAGTTCACAATCCACCTCACTACCCGATCATCCAGACCACACTTCCTCAGTTTAGCTGCGAGGATGCTGTGGGAGACCGTGTCAAACGCTTTACTGAAATCGAGATAGACCACATCCACAGCTTTACCATCATCTATCCACCGGGTAACATCCTCATAAAAGGCTATCAAGTTGGTTGAGCAAGACTTCCCGTTGGTGAAGCCATGCTGAGTGCCCCTAATGATCCCCCTATCCTTGATGTGCCTAGAGACAGCACCAAGAACAAGTTGCTCCATCACCTTTCCGGGGATGGAGGTGAGGCTGACCGGTCTATAGTTACCCGGGTCCTCCTTCCTGCCCTTTTTGAAGACTGGAGTGACATTCGCTTTCCTCCAGTCCTCAGGCACCTCTCCTGTTGCCCATGACTTAGCAAAGATGATGGAGAGTGGCCTAGCAATGACTTCCGCCAGCTCCCTCAGCACCCGCGGATGCATCCCATCAGGGCCCATGGATTTATGGACATCCAGGTTGCTTAATTGGTCCCTGACCCAGCCCTCATCAACCAAGACAGATTCCTCCTCTATCCTGACTTCTTCTGAGGCCGCAGGGGTCCAGGGCTCCTCAGGACAGCTTCCAACAGTATAGACAGAGGCAAAGAAGGCATTCAGTAACTCCGCCTTCTTTTTATCCTCTGTCTCCAGGACCCCCACCTCATTCATCAGTGGGCCTACATTGCCTCTAGTGTTGGCTTTACCTGCAATGTATTTGAAGAAGCCCTTTCTGTTGTCCTTGACCTCTCTTGCAAGGTTTAATTCCAAGGAGGCCTTAGCTTTCCTAGTTGCCTCCCTACATCCTCTGACAACAGACTTATATTCCTCCCAAGTGGCCAGCCCCTCCTTCCACGATCTGTACACCCTCTTCTTCCACTTGAGTTTGCCCAGCAGTTCCCTGTTCAACCATGCAGGTCTCCTGGTACCCTTCCTTGACTTCCTACCTGTTGGGATGCTCTGATCTTGAGCTCGGAAGAAGCAGTCCTTGAACGCTAACCAACTATCTTGGGCCCCCTTACCTTCTAGTACCCTGTCCCATGGGATTTCCCCTAGCAATTGCTTGAAAAGGCCAAAGTTGGCCCTCCTGAAGTTCAGGGTTGTGATTCTGCTAGCTATTCTGTTCCTGCCACATGAGATCCTGAACTCTACCATCTCATGGTCGCTACAACCAAGGCTGCCCTCAACCTTCACCTCTTCCACCAGACCCTCCTTGTTAGTGAGGATCAGATCCAGCAGCGCTCCTCTCCTAGTTGGCTCATCCACCATTTGCATCAGAAAGTTATCATCAATGCACTGGAGGAACCTCCTGGACTGGGGATGGCTGGCTGAGTAGGCCTCCCAGCAAATATCAGGGTAGTTGAAATCCCCCACAACAACCAGGCCCTGTAATTGAGAGACTGCTCTCAGCTGCCTGTAGAAGGCCTCATCACCCTCCTCATCCTGATCCGGTGGCCTGTAATAGACACCCACAACAGTATCACCCCTGCCAGCCTGCCCCTTAATTCGCACCCACAAACTCTCAACTCGCTCCTGATCTGCCTCTGGACAGAACTCAATACATTCTAGCTGCTCACTCACATAAAGAGCAACTCCACCACCTCTCCTTAGCGGCCTGTCTTTCCTGAACAGGACATAGCCATCCATGACCACATTCCAGTCATGCGAGGCGTCCCACCAAGTCTCTGTAATTGCCACTAGATCATAGCCCCCCGACCGAACACGGATTTCTAACTCCTCCTGCTTATTCCCCATGCTGCGTGCATTAGTGTACAGGCATTTCAGGGAGCGAGCTGGGCACACCGATTTCATCCCAGATTCACCCCCTGATTTCACCCCAGGGGGATGGGGGGCCTCCTGGTCTACTTCAACACTAGAGCATTGCCCCAGTGGTGCAAGCCCAGCTACCACCCCATCCCCCTTCGAATCTAGTTTAAAGCTCTCCGACATGTTTGTCGGAGACAGACATGTCTATGTCCTGACATGTTTTTTTTTCCCAAGAAGTAACATTTTACTTGACTTTTCTTTACAATGTATTTAAATTCCTACAATTATGAGTAAGCTAGGAGGAAGTAGAAATTAGGAAGTGTAAAAATTGAGATCCCACTTCTGGAAGATTAACAAAATTCCTATTCATCTGTACATCCACAGATAGGCACACTGACTTCACTAGAACTATTTATGTGTTAAGACTTGTATCAGTGTTAAGATAATGAATATTCTTAAAGATAAACATATTATAGACCTCGATATACTTTCCAGATGTTAATGAAATAGGAACATGCATACATTTTTGCATTGTTCTTTGAAAACTCTATGTTTAAGTTCAGTTTCTCTTGGTTCATCCTAAAAAGAAATGTGTTTTTTGAGCTGGCTGACATTTAAAAACAAAGAAATAAGACCTGATTGATTGGGTGGTTAGCTGGTATCTGCAGTGATCTGTCTGTGATTCTCACCTATTATTCAGGAATACCTTTAATCTGTGAGGAAAATCATGTCTCCGTTGTTGATTTAATAGTTCAAAACATCATCTTCTGTCCCTTAAAAAAATACATGCAAATGAAAGTCAGTTAAGTTTATATACCAAGCTAGCAGTCCTATTGTAGGTATACAAAAAATATTAAACTGATCTTCTTATAAGACAAAAAAATCGATCTTATTTTCCAAAAAGCCTTGCATGGAGGACATATTTTTTCTGTTACAAAAGTTCAATACTCAATGGAATTATACTGACCAAAAGTGTAAAATACATAGTAATTTCTAAATTAGTATTTAGAGAAAAATGAAGGCAAAAGTACTTAAAAGAGCGGAAAAATGAATGACTGAGACCAACAGAGATGGAAAATGATTATTTTCAAGTCATGACAGAGGGATAGCAAATAGCTAGAAGTCCATGAGAAAGGGTTCTGAAGTAAAAATGAAAAAACTGCTTCATTTTGTAATTAAAGACTATGTCATATAGTACAAACAACACTGTTATACCAAGTATAGAACATGATCTTCCCTCATAACATTGTCAGCTAAAAAGAAAAAACTAAATGCGCATGTTATGATGTCAAAATTCCAGTGACATATTAGTCCCAGACATAATCCACCCACACATATGCATGATCTGTGTCGGCATTCCCATTGCCTTGGAAAAGCATGTAGTTCAGCCTGGATCACTTGAGTACCCGTGGGGGATTTATTAATTATAGTTTCTTTGTTGGACTCTACGATCTTAAAGGTCCTTTCCAACCAAAACAAGTCTATGATTCTATGATTCTGTATGCATCAGTGGTTGGGTTGTTAGCTTGGGAGACCTGGGTGCAGTCCCTGCTTGGGAACGTTGGATCATTTCTTCTTCAGTTGTCCATGTATAAAATAGAAGCAATAACACAGTAACTCTTTGCAATATTGCAAGGTTGAATGCCTTCAGGTTTGTTTCCAAAGAGACTGTCATTATAAGGACAATAGGAGCTCTTCAGTGAGATGAGGTCTCTGAGAGGACTTAGACGAGGGCTTTCTATCTGATGTAAGCGATGCACAGTCATGCAACAAACAGGTGCAGAGAGAAAAGGCAAAAGAAAGAGAAGACTACTTTTAATTTGTTTTCAAATGTTTGCATCATATTGTTATATTAGCAAGTGAGATTTTGTTTTTTGTTAATAGCATTGCATATTTAGCGTCATTTTTTCTAAAAATTGTCACTCTGAAGTGGAAGTGTTCAGAACAGATGTGTTCAATAATAATAATTGTGAAACAACTGGCAGAGTAGTTTAGTATCTTCTAACTTTAAAGAGAAGCAGCACTGGAAGATAAGAGTATAGCTCTCCAAATATTTTATGCTAGAA
Organism: Nyctibius grandis; assembly: GCF_013368605.1. NCBI lineage: Eukaryota > Metazoa > Chordata > Aves > Nyctibiiformes > Nyctibiidae > Nyctibius > Nyctibius grandis. The sequence continues at coordinate 12,270,203 of NC_090662.1, forward strand.
CTGTTTGTAGGTAGAAAATGCTGGCCCAGGAAAATTCACTGCTGTTATATCAATGTCCTTTGTGGACTTAACTAAGCATTCTGACAGCAATGAAGTGATTCCTTTTGACTTCATTATTTATAATTGAAAATAAAGTATTTTGAAATGCTTAATTTTATGAAAAATCCTAAGATTTTATCTTCTTGTCTTGTTTGTGACAAAACTGAACTTCAGAACTTTTAGGGCTTCACAGTCATGTGTAATAATATGTGCGATGAAGCTATTGCATACATCCTCTTTTAATGAAGTATTGTAAAAACAAAGCCTCAGAATCTGTTAAATCAAGTCCTGCATGCATTTTAAATATTTACAGGGCTGATATTTTTTAGTAGATTGTTTGACTGAATAAAGGAAACAAGATTTACAGGCACATATTGACGGCGCTGGTGTTCCCTGAAGGATGGAATACAAATCTTAGATGGTTATAAAAGCATGGCTTTTTATTGTCCACCAAATGCAATTTGCATGGGGGAAATAGAGGTGAGTGTCCACTATGTGAGTTACTTTCCTCTGTGGGAAAAAAAAAAATAATTTAGAAATAGCTGTCATGTAATTTAGTGTCATTTATTTTTCTTACAGATTTCAGTAATTTATGATGAATATGCTGTAGGTCCAGGTAAAATACAACATTAATACATTAAGTCTTTATAAAGCTGATATTTTTTTACCAACTTTATCAGATAGTCGCTGAAATTCAAACACTCAATATACGATCTCTTTATATTAAATATATATTTAAGTAAATCATTGAACATCGTCAACAGTACATTGAGAAATCTTTTTCTATGGAAATGCTTCACATATACAGCTTGTGAGTGTAGCTGGCCTCTCTAGCCTCTGGCTCGCCCTACCTTTCTTTGTATTTTGCATTCCCATGAATAAGAATGAACCATTATTTGTTCTTGGCTCTCCCAAGAAAGGAGTGAAGGAGGAACTTGACTTTTGCCCTTCAGTGTCTCCACCTCCTCCAGTAAGAACAGATGTGACCGGCATGTGCTAGCTTTCAGCCATCCCTTTTATATCTTAATCATGTTCATCTCTGAACTTACTCATTGCCAGGAGTCAACAAAGAGTAGTTGAGCAGTAGGAGCAGTTATGCGAAAGAAGAATAAATAGCGCATATGTCAGGAATTAAACCTAGATCATATTTAAAATCTCTTTTGCCTCTCTTGGAGCTCAAATCCCAATTGCTCTCCTCACAGGCGCAGTCCAGTGGTTTTAGTTTTCTTACATCAGCGCTAAGTGCAGCTCAGAGGCTAAGACAAGCAGAAGCATTGCTCGGTTGTGGGATAAGCCCCACATACTTCAAAGCGTTCTTCCCTTACTGATGGGAGCTCACAGATTTCAGTGAGAGACCCCAGAGATCACTCTTTTCCTCTACAGACCAGTTAGGACTTGTGCTTTATCAGAGCAAACTAAAGAAGTGGGTAATCAACATGGAGAAAAGGAGGGAACAACATGAGCAGTGCAAAACAAAACAGTGAGCTGGAAAACAGGGAGAGAAGGATTTCTGTCCTGTGGTGAGGCCAAGTACAAGAGCAGGGCTCCTGTCAGCCAGCTCTTAACAAGGCATGCAAAATCTTATGAAAAAATAACTTTTGTTTTCCCTGTGGCCACCAGATGACACTAGTGAACTAGGAATGAATTCTGTTTGTTTTCTCAAGAACTGCCTGCTCTGGGCACCTTCGATGCATTTTTTTTACATAGTTTGTAGTTCCTTCTGTGAAGGGAGCAACAGGATTAATTTTCAGACACTTTGAAATTCAAAACCATGGATAGAAAAATATCAGTACCACTGCTATGTGCATAAACTATGGGCAAACACGCCTCATTTATGCCTTTAATTACATCAAGTCTTTTCAAAATATCATTATTTTCATCCCTCAGCTACCTTATTGCTCTTGGTAAGGATTGGCTAAGCAATGCCGTCTGAGCAATGAACCCACAGTCATTAACAGTTATTTGCATTTTGACCCAGTGCTTGATTCAGTTGGCTCTTGTCCATTATGTTTTTGCTATTTGCAAATATGGGGCAAAAAGTTTTTTCTTCTATTTTAATTTGTATATGCGTGTATAGTATCATGATTAAATCTCAGTTAAGCTTAGTTTTGATGACTTTACTCTTTTGCAAATCTTTAATTGGCTTTTTTAATGGGAAATTTTAGCCCATCATAGACTTTGGTTTGGTAAATTTATTTTGCAATTGCAACAAGAGTTACATAAAAATCCATTTAGAAATGTTAATAGGGTTTATATTTGAAATTACAGCTTTTGTTCACTTCAGTTCTAAAGAGCATAAATAAAATGCAATAACACAATAATTAATAACTGAAACTGATATTTCATTTCCAAAGCTATGAATATATCAGCCATTACATTATTGTTTCTCTTTCATTTTAATAACAGGTATACAGTACATCTTTAACAGTAAAACTATTGTAATACAGGTATTACAATATCACTGTAGTCTATCAAAATACACTATCCAACATGTTGATCACCAAAGAATATTTAATATTGCATAAATTCAACACCAAAAATATCCGACTTTTCACCTCTCTTCAGCTTGAGAATAAACTATATCGATCAAAATCACATATAAGCTCTCTGATGCAGATGGTAACACAATGACATAATTTAAACACACTTGAATGATTTGTAACAGGCTTTGAATGTCATTTCCAGCTTAAATAATATATTAATGCTAATATTATAAGCTGTTGATATACAAATACTATTTTGATTCCTCAAACTGCTTGGCAAGATACCCAAAGGACATCAACAATAATGCCAACTGTATGTTCTGCATAACTGCGTGTCAGTCTCCTTAATTAAACAAAAAGATGCCTGATACATTATTCTGTGTTCACATTTGACACACTCCCTTCAGTGACCACTGGAACACGATTTCCATTTTTTTCTGTTCTCTTACATTGAAAAATTGCAGGTTGTGGCTCTTTAAAAGTGTGTTAGGTTTTAAGAGAAACAATTGGCCTTGGGATAAAACTGCAGAAGGCTCTTGCTGGTTGTTTTCCACTGAAGCTATTTTCCAACAGGATATTGAGTTTTCTTTAGAAGGACATTTTTTTGGAATGTGTCTGCTTTCTGCAGACAATTTAATCTTTTATTTTTGTTGGAAAGAGAGAACACCTGACAGCTGAAAAGCCTTTGACTGAAAACAAAACAAACCAAAAAGATTTGGAAATGCCCTCCAGTGCCTTGCATCATACGTCCAAGTCAGACCTCCTGCCCCGTACTGCACCGCAGTCATCCCTTTGTGCACCCCAACAGTCAGGATGACAGAGCTGCTCAGGGTGGGGAGGCACTGGACTGCAATGGCAGGAAAAGGGGCAAGCCCCAAATTTTGAAAACATCCTTTTCGGGTTTATAAGCAAATCTTTCAGGTTTCAACTGAGGTTTTTGATGAATAGCCACAGATATTTTCTTCGAAATATTTTTAATAGAAAAATCATGTATTTTGTGATCTATTCCATTAATTAGTTTACAGTGCCCTACTTGCACAGTGCAATTCAAGTGACAGAGGCCAGGCTGGGATGTCATACTGCACGTGGGGCAGGATAAGGCTGAGCAAAGGGAAGCAGGGTCAGGCAGAGCCCGGGACGGTTGGACAGGGCTGTGGGGACAGGGACATGATGAGGCCTGGCAGGATGGCAGGTCAGCGAGCCAGGGTCCAGATGAGCAGGGCTAGTGTCTGGACACGGACATGGCTGCAATACACATAGAATCACAGAATGGTTGGAGTTGGAAGGGACCTCTGGAGATCATCTAGTCCAACCCCCTGCCAAAGCAGGTTCACCAACAGCATGTTCCACAGGGTCGTGTCCAGGCCGTTTTTGAATATCCCCAGAGAAGGAGACTCCACAACCTCCCTGGGCAGCCTGTTCCAGTGCTCTGTCACCCTCAAAGTAAATGCAAGGTAACTGAGGCCGGGGACAGGCATGAGCATCTCAGCATCAAATCAGCTCCCAAGGAAAAAAAAAGAAACCCATCCAGCAGCAGCCGATTAGTCGTAGATCGTGCTGATTTGCTGCATCCTGCATAGCAATTGTGCAGTAGATGTGTAACCACTTTTCTTTGAGATGTGAAACTTTAGCCCTGGGTGGCAGGTCCTGAGTTAGCTTTTCCCATATGCTTGTTATGGTCTTGTACCTAACAGGCAGAGAAATGTGCTGATGTGGGCCACAGAGAGCCTAGAAAGGATCTTGAAACGATCTCTGTGTCTGACAAGGCTAAAAGCATCAACAGCAGTTCTACAAATAAGTTAAAGTTCATCTGCTTGAGCAGTACCAGAAACAGACAATTCTTTTGGTCCAAAACCATGAAAAAAAAATCAATAACATTTGCAGGAATATGCACAAAATGCACAAGCAATAGGAACTTTTGGGTCACACAGATGGAAGCGAATGTACCCTGATATGCACACACCTGCACATGCAAACAAGCTGTTCATAGCACTGCTTCCTGCGCTGCAGGTCCTCGGGTGATGGCTGATGGAGCCCACGGAGCTCCAGGTGGGAGCTCTGGATCACAGCCGCAAAGATGCTGCTTTATGGGGGAATTAAGACTGAGACCTCAGAGCAGAGATTGTGATCCCAGTGAAATGCGGGGCTACAGGAGAAGGGGGCAGGGTTTTGAGCTGCTTTAACATGCAGGAATGCACCTTCTGTGTCAGGAAAGTGAGGCAGCCCTTACCTGAGAAGCACTGGGGAGCTTCTTGCTTGCCTATCAATCAGACTCAAATGTATTTTTCTTCCTGCCAGGAACTTTTCCTTTGGACTAGCTGTGCTTATCTCTTCCACAAGACTCTCTTTTTCGTGTCTCTGATGTTCTGGATTTACTTTTAGCCTTAATTCTAACTTTTTTTCCCCTCCCTAAATCGCAGTATTGTTCACGTAAAACCATCCACATGACGGTTGTTAGTAGGTAAATCCTTTCCCTTTAGTCCTGCTTTAGAGCTGGTCTGATTTAATTAATCTACAGCTAACAAATGCCATCTAGTGGTAGCTTTGTGCTTAATTTAGCAGCCAGTAAAATATAGTAGCTCAGTGTTGAACGGCATTTATAAAAATCATAAATAGTTAACACTGTCTCCGTTTAGCCCGCACCCAGGGCTAAGCAATAACCAGTTGTTCTATCACCCAAGACCCCTCCCCTGCTGAGAAAGGGAATTGGGAAAAGGAGGGTGATTTGTGGGTTGAATTTTAAACAGATTTAATAAAATAAGAAAACCAGTATCAATACTAATACAAAAGACACAGAGTTATACTCAGCCCATAGAGTGGTAGCAAGTTCCTCTAGGAATCGCAGCTGTTGAGAAGAGAGGAGAAAGACAAGAAAGGAGAAAAGAGCAGAGCAAAGGACCCCAGATCCCCCCGCAAGCTTTCCAATTTATAGTGAACCTGATGTTAATGATATAGAATACACCTGTGGGCCAGCCAGGGTCAGCTGCCCTGGATTTAACTGCTAATGGCCTTGATCACCATGGCTGGCCACAAACTGAAACAAAATGTAACAGAAAATTCATTCTGTAAATTTTATCCTCGCAAAACCACGACACACAGAAAAGAGGACTACGTACTTAAGGCATACTCTTGTTATCTCCATTGCTTTTGTAGACTGAGAGGCAAATGCATATTGATGTGGTTGTGTTGATGTGTGACATCTTCTTACCACCCATACCAGTTACATAATCATCAGTACAGATCAAGTCAGTGAAACTATGTTTCATTTTCTGAAAAAAGGTGTGTGTAAACAGTGAAACCTTTCTACACATTTCAGACTATTTTTTTTAACTCCTGCAAACAAATACTGCCATTCATATGTGTTTCCATTTCCAACAGTGAGTCAGGCATTCAGTTAGTGCAAATTCATGAAATTAAAGCAACTTTCAAAAGCAGAGGTTTGCATAAGCCATGAGAAGATTTTATATGCATTGAAGTCTATATGTGTGATAGCTATGAAAAGAGTGGTCTATAGAGGAAATTACAGAGGTTTATAAAGTCCTGAACAGCACTAGTGAGAAGTTACAGAGAGAAGTTATTATTTCTCAGGACACACAAATGAGAATGTAGAAGGCTTAAAAGAAGTACATTTTCACAATGCACATCATTAAATTGTAGGATGCATTGCTCTAGAATTCTGACCACAAGTGTAAATGAGTTTAAAAATAAATGAGTTTAAAAGATAAATTCACCTGATGTAGATCCATCCTATGATGTATAGGTATGTATGTGTATCATGCCTAAATGTAGTGTCGAGTTCAGGATTTCCCACAGTGCTGAAAGTGGGCAGGGTCCAAATTATGAAAAATTAGCCTATGTTTGTCTCACTTTATTTGTTTTTTCCTTGAGAGACAAGTTACTGATGATCATCTGGTAAAAGACTCTGGGACACTCCTTCAGCCCTGGATGTCAATTCTGATGGTCTTACCTGGCTCAGAAACATTTTAAAAGTTGGTTGATTTAATAGGTTTCCTAAATTAAGTGCATATAATCATTTACCAGAAGGTACCAAATATCCACAGTTTTTATGCAATATGTACACTGTATATCCACTCATTCATTAAAATTCTACCCTCTTTCACACTTCCCCTTTTGACTTTTATTTCTTTTTTCCTTTTTCATGTTTTCATCCACCTCCTTTCCAGCTTGACTAAACAGACCAAAGTGTTCTTCATAGTGAGATAAACACCTCATTTGCACACTATGGTGTGTGAGTAAGGTGATAAAATAAAACAAGTTTGTCTGTTGCTACTTGGTGTATAATAAACAAGTCAACAAAGATAAGTAAAACTACTCTGAGGTTTGCCCTTTGGGGACAGTTTAATGAATCATTTTTCACACACCATGAAGAGTATCTGCCGGGTGAAGGAGGGTGAAAGATGAAGCTCATGAGCTGGTTCATTGCAGTTCATGGTATGTTAACTCTAAAGAGAAACAGACTTTGAGGGGTCTCTCAGTCTCAATTTATCCTAAAATATCTTGCATTCCTATGTAATGAGGTTAATTTAAAAACAAAACCAAATTGCTGAATGGGGAATAACAGTGCAACCATGTCACCTGTGATTTCAGTGAGGATGCAGAGTCACTCACCAGTATCATAACAGGTCATGCATTGCCATAGACTTGGAAAAAGCCACCGAATCTTGAACAGGTAGTAGCTGTCAGAGCACTGTGTTACCAAAAACTTGATGGCGAGTTCAGCAGTCGTTCCGGTTCTGTGGGGATAATACTTGTGGCATCAGATTGGGATGTAAGAAATGTCTTCAGGTTTAGTTTCTAGTAAGCCATCACAAATGCAGGCAGCTAGCCCAGGGGGGTCAGTGATGGCAGCAGTGATCTGGCAGCTCTTCTTTCCTTTTGGGAAATCTATAGGCAGCTGAACTTTTGATTGCACAAACATTGTACTTGTTTAATTGCCTACATTGAAGCAACAACCTATTATAGGTTCAAAAAAGTCTTGATGTAATTTATTGAAGAATCAGGAACTGCTTTGATATTTTATGGTTAAAAATAAATATTTTCAGTGTAAAAACCATAGGTGAGAACATTCCAGCTTAGGTGGGCAAGGGCCAGATGTGATCTCTCTTGTATCACAGAGTGGAGCAAGAGAGCTCTCTATTCAGTCATCTTCCTCTGCCTGCATGCTCTGTGCCTTCTCAGAGAACATGGATGAAGGAAAGGACAGATCTGGGCTGACAAATTCTGCCAAACTCCACAATCCAGCAACGCATACCATCTACTTTGCCTCTTCTTAGATAAGTTTAATGCAGTATGTGCTTCTCTGCTTGACAGATGATTTTTCTGAGTGCTGAAGTGCTAGAGGTTTGGTGTAGGGAAAGAGATTTGTGTTTGAGGTGTCAGTAGCATCCACTGTTACTTAGCAAGTTAAAGACCATAACCAGAAGAAGAGGTGGCTTAAAGCTTGTTCTAGCCTGGGGACGTTTGAACCTTTAATCTCCTACCTCCTTGCAAAGTTCATGGGAGTGACGATGAGAAGTGCAGACACAATTCCTTCTTTTAGGGCTGGGCCACTAGGCAGATACATTGACAGAAAAGGTAACACATTGGTAGAAAAGAGGTATCTACTTTTGTCTGTCAACTTTATGGGGAACTTGCTAGGGTATTTCAGGTCTCTTGTCTTTTTCTCCCTCATGACAGAGCTTTTTAAACACCTTGGCACCTTGATGTCCAGGACATGCATCTATTACTAGCCACAGTATGACTGAGCCGCCTAGCTCAGTGTTGCCCTGCCTGTGGCTATGATTGCTTTCTAACCCCCATCACGCTTTCCCAGTACTGCTGAGCCAGGGTGAATTGGGGAGCAATGGTTCACAGCTGTACCATCCTTTGCCCTTGGGGCAGTAAAGGAAAAGCCAGGGACTATGATGGGCAGTCTACCTGACCCTGCTGTAGGACAGCACTGACTTACCACCCCCAGGGAAACTAAAAAATTAGTAGAAATTTTTTTATCTAGATTTTTTTTATATATATTGACTATTTTCTCTCATTTTATTTTTATTCATGAGATTTCTCAGGAATGCAAAGTATCTACACTGAGTGTTGCCCAGCAAAGAGTGATTGATGCAATTCTACATTAAATATACTAAACAGTTCATGAGGTTAAAAGGATAACGTAATAAACATATTTCACAAACTCACACTTGCTCAACTGTTTACATTCAGATCCGCAGAAGAAACAAAATCTGATTAATGGAGCTACTCTGGTAGTTTTCATATTAACTGATCAAATCCCCTTTTCTAGACATGAATGTCATAACATGACTTAAAAGTATATTTTACAAAGTTGTAGCAATTTTTATAGCGGAATGAAGGTCACTAATGAGCTTCAATTCCATTTGGCCTGTATAAGTCTTGCAACATCCTTTCACGATATACGCTCTGTACTTATCCCCGTCTTCAGTGTGATTAAATTAGTAGAGTTGAAATAAATGCCACAATGAAATAAAAAACCCAGTAGGGGCAAAAATATATCAGGTAAGTAGATTACATTTATGGTAACTTATTTTCCGTATATTCAGATGGATACACATGCTCTAAATCAAATGAGGGATTTCAGGAATCTTGTAAAATTAATCAGCTTTCAGAATTTTGTTCTTAAAGGACAAATGGAGAGTTAAAAGTCTAGCCACATCTGCTGATTTCGTTGAAGTGTATATACTGTCATACTTCACTGTAACTAATGAAATAAGACATGATGAGTCAATGCCTCTGGTGAAAAGAATGAAAACAATGTGATTCTCAGTATTATGTAGAAGACACGATTTTGAATATGAAGTTTATAAAAGAGGTGCGGATCACTATAAAAAAATGGGCGGTGATTTGAAATATTTCTGTGATTTGAGTATGAAAAATGGAATAGAGTGGGAGTTTCTAGGAATGAGAGCCTTAAGGGATATTTACTATTAAATTAAATTTTAGCTGACTCATTTCTTAGAGCAGGGGTCAACAGTGGAGATTCTATAGGTAGGAGATGATGAAGACTATTTTAAAAGCATTGTAACATGTCCATTTCTGTTCTGGTACAACATCAACATAAAAACATAATTAAAAAAATCTCTGAAGGGGTGCACTTAAAAAATAGCAGGTATCATTCATGCCTCTGCAAGCTCATGATTGGGTTAATGTATTTCAGGTACTGGTTCTTAAATTTCCTCTAAAAATAGGATGAACATAAAGTATAGTATTTTATACTCAAGCCTGTGCTTAGCAAAAGATACTTGTTTATAGCACTCTATAATGGATTCACATACTGATATGGAATAAGGAAATGTAATAAAAAGAAAGCCTGTCCATCACAGACAATAAAAAAAATGTTAAAAACTACTGTGGAACAGGTGATTAAGGAGTTAGTATCTCAAAACCCATACAGATGTCTGGGATAGGTAATTGAAGCCCATAAACTCAGATAATAGATGCTTTAGAAGCTTTGAAGTTGAAGAATAAAGGAGAGACAGAAGGTACAATGACATTTAAAACATTTTACCAGAACTATTTTTAAATCAAGTTGTAAAACTGTTGATGCCAAGACAATACATTTGCTCAGTGTGAACAGGATGATGCAGAACTTACCCATCTCTAAAACTCTTTCAACTGATCTAGCAAGGCATTTTTTGTTTGAGTTTTCCTTTTTCAGTAATAGCTGTACGAGCTCTAGATCTGTAATCTAAAAGCAGGGAGTTTTATCACCACACTGAAAGAGGAGTTAACTGTTTGAGAGTGCATCCATATGCTACTTTTTGAGGATAAAAGGTGGTTAAACGTAATTTGTGAAAATGGTAATTAATACAGATTTTTCCGATTCACAGTGAAAACCTCATGCGCACTGGAGCATCGTTAGGTACATAGACACACAGCAGTTCCTTGTACTCTCTGGTTAAGTGCAGAGTACGTGGTGTTGGCTCAGTGCTGCCCCATCTAAGGTTTGTCAAGTCTGATAATTCAGAATCCTTTCTGGCTGCTATGCCCTAGTTTTCTGTAAGATGTACATTACTGAAGTTAAATAGTCCCCAAACCACTCTTAGGACTGCCAGATGGAAGTCAGGACTGCTTTCTTCATATCTTCAGCACTCAGGTGAAGTGCTGAACCACACATCAAATTAGTGTTTTCTTTCATTAAGCATATAACACTATATTTTTTATTATCTTTTCAATACCTCAAAGAGATATTTATTACAATCGTTTGTGATAGGTCAGTGTTACAGCATAGCTGTGTGTATGCTTGCAAGGGAATCTATAAAAAATATATTGATAAGCTGTTACTGTGAGTGATCGTTGAAATAAATCTTGATCAAAATTTGTACAAGGAGTATTAAACAAGACTTGAAACCACACAGTGAACAACTAGCTAGCTACTGAATAAAGGCAGATGTCCTCCAGAAAGCAGAGTATGTGATCATGAATCATCTTACCTGTGAGTAATGAGAATAAAGTATTTTCCTAAAGAGGACTGTTCGGTATAAAAAGCTGTAACCCATAGGGGTGGAGAAACCTGCAGTGCTAGAGATTCTGTCTTTGGGCTTAAACCTAAATTCTTGCTCACTGATGTCACTTAGACTGCATAAAAAGTCATATACAAGACAAAAATGTTTTGCCTCTCTGAGGACTCCTTGAAGTTTCAACTGACACCTTTCACCTCCTTTCCCAACTTTTATCTTTAGAGGAATTTAAGGGTGCTTAGATACCAAGGGCACATGGAGGAAGAAATTTGAATTAAATAAATAATAACCTAGATATTGGACTTCATATTTTGTCAATGTATATTTATCATTTTGCAAAGAAGTGGAGTGTTATAATTAATCAATTTTAGAGGGGTCATAAAAGCCCTGATCAGAGAAATGATTTGTCCCTGGCTGTCCAGCAGCAGAAACATAACCCTGGAGTCCAAAATATTCATCCAATCTCATGTGTCTTTTATACCAGTTTTAAAAGTCTTCTGGCAGAAGATGAAAGTTACTATACAAATATTAAACTATACAATTAAAAATAGCTTTTTTTTTAGATCTTACGTGATACTCAAGGATAGAGGTTCCTGCCTTATACATGCTGCATGCATAAAGGAGCCATCTTGAATGCTGGCTTGATTATTTTCCAAAAGAAATAGATTAGCATATTTCTTTATCTCACTTACGTAGCAATAGTTTCTAATATTTTTTTTAATAAGGCATTCATATTTGTTGCATGCTAATGTTGCATCACTTTAAGAACATCTGTTAGATTGCCATGTCCCTAAACTCCTGTAATTCAAAATTATAAGTACAGCACAGTATCCAGAAAACTCATGAGATGTGAGAGTTGTCTGAAAGCTCATAAATCCCATAACATGTATGAACTCTGGCATATTCATTTAAACATGGTGTAAAGTTCAAGTACTGTTGAAAACACACAAAAAGCCAGATAATTTTTAAAAGAATAAATTTTTGCAAAATGTATGTTATATTAGATTTGAATGAGATCTAGGTTCATCTCTGGAGATAAGCTATTCACTCTCAGATGGGAGTTCTCATTCAGATTTCAGGTATTATTATCAATGTGCATGCAAAGACCTGTGTCTTGCATAAGTGTTTTTTAAAGGGAGACATGATCTGAGAGGGAATCTCATCTGAATGCTCCTGTCTTACCACTACAGCTCCATCTTTGCCAACATCTCCCCTGCCAGATAAAACCTTATCCTCATTTTTTATTAATCTTATCAAAACTTTTTCTCCCCACTGACCTTTTGATAGTTATGTTTCTCCAAGGTCTACTAGGGTATAATAGCACATATATTTTCTCTGGAAAAATGACCTTTTTAAGAGATATTTGTCCCTGTCTGCTCATAGAATCATAGAATCACAGAACAGTTTGGGTTGGAAAGGACCTTAAAGATCATCTAGCTCCAACCCCCCTGCCACAGGCAGGGACACCTTTCCACTAGACCAGGTTGCTCAAAGCCCCATCCATCATCTCTGGTTGTGATTTATTGCACCCCTCAGTCATGCTGATACCCTGAAATAAACACTGGCGCCAGCTAGAAAAACCCCAAAGTATCACAGCCAGAAATATTTCTCTATTCCACTTTACAGCATGGCAGCTCATAAGGACCAGTAAACTGCAGCCCAATGTGGCAGCAAGCTGTTGAGAACCGGCTGCAATATTGAAAAACAACTGTAACATAGAGACAAAATGTATGTAAAATTGTACCTTTGAAAGGAAAAATCAGGTTGAAGTACAGGACTGAGGAAATTTTGATACAAGACAGGAATCCACAGGAAATGTGCTAATTCACTACTTCAGCATTTTGGGCCATAGCATAAATTTCATTCTTAGGAAAATTTATACAGCAACAGGCCATAGGATGAACTTTCATTTTGTTTCTCTGTAGATTGGTCTGAAGAATTTCCTTAGAGAAAAGAAAATAGCAGAAAACTCACCCAAGACTTAATTTATCGGGAACAGTTCAACAAAATGGACTCTAAAAAAAAAATACTAAAATGAACAGGTCTGAAGTTGCACTCATGTATAGCCCAGCTGCTAACATTACTGGAGGTCAAACTTAGTTTGTTTTCAGTATGTTTCTTTGCACAGATATTAGTCTTTGTCTATAATTTTGGCTATGACTCTATTTTCTTAGCTCAGGTTAATCTAACATATCATCTATCTTATTATTTCTTTAAAAAAACCCATCAACTGACATTTACAAGTAACCGTATTTGAAATCCTTTTCTTTGGGTCAGTTTGTTAAATTGCTTCAGATTAAATAAACAAAATCAGAGTCCGCTATGTTTTGAATAGTGTAAATTTATTTATATAAAGTTACATGTTATTTTGCGGTTAAAACAGCAAGCAATATCCTTAACCCCTATAAAACATTATAGATCCACAGAAGGTACACTGGTTTCTGCTATCTGAGGTTGCTGCATGGAAGGCTGATTACATGATCCAGATATGGTTTTGATATTTCACTTATTAAAGGCAACTTTTTCAGATAAGCAGAATGAGAGATGGGTTGTTTTTATAAATGAAGCAGCACCTGGGATCCTGTCATTCTTGATTTGGCTGAATTTAACTTCCGCTGCTGATTTTCACGTGATATTGGGTCTAGCCCTTGAGGTGCTTAACATCAGACTTAAGAGTAGATTCAAAAAGAAATGTGGATTTGAGACACAGAGTATAGGGCTCATCTATCAGTATAGATGCTTGCAGTGTAGAGGTTTGCATCTCACCCAGTCATCGTGAACTTCCTTGAAAAAAAATAACCCAGACAAGAAGCTCATAGGCATGGAACATTCAACCTGAAGCAGGCATTTGAGATAGGCCTGATGAAAAATGCTCTAACAGAGCTCACATATCTCCCCATGACTATACCTGGAGCCTGGAGTGACTAGATCAGCTGTAGATCTCTGATTGATACCTCAAGCCTGGCAAGATGGGACCCGTGTTGATATCCCCAAGGCTATGTCTGTTATTGTTCCTGGGAGCAGAATTCACCGTGAGGCCTCACTTGTCTGTTTTATACAGTTCTCTGGCTCTTCCTACTTAGTATATGGGAGCAAGATGTGCCACAACACAGTCCACAACTGCTGCACATGGTGCCTGAACTAGACAACACGGAATGCTGCAGAGGGGTATAGCTGAAGACATCTCTGCAGTTTAGGTGCCCATGTGTTAACAGAATTCAGTCTGAAACAGTTTCTTGTGCATTTGTTAAACATCTTTTTTCCTCTTAAAACAAAATTAGAGGAAACACTTTTTTTTTAACCCAACAGTGGTCAGAGCACTGCATAGGAAGTCAGAGCATTAAGATACTCTCCCTTCTTGTGTCTCATTAGAAAATATCCATATGGGTACTTCTCACGTATGAAGAGGGTAGATAAAAATGGCTACTGGGTTTTCTGGTTGTTGAAGTTGAGCTACCATATACCTAGGAATGAAAATCCCTGGCTCAGCAAGAGAACACGGTGTAGCCTGGTAGTTTTCAGATTTATGGCTCCTTAATATACCTGCAGATTAAACAGTAATTGGCTAGAAAGTAATATCTCAGTACAAAACCCAGCACCTTAACATTCATCCAGCTCTCCACATACCTCCCAGCTGAAGGTCTTTTGGCAATGTATTATATTATGATTTCAGTGTATCAACTCACATCAGCTAAACACTTTAGCATTGAGCTGATCCAGCTTGCAGATAGGAAACCAAGAGGAAACTGCAAGATTTTACAAGAAGCTTTGAAGAAGATTCAACATCTGGAACTTCTTTCTCTAAACCATTTATGAACAAAATTTACAGTAATATGGCAAGAGCCAGGATGATGTCTTTTGAGATAGGAGACTATGATGCTGGACATGTCATGTTTAGTTCTTGACTAGTTATGATAAGCAAATTCACAGAATCACAGAATCACAGAATGTTAGGGATTGGAAGGGACCTCGAAAGATCATCTAGTCCAATCCCCCTGCAGGAGCAGGATTGCCTAGACCATATCACACAGGAACGCATCCTGGCGGGTTTTGAATGTCTCCAGAGAAGGAGACTCCACAACCTCTCTGGGCAGCCTGTTCCAGTGTTCGGTCACCCTCACTGTAAAGAAGTTTTTCCTCATATTTATGTGGAACCTCCTGTGTTCCAGCTTGCACCCATTGCCCCTTGTCCTGTCAAGGGATGTCACTGAGAAGAGCCTGGCTCCATCCTCCAAATTAATGTAATGAGCTCATCAACTTCCTATTGATGGACCCCATTGTTCCATCTTCTTCATGGTTAGATCTCATCTTCTCCCATATTTTTTCATGTAACTCTCCTCTAGTTGTATGCGATTTGCTTGTCCCCTGCATGTACCCTCATTCTGATGTCCTGGCTTCTCTCCTTTGTCTCCAGGCTTTGGTTGTCACATCCAGTGGGTACCAGTTCACGAAGGCCTGAAGAGAGTCAGCTACTTAAAATCAAAATAGGTGCTTGTCAAAGGAGATGAACCATAAAGTAAAAAGGATTTTGTTAATCCCATGTTGCTCCCTTCTCTCTGGTGTGGTGAAAAGAAATTCTTCCTTTTCTATGGTGGCATAAGGCATTGCTGGAAGTTCTTGTTAACGGTGCTTTTATAATTTTAAAACATTCAGAAACTGCCTTGTTGACTTTTAAACTCTGCTTCTGCCAGAGGCTGCTACCTTCTGGTGCCTCGTCTGTAGCTTTTAAGAGTCTCTCTTCAGGATTTCCTGGGACTGCTGCTGCTGAGATGAGCTTACAGCTCTGCTCCTTTGCCAGCAGTCCCAGCACTGTAGTGGCAAGTGCAAGGATCCTTGTATATGTCCCATTCATTCATGTATCTGATTTGGCTAGAATTTTTAATAGTAATTGAACGTGCCATAAAATGGCCGTGTAAGGCCATCTGTTCTTGTCTGCCTTTGGGTAATTTAAGCTAAACAGCTCTAATTTATTAAGAAGGGGGAACAAAAAAGAAGACGCTATACTGTCTTTATTCAACTACCTCTATAATAAGAAAGTTTCACTTAAAAGCTGGAGACTGACCTCAGTGTATAAGGTTAAGAATCTGTGTTTAGATTTTTGTGTAAAAATCCCATATGTTCTCTGTGTTGTAGAATTTATAGGGATGCAATCAAACCCTGCTCTGCATGCAACTCCTACTATTTTCAGTGGTGATCTTCAAACTGGTATCTAAAATTGGACTTGGGCCTGTGGAAATGTGAAATTTGCTGATATGTTTGTTTCTCAATATCTCTTTTCATAAAAACATTACAGAAAAGAGAAGAATCCTGAATTCTCCAGTTTTATATAACCAAAATAGAATGGTGCAAATTAGCATCATGTTTTCCCTGGATATTGAATTTATCAAATCCTGAGGTTAAAGAAAATTATTTTAAATGGAATTTTTATATATGTTTTCTGAGTTTTATTACAAACAACATAAAAACCAACAGAAGTTGGATTGAATATTTAAACCATCAACTCTTTAAAATCATTCACAACTTTAATTATGTTTTAATACCATTTTCCCATTAGAAGTGGATACAAAGTCCCCATAAACCACATATGTAGAATTTTAGCAAACCTTTTTCATTATACTGTAGCAGTCAGTCACAAAAGATTTTATTCATATCTAAAATTAAATCCATCTTTTATTTATTTTCCAAATATTTTAAAAATGGAAAGTATTTCTAAATAGAGCTACTAAATAAAACAATAAAATTTTATTTTACAGAGTGTTTTCTGTTAAAAAATACTATCAAATGCTTTTACAGACTTTGATAACAAGCTCAGAGCTGAGTCCTGCTCCCTGTCGAAGAGAAAATAGGGCTGTGTTAGCATCTGTGCTTGAAAGGATTGATAGTGTTATAAATACTGTAAATGTAACTATGCAGTACTTCTTCAGCATGTTTCCTTCTCCCCAGTCAAGTTTGGGAGCTGCTGACTTTGTATACTATAATAGCTGCCCTCTATGAAGCCTCTATGAAGCTATATATTTTTAAGATATTTGTCTACACTACGCTTCTGTGGATGCTTCCCCTTTCTCTCTGCTGAGCTCTGGTGCTGTCTCACCTTCAGCATTGCAGTCCCGCTGGGAGACGATTCTGCATGGCCCTACCAGTGCCCACACAGTGCCTCCCACTTTGGCACTTGGTTCCTATTCTGTTTATTCCTAGAAATGAAAACACTGGACATGAAGTCACATGCATTTCTGTACATTTATAAAAGGATTGCAGCTCTCATTTTCTTGTAGCTAAAGTGAGCATAAATTTTTCAGAATAAGCATTTTTTTGCAAGGGCTCTGGGACTGCCGACTCATCTGAAGGAGTCTCGTTTGTGGCTTTGCAACACTTCGTAGTCAAACCAGCTCCTGAAAATAAGAGACTTGCCAAACATCCTCTTTCAAACATCCTGTTTCTAACACCTGTAAACAGCAACAAGAAAACTCTTCATCTTGCCAGTAATTTTGCTTTCTAGAAATACAGAAGAACTTCAAAGTTTTAACTGTGGTGAAAACTATCCTTAGGCAGAAGAATGTGATCATACTTGTTTCATGCTACTTCGGTTCTCTTCAAATATTAAATTTTTTTCTCTGTGCTTCTACTAACAGGCCATTAGCTAATACACAACTTTTTAAGGAAACCTCTAAAAGGATGCTGTCAGTGCCAAAGATTATCCTTGCTTGTCAGAAATCCTAAGAAACACAAGACAAATGCTAGAAATAAAACCACCTTGCATATATAGCTCCTCAAGAGTACAGAAGTCCAGAGTGTTCAGGAAGTACAATTCTATTATTGGAGTTTAAATGTTTGTTATTTGACCACTAGAACGTAAACCATCAGGTTAATTTGATTGCAAACCAACTATCAGATATATCTCCATGTAGAAGGAAATTCTTCAATAAATGCAGAGACTTGGAGCTTACCCTGAAGAAGAAGCAACATTGTAGGAAGTGGGTGAAAAACCTGTTGAAGAAAAGGGCAACTCTTACTATTTTTGCATAGTCTTAAGCCTGGCCCTGAATTGAGTGTTCAGGGAGCTGAGTGCTTCAGGCACATCTGTCCGCTTGAGAAAACAAGACAACCTGAGCAGAACTAAAAGGGTTGGAAGGAAGGAGAGGAACAGAGTCAAGTGGACAGATTAAATGATTGGAAGAAGTATTTGATGCCAGATAAAAAAGAAAACAGATGAAAAATTAGGTGGGATACGGGGCTTAGGAAAACTGTTACTCAAATTTTAGCTTGAAATATAATCTGTTTTACCATTTTCTACTAGATGATTGTCAGCTGCAATCACAAGAGAAAATTAATAATCCTAATTGTATCTAATTTGTACTATCCTGCTAAATCGAGAGCATAACGCACTCAGGCTTGAAACCCAGGAACCTGAGTGAGTGTCTTTTAACCCTATGGTTGCTTGAGGAGCTTTTAAGTGCAGAGCTTTCAGCTTGCAGCAGTGTGGGTTTTCAGTATTAAATAAGCTATGATCTGATTGTAATACAGAAAGGAATGAAAGAAGTATTCATAATTTCTGTCAAAAATAGTGTGCTAATAAAATTAGTTAATTTGTTACTGTTGGTTCCATGATCAAGATCCTCCTTGTGTGCCCGTCCTTCCCTTGTACTTAGCTTCAAAGTGCTGGAAGATCTATCATGAGTGTAAGGCAGATCTTAATTTACCATTTATTTTTAAGTAAATGTTCAGTAAAAACCACTTTCTGCTCTACATTGAGCTTTTTCAATAACTAGCCGGATATTTAGAAAGTTGGCACTACCTTCAAGAGAAATTGTTACTGAAATCTAATTTCAAAATGTGGTTTGGCTCAACAGAGAGTAGACAAAATCATCAGATGCAGGTCTAATAATCACAGAATCACAGAATGGTTAGGGTTGGAAGGGACCTCTGGAGATCATCTAGTCCAACCCTCTGCCAAAGCAGGTTCCACCAGAGCACATTGCAGAGGGTCACATCCAGGCGGGTTTTGAATATCTCCAGAGAAGGAGACTCCACAACCTCCCTGGGCAGCCTGTTCCAGTGCTCTGTCACCCTCAAAGTAAAGAAGTTTTTCCTCATATTCAGATGGAACTTCCCATGTTTCAGTTTCTGCCCATTGCCCCTTGTCCTGTCACTGGACACCACTGAGAAGAGTCTGGTCCCATCCTCTCAACATCTGCCCCTAAGGTATTTGTAAGCATTGATAAGATCCCCTCTCAGTCTTCTCTTCTCCAGACTAGACAGATCCAGCTCCCTCAGCCTCTCCTTGTAGGAGAGATACTCCAGTCCTCTAATCATGTTTGTGGCCCTCCACTGGACTCTCTCCAATAGTTCCTTATCTTTCCTGAACTGGGGGGCCCAGAACTGGGCACAGTACTCCAGAATTGGCCTCACTAGGGCAGTGTAGAGGGGGAGGAGAAGCTCCCTTGACCTGCTGGCCACACTCTTCCTAATGCACCCCAGGATACCATTGGCCTTCTTGTCCACAAGGGCACATCGTTGTCTCATGGTGAACTTCTTGTCCACCAGAACTCCCAGGTCTTTCTCCACAGAGCTGCTTCCCAGCAGGTCAATCCCCAGCATGTACTGGTACATGGGGTTATTCCTCCCTAGGTGCAGGACCCTACACTTGCCTTTGTTGAACTTCATGAGGTTCCTGTCTGCCCAGCAATCTAGCCTGTCCAAGTCTCGCTGAATGGCAGCACAGCCTTCTGGTGTATCGTCAAGTCCTCACAGTTTTGTGTCATCAGCAAACTTGCTGAGTGTACACTCGGTCCCTTCATCCAGATCATTAATGAATAAGTTAAACAGGACTGGAAATTTTCCTCTTAAATATGCAAATTTTCCTCTTAAAAAAACACCGAATTCATACAGAGGAATCTAGTTTACCAAAAATTTGATTCAATAACTCATATTCTATGTGATCCAACAGTTACTGACATGAATTTTGAATCGTTCCTGAAAACTTAGAAATACTACAGGCCAGCTATCAATTTTCAGATAAAAGAGGCAGTGTTTTTTGCAGAAATCTTGTTTTACTACCCTTCAGCAGAACAGTACACAACTTCTCAATAACAGAGTCAATTTGGGAATTTTAAAGCTTTTGTTTTACAGTATTTTTTTGTTTTTTTCTTTTCCCAGAGACACTAAACAATTCCAGTTCAATATGAACTGCTAGTGTAAAAGCAAGTGTACAAATGTCTCCTGTGAGTAGCTAATAAAATGGACACTCTTCAAAGTTGTCCAAGACATTGCAGTTCACAAGGAAATAGAAAGAGATTGCTTAGAACCTTATATTAAGCCAGTATAAATAATCTAATACAATTTTATAGTGATTCTTCCTATGACTGCACTAAAATCATGTTATAATTCCTGGGTGTATGGATAAAATGAGGGGTTTGTGCCATTCAATCTCCAGTAAATTATTCAGGCAGATGGAAAGACTTTAATCTCTTTTCTTATCATTGTGTTTGTCTCATGCTGGGTACAACATATGCTGAGATCAAAAGTCTAACAGTCAAATGAACAGCAATTGTAATTTTTAAAGGGAAAAACAGAATAAAAAAAGGACTCAAAGGCCATTAACCTAGAATTTTGCTTCCAAACATCCCCAAAAGCCAGAGCATCCTCCTGGAGCCTTCATTTAAGAAATATACTGTATTTGAGTCACGGGTTATTTGAAGTGTTTTCCAGCTGGAGCAAATCTATTCCAATCCCTCAGTAACAGCCCCAGCATAAAGAATGTCAGAAGATAAGTAAACCAAGAAACACTACGAATATCTACCCACAATGAACAACTCTGCCTACTCCCCAAACAGGAGCTCTCCTTTGTATTACAGAAGTAGAGGAAGAAAAAAGCCAATAGATATGATTCTATGACTGTGTTTGCTTTTAAAGCAGCTTCAGATGAGCTGAAACAACAGTCTGTCTCACATGAAGAGGATATCCCTAGCCCTTCTTCTGCTCTAAAGTCTTGCTATATGTATTGGCGCACATGATGAGCCATGCAATTGTCAAAACAGGTAAGATGCTGAGTTTACTAACAGGCATACTTGAATATGTACCTTCTAAAAGTGGAAATTCACCCTTGTTCAAAAGAGACCAGAAGATGTCTGTGACTGACACCCTGTTTACACAGTTTGACTCATACTTTTCTTGACGACTGCGGAAAACTAGATTAGAAAGTGTGAGCTTCTATGCTTCACAGACTGGGGTATAGGAGCCTGGGAAGTTTTTAACAGAAGGGATTTTTTACAAGAAAAAGTAAGCTTGTAGAGATTTATGAAGTTAGACTTCAGAAATCAGTATTTTTTTCAAAATAATTTCCTAAAAATATCTTTGAGGTATAAAGGAGAAAGTTGTAGGGGGAAAAAAAAGATATAATGAAAGAAAGTGGATCCAATTGATCTGCGTGTGGCCTCTGGCATGCAGGAGGATTTGAACCCATGTCTTGCACAGTCTACACTGGTGTGTCTAATGAATCCTTCTCTGGTTCTTCCTCTAGATCAATTAATAAGCAATTATTCTCATATATGATCATCTCCAGCAGACAACTATGATGTATACTGTTAACTTAGTCTTGGGCAGCTTTAATGTTTGTTCTGTCTGTTCAAGAACGCTTGTTGAATAATCTGTCTTATTCACAGAGCGTTTGCTCTTTGTCACTTTCTCTGGTTCATTTTC
This sequence comes from Nyctibius grandis, assembly GCF_013368605.1. NCBI lineage: Eukaryota > Metazoa > Chordata > Aves > Nyctibiiformes > Nyctibiidae > Nyctibius > Nyctibius grandis. The sequence continues at coordinate 12,291,915 of NC_090662.1, forward strand.
ATCAGCTAAAGCAATAGATTAATGATGTATCAACACTCCCTCTGCAGGGACGTGACTGTGGGTTTTCTGCATTTTGAGTTAGTGCCCTAGAAAACAGGCACTTCTGATCCTATACAGGGGGGAGGAGGGGCAAGAAAAGAGAGAAAACAAAAGAAAGAGGTCAGTTTTGCTTTGAAGCAAAAGAAAGAAAACATTCAAAAGCCTGAAAATTCCTGAAAAGGAAAAAAATTTTCTTTTAGTATTAGTTCAAAAAATCAGCTGTGCAATGAATTACATAGCATTTGAATTAATCATTTTTACTTTATTAATATCTTTTACAATACATTAATACTTGAATGTGACATAATATTCCAATAATAGTTTTTTTAATTACATATATTGCAAAGGTAACATGATTTTATTGTACTTAGTACTTCCTTATTTAATGCATCAGAAGCTACCATTTGATCTCTCTAATTTCATATGACATGATGAGTACATCTTATATTTCACCACAGCCATGAGTTACTTTCTCTTAATGCTTTCCCACATAGCAAGTCCTCCTGTAGGTTCTTGGTTTCTCAGTGCAGCCTGTAGAAGATGCAAGGCGTTCGGGTGAACCCAGCTGTCATGAGTTTCCTCCTTTTCTGGGCAAGTTAGCTCTGCAGTTTAACTTGTGTCACTTCTATCATCATATTCATAAGATTTAAAGAGAAAGTTTAGGGTGAGGACATGGCATATTTTGCTATGGGTATACATGATATTTAAGATTTACATTGTTCATAAATTTTATTCAAATAAGAACAGTTTCGTGCACTCAGATCCTCTGCAGAATATCCACTGCAGGTGTTTTCCTTTACCCGTCTCTTAATTCTAACCACTGTCATTATGTCACCTCTAAGCCAGGAGAACTCAAGTAAAGAATCTTTCTTAAAAACAGTGCTTAATAATTTAGGATTTGGACATGTATGATGATATTCCTCCAGTCTCTTTCCACAAGTGGAGTGTTAAGATTGGCATCCAAGCTGATGTTTGTACTACTGAGCATATCCTACAGGAAGATAAGGACATTTTTCTTTCATGTCAGTGTTATGCTAGAACCTAGTGTTAACTTGCACTCTGCACATGCCTCAAAGGTGGAGGGACCTCTCTGCCTCTCAGAGCATGACTGCTCTGTACAATGGATCTGGGAGTTACTGCCATCCAGGACTTCCCCTGAACAGGAAAAAGCCCAACTCTGTCCTTACAGCATTGTATCTCAGGTGTCCCACCTTCATGATAGGATAATGCTCACCAGCGTGGGAGTGACACCGCACTCTCACAGCCACACTGTCATTGCAAGATAGATCTGCAGCTCAGCACTTTGAAGATGGAGAAGTGTGGTCTCAATACCTTCTCACCATGCTCTATTGCTGAGCATGAACACATCTTTAGTTTTTAACTTTTGGTATACACCATCAGTCTGCTGTAGCTTTACTGTTTACATCTATGCAATAAGACTTATTGAACAGTCATCCTTATACAGATGTAGAAGACATTGCACTAACTGTACTGTTTCATTTTCTCTAGTATAGTTCAACATTTGAGTTACATAATTTTTTTGACCTGTGAGTATAGTTGTGTTTCAGTCTGTGAAAGACCTGTAATGAAAAATGAAAATATAAGCCATATTTGTCTCAAATGTATATAATTTAAGGTCAGAAGCAAAGGACTGTCCTCATCTAGTCAAAACTCCTGCATTACATGGGTCATAGAACTTCACCCTGTAATTCTGTCAGTGTTTTATGCAAGGTGCTTTTAGGGGAATAATAGGAGCTTCTTTGTGCTAAGAGTTTTAGGAAGTTTAGCCAGTTCTTATCCCTCAGAACTGCCAAGAAGATGTGTATATGTTAACTCTCTCCTATTTCAGTATTGACTAGTGTTTCCTAAGAATAAAATATACAAGGTATAATTAAAGCCTGCTGGAATTCTTCTACAGTCTATGTCCTCAATAAGACAAAGTAATCAAAGCTCTAGCACATTCAAAAAAGACTCAGATTATCCTGGAAAAAAAAAAATCCCATTAGCTTGCTCATGAAGCTAAAAATAGAGAGAAATCAACTGTCACACAGCAGTAAACCTGCTTAATAAGCAGCCTCTCATCAGAATAAACTATATTTAAAATTATTGTTCCTATTTTTATTTTATTATGTGAGAGGAATTGCATGGAAAAGTTCAGAATAGAATGAAGACAAAAGCCTGAGTTGATGAATGTTTTGTTCAAATAGATTGTTTAATGACCTGTTTTGCTAGGCTTTTCTTGCAGTATACGAAAAGTTAACAGATGATATTCTTATATTTGCTTTCTCATGTTTATTTCTTTTTGTGCACCAATAAAGTTGAACTGCATGGGAATTGACTTAAACTGCCTATGCTACATATTACATTGTATTTCCTTGGTGGTTTGAAGCTTGGTGGCTGGAACTGATTGAATAATATTTGACTGACTGAAAGTGAGACATATTTTGACTTGTAATTATTAATCATGGACAAAGAAAATAAGTGCTGTCTTAATAAATTCTATTAAGTGCAAGCTGCTTGGTCTGGGCAATGTGGCCTTGTAATTATGGTGGTACACTGGGAGATGAGAGAAGTAGCATTTGCCTTTCACAGACCTGTAGGGTCACTTTGGGCAAATCAGCGTTTGACTCTCTCTCTCTTCCCTTACAGACTACTATAGTCTTATTTATTAAGAAGCAGAGTCTCTAGTCTTTTCCCTTTGTATTTTTGCAGGCTTATCTATACTGGTACGTACTCTAACCCGGAGCTCAAAGGTAACACAAAGAACAGTGATACTTACTTTACAGGAGGTAACTCAAACAGTGTCTAATGCATGCACGAAATACCAGCAGCGACTCTCAATCCTCATGTGCAAATGTGTACATAATATATGAGGACTGCTACTTGTGACCCTGAAGAAGTGAATGCTTCAGATGTTCCATATATAAAAAAGGCTGCTAGCCAGCTGGTTGACTACTGTGCTCCAAAATAATCAGCATATAGCTGGTGCTGTTAAAAAAAATTGCTGAAATTATGATACTAGTCAAAACCAGCCACTTTCATATGAGTTTTCCTTTAAAAAAGTAGATTGGAAGAAAACTAAATCTGAACAAAAACTGGAGGTTATCCTGGACAGAAGTGAAAAAAATGAAACAGAAAAAAGGGATTAGCATAGCTAAAAACCTCTCCAAATCCTGCAAAACTAAAACTAAAACAACTTAGTGCATTAGATAGTGGATCTCTTTTATATAGAAAACAGATGGAAGAAGCAAGCAGAAGAAAAGTCACGCTGCAGAGCACTGAAAAAAAAAAAATCGTATAAAGTGGTGGGAAGTCTTCAGTTGGCATATCTTCTAGCAGAAACTTCACTCACATCCGCTGGAAAGAATTTTTCGAGGAAGTGCAAGATCAAGCCCTACTCTCATGCCTAGGAGCTGGCTTTCTACCTGTTCAAATGCTGCTGTAGAAATCATGAAGTCTTTTGAGGCTTCACCCGGATTATACAGAAGTCAAACAGTGTTCGTGTCTTTCAGAAAAGGGCTGAACTAGCAATAGGCCTGGCTACTGAGTCTTATATTTCTTTAAAAAAGTCTTTATTTTGAGACATTAGAGAAGAATGCCACAAGTTTTCAGAAAAAAAGAAGCCTCCCATTATTTATGATTTTTTTCCCAGGTACCAAAGCTTCTAAGGACACTAAAGAGCAGTTAAAACAAACAAGCAAGCAAACTAAAAGCCTGCTATGTGTGAGTGACAGTGGTAAGGTCTTCTGCCCTCCAAGAGACAAGTAACGACACGTTACAGCAAAGCAATGCTCCATTCTAATATTGTGATTTTAGTGACAAAAACCAGATGCTTCAGAAAAGAGGCAAGGAACTCACAATAGGAAAAATTGCTTCCAGAAAGATTTCCTTTTAATCTTTCACATACAAGAGACTGATTTAAACCTGAAACAGGGACTTTTCAAAGCCTTTCCAATATCCTTTTTTAGCATTAATTATAACAGCTCTAGCTCTTCTTGTGATATGTATAAATGACAAACTCATTGAACTTTGGTAGGGAGATAATTTAAGATATGTCCTGTTCCACTCTGTTGGTAAACCAATGATTTGCTGCTTATATGGAAAAGAAATCAAAGATGTTGCACACCAAGGAAAAATATTAATTTAATATATCAAAGTCTGTTAGGCCTAGTTTATAAGGACTGGGCCATTAAACAGCAAGAATGGAGATTGCACATAACAATATAAATCATAATTACATATAATGATTTGTATCAGTGAGACATTCAGCTGCAACTTATGGGATAAACTAGAGTTTTTATTTTGAAGAAGATTAGTTTCAAATTGCTAAGCATTTCATCAAATAGTTTTTAAAGTCTGAGCTTAAATGTTTAATGCACTTATGATCACTAGTACCTAAAAAAAGTATGGTGAGAAATAAAATCACTCCTATTTAGGGTATTTTCAAAATCACTCTGTACATATATTGAGAAGCACCTTGAACAATACTACTCAAAGATTAAGATTAAAAAAACTTCCAGACCAAAAACCTCTGAATGAACAACCTAAGCTTTTATTTTTTTTTTCACGTGAACCTTCTTAGTCAACTGTTCTTATACAAATGTATTCTTGTTTCCCATAAAATTCTAATCAAGTAATATAGCTATATTTGGCATATCACTATGGGTAAAGAAAAATCTAGAAAAATAACTATTAAATTAAGTTAAGGAACAAGGCTTTAAGAATATTTTATTTTTAATTCACTTCAAAAAAATGAAAAACTGAAGGTTTTTTTTATTTTTTAAATTTCCTTTTTTTCAAACAGAGGTAAAAGCTATAAAACTGTGTTCAGCTCTGTCCTAAATGAAATATTTCATTAAGTAAGAAGAACTGTTTTTCCTGTTCCGTCTTTCATATCCCAACTCTAGGCAGAGACTTGACTATAGCACAGAGTTTTATAATGTGTATTGGTTTGATAATAAAGGGATCAGGGAAGGACAAGGGCTGGCAAAGAAGGTGTGAAGAAGCAAGTTATTAAATATTTTACCTGACTCTCAAGTGTCGCAAGTATTCATATATAGTCTGTGACATTCCCTTCCTTTTAATCTAGGAAAAAAAAAGTAATTTTAAAAATTTTGACCATGTGCCTAAATCCCACTGAAGTCCACAAGGCCAGAGGGTAAATTGGAGCTTTCAGGAAGCTGAATGGTGAAAGACAGTTCTCGGATCAGCTGGGTATTTGCTGCATTATGAAAAAACAGTTGGGTTTCTCCCCAGACATTTTCTGTCTCATGTCATTCTTCCAACATCCACAGGGCCTGAAGGCTGCAAGTTGAGCATCTTTTGCAAAGGGCAACCTCAGCCGGCTCCTCTTGACAGGATTTTGATGCAGAACAGCAACAGCAAGTCAGGCTGGGGAGATCCTCTACATCTGTTTTGAGCAATTAATCCCCTAGAGGTAACTCTACTCACATGCAAATAATTTTGCAGTGTTTTAGATAGAATGTGATTGAGTGAGAAGACTGGAAATTGAAGAAACTTGGTATTTATTTTGTGAAAACAAATGAAGAGGCCATTAACCTTCCAACAGAACTGATTAGTGTGTATGTTTTAAAATATTAGTCCTTTCTCTTCCCAGGCTTGAGAACTGTGCAACAGCTTTGGTGACAATCAAGATGATGCTACTTGTCAGCACTAAGCCAAGACAGATTATTGTGATGAGGGGATCACAACTCTCCAAACATAAACACGAAACCTAACCCCATAAACTCCTGTAGCCTCTCTTGGTATCAATCAGCTATAGGTTAGATTCTCTTTCTCAGAGAAAAAGGTAATCAAGGTCTATTTCAGAGTGCATTAAGGTAATTTCCTACACCTTACTGAAATAAATGAAACCTTCTTTTAGAAGTTAGTGTCTATTGGGTCTTGAATAAAGAATGTCAAAATCCTTGTATTCCTAGAATATCTGAGATCACAATAAAAGTTAATTCTATTGCTATGTTTTAAGGTTACTTAAGTTCATTAGATTGTATGTGCATCTATTTTATATCATATAAATGTCTTCCAATGTACAGACATGAATGACAGTTTTGCTCTAGATATATTTGCTTTTGTGCATACATACAGATATTTAACAACACAAAGTTTCTTTGAAATGATGGAAAAGTGGGTATCAAAACCTCTTTGCTCTGGATTGGAATGAACTCTATGTTAAAAACTAATCTTTAATCAAGTTAAGTTCGGCTATGGATTTTTTTTTTAATCCCCAGTAACTAGTTCTCATGTGGTATAGTCTAATTAAAACTGGAGTGTCCCAAAGAACAAGCACTGTTTTAATATAACACTTTAGGAGTGTACTCACCCCCTGTGAACAAACCTGGAGCAGGAGAGTTAGGATACCTGAGCAAGCATTTGTCTTAAAAGTCTACTCTATAGCAATTTTATTCTTTACCCTCCTCCATCTCCCCATTGCTTCTAAACAACTTTGCAACTTATTACCCAGTTTTACTCATACTTGACAGAGGGATATCAAAATATTATTGAAACATAGGTAGCTAAGTAGATGAGGAATACCCAGATAACTACACCTCTCCCCACCCCTTCCTCGGATGAATAAAAATCTGCCCAGAGAAGTCAGGTATATTACTGTTAGATGCTACAGAAAACACACAGGAGAGAACAGTATGAAAGTCACAGAAAATTAGGCTTTATAAATTCTGCTTCACCTGCAACTACTTGTTCTACTTCCTGGCTCTGTACAAAGAAATTCCCAGGGTAGATACTATTTAGCCACAACTCAGTGGGAAAGAATCCCATCAACAGCTTGGTCATCTGCAATTTCTGAGGCCAAACTGTTTTGGAAACATTCATTTCTTCTGTGTTAGAAAGTTACACACAAATACAATCTCTTTCTGGTGTCCCCACACAACAGAACTTCAGGATGAACTTTATTCACTCATTCGGAGAAACTTTATAGCACTGTCTGCAGACAAACCTACCATGGACAGGTGCTCTGTAAACTTTCTAACACATTGCCTAGCCAATATACACAGCTCTTCATCTTCAGACTCCCTCTTCTTTTAATTTGGTATTGAAAATAATTTTTATGTTTTAATCAATTGCTTAGACAAGTGTAGAATTCATCAGCCAAGCCTGTATTTAACCCAAAGAAGAATTAAACCTACTGCTTCCAAATGGCAGGTTAATATAAAGAAAATATTTAATTAAGTTATAGCTTAAAATTAAAATTATATTTTAAGATCAGAGTATGTATTCTCTAATCAGTATTTCTCCACTAATCATGAGGAAATTATGGCTGGGATGCAGAGATATATGGATGAGCTCATTTGAAAGGTCAAAGCATATAAATAATTGTTGCTGCTTTTTAAAATTTTTACCTGCATTAAAGAGATTGAAATGAGTCTCATATTTTCTATCTGAAATACTCGGGGATTTGTCAGTCATTGAATTTTAGAAATAACAGAATCTGTTGCTCTATGCGAGTGTCTTGAGCTCTCTTTCCCCATGGAGCTCTTTTATGGCCAAATCTGATGACTAATTGCTTCCACACTTATCTTCAAAAGATATCAGACAGTCTCTTTTCTCTTCAGCCCTCAAATCCAGGAAGATTTTACTCTTCTCCACCTCCCCAAGCCTCTTATTTGTTGTTGAAAGAGAAATAATTTTATTTCTTCAAATAAAAGATAAGTTTGTATTATTGACAGAATCATGTGATCTAATTTCCAAAGAGCTTTTGCAGTTGCTTGAGAGATATCTTAGCCCTTATTCTGATGGCAGTTCATGTTCTTCATGTACCCAGAAATGTAGCAAACATTTAGATAGTGCTCTGCTTGGCGGTGGGCTAACTGCTCTGGCTGACGGTAAGAAAGAACAGAACTGTTTCAAGTATTGCCATAAATTGGTAGTCCCTTCCCCCTATACCTGAAAGAACAGGAAGAAGGTCTGTGCTTAAGAAAGATTGTCTGGGTAGATCTGCTCTCAGGTAGGTCTTGGACTGCTACAGTCATTGCTCAAGGGTGAATTGCTCAGCTTGAAACAAGCACAACCAGGATAATTTCTAGGGGATAGTTCGTCATACAAAATGAGTTATCATGAGAATTTACATTCACTTAAAAAACATCATTGTTGGAAAGGGACTCGATGAGGAAGATTCCATCTTAGGAAGATGCAAAAACTGTGAAAATTGAAAGGACATAGCGAAAACACAGAATTAAGAGATACGTAATCAATGGCAAGCACTGATAAGGGGATTGTTATGCTATTTAAAGAATTATTTTCATGTTTTACAGTTTTCCTTACTTGGAACACATCATCTCACTGCATGCTAGATTGCAGTGATTATCATGCAATGATTATCATGCAGTGAACTCTATGTGTCTTTTTGTATCAATGGACTATAAGTTCTCATAAAAAGCACGCAGAGCTCTTAAAAAAATAAAAGAGAATGAAAAAAAGAAGCATTGGATAAAATCCAGCTTGGAGATTTATTCCGTTTTTTATGTGAAAAAACTGAGTGTACTTTATGATCCCTCTGGGTACTGCAGTTCTTAAACCTTGTGAATTTTAATACGAGTATATGAAACCATGCAGATTTGAATAAGATTTATGAACAATGTACACTTTAAATCATTGTCTACACATAGCAAAAAAGAACCCCATCTCATCACTAGTTTCTTCTCACCCTGAACTTTCCCTTTAAATCTTACAAACCTGATAAAAGAAGCTCAGGAGATGTCACAAGTTTAAACTGTTTTTCTATCATCGGGTCAATAAGATTTCATGTATTTTCAGACAATTTTATGATTTACAGTTCTCACATTCCAGTCTGGTTCTGACTATAACAAGGTCCCAGCGACTGTCACATCCATGAGTCACATTATTAATCCACTGCCAGACTCTGTTTGAACTGCTACACTTCTAAAGGAGTCAGCATGAAACTCTTGGCTTTTTTGCAGACTCCAGTAGATCCTTAGTGAGTGTACACTAAAGAAGTTAGAGTACTCAAAAGTCCAATGCAAGTTAATTGAAACTATTTGCATTCAGGTATAATTCTTATAATTTGACTTTCAAGGTACATGTCCACATGTTCATTATCTTTATCAATGATCTGGACCAGGGGATCAAGTGTACCCTCAGTAAGTTCGCAGATGACACTAGGAAGGGTGGGACTGTCGATCTTTTTGAGGGTAGGAAGGCTCTGCAGAGGGATCTCGACAGGTTGGATCAATGGGCCGAGGTCAACTGTATGAGGGTCAACAAGGCCAAGTGTCGGGTCCTGCACTTGGGGCACAACAACCCCATGCACCGCTACAGGCTTGGGGAAGAGTGGCTGGAAAGATGCCTGGTGGAAAAGGACCTGGGAGTGTTGATCGATGGCCAGCTGAATATGAACCAGCAGTGTGCCCAGGTGGCCAAAAAGACCAACAGCATCCTGGCTTGTATCAGAAATAGTGTGGCCAGCAGGACAAGGGAAGTGATCTTCCCATTGTACTCAGCACTGGTGAGGCCACACCTTAAATACTGTGTTCAGTTTTGGGCCCCTCACTACAAAAACAGACATTGAGATGCTGGAGAGAGTCCAAAGAAGGGCAACGAAGCTGGTGAAGGGTCTGGAGAACAAGTCTTATGAGGAGCAGCTGAGGAAACTGAGCTTGTTTAGTCTAGAGAAAAGGAGGCTCAGGGGAGACCTTATTGCTCTATACAAGTACCTGAAATGAGGTTGTAGCGAGGAGGATGTTAGTCTCTTCTTCCAGGTAACAAGCGATAGGACAAGAGGAAATGGCCTCAAGTTGCACCAGGGGAGGTTTAGATTGGATATCAGGAAAAATTTCTTCACTGAAAGGGTTATCAAGCATTGGAACAGGCTGCCCAGGGAAGTGGTGGAGTCACCATCCCTGGAGGTATTTAAAAGACAAGTAGATGTAGTGCTTAAAGATATGGTTTAGTCGTGGACTTGGCAGTGCTAGGTTAATGGTTGGACTCTGGTTAATGGTTAATGATCTTAAAGGTCTTTTCCAGCCAGAACTATTCTATGAGTCTATGATTCTAGGATTTGAGCTGGTCACTCTAGGCTTCCTTCACAGGCAGTGAAGAGAAATGGAAACCTCTAGGGAAAAACTTAAGCTGACTCATCTTTGAACCCCATATTTGGATGAGTCGGTCTGTTATCTCTATTTCTTTCCAGTGACCGCAAAGGGAACCTTGGGTAAGCAGTTCCAACTTCATTGTCTGTCATAGAGATATATGTGATCTGCTTTTGGCCTGCAGAATCCCACCTTTGAATTGATATTTTATAGACATCAAAAATAAGGAACACCTCTATGATCCAAAATACTCTAAAGTCATTTTAGAGTTGTTCTGAAATGTCTGAACAAGTTACATGGCTGAAATCATAAGAATCCACTAGCAGTATGCATTATATCCCTTTACTGCTAAAATTCTGCAATCCTAAGAACATTAACATCAGCACTGAGTTAGGTCCAGAGACGCATTTTAGCTGTAATGGTCACCTTCGCATTTGATCATGCCCAGATACTACTTTGTGAAATCAGAGAGAATTAGGGAATTGTCTGTCACCATGCCAGATGGCAGTAAACAGAAATACTATGGTAAACGACAGTAGGTTATTTACTTATTTTTGCTTACATGTTTCTTTCTGCTACTGAGTGTCACAGTTCTAATTCTGTGTCCTTTCATATGTAAATACATATATTTACAAAGCATACAAATGCATGTACAGTTATATATACAATCTATGTTAAGGCTGCTTCTCTATTGCAGTAGTGATAGCACAGCCAAAAACTCCCTCGATCACATCCCCTCTAACATCTGCTTGCCTTTTCATACATATACATTTGGGACAAAGTTCTTTGAACTTATTCACCTCTCTAACTAAGTCAGCCCGGAGAGTATAGAAACAGGTAATTTCATGCAACAGACCTTGACTGGGGATGGTTTCAAATAAACATGAATTATGACAGTTATAAAAATAGCAATATAATCCACCCTCCCTCTTGGGTGTGTATTTGTCATTATTCCCCTGTATAGGTCCAAATTCAGTTTTAAAAAGGAAGTTTAAGAAAATACAGATACAGATGTTCACAGTCAGTCTATGTTTGTGCTGCACTAGTTTCATACTGGGAAGGATGGCTCAGCATGGCTCTTTGCTTCGGCACAACATACACGTCCAATGTATTTCCCTTCTTCAGGCTGGAGTGTCTCTAAGAATCTTTTAGCTGGTGACCTGAAAGAAACCTGAAACTACTGCAGCAGCTTTGGGTTGCCAGACTAACAGGCTACAGTCAGGCATCATTGACTCCGCTCTGCAATATTTGCATTGGCTCTATACTGATAGGTAAGCTGTCATTTGGCCATTTCCACCAGTTTTCCTCCACCAAAGAAGCAGTCTAACCCTCAGCTTTCAGCATTTACAAAGCACTCTTGTTTTCTATTTACAAGTGAGGGATAGAGTTGAAAGCTTAACTGGCATTCTTCACCCTGACACTGTGTAGAAGCACTTCACCTCATTAGCTCAGTATCTGCCAACACACTGGCATACTGCAGAGGAATGCTCCTTACTTCCAAAAATAACAAATCAAGAACAAGGAAAGAGCATATATTTCACACAATATAAAGGAAGTTTTAGAGTCTGTAACGTGTACTCCAATCTGATCCCACAGAGCTGTGAAGAATTTTCTTATGTGTCTCAAAGCAAAAAAAGTTAGAAATTGTAGAAATACAGGCTACAGGAAACCTCAAAATGGACCATAGGTCTACCCTTAGTGGTTGACACCACAGGATGAATTAGTCAGAAAGCAATGCTCTGACACAAAAAGAAATCTTTGTGGCAGACAAGTATCTTTATAACAGCCACAGAAGTGGGGAATTGCTAGGGTGAGGTTTGCATAGCCATGCTACCAAACTCAAGACCAATAGTAAAAATCCAAAAGTTAGAACTGTGTCACAAGAAAAGATCAGAATAGATTCAAGGCATCCTCCTTCACCAGAATGGAGCCAGATGCAGCTTGGATCATCCAACAGTCCCTGTTTGTGTAATCATAGGAAAAAAAATTCCTCTAGAACCTGATTCTGAGGTTTGATGCAGAATGCATCAACAGGATGTATTAATATGCAACAGGTACAGTTTAATTTACCAGAAGAACAAGAGTACTCTCTACTCACATCTTTTATCTGTTACTGACTGCTATTGCTACGATTACTTTTCAACATACTTCCCCTCAAGTTCTTTTGATCTTTTTTTTTCCTAAGTAAATATTAAACTCGCAGAAACAGAAAGAATGAATTGTGAAGGGCTCTAATCCAGCCTTTTGCTCAGAGGATGGCTAACTTCAAGGTCAGATCAAATAACTCAGGGCTTTATCAGGTGGTTTGAAATTTTGAGGACAGAGCTTCCATAGGGTCTCTAGACAATCTGATCCAGTGGTTAAACCTTCTTATTGAACACGCAAGAAAAGTTATTACAGTGAGAACTTCAGCTATTGCTAATTGTGACTTTTTCCTCTTATTTTCTTGCTGTGGCTTTCTGGGAAGAATTTGGCTGTCTTCTACTTCTGTCTTTGGGTATGTAAATTGGAGGTGTAGAGATTTCCTGGGGAAGGGGTGGGTGTATGTGAAATTGGACACAATATTTCAGATTAAATCTGAGAAACACCAAGTAGAATGAAATAATAACTTGCCTTGACGTGCTGGCTATGCTCTTCACAAAGTAGCCTAGTACGCAGCCAGCCTACATACTGCAAGGACACACATTTTTATCCTGTTGAGTATCAGTCAGTTCCCTATCTGTATTGATGCACAGGGTTAGTCTGTCCTGGGTGTAGGACTCCACATGTGCCTTGAAACTCACGGTACTTTTCCTTGTCCATCCTTCTAGCTTGCCAAGGCCTCTTTCCTCTGAAAGGCAGCCCTGCCCTGCTGTGGTTGGACACTACCGCTGTATAGTGCCACTTGTGAATCGCATAAGGCTGCATTCCTGTCTCATTCTCTAGGTTTTCAGTGGATACATTAAACAGTATAGGCACAATACCAACCCCTCAGGAACATCATTTGTAGCCTGGCAGAAGTTAGGTTTCAAACAGTAGCTTGTTGTTACATATTGAAATACCTAAACTCTTTGAAATTATTCACAGCTTAAGTGAGAGATTTCAAGCAGTTGAACATAATCCCAAATCCAGCAACCCAAGCAGTTTTTCACCCACCTTGCAGTCCACCTGTCTAGTCCATATCTTCTTTGGCTACAATCTGACTACAGCCCTACTATGTGATGTCCTATCAAAAACCTTACTGAAATCTGTCTCTTCTTGCTTCTTCTATTACCCCCAAGCTGTAACAGGCCTTCTTATTTTTACTTCATATATTTCTTTCTACTCATACTGTATGTACTCCCAGGCATATTTATGTTACTCAGAATTCAGAAATAGTTCATTTAAGAACACTTTTATAGTCTATAATGATGAACGTATCTACATCACCAAGCAGTTGATACCAGCACTACAGGTGCCAGAGAAAGGACTAAGCAGAACTATTCCAAGGGCCACATGTCTAAAGCTTATACAGACGGTGTTTCCAGAACAGCCCTACCTTTGATATCCCACTACTTGCCAAAAAAAAGGTTTCTTCCTTAATTTTTGCTATGTAACTGCCCAAAAGAATTATGGATTAATTTTCTTGCTTCAGGCTTTAGTTGAGTACTGTTTTAAACAAGCTAGTGAGCAATGTTTACCAAGTAGAACATCAACATAAAACTTAATGAGAAAATAAAACTGGAAGGTAACTTAAAAACAAAACTAAAACAAAACAAAAGAACAACCTCCCCCCAAAAAATGCACACACAAAGAGCAAGAAGCTGCTGAGTGTCCGGTCCGTGAAAATGTACTTAGGTAAGCCATGTCTCTGAGTTTGCACCTAGCCTGATATGGAGGAAGCATCGTTTGTAGAAACTGGCAACTAAAACCAGGACACATAATGCAATAAAAAATAACTTATGATACCGCCGCCTAGGTACTGGTACAGCAGATCCTCAGAACTACAAGTCAATGGTGTGGCATGAAGAAAGTTAGTTTGACAGACAGATAAGAAAGGCTAGTAGAACACCCTTTTATGCTTTAGAAGAGTAGGAAAAATACAGCATGGCAGAGTGGAGAACAGTTCTGGTTCTTGGCAGATGTGTGAAGCATGTGCTCTGTATGTGCTCTGTATGGAAGCAAGGAATGCTCAGTGGAGCTCTGAATCCTCTTAGCCAGAACCCAGACACTCTGTGAAATAAAAATCCAGACATCAGTCTGGCTGAAAGCATTGGAACTAAGCTGAAAACACATGTGATTACTTGTGTAGGTGACAAGAGAAACTGGAATATAAAGTACTCTAGACAGTCAATAAACCTTACAAACCTCCCTTTGTCCTCAGTGAAAAAAAAAAAAATCAAACCTAAGTGTGGCTGAACATAAATGTCAAATGTTTTAGAAAAGACAAAGTTAGTTAGGTTTTCTCCCTGCAAAAAAGACTACATATTCAAAACATCCAGGAAATACTCCTAGCTCTGCACCCTAACTGTTCTTCCCGTCTGCTCCTGCAGAAGTTAGCACATTAAAGACTTTTTAGTGCATCACTAACATGTATTCTGTAAACTATGCTGCAGGGTTTGGATGAGCAGTGACAGCTGTGAAATCTAACTTCTCTCTCTTGGAACAGTGTGCTTCCCTACATGATCATGGAAAGCTCAAACACCAGAGTAATCCTTTATCAGCATAAGGATCCTGACATCAGATACAGATAAGAAGAGTTTTGAATGAAAACAATTTACAACTAGCTGGCCAACGTTTTTTTTCTTTGTTTTTCCAGCTTGCAATGGAAAAGGCTGTAAGAGGGAAAGGAAAAGAAGAAAACTGGATTTTTCTTACTGACAAAAAGTATCCCTAGTTAAGACTGTCACTATCACAGAATCACAATGCTACTGTTGAGTAGCATTTATGATGATCACAATGAGAATGAATAGCTTACTTCAAAGAAGCAGCTGATAGTGGTTTTATCATGATTGCCATGAACATTTTTTTCAAGAAATGAGATTATGTAAACATTCCATATTGACTAACTTATAGTGATGCAGTGACTTGCAAGCCAACACGAGATACTTTCCACAAGTGATAATACGTTTCAAGTTTAAAAGAAGTTCCGTTAGTTTCTGTAACACTCCTTCCCAAAGCGCTAGAAGTCTTTGATATTTATAGATCATGAGATCACAGGGTGGAAAGCTGAGGGTGGAAAGCACTGCTGGACGTCGCCTAGTCCAACTGCACAAAGCAGAGTCAGCTAAAACAGGTTGCCCAGGACCATGCCCATCTGGGTTTTGGGTATCTTCAAGCATGGAGACTCCACAGCTTCTCTTGACAACCTATTCCAATGTTCAATCACCCTCACAGAAAAAACAACTTCTTAAGTTTAAATAGAATTTCCTGTATTTCATTTTGTGTCCCATGTCTTATCCTGTCATTGGGCACCACAGAGTCTGCTTTCCCTACCTACAGACCTCCTTCCCCCAACAGGTATTTATACACATTGGTTCCCCTGAGCCTTCTTTTCTCCAGGCTAAGCAACTCAAACTCTCTCAGCCGTCTTGAAGATAAGGGTGACAGGAAGGGGAAAAAAAAAAAAAAAACACAAAATGAAAAAAACCCAAACAAAACCAAAACACTCCCCTAGACCTCTCTTCTTTCGAGGATGTTATCTGATAGGATTCTTCCAAGCAGGTCCCTGAACAGGCCAGGAATACCCACATGAATGAACAGTAAGGGAACTGAGCTGGGAACACCTAGGCAGTTTCTCAGAGTATCCCAGATCCAAGCCTCCAAGCAGCAGCAAACAGCCCTAGAGAGCAAGTCAGGTCAGCAGACAGGGCCTCTGTCCCCTGCAGTGGGGAGTCTTCCACCGCTATAACTCACCATTTTCTGCTGGTGCTTTTGCACAGATCAAGCTCAGCCAGCTCAGATGGTTTATTGGCAAGAGCTCATTAACTCTAATCTGCTACCAGGGTACTGACCTATTAATTCTGCAGTTGCAAAGCTGCCATGCGGAATAGGATCACCCTTCTGACATCAGAAGTCACAAGCTTCCAGCCTTCACCACTACAAGAATTTCCATTTCTCAACCTGATAAACAGACACTCTGCCTGCCCCTCCTTCACTACAGCTTGAGTTCAGGCTACTGAAGCTGCACAGCCTCAGAGAAGATCCCATCAGTACCTTTCTCATCACCTTTGATGCTGTACAAGCTTCTGGCCTCCACCAGTACACACCTTCTGCAGACAAGGAGCTCATCTACCCTAAGTTCTAGGCACCTGCAGCCCCAGGCTTGGAGAACTGCATTCTAGTTTGGGAGCTTGGTTTGGGTCAAGTCCTCTGATGTTACTGAGATAGTGGGCCCATGTGAGGAATCACTACCATATCTGGACATCTCTCTGCTGTTTCAAGCTCTCGCCCATAAAATCTTCTTCCTGTGAGCTGCACCTTAGGCTAGCACTTACACAGGTTTCTCCCCAGCAAATGTTGCAAGGGTGTCTGACCCACCTTATTCTGGAGTCAGCTGGGACAGATTCTTTCAGCACCCTTTGATGAAGAACAGCTGATAGAGCTTGTTAGAAGCTGCTGGAGGTTGCAGAAAGTCATAACCTCATGCTATTCTTTCCTTCTAGCACCAAGACACACTGGTATTCCTTGAAGGGGTCCCTGATGAACTCAAAAGTCTCAAGAAGACCTAGAAAATTTCAAGGCAGAGCCCAGAAACTGCTGTATCTGTTGGCTGCATTGTGGTGAAGGAAGCGAAGAAGAACTTGGTGCTAATCTGTAACCAAGGCTGTCATCCCTGCAGTAGGAGCTGGGCTGGGGACACCTTAAACTTGCAAAGAATTACTTTTAGCTGTGCTGGCAGATGCTTATCCACATTGTAAAGCAATCGCCAACTTGACACAAATCTACTTCTTTTCAGGCCAAGGACTAGGATTTGCTAAAAGAGAATATCTTGCAAAATTTATGCCCAAGCTTACAGTGTTGTTAGTCACTCCTTTATAGAAGTTCCAGAACCTACCATATCATAAATAATGTGTCTCACCTGACAGTGAGACAAAGCTGGTCTGACAGATTGAAGGCAGTCAGAGGGCAGCAAAGGCAATTACATAGATAGGCAATTACAGAAGAAATGAAGCAATAAAAGCAGCCTTGTGATGCGTAGTTCTGCAAACAACAACAGAGTGCTAGAAGCTAAAGAAAATATTGGGATAAGAACAGTCAGAAGAGTAAACTGGGCCAGCTTTTGCTTCAGAAGTCTTTATAAGATTTGTTACATCTCCATGGTGATATGCTTCAGGTATCATTTTTGCCAACTACCAACTCAGTTCCAGAAATTTAATAAGTTACTTCAAACGTGCCATGTGTTTGCCTGATCTTCTGAGACTCTGCAATGCTGTACAAGTTGGTTTGCATGCCACACTGTGAAAGCTGTGCTGTAAGCAAACCCCATTTTTTCCACTGGGAAAAGTGAATCTGGCAATGCACAAATGTTAGATCTCAAAGACCACACTGCAGAGCAGTGAGAGATTTCCATACACCACACATGTAGCAGCACATACATGGGAGAGGAGTAATCATCTAGTCTGGTTTTGTGGTTTCATTTCACTGTTATCACTGATTCATGTGTTCAGGTCTAGTGCAGAAATCAAAAGCCAAATGTTGTGCTAGCCCAAGTATTGTGCACCGTGTAACAACCAGCTCTATGTGCTGTTAATGGTGAAAATGGTGTCAAACATCTTTCCCAATCCGACTTGCAAGTCAGAAAATCTAAAAGTCTCTTCTGCTGTAAGGTCTATCAGAACTGCGAGCATTCAGTTCCTACTCTAATTTCAGGAGAAACAAAACAAAGATGGGGAAGATGAGAAGCAACTGAAACTATCAATGATTGTTTATAGTTCCCTAGCATGGGCTTGAAATCCAGACTATCAGAATGATTGAATTGTGCTTGGTTTTGGTATTGCTGCTCTGATCTGGAGCGGCAGCCTGCATGTAACTTTTAAAAAATAAGTATTTTTCCTTTTGAAACTTGTGCTGTCAGACACAGAATATATGCATCTTTAAAGCTCCTCAGTCCTTACAGGAATTCTGTTTACATGAAGGTTGAAAGGTTCAAAGTGCTTTCTGGATGAAGGACTCAAGGGCAGCACGTCCCTTGCTCCATCATGCGGCTGCAGCCTCAGGTTGGCACGGCTGGCTGCGGCGAGCCCCTGGCAGTCCGTGGGGTGAGTGGGAGGGCTGGGGTGAGGCAGAGAGCAGTTTGGTGAGGGAGCGCCAAAAACGACTGAGTGCTTGCTCTCTGATGAGAGAAAATCTTCATCCCCGATTTCTGTGGACAGCTAACTGACATAATCACCTCCAAACTTAACAGTAGTAGCTACCAGTTTTCTCAGGTTGTACCTGAACTGTCCTGCTGCAGTGCTGAGAAACACAAAGTAGGTTTAAACAAATGAAGCTAGTCTCAGAAACAGTCTGCCGAGACACAGCCTGCAGTATAGACACAGCTTTAGATAAATGTCCTGCTTCTCAACTAGATGTAATTGATGTGCTGTGCTGGAAAACTGGGCAAGTCACCCATATATCTTTGTATCAGTTATCCATCTTCAAAGGAGTTTGTAAGGGCTTTCTACCACATCCCAAGCAGAGATGGCTGCCTCTCATACTGCATATGACAGCTAATCTTTTGTATGGGATACTAACTACTACCACATTACAAATTAGTACTAAGTGCTGAGTATTCACATCTGTTGTTAACACCATTAGAAACTGCAGCAAAGTCATCTAGCCATGAAAAGTTTCACAACTGAAGACCACCCAGGCTTGGAAAGTGTTGGCTGTTTTTTATATCTGTTTTTATTTGCTGAGGAACATGGATTTCTCCCAAACACAGGCTGTTAGATTCATCTGAGCTACTGATCTCCATACTGTATCCTCACTCCTCACTCTGGGGTGTTGTGCTGGGGCCACTGTAACAAAACGCATTCAGCCTGCGGAAGAAATAAGGATGAGGGAAGCCTGAAAGGAAATAAGTCTGAGGAAATAAGGATGAATATACAAAACGTGCTTCTGAGCATAAACGACTTGCTGTACACCAAAGCCTCATTCAAATACCCTTTGTGATCAACAACAGTGTTAAGCAGCTGGGTAACAGAGAGTGTATTCAAGGGAAGGAAAACAGCTGCAAGAGGCAGAAGTTACTGAGGATCCATTAGTGAAATCTGGACATAGGTCCAGAGGCACTTGGCGTAAGGATGCCTTACAGTTTGTATAAATATAAAAGACATACATACAAAAAGCAGCTCTGTCCAGTAATGACTGAATAGACAGGAGCACATATGTTTTGTATGGAAAAAAGGGCCACTCACCAAGGACAGTTGAATGAGATTATATGAGATGTTTTGCCTTCTTTCTTTCCCCTGCTCAGTTTTTTAACAAAAATTAGGAAGAAGTAAGAGTTTTATATGTGTGTTCATTTATATGTGTGTGTGTGTGTGTGTGTGCGTATGAAAGAAAAACCCCCATGACAAGCATTACCTTCTTCTACTGCTATGAGGCAATGACTTCAAAACACTGGGGCTTTCAATTACTCAGGCATTCTCACCTATCTCATTACATTTTTTACTAAGATTACCCCAGAAGTAAGTGATGCAAATAGAGGCTAAAAAATCGTTTCAAAGTTAAAGAAAGCGTCAAACTATAATTTTTCTAGGACCACACTGAATTAAGAGCTGAGAGGAAATTATACGTCCTAGAGTTTCCTTCCTTCTCCTACTAGAGATGTGTCACTTGTTCGGTGGTCCTCCTTTCCACATTCAGGGAATCCTGAACTACTACAAGTCTACTGTTGTGATATTTTCAGAGGGAAGGACAAGTACTTCTCAACATGTTTGTGAAAGTCCTCTGTAATTGCAGAGTGCACAGACACTCATTTTTACCCAAATGTAAGCAAGTTCTTATGTATATTTCTTCATTACGTGGCTTTAAACTACACTTTAGTTATTTCAAATCAAACAGCTAGGGCAAAAATGATGAGGTTTTTTAATAAAGTTGAGTTTTCAGGTGAAAATTGGTCCAGCAATCAATGAAATCCACTGTAGCTTTACAAAGCTCCAGATAAATTGCTACATCCATAACTGACAGATTCAAAATACTTGCCATTACTGATGCTAAAATATTCTGGCAATCAGAGAGCTAGTACTAAGGATTATCAAGTGCTACTGAAAGTGTCAGAAGCTGTAGGAATTCCTTCAAGAATGGGGTCTTATCTTCACCTAGATTGCATGTGCAATCTTGCAGATAGTATGCCAGTTTTTTCTGCCTATTGCTAAAAACTGCGGGAAACTCAGAAAGAGACTGATTTTTCCAGCAAAGCAGGTACTGGAGATTTCAAATTGACCTCAAGCTCTATGCTGACACAATACAGCTTGTAGTTAACTTTCAAATTCTTTAGAGACTTGTATATATTTTAAAAATATGTTTTATGGCATAAGTGCCTAAATATATAGATTTTTATAGGAGTACGTGTGTGTATAGCCTGGTTAGTCTATTATAGAATATACTGAACTAAAATTTTATCCTTATATATTGGCTTAGAAATGCATTCAAATTTCTCTTCAACCATTGCCTCCTCCAGATGTTATTTTCTCTGATTTTTTAATAAATGCATAAGCCATTTCTAAGCTATCCCTTAGCACAGTAAGTTGGAACTCTTTTTCTTAATGCACGAATTTTAAATAATTTCTGAATGAAAAACCTGTGTCTCCAGGATTGAGGCATAAATTTTGAAAAATCTTATTATGGATAAATTTTCTTGTAAGCCAGCGTGAGATCAAAGTGAGTTTCTAAAATAGTTTATAGTGATGGGTTTAGACAGAATCGTCCTCTTTCTCCCTCATTGCTCCAGATTTTCTCTGGACAAATGAATTTTCTAGGGAGCTAAAATAACTGTAAATTCCCATTCTCTCCTAGCACCCTACTTGCTGTCATGTATATCTGTAGCCTTTGAGCCAGAGCTTCTAATGCTTTTATTCCAAATAATACTTTTTGAGATTTTATTTTCTTAAGGTGACTGATAGCTAGGAATAAGCGTACTTAAATCAATAATACCATCCTGTCCATACTATGCATGCCAGATAGGTATTTTTTTTCTTTTTTTCTGTAAGCACAATGTGTATGTTAGTATTAGAACAGATAAAGTGTAAACTGGCACCAGTCAGAGCCAAGTAGGGCAAAACCAGCTGCATTGCCTTGTTGGCCGCACATCAGCAGCGTTGGTAGTAGCAGGCAGGAGCTAAAGGAGACCCAAGGTCCTGGAATAATTCAAAAGTCAGAACTCACTGATACTAGTGTGCAAACCAGGGACAATTCATTCTGAGTGCGGTATCATACCAGCACTGTTCCCAGGGCTTCAGCATCACGACTGGCTTAAGCTAATCAAAGTCAACCAAAAAGAAGCTACTGCATTTGCCTCCCTTGTGCCAGCGAGGTCGGGTGGTGAGCCAAGGCAGTTCTAGTTAGAGACTGGCTGGATCAGAAAAACAACATGGCAAAGCAGGGGAAAAAAAGAAAAAGATGGGCTGCAGCTTCAGCTCTGCTGCCACAGGAGCTGTAGAGGCGAGAGGAAGAATCAGGCTATTGTCAATTTAGAAACTAGCTTCTGCTTATCAGACCTCATGTACAGAGGACGTTGTTGTCCCTGACTCTTTTGTGAGGGGGGAAAAGCTGTCTCTGGGCTTTCTGTACACTATTTGCTTTCCTGTGTTCAACCATGTCAAGCAATGCTAGTAAGGACTCAGACCCAATATATGTGTAAAAATGTAATCAGATTTCATAACAGTTAGAGAGTTTAACCTCTGTTTCCAAAGAAGTAAAAAAAAAAACAACAAAAAAAACAACAAAACACCCAAAGAAAATAATACCAAAAACCTTTCCTTTTTCTTAAGGGTCTGATTCACACTTTTAAAAAACACCTGTAAAATTTTGTCCTTTTTTTTAAGGGCACAGTAAGAAATAAAAATGGTTTATTCAAAGCATTATCTTGAGGCACCATTGCAAGTTTCTAAGATTTCTTAGGCACCTGTAAAGGTCAATTTACCTCCATTCCTTGAAAAGGAAAATAGAGTGTCTGAAAGGCTCTTGGAAGCTGGAAAGATGAGGTGTCACCACATGGTAAGTGGCAAGGTGAAAGCACATCTTTTGTTTGTTTTGGTATGTATTCCTGACCTGCAATGTAGTACTACAAGATTTTAAAAACTGTATGTTTTATTAGCAGCTCATATGTGCCTGTTGTTGATTGCTCCAAAGCATTTCTCCCTTTGTCTAGCAATATATAAACCTTCCCACATTCCTTCTGTGACTTGAAAAATATTATATGGTATTGCCAGAAGCAAAACTTTTCATATTTAAGTAACCTTCATAGATAAAATTCACCAAGCAAGTTCAGACCTGCTACAGAGCCAGCTGTAGTTATCAACTGACAAAAAGATCAATTTCTTGTACAGATGGATCACAGCAGGTAGACAAGGTTAAGAAGAGTGCAAATAAATGCACGTGGCCCAGGTAACCACAAACAGGGGCAGTTTGGAAGCACAGAGTTTTGGGGTGATTGTCTGAACATAACTAGTTTAGGCTAGTTTTGACTTTAAGTTGGGATAAAAGTTTCAAAAAGAATTCCTGCTATAGACAGTTTGGAAATTCATCGTTTTTTTCGGTAAGTGAACAGGACAGAATGATGATAAAATGAAAGCAAGAAACAAATGAAACCAAGACATTAATAAACGTGTGTTTTTCACCTTTCAAAAATCCCTAGGTTTGTTTTAAATTTGTGATTGCAAGTTTATTGAGTTCTCATTCTAGCCAGACTGCTAGCGGTGACAGAATAGGTTTTGTTAGACACATTAGATAAAATTTTTCTTAAATACATGAAAGTTTGGCCTTCACCACTTAATGCTCAATGTAGCTTAAGTTCAGTGTACATCATGTAAAAGGAGCATATGTCTTGAAGGCACCTTAGGGTTTGATCTGTTACATGACTTGTTTTCTGAGGAACATTACAGAGATAAGGGAATACCCAAGTAAATAATTGCATTTTTTTAAATCAGTGCTGCAATATACGTCATAGATGAGTGAACAATCTTTATTTTCTGGAATATCAGGAAGATCTGAGGTCTATTAAATGTTCATTCAGAAGGAAAAAAAAAAAGAAAAAAGAAACAAGGCCAAACAGGAAAGGCTTGTCTAATCAGTATTTAATAAGTCTAGAGATTTTAGCCTTCCTGTTGGTTAGTTATTGGTTTACATTGCAAACAACAGTTGCTGCTTGTTTAAATATTACTTTTGCATTGACTGGGAAGGAAAGCTTTAGGGATTTCTGCAGAGTTTACAGATCTTTAAATACCGGTGGCTGAGCTGATTAATGAACATATCTGTAAGTTAAAATCTCAGAGGCTGTTTTCAGGCTGGCTGAAACCAGAAAGTGTTGGGAATCTACTGAGAAGGTTTAAGATTCCCAGCTCAAAATCCAAAGCACACACATTTGCCTAAGGATCTGAATGGAAATATTTGAAACCAGATTGCTGCCACCAGTCTTTTCATGTTCAGCGTTATAGAATTTGGCAACTTAAGATAGTTTTAATTTATAAGATAGAGCCACATTGTGCATTGTTCAGCCCAAACCACATGATAAGCATATGGGATAGGGTTATATTTTCTTTTTTTCTTTTTTTTTTCTTTTTCTTTAACGTGTTCGTCTTCTTTCGCTTTGTGTGCAGTCTCATAACTTACAATAATCAAGAAATACACAAACTTTTCCAGCAGAATAAGGCAGGGGGTGGTTGGGGCATCAGATTATATTCCTGATGATTAAAGTAAAAGGAGTAATTGAAATTCCAAGTCATGCCAGTGGCTGAGTGGGGCTGAAAAATATTACTCTACTACAAAGAAGGAGGATGAAGAGTTAACCCATTTCATTAGAGAAAAACATATTAAGACTATAATCATTTTCATTTTTGGTAATGATTTCCTGGCTTGAATGACTTTAGAAATGTTAGAATAAAGTTATTTTCCTTTTCAGATAAACTTTTGGAAAAGTTACGGGAAAGACTGTTCTAGTTTAATTGACCTCATTCCCTCGCTGCACCTGATATTGTTGGAAAGTAAAGACAATCTGATGGGAAGGTGGCACACAAGAATTTAAGAATATTTTCCCACAGTTGAATGCCTTGTGAATCATAGGTTATCTTATCGAGCACCATTCTGCTTTTGAGTCCAATTCAAATTCAAGATACGACCAACTCAGGAGCCATAAAGACCACAGACAATGTTCTCTCCAGAATCTGTACTGTGTGTTTCATTGAACCAGACCTTTTAAAATTTCATTTGTATCTAGCTTTGTTCTTGCTACGAAAATCAAGAGGATATTTTCAGATCTCAGGCTGAATGAATTCCTGAAGCAAGATTTTTTTTTTGCTTTTTAGTGCTTCCTAGCTTGTCCAGTGGCCGGATAAATCCAAACATACTGATAAATTAACTGACCACATGCTTTCCAGTGAGCAGTTTACATTAACTTACTTTACATTCAAAACCTGTTTTCACGATCTCTTTCAAGCTTTAATGACAATCTCTAAAAGTGAAAAAAAACCCCACCTATTTTTTATTCCCTCACTGAGTTAAAGCTGATCCTTACCTGTACAGCAGTGTTTTCAGAAAGAAACATAAATTTCTCTCTGAAGGTGCACAAGTCCATGGGACTTGATGAGGTGCATCCACAGGTCCTGAGTGAATTGACGGATGAAGTTGCTAAGCCGCTATCCATCCTTTTTGAGAAGTCATGGCAGTCTGGTGAAGTTCCCACTGACTGGAAAAGGGGAAACATAACCCCCATCTTCAAGAAGGGGAAAAAGGAAGACCCGGGGAACTACAGGCCAGTCAGTCTCACCTCTGTGCCTGGCAGGATCATGGAGCAGATCCTCCTGGAAACTATACTGAGGCACATGGAAATCAAGGAGGTGATTGGTGACAGCCAACATGGCTTCACTACGGGAAAATCATGCCTGACAAATTTGGTGGCCTTCTATGGCGGGGTTACAGCGCTGGTGGATAAGAGAAGAGCAACTGATGTCATCTACCTGGATTTGTGCAAAGTATTTGACACCGTCCCGCATGACATCCTTGTCTCTAAATTGGAGAGACATGGACATGATGGATGGACCACTCGGTGGATAAAGAATTGGCTGGATGATCGCACTCAGATAGTTACGGTCAACGGCTCGATGTGCAAGTGGAGACTAGTGACGAGTGATGTTCCTCAGGGGTCGGTATTGGGACCAGTCCTGTTTAACATCTTTGTCTGCAACATGGACAGTGGGATTGAGTGCGCCCTCAGCAAGTTTGCCGACAACACCAAGCTGTGTGGTGTTATCGACACGCTGGAAGGCAGGGATGCCATCCAGAGGGACCTTGACAGACTTGAGAGCTGGGCCTGTGCGAACCACATGAAGTTCAACAAGGCCAAATGCAAGGTCCTGCATGTGGGTTGGGGCAATCCCAAGCACAAATACAGGTTGGGTGGAGAATGGATTGAGAGCAGCCCTGAGGAGAATGACTTGGGGGTGATGGTTGACGAGAAGCTCAACATGAGCTGGCAGTGTGCGCTTGCAGCCCAGAAGGCCAACTGTATCCTGGGCTGCATCAAAAGCAGCATGGCCAGCAGGTTGAGGGAGGTAATTCTGCCTCTCTACTCTGCTCTTGTGAGACCTCACCTGGAGTACTGCGTCCAGCTCTGGGGCCCCCAACATAAGAAGGACATGGAGCTGTTAGAAAGAGTCCAGAGGAGGGCCATGAAGATGATCAGAGGGCTGAAGCACCTCTTCTATGAAGACAGGCTGAGAGAGTTGGGGCTGTTCAGCCTGGAGAAGAGAAAGCTCCAGGGAAATCTTCTAGCAGCCCTCCAGTACCTGAAAAGCTACAGGAAAGCAGGAGAGGGGCTTTTTACAAGGGCATGTAGTGATAGGACGAGGGGGGATGGTTTTAAACTGCAAGAGGGTAGATTTAGATTAGATATTAGGAAGAAATTCTTTCCTGTGAGGGTAGTGAGACACTGGAACAGGTTGCTCAGAGAAGTTGTGGCTGCCCCCTCCCTGGCAGTGTTTAAGGCCAGGTTGGATGGGTCTTTGAGCAACGTGGTCTAGAGGAAAGGTGTCCCTGCCTGTGGCAGGGGAGTTGGAACTAGATGATCTTTAAGGTCCCTTCCAACCCAAACCATTCTATGATTCTATGATTCTATGAAATTTATTTAAACCACAAGATACATCTGAGAGAAAAATATACGTGAGTTTATTAGAAAGCTTCACATAGGGAGCAAGCAGCATGTCATGGACCTGAAAGCCTCTTTTCTAGGACAGGAAATATATAGGAAACAAGAAGCAGATATAACTGATAAAGTTTGTCCTCAGACTGAAATTCAGACCCTGATCTTTGCAATTGAAGGGCAATTCTACAAGCTCGTTTGTCGATAATGTTTCTTATTGGATTTTAAAATATAGGATGCTTTGTGTGGATCAGGTACATTGATAGGTCAGGGTGCTGCTCACCTTGATAAACTCTCATTTTCAACTATTTTTTTTCAAAAAGTCTTTGAGACTCTTATACAATGATTTTACTATTTCTGATGGTTTGGACTACTAAAAAAGAAAAAGGAATAAAACGAGTTATTCAGGAAAAGAAAGAAGTGGTCATAACTATGTTACTTGTACATTCTTTAAAATTGTTATGAATATCTTAGCCTTTTTTTCAGTGTGATGAAGAGTTAATACTGAAAGAAATTGTACACTGAATTCACTCACAAAAATTCTTCTTTAACACCAATATTTCCATTAAATCACGTGTGTGTTTTGAGGTAATGGTTCAAATTCAGCATTTATTTAACTTCACTGTTTTCTTTGGTACTTGGTGAAGCATGGCTTCACCAAGGGGAAGTCATGCTTAATCAACTTGATAGCCTTTTATGAGGATGTTACCCGGTGGATAGATGATGGTAAAGCTGTGGATGTGGTCTATCTCAATTTCAGTAAAGCCTTTGACACGGTCTCCCACAGCATCCTCACAGCTAAACTGAGGAAGTGTGGTCTGGATGATTGGATAGTGAGGTGGATTGTGAACTGGCTGAAGGAAAGAAGCCAGAGAGTGGTGGTCAATGGGACAGAGTCCAGTTGGAGGCCTGTATCTAGTGAAATCCCTCAAGGGTCGGTACTGGGACCAGTTCTGTTCAATATATTCATTAATGTCTTGGATGAGGGAATAGAGTGCACTGTCAGCAAGTTCGCTGATGACACAAAACTGAGAGGAGTGGCTGTGCTGCCATTCAGAGAGACCTAGACAGGCTGTAGAGTTGGGCGGGGAGGAATTTAATGAAATATAACAAGGGCAAGTGTAGAGTCCTGCATATGGGCAAGAACAACCCCATGTACCAGTACAAGTTGGGGACAGAGCTGTTGGAGAGCAGCGTAGGGGAAAGGGACCTGGGGGTCCTAGTGGACAGTAGGATGACCATGAGCCAGCAGTGTGCCCTTGTGGCCAAGAAAGCCAATGGCATCCTGAGGTGTATTAGAAAGGGTGTGGTTAGTAGGTCAAGAGAGGTTCTCCTCCCCCTCTACTCTGCCCTGGTGAGGCCGCATCTGGAATATTGTGTCCAGTTCTGGGCCCCTCAGTTCAAGAAGGACAGGGAACTGCTAGAGAGAGTCCAGCGCAGAGCCACGAAGATGATTAAGGGAGTGGAACATCTCCCTTATGAGGAGAGGCTGAGGGAGCTGGGTCTCTTTAACTTAGAGAAGAGGAGACTGAGGGGTGACCTCATTAATGTTTATAAATATGTCAAGGGCAAGTGTCATGAGGATGGAGCCAGGCTCTTCTCAGTGACATCCCTTGACAGGACAAGGGGTGATGGGTGCAAGCTGGAACACAGGAGGTTCCACATAAATATGAGGAAAAACTTCTTTACGGTGAGGGTGACCGAACACTGGAACAGGCTGCCCAGAGAGGTTGTGGAGTCTCCTTCTCTTGAGACATTCAAAACCCGCCTGGACGCGTTCCTGTGTGATATGGTCTAGGCAATCCTGCCCCGGCAGGGGGATTGGACTAGATGATCTTTCAAGATTCCCTTCCAATCCCTAACATTCTGTGATTCTGTGATTCTCTGATACTATGGCAGAATTATGTTACTAATTTCATTGACTAAGTGGCATGTCTAGTTACTGTACTGCCAGATCCTGAAAATATTCCAAAATGTCATACCAGAGGACACTGAGATGCACATTCTTTTTGGGACTGGTGCTGATCATTCATGGCCTGGCTCCAATCCCTTTATTGTTGATGATAGAAATAAATGATAGATACAAAATTCAGGCTTTTATACGGTATCAGCCTTCAGTGTTATGCATTCCCTCCACCTCACCACCAGAACAGACAAAGCATTCCTCTACACATGAAATGAAAATGAATTCTCTTTGTTTCTTTTTTTAAGTGTTTTTTTTCAATGTATTTTTTGCTGAACATTAAAGACAAAGTAAAAGATGAGTGTTCTTTTTTTTCACACAGTTTATAGAATTAGTTTCCTTTCAACAAACTGGGTTTATATGGGAAATAATTTACAATTTTAATAAACACTTTTCCCTACTTTCTTCAAACTACTAGTTCCAAGAGTGATACTAGAGTTTGAGATTAGAGCAATTCACTATAAAATTTGAAGATAATTGGGAGAATATCTTTAGAATGACAACCTAGGTCTATATATATAATGAAGTATGACAAGTTATCAAGGTAATGCAATACGTGCAGCTGAAGGAAAAGCTAATGTGAAAGCAATATGATAGCTTGAGGAATGTGAAGATTTCTTATGTAGGAAGTATTAAGTAAACCCAGTGTATTGTAAAATACTTTAGAGAATATACAGGAAACATTTACTTAAACAGTGATGCCTCCTCTATACTAAAATAATCTGGAACATAAAAACATTTTCTGGAGTTAGTGTAACAACAGAGCAGATTCAGAGTAAATTGGAGCACAAATGCAAAACTTTCTTTCCTTCATCATATCGCAGAAATGTCCCTGTGAGGATGGCTCTGTGCTCCCTTTGTTCACATGGCAGAAGCTGACCTGTTCTAGGTCCCAGAATGGGTGTGTTAGCATTTGATGCAGCAAAGTAAAATAGTTTGGGAAAAGCAGCACTCCCAGAGAATGAGAGAAAATGAAGCTACCTAACTCAGAGATACTTTAGTCGTCTCTTGTATGTATGCATCGTACTCTGTAGGTGTGAAACTATTTTACTATAAACGCAGAATAAATCATATCATGGAATCATAGTATCATAGAATATTAAAGACTTAGATCAAAGACTGTATTAAAAAAATCTGTAATGCAGAGCTACTAATCAAAACTAGTCCTCTTGACTCTGCCAAACCACCTTTCTTAGCTAGTCTGTGTCAGTGAGTGTTGAAAATCTAAAACACAAGTCATATGACAGCAAAAATAGGCAAAATGCCCACACAGAAAGGAAATACTGGGGGTAGCCAATTACACAATGGTTTGGTGGTTTGGTGTGTAGTAGCTGAGTGGAGGAAGGGGATTATTTTGCCAGCTGGAAAGAAATGGAAAGGAAGTTGAAAAGTATGAAAGGGTTCAGAGATGAAGGAGAGAAGAGTTAAGAGAGGAAAGTGCGGATTGAAGCTCACTTGAAAAATCTGTAGTCAAAAGAGGAAAGTTCTTGGATCAGACAACTAAAGAAGGCAGAGAAGGAGTATTTAAGGTATAAAAAAAACTTTGAGATACCATTAACAGCTGCTGTCAATCAGTTTTGTTTCTAGAATTAAATTTTTCATGGGTGAGGTTAGTGAGCCTAAAAGTCCGAAGGAAAACCTAGCCACAAATAGTGTCAGAGAGTCTGCAAATCTCCAGCTGAACCGTGAAGACAGGAAATCCTCATCCCCGATTCTTTTTCACTGTCAGGACAAAGTAATGCCTGTTGCATGGTAGTATCATGTATAGCTCAAAATAAACTTCCACTTCTTTAAGTTTCCTAGAAAATGAGAACAGAGAATGAACTCTAAAAGTTGCTCTAGAACTGAGAAAGCAATGTTTTTTTCTGATTTTTTTTGTTGTTGCTTTAATTCCTTGTGCATATTTTGATGCATGAATGTGTATGATTTGTGGTTTATACTGGCTTGGTTTCTCTTTTTTTCTTTTTTTTTTTTTTTCTCCTTAGTTTATTTCATCAGCACTATGGAAGAGAACAAATCCCTTCAAATGAAGAAGTCGTTCTCTGAAGTGAAATGCAAAAGCTGGCTCAATTTGGAGCTCACTGTTCATGAACCATAGAGACTTTCCAAGATACCTGCCCCAGCTGACTCCCTTTTCCAGCATTAAGCATAGTCCATAAATTCTATTTCAAAGTTTGAATTTACAATAGACTCCATTCATAAAAGTGTCATGGTAGGTTTTTTAAGAGCATTTCACACTAATGTGCAGAGTGCTTCTAAGCTAAGTAAAAGCTGATCTGTTCATACATATCAAAGCTTTTTCCTTTATAGACAGATGGTCAACTTGCCATTGGACTCTCAGAGAGAAGGCAGGGGGAGAAGTGTTAGCTCAGAAGTGCCAGACTACAATGAAATTTGTTCATAAAGAGCTGATCTATGCTCTTTGCTCTCTGTTCAGAACCCATTTTAAGAATGTGACCTAACTCCCATCAAATCCAACAGGCTTCAGTAGGAACTGGAACATGCCGTATGTCTGAAAAGGAGCACTTCTCTGACATGAAGTTCACTACTTGTGAGTGGGAGTTAAGAGTGCACAGCAGAAGGAAGGATCCTTCTGCCATGCATCCAAGAAGGAAAGAAATTTCTGTCCTATTAAATTTCATCTTTGCTATTGTATTGAAAAATATAAATCATTTCATGCCTTATATTCTGGCTTGCACTAGGACAGACTTTTCAGTTAAGTTTCTTTTAAGTGACTGTACTTTCTGAAGTTGACTACACATACTTGTTGCCATGGAAACCAGGGTCCCTGTTGGGTCTTTTTGTTCCATAAGTGAAAGGGTGTAAAAGTGTCACACCTGCTGGGAGAAGCAGACAGGACAGGTGACCGAAACCTGACCAGTGAAGTATTCCATCCCATAAACGTGATATTCAGTTTAAAGCTGAGGGACCATGAGGGTCGTGCTCTCTTCCCCTATGGCAGCATCTGGGGACGACTCTGCCTGTGCTTCTGCCTTTGCTCCCGAACCTGGTACCCGCCTGCTGCTGCGTCTGGTTCAGGACTCACCAGCGTCTGCCCTGTAGGGTCAGCAGTGATGTGATCATCATCAGGGTGAGATCAGTGCTGGTTTTGTATATAGTTCACTGTTTATTATACTCTTCTTCATTGCTGATTTCTTATTAAAACTGTTTTAACTCTCCAACCCATAAGTCTCTCTCCCTTTTATCTTTTCTTTTTCCCCTCTGGGAAAAGAAAGGGTTAATAGAGAGTGTCTGTTGTCTGCTTAACAGCCCGTCCAGCCTTAAACAGCAACACCCTTAAAAATATTTATGTTTAACTAATTCTTAGTTGATTGCAATTGCCACAATTGTGGCTTCTGTACATCTATAGTGGATACAAATTTGTTTGTACTATGATCCTTTATATTAAGTGTAGCAGATGATGTGCAGTGTATAGATGGGGTAAAGATCATCACATAATGACAGTGTCCCAGTTCCCCTTCTGCACTGAATTTCTTGGGGTTTATTGTTTTTCTATGAATTTCCAGTCATTTTCCTGTAACTATTTTAATGCTCCTTTTGTCTTTTATGGGGGAGGTGAAAATTTTACAAAAAAAAAAAAAGGTTAGAAACACAAGATACTAGACAATAATTGTAGAAACTGAAATTGAAAAAAGACATGCAAATGTGTCCATTAGAACCCAGATTTCTACTCATGCAATCACAGTGGAAATACAAGACTTGTATAATGTGGTTTACCAGATACTATCAACACAACTTTAGAAATTCTAGTGTAGATTGTTATTTTTCATCTTTCCTCTGATCAAGTAAAAATAAAGTTCCTCCTTTTAATAGACTACCCACATTGCTGGTCACAACCAGAGCTGGGAAAAAGCTTGACTTAAACCGGTCTAAATATACTATGAGAAAAAACAGTAGCTTTATAAATTTTGTGTGGGTTTTATTTTAGACACAAACTGTAAACTCTATCATTATAGTTTTATGAGGATTTGATAAGTATGAGAAATTTCATAAACTATAGCTGTATTAAATTAACCCAAAAGAATGAGAACTTCACAAGAATACACTTCTGGGAATGAGCTGTAAGAGTCTGCAGGGTACTGCTCCCTTGCCAGGCCAGTGGCTTTTGAAAAATTATGCCAGGGCCACCCATTTCTAATGAGAATGACTGTCTCCTGATGATTTTTTTTTTACTTGTGGTTACTAAAATTCCCACTCCTTTAACACTTCTTGACATTTTGTAAAACATGTAATAAAATCTGCTTTATTTTGTCATATAATAGACTCCTGTCTTCAATGTCAAGTGATGGTCTTAGAGGAACACAAGCTAGACAGTGCTCATGCTAGCATACTTAACACTCATATTTATTATTTCCCCCCCCCAGACAAGACTTTCTAGATCGTCCTTTTTAAAACTTTTAATTCTGATGGGAAAGTTTTAGTCCTCACTCAGCTGAATAGTGATATTGGGTTTTATGTTACATATTTAGAAAAGCAGGATCAGTTTTCTTTTTTCTTTTCCTTTCTCTTCTCTTCTCTTCTCTTCTCTTCTCTTCTCTTCTCTTCTCTTCTCTTCTCTTCTCTTCTCTTCTCTTCTCTTCTCTTCTCTTCTCTTCTCTTCTCTTCTCTTCTCTTCTCTTCTCTTCTCTTCTCTTCTTTTCTCTTCTCTTCTTTTCTCTTCTTTTCTCTTCTCTTCTTTTCTCTTCTTTTCTCTTCTTTTCTCTTCTTTTCTCTTCTCTTCTTTTCTCTTCTTTTCTCTTCTTTTCTCTTCTCTTCTCTTCTCTTCTCTTCTTTCCTTTTCTTTCCTTTCCTTTTCTTTCCTTTTCTTTCCTTTTCTTTCCTTTTCTTTTCTTTTCTTTTCTTTCCTTTTCTTTTCTTTTCTTTTCTTTTCTTTTCTTTTCTTTTCTTTTCTTTTCTTTTCTTTTCTTTTCTTTTCTTTTCTTTTCTTTTCTTTTCCATTCTGTTATTCTATTCCATTCTGTTCCATTCCATTCCATTTTATGAAAGAGAAATTTCATAATCTTTTCCCTGATACATCTTCTAAATGTTACAGCTGAATCCAGGAGGAAAACTATCTTAATAGTAAAGAGAAATATCCTGATGATGCTTTGTCTATATGACAGACAAGGGAACTGGTGGAAAGGTGCAAAATGACAGAAAGAAAAGAATGTGCAGGAAGAAGTTTTGATGAAGAGGTTTTTTGTGACACATTTAAGCAACCTGGTCTAGTGGAAGGTGTCCCTGCCAATGGCAGGGGGCTTGGAACTAGATGATCTTTAAGGCTCCTTCCAACCCAAACCATTCTATGATTCTATCATTCTATGGTTTGGCAAAATATGTGTGTTAGAGAAGAAAGAAAAACACATCTTAAATTGGTGATGATATTTCTCATTGTCTTGAGAGAGTTTTGAGACATAAATCTCTGTGCACTGAACAGATAATTGTTATTCTTAGATTCAGACTCAGAAGTCCTGAAATCTATATGTCCCTATACTCAATATTTGTTTTTATTTACATAACACCTTCAAGTTCTTTCATTCTTTTTTAAAAGCATCTTTTCCGGGTCTTAATCTTTTTACATTCCCTGAAGTTTATAGTGTCTATAATGTCACTATAGTGTCTATAGTGACATTATCACAGCAGTCAGAGGAGGGAGAGATCTATTTCCTTCAAGCCCTCTTCCCTAAAAGGCAATATATTGTCTCTCAAACACAGGATAGGTTACATTCCATCTGAACAAAAACACTCTCACAGATTTTTCTCATACAAAATGCCATTCCTGCTTTTCCTAAATACCCTTTTGGTTGAATCTCAATACACAGTCATCTGTCATTTTAATGCATAAACTCTTTGCAGATGATTTTATGTGCATGGAAAATGTAAGAGATTTGTTATTTGAATTAGTGCATTAATGCGCCTGGAGTTACTTTAAAGTTTTGCTGGCAGACTACCTTTAAATTCTACATATTTTTTTCATTGATCACAATGGTTTTGCCTGTCAGGCACAGATTTTCCAGGGCTGTTGACAGACTTTTTCATGTGCAATATGCTCAGTTGCTTTTTCTGTAGCTTCACCATAGCCATTATATGTCCATTTTCCTCTGATCTGTCTACAAAACCAGCCTAAACTTCTGGCGTGTTCCTGCCTTAAAAAGGCATGTAAGTGCACATTCAGTTTAAAGTAGAAGCTTTAGTTGTATGATTTCTATTTATCCTTAAACATAGGTTTCAACTGAACAATGAATGTTGAGTCTAAGTTGTCTTCTGGTCCTAGAGTAGGGAGCTGAATTCTGCTCTGTTTCACCTTCTTAAATCTGAGGGGAGCTATTCAGATGAAACAGATCTGATTTATTTAGTTTTACATGATCTTTGGATTTGCTCCATGGCAAATCTTAATGAAAGGTTAGGGATAAAAAAATTATATCAGAATATAATGGTACATTTTACTTTAAAATATAAAATCCTATGGATGCAAAACAGGTATATCTTAAATATTTGGGAGCTTACTCGCCAAGTAAGGCATTGCCTGCTCATTCTGGAATAAAGCACAGTCTATAATACTGTGTTCCATATAAGTTTTCCACCAAGAATTCCAAAGTGCCAAACAGTAATTTAGAATATGATGCTGCTCTTTTTTAATTTACTGTTTCACTCAGTCAAATGCAAAACTCTTCTCCTGAGACTAATATTTTACATAAAATCCAGACTCCCCTGTGAAAGCAAATGACAGAACTAGTTTCCATTCAGCAATGCAATAAAATGAACAGATGTAAATTAATGGTTAATTAGTCCAAAATGAAGCAATATTTCAAAATTATTATTTTTTGAACTTTTCGTTCCACAAAAAATGTTTTCTATTTTGTGGGTTTTTTTTTCTCCTACTCTTCAGGAAATGAATTTTGAAAGCTGAGTGAGCATTCCATTTCATTCTGAGTTCTGATTTTAATTCTTTACTGACAAAAGCAGACCTTATGCAGGAGTTTTCCTTCACTGGCCTTCCTCATCCATCAAAAACTGTAGAAAATGTGGAAGCAAATTATAACTCAAATACCACAGTCATTAATCACAGGCTATGTTTTAATTGGACACACATTTTGACACCTTAAATAATGGATTAACAAAGTATCAGAACTACGATTGAAAGATACAGATTGAGAGCTCTTCGGCCCAGTAATCCCAGGATTTCACACACTGAGACGTCTTAACTTCATTAGAATTATTCTCAAATTTGCCTCCTGCAAACAGAATAGAATGACTAATGGAAAATGACTGTACACTTAACAGAAACTTAAAGAGTTATGAGAAGAATGAAAAGTTAGAACATTGAAATGTATTCCTCTACAAGATTTGTTTCTAAAGATTTCACTAAAGAGTTTTAAAAAATTGGTCTATTAAGAGTTGTTACGATGACTTTGGAGACCAAATTCATCACTAAAATGTAAAGGGAGGATTTCAGCCCTCTTTTCTGTGTAAATCGGAACGTAACCTTAACCACTGATGCCTCCGCATTTTTTTAAGGATGCCAAACCCCACAGCTCCATCCACACTGGGTCTCCTACATTGATGGGATAACTGAAGAATAGACTAGATTCTCTTTGCCATGACGTATCTTGCTCTGCATTGGCTTGGATTGTTTTGATAAAAATGTCCATCTTAAGAACAATGTTTATTTTCTAGTCCATTTACTTTGGGTGCCTTTTTATTGATTTATAGGCTCCCTAATGGAATTTATAGCAACGACATAGGTCATTTTATGACTTCAAGGCATATAATTAAGGCATTGAAATAAAATTTTCTAAAATGAGACAAACCTTCTGTATTTTTGTTTTACTTGGATCATCTGTTGTCTCTTGGGAGCCTAGTAAGAAATCAACTTAAACTTTGCACTGACCTAAATATCATTGCTATGCATAGGATACATTTTATTTTAACTTCATAGAATCATAGAATACTAGGTTGGAAGGGACCTCAAGGATCATATGGTCCAACCTTTCTTGACAAAAGCACAGTCTAGACAAGATGGCCCAGCACCCTGTCCAGCTGAGTCTTAGATGTGTCCAATGTTGGGGAATCCACCACTTGCCTGGGGAGATTATTCCACTGGTTGATTGTTCTCAGCATGAAAAATTTTCCTTTTCTGTCCAATCAGAATCTCCACAGGACTAACTTGTACCCAATACCCCTCATCTTTTCCATGTGTCTGCCTGTAAAAGGGGAGTCTCCATCTTCTTTGTAGGCATCCTTTAAATACTGGAACATGGTGATGAGCTCTCCCCCAACCCTTTTCTCAAAGTTGAACAAACGCATTTCTTGCAGCCCTTCCTCATATGGCAGGCTTCCCAGTCCTTTGATCATCTTTGTGGCATCTTTTTTGCATAGTGGGGACCAACACTGGACACAGTATTCCAGGTGTGGCCTGACAAGCACTGCGAAGAGTGGGATAATGCCTCGCTTATCTCCACTGGTGATGCCCTTGTTGATGCAACCCAGCATCCTGTTGGGCTAAGCTATAACAAATCCCCAGCTTACTTATTTGTGAAAATCTTGAGGTTTGCCAAAAAAATTCATCTGGAAAGATTGGACTCCCTTCCTTATCTAAGAGCCTGGAGCCGTGTTCTTCATTACTTATATTCCAACAGCTTCTGTAATATCATACAGGCTCTGAGCCTCACATGCTTGAGTGCACAAACCCATTAGCAGATATGGGCTACATCCAAGCAGTTTAGCCTTTAATTTAAGAGCTGGTAAAATATATTTAATAGTAAAAAAACCCCAACTAGTTAGGAACGTAAGAATAATGTTCAAATATTAAGTGGAAGATTTTTCAATTCCACAACGCTGGATTAAATCTGTATTTATGGGAACCCTCTTCAAGTGCAGTAGAAATAGAAGATACTGGCTCAGTAGGTGGCACTGTTCCCTCAAAATCAGTATGAAGCTGCTTCTTCAGCAGGTATTCTGGGTATTGAGGTAGAAAAAGTTTATCTGGAAAATTCTGCATCCAACCACTATGGTCCTTAAAGATATTGTGCTTTTAGGAAAAGATGGATAATTTTGCCTTACCACGTAGATAACAAAGCAGGGGAAGAATAGTATGTAATTTTGTTCTTTTTGTACATATGGTATTCCTTCTCATTTCTTGTATTTAATTTTTATGCATTCCTGCATCTCAGTAGGTTACTTTGATTAAAAAGACAAATTTAGTGTAAAATATAAAATTTCTTTTTTCAGTAAAGCTTGGTGTTCTATTCTTTGATTAATAATAATAAAATACATAAAATAAAGACCCTTCTGAGGTCAGACAAAAAAAAATATATGATTTGGGAAAAACTTACACAGCCTGGTAGGGTTTTGTGAAAAAATTATTTGTGCAGTAGAATTTTTTTAAACATATCAATATAAAGTAGAACAATCTATTAATTTTCTGAAAATGTAACATTTCAAAACTTAATATTCAATAAGCACTTAAAAAAATAAATATCTAACAATGTAGGGTGTTAATAACTGGTGAAAATATGTGTATTTGAATACATCACTGATAGATTCCAGTTGTTCCAGTAATGCAGACTTTGCTTAGTTAGACTTTCATCAGTTATCTGCATTCAGAATCAGAGTTCGATTTACAAATCAAGCAGGTGGAAGCAGCTTTTGTAGACTTCTTTGCAATGTCACTGTACAATACTGTTTCATGGTGTAGTCCAACATTTTTGATGTTGAAAATAGCATCTCTAACAAGATCTGCATGAACACCACAATCAGTGTACAATGTAGTATAAAATTAAGAATGTTATCTCTATAGTCCCTAATTTCATAGATGCTTTCAAAACCTACAAAATTTTCAAAAATATACATATTTTAATTTGTAATATCTCTCTTAGGCTTAAATTCAATGCATATAATACACCTTCAGGTGAAGAGAACTATGAAAGATTTTTAATTTCCTTTAGAAAATTAAATAATGAATAATTAAACTAGACAGGTGATTTCAACAGTTAAACCTTCAAGCTTGCAAAGGACTCAGGAAAGATTTCCCAGAAAACACTTTCTATAGTCAACATGTTAATGCTGCTTTTTCTGATTAGAATATCCACATATCTTTGATCATCTCAGAAGAGATTAAAGTTCTTAATTTGGCAAGATATTTCTCTGAAGTGCTTTTAGGAAAACTAATAGGAGCAATATTGGAATGCTTGATCCCTTAATTGCAGTTGTTTATTTTTCCATTTTGTAATCCAAGCATTAAGGCACTTTACAGCTTACATGCAGATTTTGCCTGTAAAATAAACCATCACATGTGTAACCTATCACACTGAAAGTGAATGAAGCTTTATGGTAACTTTGAGGGTCTTTTATGACATAGAGAAAAACCCACCACTACCCTGGTGTTACAGATTGTTAACAGTTGCCATTTGAATTCTTCTTAATGGATAACACCCAATAATTTTTTTGCTTTCCACTGTGCCTGCAATATGATATCTGTAAGAAATCTTAAATCTAAGAGTCAGCTTAAAAACTTTACTAAAATATTAAAGAAGAGAATGAATAATAAAGCATCTAGTGTTACTAAAAGCCATATGCCCTTATTTTTAATGTCTTAAAGCTATCCCCAGTTTACAATAACATTAACTGCTTGAGCTCAACTTTGGCTTAACTCTATAAGGAAAGCAAAAAATGGAGTATCCACACACTAACAAGGGTGATGGTGACTATTTCAGCAATGGTTTCAGCTTCAAGTCTGAGAAAACTATTGTATGTTTCTGCATTCATCAAGTCCATTACATTAATGGATTTTTTTAAAAATGACAAATTAGCAAACTTGGAATTTCCAAAGTTTTTCAGATCTGGCTTACCTTCTCCCCCTTCTGGGTTTAATGCTTGCTAAAAAAACACATATAAATTTCATAGCAACAAAACCAGGCTAACAAAAATTAATAATTGTAATTGATTCTTACTTTTCATATTAGTTTTCTGAACCTCTAGAATCTTTGTGAAAAAACTGAATCATTTCACAGTTCAAAGGGGGAATTTGCCATCAGTTGTAATCCTCTAAACCCAGGAGAAACCACTCTTCTCATCGTGTTTAGAATGACATAGAGTATTGGTGCCAGGTCTGTTTAATATCTTTATCAACGATCTGGATGAGGGGATCAGATACACCCTCAGTAAGTTCACAGATGACACCAATCTGGGTAGGAGTGTGGATCTGCTTGAAGGTAGGAAGGCTCTGCAGAGGGATCTGGACAGGCTGGATCAATGGGCCGAGGCCAACTGTATGAGATTCAACAACGCCAAGTGTTGGGTCTTGCCCATGGGTCACAACGACCCCATGCACCGCTACAGGCTTGGGGAAGAGTGGCTGGAAAGCTGCCTGGTGGAAAAGGACCTGGGGGTGTTAGTCCATGTCCGGCTGAATATGAGCCAGCAGTGTGCCCAGGTGGCCAAGAAGGCCAACAGCATCCTGGCTTGTATCAGAAATACTGTGGCCAGTAGGACTAGGGCAGGGATCGTCCCCCTGTACTCGGCACTGGTGAGGCCGCGCCTCAAATACTGTGTTCAGTTTTGGGCCCCTCACTACAAGAAAGACATTCAGGTGCTGGAGCAAGTCCAAAGAAGGGCAACGAAGCTGGTGAGGGTTTAGTGCAGAAGTCCTGTGAGGAGCAGCTGAGGGAACTGGGGTTTAGTTTGTAGAAAAGGAGGCTCAGGGGAGACCTTATCACTCTCCACAACTACCTGAAAGGAGGACATAGCAAGGTGAGTGTCGGTCTCTTCTCCCAAGTAACAAATGATAGGACGAGAGGAAATGATGTCAAGTTGTGCCAGGGAAGGTTTAGTTTGGATATCAGGAAAATTATTTTCACCGAAAAGGTCACCAAGCATTAGAACAGGCTGCCCAGGGAAGTGGTGGAGACACCATCCCTGGAGGTATTTAAAAGATGTGTATACATGGTGGTTAGGGACATGGCTTAGTGGTGGAGTTGGTAGTGTTAGGTTAACAGTTAGACTTGACGATCTTAAGGGCCTTTTCCAAACTAAATGATTCTACGATTCTATAATATCTAAAACTAGTGTTTTCATCCTTTGCCACAAGCACATGGCATCTGAAAGAGAGCTGTTCTTCTTGCCAACACATATTCTAACTTTATCAGGTAAAATTTCTGAAATATCCCATACTGCTTGAGCATGCTTGAGATTCTCAGATTTTGAGAACCACTTAGGATCAGCTTGTAGATGCACTGACCCAGACTGATGAGACACCAAGACCCCAGGGATGAGACGTGAAAAAATAATTTCTATTTGAAGAAGTCTTATCCTGGAAATGTTACAAAGGTAATTCCTGTGCATACAATGGATCCAAGTTTTCTAAAAAAGTAATAATATTAATAAGAAAAAAAGATACTACTTTTTTTCAACCAAGCCAACTTCTGAATGTGCAAATATTTATGTCTGCAATGATAAGCTAGATAAAGAACTTGGTTTCTATTGGTCTATCAAATGAAAAGCCAAATGGAATAAAGGAATGTTACAGGGGGTGAAAATTCACTTTGCACTATATAGCCAGCTCTTGTGGGAGCTTTTTTTTTTTCTCTGTGAAGAATGGATTTTGCTTATTTGGAGTTTTAGATATCCACCACACAGAAAAGTAGTCAACAGCAACTGGAAGTACACGACATGTTCAAGACAAACACTTTGGCTATTTGACCCACTCCATTTCACAGTACCTGCAGGAATGAGTTAGTTTTTAGGGGAACTGAAAGATGCTTTTATTTTTTCCTTTGTTGACTATAAAGGAGAAAAAGTTACTGCTCCTCATCTTGGACCCAGGTGTTCAGCTTCTGCATCATCCTTCTCAAAACCCTCTCAGGTCCAATTGAGAAAACTGAAAGCTCTACAAGTGTTTTCTTTGCTGGCACAAAGCTACTCAGGAACTGGGTCACCTTAGCTGGTTCCTGGGGCTGGCTATGTCAGAGAAGAAAACTGGACTCAGTCTAATTTTCATATTCCAAATAGTAACTAAAAGTAAGTGCAGGTTCAAAAAGCACTTAAAGGAGAACACTTGGTTGAAACTTAGTG
This sequence comes from Nyctibius grandis, assembly GCF_013368605.1. Taxonomy (NCBI): domain Eukaryota; kingdom Metazoa; phylum Chordata; class Aves; order Nyctibiiformes; family Nyctibiidae; genus Nyctibius; species Nyctibius grandis. The sequence continues at coordinate 12,333,370 of NC_090662.1, forward strand.
CTTCATATTGCAATTCTTTCATGTTAAGTGATTCCACACACCTGAAGAGGAAGCCAGCTGATATTATAAGAAAGTATAACAAAAATGGCTTATTTTTTTCATCTCATTTCACAGCATTAAATTAAATTTACATGGGGTTTCCAGAACTTGCTAAATATAAATATTGTCTCATTAAGAAGACACAGACTGTTGCACAATCCCTTTGTTTTTGCAGATTCTTTTGAATCTCATTGCTTAATAATTATTCTGAGATTTCTCCATCAAAACAGACATAGCTTTGCTTCTATCCGTGGCTGATAGAATGGACTTCTAAACTAGCTTACCTTGTACCTGGGTAATCTGTCATTATCACAGGAATCTCTTCAACAGGCTGATCAGGAAAGAAGTATTTCACAATTTCGTCCCTGTAATTTTGCTATTTCATCCAAATTAGAAATTAAAAACAATCACAGTATGAAACATGAATAGAAGCATATTTATATACACTGATTATAACATTTTTTTATTATAATAACCAGAAATGTTACATATTTTATTATTTGGAGCTAGCACATAAACAAGTATGCAACATTGTTCTCTATAAAACACAATGCGATTCATATCTGACTGAAAGTACATGTGGTTTATTTTGCACACTGTGGATGCTATCTTGTATTAAAAAACTCTTTTCTCAATTTGCAAACATAGGGTTAGTTTCATATGAAGGAGAGGGAGACATAAATTTTTCCACCTGATGAAGTAATTGATCCAGCTCTGATTCTAAACCTTAATTGTCATTTAGTTTCCATTAATTTTGAAAACTAAACCTCTTTTCTTCCAGGAATGAAAAAGGTGGTACGCATCTCTTTTTTTGTGCCTGCTAGACACCTGTAGTAATCTACTCGGGATTTTAAGTAGAAGGCTGCTTAATTTTTCCATTTTTGAACATGAATATTATAAGAACTGATAAGCTGTTGGACTGCAAAACATAACTATACAATAAGCCTCAGAAAATATTTTAAAACATCATCTGTATTGATAAAAAATCAGGAGGAAACTGCTGCAATTGAAAATATCATCTTGTGGAGAACACACATTTTATGACTGAGGATAAAGGTCTTTGCTAAAGTGTATGTAATTTATGCACTGATTGTTACAAATAGCATGTGTAATTCCATATGCTGTGCTTCATAAAACTTACGCAACCTACCCCTCTATAGCAGACAGTGGAAACTCTGTTAGAATGAAATGCGCTATGAATGGAGTCCAGTGTTGGAAGGTAGTTCAAAGAAACTTTATCTAAGCAAACTGGAATGGGTAATTTCCTTGTAGTTTTACAGTAATTATTAGGCATATGCCAAGCTGCTCAGGAAAACTTGTAGTACCATTGAAATGAGGTAACACAAATATCAGTCTCCTCTACTTGGGAAATTTTAGTAGTATGAAAATATTTTTTTTGCATGCTGAACCTTTCTCTAAAACCTCTTTGCACGTAATTACTCTTTACCCATAGGCACAGACTTTGAATATTCGTAAATTTAAACACTCTAGCTGGCCTGTTAACAACAAAAAAACCCATCTATCATATGTCTGTCATTAAACATCTTAATAAATCTTATGCAGTTGTGTAGTTCAAAGCCTTAATTCCAAGTACAAGAATGAAAAACTGCAGCAATTGTATAAAGAGAAGAAAAACTAAGAAAACCTTTTCTCAGATAAGCTATTATGAGCCATAACTGTGTTTATATCTAGCTGATATTTAACATTTTTCTATAAGCATTAATGTTCAAGTTTGCCGTAAGAATTAACAAATTGCCAGAACAGCCTTGTAAGGAAAAAAATCAATAGCAATATTTTCATTTCTCTATTGTGATGATGGGAGAATGGAGAAGACTTATCTAGTCCCAAGCAAAGGACAATGGCAAAGCTGTATTTAGAAGTGTCGAATCTAATTCTGCACTCCATCAACATGTTGAATTCCCTAAAACTTAAGAGCATATTGAACCAGTATCTGCCTCTCAGCTCTTCATAGGATCCACAAGACATATTGCTGCTTTTGGAGTGCCTGCACATCTCTTCTAGAATGACTAGAAACAAACTGCAGCAATTTCAAAAGCAGTTTTGCAATTTTCCCACCTGATCAAAGAAGAACAATGAGGTCAGATATGTTCGTTTAATGTGTGCAGGAATCACTGCTAACCAAGAGGCAAGAAAAAAGAAATGAGTACCCTGATCCAACCTTAATTGCAGGATTTCAGTGCTACGTCTCACTAGAGTTGGATATTCCAGACATTTAAGAACATTGTAAAATATTTAGGAACATGTTTTACAGAAGCTGTTTCTTAGGCCAAGACTATGGGAACAGTTGCACAGATCTCCGGAGCTTTCCTCATATCTTATTTCAAAAGTGAGAGGGACTTGTGGTTGTGTGGATGAGGAGGGGGAAAAAAGGGAAAAAAAAGTGACACCTAAGTTCCATAAATCAGTAAATAAAGCTTCCGGTCTGAATAAGTGGAACTCATCTCATCTAGCTGTGAATGGCTATAGCTGAACACATGAAGTCTAAGTTACAGTAGTCTCCTTTTATAGTTTCTAAAGGGAAATTGGTATCTTACAGACCAATTCAAACACATCAGGTAGGAAGAATTCCCTTTTTGAAGTTGTCTATCTTCTCTCCACTGACCACAAAAGACGCACATGATACCTAGCTCAGACTTAAGCATCTAACTTCTGGATGCTCAAGTTGAGTCCTGGGCAGGTGAAACACTACTTAAAGTGTCCATAGATTTTCTCATAACCTCTCTGCTTCCTGAAGTGAATTGTTCTGCCTGTTACAGTCACCCAGCAACTGCTAGCAATAAATCTTTTAAATCTGCAATAGAGCCATGAAAGAATGATTAAGATCTGAAGCAATTTGTAAACAGACCTTAAGAAACCCTTTTCCTGTAGTCTTCAGATATCAGGTACTTTCAACACAAGAGGATCTCAGTGGAGGAGTCTCTATATGATACTGTGGTAGGAAGATGCTGGCTCACCCTTCCTTTCTCACATGAAAAGCTAAACTTCAGTAACCTGGAACATTTTCCAAATGTTTTCTATAGGATTTGGATTCATGCTATAAAATAATCATTTCTCATGATGAAGTAATTCCAGCATGAGTGGACTCAGAATTTGAATATATTCCATTACCTTCTTCCTGATACATTATTTGATTCATGGAAAACTTTTGTGATAGCTTTACAGACTATTTTTGTAATAGAAAGCATGAGGAACTCTAATATTATTTCTATACTTTTATAATGTATTGTATTTTCTAATTAAGAAACACATTGTGTGATGGCAACAACAGGCAGAACTCTGAAGTCAGTAGTATCAATTCACCTCTGTGTAGAATTTGGCCTCATAGTCCTAATAAAAGCTCTGTAAATAACAGTGACTAAATCATACTGTTTGACATGATAGTGCTGTGCCCTCTTAGTACTTACATTGTCTTTAATGTAGATGTTCTTGCTCCTAGAATTAAATACCAGCTCCAGTTTGCTCTCTGAATTATTCAGACCTTTCAGATGTAATGCAGCACAGCCCAAATGCAAACACACACGTCTGATAGTATATAAAAGACATTTTATTAACTCACTAAATGTTTGTAGGCAAGGAAGCCAATTTCTTTAAGAGCCTTGTACCTGATGATTCATGCAGTCAGCACATATGCAACAGCTGCTTCTATAAAGATTTAGTACTTCATTCGTACAGAATTTGGATCTCATTGTTCCTAAGAGAAGTTAAAAGCAGAAAAATAGAAAACTGCATAAGTGCAGAAAATAACAGCATGTGGATTTTACTAATAACAGATCTTTGTTGGTGAACTTAACACAGAAAGTTCTTAATTAGACCAGGCAGAGTTACAAAGCCAAAGTAGCCCTTGTGTAGAATTCTTATGGAGAAGACAGAAACTCCATGAAGTTTCTCCCTTGAGGTTTTCCTCCTTGTGAGGAAAAAGATTCACTTTCCTCTACCCGAACATTTCCATTGTTGTAAAAGGCAGAAAAATCAGGAGAGAGGCCTTGTATCTATACATTGTTTATTGACAATGTTTTTGCCACATTCATATGGCTGAAAATGTCTCTGCTAAGAGGGTGCCTCCAGAACTTTCTCCTTTAGAAACTGCTTGACAGCACGAAGGCAGTGGCATCTTAACCTACACCAATTTCATGAACTTCAGTTTGCATGACAGGAGAAGGTAAAAGAGTCAAGAAAGTGGGTTAAATGTTTCCTCCCAGGACAGCTGTTCGCACTTTGCTCTTTCCATAAAGGATATCAGACGTTTAGAGAAACCAGAGTAACAGGTTCTGTAGAACAGTTACTACTTTCAAGGCCCAGCTTCTTGGATTTTTATCATCTCCTTCTGTTTCTTGTAACTCTAGGTAAAGACTGATGTCAAATTCCCTCCCATTGAAGCAAAGCTTAAATTGACTTCCAGTGATTCCGTTTGCATAAAGCAATGGGCTATCACAAAAACTGAAGACCTGTTGTTGAATTCATAGTATCACATAAGATGAAATATGGAAAATGTGAAACATATTTTGCTGAGTTCTCTAAAGTTAAGATTCCTCACAGCCAGAATTTTTCAGAGTTTGCGGAACACATTTGCTCACTGGAAAGAATTGCAATGGAAAGCCTAATTCCACAATAAAAACTATCCCAGGTAGGTCAGATTCCTCGTTACGAATTCCATTTCTTTGTCACCCCTACTTTTGACAAGTTTTTGCAAGACAAGAAACCTACAGTAAAGGCAATCTGTATTTTAAACATCCCTGGGCTCCGTGCGACCAATATGTGGTTGCTGATGAAGTGCAATGTCAGTAGATTCATTATCAGTGAATCACTAAAGGATATAACACAACAAACTACAATGTTTTGAAAACTTGTACATGTGAAGCCAACTGGATTTGGTTCAATATAGCTCTTATTTTTACCTATGTTTTTACTTCTATGACCTGAAAAGTTAGTGCTGTCCTGCATCTCTGTTTTATCAATGGCTTGGTCACTTGCTATTTAAACTCTACTCTGCAGTTATTTTGGATAGCACTGCAGGGGTAAGTAGTTTATCATTCTAAACCAGAATTTAGTCAGAACATGTGGACTGGAGATTTCAGAAAGTATTCTAGGATCTCTGTAAAAAAAAAAAAGATCAGGACAAATTGTTTCTATCTTTCATCCAAAATGCAGCAAATTGACATCATCAGATAATGTAAATCAGCAGAACTCTACTGAATTCATTAGAGTTCTTCTGATTCACATCTGAAGACAATCTGCACAGTCATGTTGTCACATGTAACAGTTACATTATGTTCTCGTGGTTCCTCCTTAGCTGGATAGAAATGGATTTTCTGTTCCACAAAAATGTTAATGTATTTAAAAATGTCCCGTTCCATGTTATGGCAAGCCTAAGACTAGGTTTACACACATTAATGACTTTGATGAGGGAATAGAGTGCACTGTCAGCAAGTTCGCTGATGACACAAAACTGGGAGGAGTGACTGACACAACGGAAGGCTGTGCTGCCATTCAGAGAGACCTAGACAGGCTGGAGATTTGGGCGGGGAGAAATTTAATGAAATATAACAAGGGCAAGTGTAGAGTCCTGCATCTGGGCAAGAACAACCCCATGTACCAGTACAAGTTGGGGACAAACCTGTTGGAGACCAGCGTAGGGGAAAGGGACCTGGGGGTCCTAGTGGACAGCAGGATGACCATGAGCCAGCGATGTGCCCTTGTGGCCAAGAAAGCCAATGGCATCCTGGGGTGTATTAGAAGGGGTGTGGTTAGTAGGTCAAGAGAGGTTCTCCTCCCCCTCTACTCTGCCCTGGTGAGGCCGCATCTGGAATATTGTGTCCAGTTCTGGGCCCCTCAGTTCAAGAAGGACAGGGAACTGCTAGAGAGAGTCCAGCGCAGAGCCACGAAGATGATTAAGAGAGTGGAACATCTCCCTTATGAGGAGAGGCTGAGGGAGCTGGGTCTCTTTAACTTAGAGAAGAGGAGACTGAGGGGTGACCTCATTAATGTTTATAAATATGTCAAGGGCAAGTGTCATGAGGATGGAGCCAGGCTCTTCTCAGTGACATCCCTTGACAGGACAAGGGGTGATGGGTGCAAGCTGGAACACAGGAGGTTCCACATCGATATGAGGAAAAACTTCTTTACGGTGAGGGTGACCGAACACTGGAACAGGCTGCCCAGAGAGGTTGTGGAGTCTCCTTCTCTGGAGACATTCAAAACCCGCCTGGACGCGTTCCTGTGTGATATGATCTAGGTAGCCCTGCTCCGGCAGGGGGATTGGACTAGATGATCTTTCGAGGTCCCTTCCAATCCCCAACATTCTGTGATTCTGTGATTCTGTGATTTGTACATATAATATCTTTAAGTTGTTTTAGTTCCAACACAAGTGGCAAATGAAACTGATTTTTGTGGCATTTTCAGACAATCATAATTTTTTTTTTGTTTAAATGAAATGTTTTTCTGTTCAGTCATAAGCCATGTTAAATAAAAACAAATGAAAGCAAACAGGGTGTTTTCTTAAGACATTAGAGGGTTACATTCTCTGTCTAATTCTGGCAGCCAGAATGCGAAGAAGGAATCACATGTCCTGCCTCACCCAGGGGAATTCAAGTCATTTCATATGATGGGTGATACCCAGCTTAACAAACAGTTTTATATAACATAAAATGTCTTCAGGGTTTCACTGTTTTCCTCCTTTACTCCCTGAACTCTTCCTAACAAACAGCAGAAGACCTGAATTTTATCCTGTACTCCAAGCTGGACTGAGACAGCATATGAACATTGGGTTCCTACAGCTGTTGAGTTCCCTAAACACTGGACAGACAACTTGTCTCTTAATAAATTGATTATGCTTGTTAGAGAGTATATAAGATAATTTGGGAGCATTCAGAGGTATATTGCAATCTTTACATTTCCGACTACTTACACCGTGCAACTACACCATCTTCCCAAGAGAAGGGAATGGCTCCGTAAGTCACAGAACTTGCATGTGGCAGAGAGATTCAGGTTCAGGTCTTCGCTGTAATGCTATTTTTCTCATTGTTATACAAAGGGGAATAGGTCAATTAAAAGAGGCCTTTAAAATAAACAGCTTTATGAAAGGAGTTTGAGCACTTCATCATCATCATAGTCTTTATTGGATAAATATACTTAGTGATCTGCTAGCACTTCCATAATTTGGAATAAGTATTTTTTACAGTATTTATACACGTAGTTAAAACCAGAATTAGAATATCAATACCATTCCTGCTCTACCAGACTACTTCAAAACCCTGGGTTATTTCCTACATATTGCATGAAATCAAAGTCTTGTGCAGCTGGAAACTCTTCAAGGTCTTGTATGCTAGACAACAACTGGCTGTCCCATGTTTTTTCCAGCAATAAAAGTAATTGCCAAGCCAAGCTGGCAAGCTTTCAGATCCTGACTGTTACCCCTAAAGGATCAATTATCCTCATGCCTATGGTCCCAGAGAGATAGGATAAATTTCCTGCAAAATTTCAAAAATCGGTGAATATTTTATGGCAACTCTCAGCCATCCAAGAGGTGTCTCTTGAAATGATCCTATCAGTCGGCACTAGAAGATCCCAGAAATGCTACTGCTCCTCATCAGTGAATTTTTACAGTGTAAATCAACCCTCTGAGGTCAGTGATGTCCAGTAAAAAGAGAAAAATAATCCTTTTTTTCTAAATCTGGTTAATGAAATTGGATTGCTAATACAAGATCTCTTATTTTGGAAGAATAAAATAAACAGAAGAGAAGAAAAAAAAATATATATGGTTAAGCAACCAAATTAGACAATGGAGGAAAAAAACAAAGCTCAAGATGCCCAGTTCTTGTTGTTGTTCCTTGCTTGCTGTGCTGTTATCCCTTAATTCACTACAAAATTGTCCCAGAAGGCAGTGCTGAGCACACAGGTGGTTAAGACATGTTGCAGCAACTCTGTCCCAGCAGCCTGGCTCTGAGTGAGACCACATGGCCCTGTTCAAAGCAGCAAAGCATTCAGGCTGACCACACCAAGACTGGCAGCAAATGCACAACTTTATGCTTAATTATATCAGGGGAAAAAAAAAAAGAGTATAAAATTTTTAAAGAAATCTTCATATGACTCTTACTGATTTTCCTTCTCCATATTACGATACTATTTTGACTGAACTCCCATTTCTCACATCTATTCCTTTCCCTCAGTGCAATTTCATCAGAATGCTGTGATGTATATTGGCAGTTTCTTTGCTGAGGAAGGGGTGACTTGCCTGCTTGAAGAACTTTGTGAAACTGATTTAGTTTTGATATCTCTGGAGCATCATTGTTTGCAAAAATACTAAGCTGCTTCAAAACGACTTGGGAAAGCTTTTTTCTCTGAATGTTGATTCTCCTGTTTGTCCCCTCACTCAAAGCATATTATTTTTAAAGCACAACATGACATGAATATTTTCAAAACTATAAAGAGAGGAAGTACGTATAGGTCAGTGCTGCGGAGGGAATGTAAAAGTGCTTTGTAGCTGGGGTTAGATTCATATTATATAATTTTAACTTTTAAATTCTAAGCTGGTTGTTTAGGTTTCCTGAAGAGTCAGTAGACCAAAAGATGGCCCTGTTGGGGGGTGATTCTCCCTCTATGTATCATACTACTTCTTTCAGAAAACTGTTTTTTAGGCAAGCATAGCTTGATGCCTTGGGTGATTTACTTATACTTAGTTCTTTCTAACACTCATGAACCTCAAAAGAGGCTTATTGAAAAAAATGAATTTTTTTCTATAAATCTTTCTGATTTATAGAATGATTATATTAAGAATGTATTAAGGAGCCTGAAATAATGCTTTGGATGCTTAACTGAGGTTAGTAAAATTTCGTAGTGAGCAATCAGCTTCCTCTAAGAATTCTATGCGTATCTGTCTTCTTAAAGTGTGTTTTACCTTTATAGATAGAGTTGTCATATTATACCTAAATTGATTTTAATTTGTTTTTGATGTTTAATGGAATATAAACTTCTGAGAATTTATTTACTTGATCAGCAACTGGAAGACAGATACTATGCATGTGTCTATGTCATCTTGCACCTGTAGCCCACTGTATACTCTCCTGTGATACACATCTTACACTGACAAGAAATGATATAGTCACCACTTTTATTTGATTCTAACTGCTGCAGAAATTTGGAAAAAAGATTAATTTCTGCTTGATTTCCCTAATATTGTGATCCACCACTCCAGCAGCAACATACAATACATATCGAAGATTTTCATTGGTAGCGGCCTTCAGATTGAGCTCGGGGATATTGTGTTGCCTTCTAATGTGTTACAAGAGCTTTAATTTCAAGAACACATTGGATGCATGAAGTTCTAAGATTGTAAGGATTGTAATACAGTTGTATCATTTATACCTTTTTACTGTGTTTACTTAGCTATGTGATGCTTAAGGAGTGTGGTCCTTGGAGGAATTTGCTGATATCAGTAATTGCTGTTCTTCTGAACTCTGTCCTTGTTGTAATAGCTGAATTTGAATTGTGAAGACAATGGCTAATTTTAGCACAGCTGATAACTCCGTGACTTGAAAATAACCATAATGTTCCAGACTTTGAGGTAGTAACACAAAAGTTAATTACAGCCACTCATTGATGTATTCACCTCTCTGCTGTTTAGGCCAAAAGTATAGTGAGAAATGGATTGTGAAAAGTAGATATTTCACTATAAGTTAGAAATGTTTTAGAGGGAAAAAGTACAGATTTGATTATTTCTCAGAAAAACAAAATTTGAAACTACAAACTTTATTGCTCAGAATTCACTTCTTAGTTTTTTTCAGCTTTGGGAGAAATTAATTTTGACTTGGGCATTTTGACCTGTAATTTTACATAGCCAGTACTCCTATTTGACCATAACTTATGAAAGCAATTAAAGTCGGGTGATTCATAGTCTGGTTTTCTGTCATGCTGTAGTCTAAGATCCCATCTTCATATTTTTTGAAATGAAAACTTTACAGTATCATTTGTTGCCATTTATTACTCTGGATATTCTTTGGTAATTGGCTCTGAGACTCAGCTAAGGGAAGCTGCAGAGTGTTCACTGTGTGACTTATGTTTCTTATTTGTTATACACATGTTCTCTTTTATCCTACGTATTATAAAAATTAAATTTTAATATGGTGAGAGAGAAATAGAAATAAAATGAAAATATTTTAAACAGCACCTCATCATATGTTGAAGAATTTAATCATTGTTTCCTAATTTACATTTTTTGAGAGTTCTATCTATGATCCACACATTTCTTCCAATTAGGTGTATTATTTTGTTTGGTAAATAAAAAGAAATATTGAAATGTACCATTCCAATTTATTCATAAAATTAAAGGGTTCACAGAATCACAGAATCACAGAATGTTAGGGATTGGAAGGGACCTTGAAAGATCATCTAGTCCAATCCCCCTGCCGGAGCAGGATTACCTAGATCAAAAACGCATCCAGGCGGGTTTTGAGTGTCTCCAGAGAAGGAGACTCCACAACCTCTCTGGGCAGCCTGTTCCAGTGTTCGGTCACCCTCACTGTAAAGAAGTTTTTCCTCATATTTATGTGGAACCTCCTGTGTTCCAGCTTGCACCCATTGCCCCTTGTCCTGTCAAGGGATGTCACTGAGAAGAGCCTGGCTCCATCCTCGTGACACTTGCCTTTACATATTTATAAACATTAATGAGGTCACCCCTCAGTCTCCTCTTCTCCAAGCTAAAGAGACCCAGCTCCCTCAGCCTCAGATGTTCCACTCCCTTAATCACCTTCGTGGTTCTGCACTGGACTCTCTCTAATAGTTCCTGTCCTTCTTGAACTGAGGGGACCAGAACTGGACACAGGGCTTTGATCTGTATCCCAAATTCCTTTAAATAGTCTTAGGAACCAAAAGGAAGAACATTTTCTTTCTGTAATTATTTTCACTCTGCTGAGGCCAAAGTACTAATAATATGCAGGTAAGAGTTCTTACCCCTCACTCAGCACTCTCTGTTGTGTTCACCAGTATTTTCTAACTTCTTTTCCTAGACCTTTATTTTTATTCCACGAAAGTTTCCTTTTCTGCATAAAACCATTGCCATCTGTTCATTCCCCCTTATACTCCTATTCTAACAGAGTGTCGAAATAAAAAAAAAAAACACCACAAAAAAAGTAAAATTATTGACCAGATATTTTAAAAGGTTAGACCATGCTGTCAGTTTGTGCAATCCACCAGCATTATCAGATCTGAACAGAATGGACCCTATGCATCCTACATCAGATCTATCGCACATACACCGCGCAGCTGATCTTCCTTTGTGTAGCTCTTAGATCAGCTCCTTCAACAAAAGGCAAACAGTGCCTGCCAAAGGTTGCAGTGTTGGCAGGAATACAGCCAATACAGTGCTTTTGACTTAAACAGATGTTCATTAGACTGCAATTATTTAATCTTGTTGATTAAATAATCAACAATATACAATCATGTATAGCCTATGCATCCTCCCTAAGATTTGAATCTTACCCTTGACTGCAGTACTGGGTGTATTAGATTATATTCTCCATAGGGCAGAAAATTTAGAAGATTTAGAAAATCAAGAGCAAATAAATTGCTAGGCCTACTAAACTGATCAACATTCATCATAATTGTACAGAGAATGTGGATAATGAGGTCATGGTTAACTGTGTCAGCAAAAACTCTGGCAAACTTTAACGATGTCCTGGGGTAGATTGTCTCCTGGCACAAAGATGGAGAATGTATCAGGAAACTTGATTCTGTTTAATATAAAATATTCCCAAGCAGTATCCCGTGAATAGTGTACTCTGTTGGAGATATACGTCTAGGTTTCTAGTGCTTCATGACCTCCATGACAGAACAGGGCTGCAAACTGCAAGAAGCTGAAGTTTCCACCAATTTTGCTGATTATATACTTTGCCAAGGATGGAGCCCAAGCACCTGTTCCTATTTCATAGCCTAATAGGAATGCACAAGAGCACAACAGAAATGGAAGACAGTTCTTACATGTCTTCTATTTGTAGTTTAACATACCATAATAATTTCTTTGCCATTCCTGAATGTTTTCCCTCAAGAAGTAGCAGATTTGCCCTCAGCTAGGCATAGTTCCATCAGAAGATTGTGATCCATGTTGAAAATTATAAGCTAGTGAATATTCAACCCTTTTTAGTCTCTACTGTTAGAAGTACATTCTTTATAAAAGGATCTTAGTGGGAGAGGAATGCTGGAATTTTCTACTGAAGTGCTTTTAAAGCAAATACGCCTTGAGCTGTTATGGAAGAAAGGTGTTTGTTAAACCACTTGAAGTTACAAATATCTGAAATTGAGTGGGTGATTGATTTAATTGCAGTTGTTAGACTGGTTTTAAAAGTATATTTTTTGTTTTTTTCTGTTTTTCAGATCTGCAGAACAGTTGGATTCTGAACATAAAGAAAAGAAAGTGTCTGAATATACCAATCACAAAATGTAGCTTCTGGCTAAGCCAAGGCATATTGTCAAGATGAAGTGCTGCATAATTTTCAAAACACTCAGTCTGGCCAATGCATTCCGTTTCTGAATAGCAGAACCCCTGTTGTTCCAGTCCCTGCTATTTTCTGAATAGAAACATCCAATAATTGTGGTACTGTGTTGTTTTCATTTATACATAAGGCTAATATAAATAGGAAAAATACTGAATGGCTTGGTGCTGAAAGTTTGAGTTGAGCATCCTCTCCTGAGTTGACAAATCCTATCAGCGACAGGGAGTCCATCAAACTCACTGCCTCTCTGGTGCATTGAAGCTTGCTGTTCTAGAAGAAAAGCATTTAGAGCAACACTTGGAATGTGATTTGCTTAAACCTGATTCTGTGTTGAAGTACACAAATCAGCGCTGCTAGGTCATTAGTGTGCTATGCTCCTGCAGATGCCACTGGTTTAAACCTGCAGCATTCCAGCTTAGCTTCACAAGAAGGGCTTTAGTTAGGTAATGTTAACACTCACAATACCACTGTGCTAAGCATTTTATGAAAAGTCAGGCAGCTACAGGAGATTTCTGCTAGCAAAACATGCCAGATATCGAAATTTCTGCTCAAAGATATCTAGACTATAGCTAGGCATTTGTTTCAGTGTTTGAACTTCTCAGTCTCTTCTGTTGAAGTTCTGTCAGTTCTGTATTGTGTACAATAATCACAGGTTTCATGGGCTAGAGAAAACCTTTAGGCAATTAACCACAATTCCTGTTCTGTTTCTCTTTCCAGTGACTGTTGTAGCATCTCAAAGAAAGCAAAGCAGCTGTAATGGAAGAGACTGTGAACAAAGCCTGCCTTGGTAGCACAGAACACCCTTCAGCTTGAATCTGAATCTTTCTAGAAAGTTACAGTAGGTGAGGTGAATCCCTGGATGAAGTGTTGTGGATACATGATCTTCCACAAATCATTGAGTCATGCTGGCTAAAAAAGAATTAAATGAACATTTTCTTGTGAATTCATAGTAAATTAAGACTGCACTCTGTCAAGTTACTGTGGTTCTGCTGATGAGTGGCAACTCATTAACTGCGTAGTTATTTAGTTGTGTTTTATCATCCGCCCATGTCCTAAATCTCTTCCCTCACACCTTTGAAAATGCTGGCCTTGCATCACAAATCTCCTAAAACCTGTTTTGAAACACTTACTAATGTGAAAGTTCCCCATTGATTTTAATGAGCTTTGGATCAGACACATGAATACTAGGGAAAAGCTGTAATTTCTTTCATATGGTTTATCACTGGGAAGCAAAAAGACAACTACCTTCATGCACAGTGTGCTTGTATTACTTGGTCTTTAGCCCTCAGTTAGATGATATTATTGTCTGGCAACAAAGTGGAGTTCAGAAGAAGAGAAACAAAACAAAATGAAAAACCTCATAGGAAAACATTTATTGAAGCACAAGATAATCTTAGATTCACTTTTGTTTTACCACATAGACTTGAACATGTAGGAATGTGTGTATTGGCAAAGTCCTAAGCTGACAGGTCTTTCTCGGTTTCATATAAAATGACAGAGAGATGCCAGAAAGAATCAGATACCTCCACAGCTTTATGTATTGTTAAACAGGATTGTTTAAAATGTGTAGGGCTCGGAACAGTCCTTTGGTTAGCTCTTCCAGAAGGGAAAACAGTTTATCTTGGTTTTTAGGGGTCTGTACTAGAGTTTACTGAAGAACTCTTTCTGCCTTCAGTGACATCTGGGTTAAGCCTGTGAGAAACAGTATAAACTATGCAAGAACAGCTAGAACAGATTCAGCACCAAACAGCCTTATGGATGTGTCCTGCTGTCACTCCTTAGGTACAGTTATAACACAATAGACATGGAAATTTGCCTTTAATAGTAGATTAAAGATATGTAGAGATACTAAAAGGCTATGGTGATGTACTATTGTAATTTCTGAGTCTGTCATTTATAAGACATGAAAAATGATACTAGCTGGTAAATGCATGCAAAAATACACTAATTCATTATATCCCTGGAGAAATTCCAATGAAAGGAAGAGAAAAAAAACATATTTCACACAAATGCATGAGAAAAATTCAAGCATCACATTATTTACAGTATTCTATATTTTTGTTTAAAAGCTTCTAACACAAATGTAAAGCAGGGCTTTATGTACCTTTTGTCATATTATTGCAATTTAATCAACATCACAAAGTGCTGTACTGTGTTTCTGATGTCAGTGGCTATTCCTGACCCCTGTCTGGACCTTTTCTAAGGTTTTAATGAAGTACCTGAATGGAAAATCTCTGTTTAAACCCCCTTTTTTCATCAAGACTTTTCAATGGGTAATTTCTCACCAGCTCTAATAGCTACTCATTTATAACACAAGAAGCATATACTAGGGTGGAAAACTGTTGAGCTCTCCTGGTGGCAGTGATGCTGGCTTCCCTCCTTCCCTTTCTCCCCACACAGGTGGCTCTCTAATCCTGGATACTGACCTTGAAAGCCAAATTGTTTTGTGTAATATGCCCATTGCTACAGGTATAGGAGCCAGTAACTGGCCTCATGAGCTGTTCCCCTGGGGGCAAACTGTGCTTTGCCTTCAAAGGTACCTGGGTGAGTATACATATAAAGCGATTCTGCAAACAGTGAGAAAAGGAAATTAAATCCTTCTGGAATATTTGTTTGTGGCTGTGGCAGCACACCTGAGGTGTTCCCTGTGCAGTGCAATTGCCAGGTTGTTCGGGAACGGTAATGCTGTGCTCAGGGCTGGGGGCTGTTGACAGCTTGCATGTGCACTAGCTCCCATTGCTGTGTGCTAACAGCCCTCCATGGAGGCACAGGTGGGAGAACTCAGCACATGCAGACAGAGGATTCCCAGGATAAAACTCATGGTGGATGTTCTGAGCCTGCTACAATTGCTGAGACCTGAGGAATCTCAGGGCCTGGGGGAAGCTGGAGTTGCATGCCCTGGGAGGAACTTTCAGTCTTCATTAACTCAGCTTTTTACTTTCTTTCTTAACCTTGCTTTATGGGCTTTAAAATGTACAGATGTTTCATGATGTGTTACTCATAAAGGATCAGTTAAGCTCTCCATCTCGACCTTTCCACAGTGTACAAATTTGAGTCCAACAGAGCAGATGCAGGTGTTGGCTTCCTGGGGCTGAGTAAGTAGCAATCACATCTTTCTTTAGCCTCTCTACACATTTCTAGACACTTGTTTCCCTCAGTAGAAATAATGTTATCCAGCTTAGCACCCTGGACCCTTGAAACCAGTGCTGAGCTGCCTAACCCAGAGAGAGTACACACTTTCTCAGTGCTTTGACCTCATGAGTTTCTTGGATTTGCACGTTGTCTTTCACAGGTAGGTAGGTAAAGCAATGTTGGTAAAAAGACATGTTGGATGCATCTAAATAAACAGGACCAAGGCATAGAAAAGTGACCTGGCCTGGGAAAATCCAACCTTATAAATATTGTTAGAAAGGTCCCAAGCACAGTCATTGCCTCCAGCCTACCTTCCCAAGCAATGTCTGTGTGTGATTTAGGGGGTAGTGTCAAACAGAGACTACTCCCAGTAGTATGTCTTTTGAAGGGCAAGGGTATTCTTCCACATGGGCAAGAGCCATGCCACTTCCAAGTAATGAATGTCTCACATTATTTACTAACATTAGTGTAGCCATAAGTACATTACTTCTTCTTCAGCTTTCTCACTTGATTTCTAGTCAGCCTTCTCAATTAGTCAAAGTCTATGGTGTAAGTCCAGGAAATATGTTAAAAAGGTTAGATAAAAAAAAAACAAAACAAGGGGAAAAAAAGGAAAAAAAAGCACCAGGCTCTAAGACCTCAAGAAGCCTAAAAGTAGAGATGCACTACAGAAGAACCCAGTCCCTAGCAGTCCAGTTAGTGCCTCGGGTGAAGTTTCACCCGGACAAAATGAATAGATAAATGTTCCGTGTAACAAATATAGTTAACCACCTATAACCCCAAAGTTTTCATGAAAGTTATTATTAAAGTTATTTTTTACTTGTCTGTGTACTAAACCTCACTATCCTAATAGTCACATACACTTGAAGATAACTATGCCAGGGTCCAAGGCTGTCTGTATAATCAATGGAAAGAGACAAACAGCTCTAGGGGCCAATATGGAGAACCTGAAGTAGAAGCCTAATAAAGGTCAAAATGAGATAAAACAATCACCTTCTACAGAGCCTTGCAAAATCCTCTAAAAAGTAGGAATACTTCTCTACTTTGCCCATGAAGGGCTCATTTTTTTTCAAAATCACGTTAGATTTTAATATCTCATGTTAAATATACCTGATTGATAAATAAAGTTTCAACTTTTGCTCCAGATCTTGTTTTTGCTTCCTTTTGGCTATAGAGAGAATGATTTTTGAGAAGTGAAGTTTTTGTATAGTTTTTGTGGAATTAGCTCTTCACATATCGAAGCAGTATGGTTTCAGGTGAGGAAAGGAACCTGAAAAAGAGATAACGAATAACATTTATTGAAACATTATTATTATATTTGCAGAGAAATGTTCAAGAAGTACTATAGATAAACAAACAAAAAGAATCCCTCTCAAAAACTCTGATTGTAGTATCGGGATCTTATAATCTACATTGTATATTCCTAAGTAACAAAGACATCTTTGTGTGGTTAAAGGTTAAAAGCTTTGATAGACCAAAAAGTTCACAGCCGGACTATAGGCAATATAATTTTTTTATGTCTGAATTTTCTCATGAATGGGACTAGAATGTCTCATGCAATGGAAAAAGAATATTAACAGAGGGTTTATATTTAAAGAATATTATGAAATTTCAGATTTTCCCCTTTTTTTTTTTTTGAGTGGGACTCTATAATTCTAGCCATATATGCAAACAAAGATAAAATATCTGGCTTCTTTTTTGGCCGGGAGACAGAGATATGAGTCATGGAAAGCAAGATTTATTGGTCTACGAGAAACTTTTAGTTTAAATTTTCTCCTGTCAAATTCTTTCAAAGAAACTGAATCTGCATGTAATTGCACATAACCATGAAAAGTGCAGCTTACTCCTTGACTGATTTAATTCACTGTCTTTTTGCTGAGATTCTGGCCTGTGGCTTTGCTGTAACAGACACAAATCTTGTGTTGACTTATCCAAGTCTCTCCTGTTTGATTTACTATTTTAATGTATCAGTGATAAACAGCCATAATACACTCCTTGTGGGACTTGAATATACTGTCCAATTATTGTCATATTGCCTCGAAGTGTGAGTTGACACATAGCCTCTTCTAAAAATATGTGCATTGAACCAGACATTTGAACAAGATGTGTTTAAGAACCACATGAAAATAAGAGTCAAATAACGAGATGGGTGGCTGGTCTGTTAAATTGGCATTCAACTCAGTGGAGCTTGAAGAGACAATAACACCAGTGTCACAGAGCAGCAAGAGAAACTCCTAAGATCTGGCTCCCCACCAAGGGGACAACCACACAACCGCATACACTTGGAACTCTGGCTTCACCGGAGTTTGAAAGCTCTGATATCAAGAGGTCAGCCAGGAGTGGTTTATTTGTAATAGGGGAGCCCATCTGTAGGGTCAGGAGCTAAACTCCAGCTGAAGCGAGGCTCACCCTGTTCCAAGGAAAAATCCTGAAAATTCCAGTGGACTCCGGAGCTACAGATCTCATAATACCTAGTCCCTGCCTGCAGGGCAGATAGATTGATTATTTTGGCTGAGGACTGTCCCCATTTTCCAGGTAGATGTGCCAAACAGACTAGGCATTTCAATGCTACGGCTTTATGGGACATTTGCTTGATGAATGAGGCTTTGTCTACATTTAAAAGGATCTGGCAATATGATACCGTCTATGGAGGTATTCAGCCTTCCAGGGAAGCATTCATTTATGCACAGAAACTGGATGCATTTAGACACTAATGTATGAGAGGTAGTTTAGGAAAAGCTTGTCTAATCTCTTTAACTGATCAATAACACCTTTGATTTCAGAAAAAAAAGTCTTCCTCAGCAACCTGAGGACAGCAAGCTGTCTTCAATGACCTAAGTACATACAGGTCTTTCTCCTGGCACATCCCTAACAGAATCCTTTCTGGGAGCACAATATTGCTAGGCATACTAGGAGCATAACTTATTGGCTTTGCTGCATGTTTACAATGATGGCATTTCTGTGGCTGGAATACTTCCTCAGAAGTAAAAGACCTGAATTCAAGACTTTCCTAAACTTGTGGAGGTTTCAATCCTATTTGTTCATATTGAAAAATGTTATAATCATCAGACTAAAAAGTACAAGTGCATAAGAGGCCACTCTATCCTTACACCAAAAGGAGGGAATGGTTAAAAGATACTTGAATCTACTACAGAGCTTAGAGCACTATGCTGGGAGTGAAGCAGCAGGGGGTTCTGCTGTCAAGATTAATTACGGATTTTATCCCAGAATTGTCTAAAATAAAATCTATAAATGGCACATAAAGCAGAGTTTCTGGACTCATTACTGAGAAATGAGTACCTGAACCCCAGTGCTAGTGTGCTTGGGTTCCCTCTGGGTTACTTTCTCTTCTTCATGGTCTTTTTTTACAAAAAAAAAAAAAAAAATAATTGGAGTAAATCATATTTAAAAAGCCTTTTTCTGATAGCATAACAGTGGCTTCACTTAGGCTTTTAATGAAGAAATTGGAATAAAAAAGAGATTAGAGTTCTGCCCAGTATAGCAATGTTGTAAGAAAACATTATGATCTGGGGAATCTCCAAATTTTGCTTGGTTTTGGGCTTCTTTGGGATTTTTTTTATTACTGCCTTTATTTAAGGTACTGTGTTCTCTCTCATTCAGATCCTTAACCTCAGAAGGACTTTAAAAAAACCTGCTGTTCAAATATTCACACACGTACCTGTTTGCATGAGTGCTTGCCACACTTTCACATTCTGGAAATACTCTTGTGAACAAATATTTGCTTGTACAACAGTTCTCAAAAGGTGAATAAAAGAACTTACGAACATTATCAAAGCAAATACATGTGGTGCCTGGTACATGAACATTTATGATCACATTTTTGTAGGACAGAGCCAATGCTAACAGGGTTTCAGTACAACATACAAAAGTGCACTTCTGCAGAATCAAATATACACGTTACTTCAGCAAGAAGCAGAACATCATTGTTCTTGCAGAGTTCCCTGGATGATATCCTAGCCCTGCTAAATTCAGGGGCAACTCTCCTACTTTCTGCCATCAAAAGTAATTTCATATGTGCAGGTATTATTCCATTCTTTACTTTCACCTTATTCTCAGGACATACATTCTCTTGTTTGCTTGGAGTGTTTGTTGAAAACAAACAATAGAAATTAAAAGTGACATAAACTTTACCCAACAACAACCCAGTGCAAAGCCACTGAAGTCAAGAGAACAACCAATCCTGATTCAGAGGGCTTTCAGCCAGCCGCTGATGGCCTACACTGTATCTGAAATAGATTAGCAGTACGATTTATGATGTAAGAACTAGGCCAGTTTTATTTTATCTCTTTTAATAAAGTTGAATGCTCCAGAGGAAATGTTCATATTCAGATATTTTCATCCAGACTAAAGGTAAGAGCTGAGAGCTTGCCCTTGGAGACAGCATACCTAGCCAGTACAGTTAGAAATACACTTAATGCATCATGATATTGTCTATCCCTGATAAAGTTTGCAGCATTAGGAACAAATCTACCACTACTGATACTCTCCTTTGACAGCAGAGGGAGTGTTTCATCCAGTAACTCATTTGTTCTCATACGTTCTCATGAAGATACTGGCAAAAATTAATAAATAAATACATTACCAAACCCAAATATCTCTAATCAGGCAGGTAGCCTGTGGTTGGATAACTGCAAAACAAAGTGCAGTAGGAAATGTAGGAAATACATACAATGTATTCCATACAATGTAGGAAAATCAGAAGGTGTTAATGGTGGAGATCAGAAACTATTCCTCTTTTTCTTTTTTCTTGAGAGATAATTTCCAGAAGAGTAATAATCCAAATTAGTGTAAGAAAATATTTTTTTCACTCCTGGAAAAAGGAGCATGAGGGGTAAAGCAACTGGCAAATATTAAAAAAAAAAAAGTGGGTAAGGAAAGTCTCCAAAGCTCAAATTTACTCTCTAAATTTTATTAAGTTCTGGCTCCTCAGAAGTCCCCATAAGCTTTTTTTCAGACATGTCTGTGCTGAAAACCCAAGCTATTTTGTTACTGAATCCAGGCCCTCAGCTGCTGGTGGAGTAGGGGACATCTGGCAATAAAGTCAGACTTAAAGGGTATGGAATAGGGAGTACATCACCAATTTAGTCTCACCTGTGTTAGGGTAACAGGTAAAAAGGGCATTGGCAGAACACAAGTTTTAATGGCTCTGATCAGATGATAACGTGAAGTAGTAATTGTCTATTGTAGTAGTTACTTGAGGATGTGTTTCTCACTTTTTCAACAATGTCATGTTCCTGTCTCCAGCCATATCTGTTCAGAAAAATAATTACTGAGTACATTAGAAAATGTACCCTGCCACAGCACTGGCAGCACTAGCTTTTCTATGAGCTTTCCTGACTGGATAGTTTATTGATCACCTGAGTGATGCTTGTTTAGCTGAATACTGTTTTTATTTTTTTTCCTTAGGCTTTACTCCGGCAAACTCTGATACTTCAAAAGAAATTATATTGTATGAAGAACATTTGCCTCCAGGTGAAACTAATAACTTTGATTCAACTGCCCTATGGCCTGATTAAAACCAGGCTGCATTCATATGTCAGGTTAAACCATGAGATTCAAAAATGAACAACTCTCCTTCTAAAATCAGTGGGAATTTTGCCTGTTCAAAGAGGTGATCACAAACATGAAAATAGTTTTAGCTGTTCATTAACTTAGGCTTCAGGCCTGAGTTAAAGTCAGACAACATTTTGAGCAGAACTTGCAATACAGCCTATCTTCAAGGGATACATAATGTTCCTGATTGCATGGAGAGCCATGGGAGTATAGGGTTTGATAGGTGATAAAATACATTTTTAGGGTTTTAAAAACGCCAGACCTCATCAGAAACAAGCTGAAACCGATGTCTAAGCTGCAGCCTGATCTCTGAAAATGAGTTGTTACCGTTTGGTTAGAAATTTCATTTAGGGCTCAGGGACTCTTACCCGTGACTCTTTTTGTAAGCAGGCTGCTTGATCAGCAAAGCTAAAGGTGAGGTTGTAGATGGGCCTGATACCTCACTGCAACCTCCAAATCTCTCAATTTTTATATTCCCTCATCTCTCTATTTTTTCATATTTTTTTCCTGTTCTTTTTTCACCCTACTCTGTTTTTGATTGAATATTTTCTCCCTGTCCCTCTTTCTATTTGAATCAACATTTCCTAACCATTGAGATGGCTGGCCAGGAACACATTTGAAATGAGGTGAACGTGTCCCTGTAAGTGTTGTAAATAGACTCAGCAGGTCTCACAAGCATGTTGCAATGCTGGAAGAATTGTGTGATTTCTGAAGGAATGACTTTTTATCTATGCCATGAATATAGCGGTTTTCTAGATTCAATAGCCTAAATACACATGATTTTTCATTGAACAAGTTTTCTAAGTAGAAATAACTAAGTTCCTGGCAGTCACTTGAACTACCAGAACAAGATGAATGTTAGAAGTTGCCTAAAAAAAGAAAATGAAGAAGAAGAAAAAATGTTTGTATATTTATTACTTTATTTTTGCAGACATTTGTAGGACTCCTATGGATACCCTTAAATTCTGTATTTGTCCATCTCTACTCAAAATGAAGTGTGGAGAGGAGATGTTTTATTTTGAGTAGGCAATATGCAGACCCTAAAATTTGTGGCAGGCACATGCTGGGCTATTTTTATTAAAGAAACTCCAGAATCCATGGCATGTTATGATAAATGCTTATCTTTGCACATTCTCAGAGATGAAATTGAAAGAAACAGCACAATAAAGCCAGCAGATATGATACCTGTCTAGAAAGGAGACTACAACTTTCAGCAAGTGGTAGGAACAGGTCCAAGCCCAGTCCTAGCTTACACGTATTTGAGTTAATGGGATTGCACTTGTATAAATGAGAGAAGAACTTGGCTTGTAAACTTCAAAAGGCTCACAATAGCAAACAGGGGAAAAAAAAAAGGAGAAATGAAAAAGCAAATACCATGTGGAATGAATTTGAGACATCTCATCCCAGTAAGAACACTCAGCAGTCCATTTTATTTATTCAGATCAAATGCAGACTGTGAGATATATAGACTATGTGAGGGTAGGGTGGGAAAGTGAAAATGTTCAAATAAAAGCATTACTTTGGCACTACTGCTGAGATTAATGCAGGTTATGAAAAGAGTGCATCTGAGGCTGGCAAAGAAACTCTTGATAACTAAGCAGGTTCACAAGGATGAACTTATTATGACAACCTAATATTGAGGGAAAGAAAATACAAAATCAGGACTTATATTTTCATATGAAATAATCACGTTTTACTGAAAGGGTTTAATTTAGACAGAATAATGAGTTTTGAAAGTGAACAGGAATCTTTTTTTTAAAGAAAGAACAATAATAATGATAATAATCAAAAAAGCAAAGCACAAAAATAGCAAGCGAAAAAACTTGGCTTTTTCGGTTGTCCTTAAACTTAAGTACTTCATGGATACACAGAATCACAGAATCACAGAATCACAGAATCAGTCAGGTTGGAAGAGACCTCTGGGATCATCAAGTCCAACCATTGCCCTGACACCACCCTGTCAACTAGACCATGGCTCTAAGTGCCATGTCCAGTCTTTTCTTAAACACATCCAGAGATGGTGACTCCACCACCTCCCTGGGCAGCCCATTCCAATGTCTAATAACCCTTTCTGTAAAGAAATTCTTCCTAATGTCCAACCTGAACCTCCCCTGGCAAAGCTTGAGGCTGTGTCCTCTTGTCCTATTGCTAGTTGCCCGGGAGAAGAGGCCAACTCCCACTTCACTACAACCTCCCTTCAGGTAGTTGTAGACTGCAATAAGGTCACCTCGGAGCCTCCTCTTCTCCAGGCTAAACAACCCCAGCTCCCTCAGCCGTTCCTCGTAGGACAGACCCTCCAGACCCTTCACCAGCTTGGTCGCCCTCCTCTGGACTCGCTCCAACACCTCAACATCTTTCTTGAAGTGCGGGGCCCAGAACTGGACACAGTACTCAAGATGCGGCCTCACCAGTGCCGAGTACAGAGGGACGATCACTTCCCTAGACCGACTGGCTACACTATTCCTAATAGAGGCCAGGATGCCATTGGCCTTCTTGGCCACCTGGGCACACTGCTGGCTCATGTTTAGCCGGCTGTCGATCAGCACCCCCAGGTCTCTTTCCACCGGGCCGCTTTCTAACCACTCTTCCCCCAGCCTGTAGAGCTGCATGGGGTTGTTGTGGCCGAAGTGTAAGACCCGGCACTTGTTCTTGTTGAACCTCATGCCGTTGGTCTCGGCCCATCTATCTAACCTGTCCAAATCCCTCTGTAGGGCCTTCCTACCCTCCAGTATATCGACACTCCCACCCAGCTTGGTGTCATCTGCAAATTTACTGAGGATGCACTCAATCCCTACGTCTAGATCATCTAGAAAGACATTGAACAGCACCGGCCCCAGAACTGAGCCCTGAGTGACACCGCTAGTGACCGGCCGCCAGTTGGACTTTGCCCCATTCACCACCACTCTCTGGGCTCGGCCATCCAGCCAGTTTTTAACCCATTGAAGAGTCCACCCATCCAAGCCCCGGGCAGCCAGTTTGTCTAGGAGGATGCTGTGGGAGACAGTGTCGAATGCCTTACTGAAGTCTACATAGACTACATCCACAGCCCTGCCCTCATCTACTAAGCGGGTCACTTGGTCATAGAAGGAGACCAGGTTGGTCGAGCAGGACCTGCCTTTCATGAATCCATGTTGGCTGGCCCCGATGCCCCGATTGTCCTGCATGTGCCGTGTAATGGCACTCAGGATGATCTGTTCCATCACCTTGCCTGGCACCGAGGTCAGGCTGACAGGCCTATAGTTCCCTGGACCGTCCTTCCCACCCTTCTTGTAGGTGGGCGTTACATTTGCTAATTTCCAGTCAGCTGGAACTTCTCCAGTTAACCAGGACTGCCGGTAGATAATCGAGAATGGTTTGGCAAGTTCATTTGCCCGTTCCTTCATTACTCTGGGGTGAATCCCATCTGGGCCCATAGCCTTGTGGGTGTCCAACTGGCACAGCAGGTCACTAACCGTCTCCTCCTGGATTACGGGAGGTTCACACAGCCCCCCGTCCCTAACTTCAGGCGCTGGGGGCCGAGTCTCCTGAGGACAACCGATCTTGACATTAAAGACCGAGGCAAAGAAGGCATTGAGCACCTCTGCCTTTTCCTCATCCCCTGACACTACACTACCCTCCTCATTCAGCAAGCGGTGGAGGCTCTCCTTGACCGTCCTTTTGCTGTTGGTGTATTTGTAAAAGCTTTTTTTGTTATCTTTGACTGTAGCAGCCAAATCGAGCTCTAATTGAGCTTTGGCCCTTCTAATCTTCTCCCTACACGACCTGGCCACGTCCCTATAGACCTCCCAAGTTACCCGACCCTTCTTCCAGAGCAAGTAGGCTCTCTTTTTTTCCTTAAGTTCTAGTCTAAGTTCCCTGTTTAACCAGGCCGGTCTTTTTCCTCGACGGCTTGCCTTCCTACAGACTGGGACAGCCTGCTCCTGAATATTTAACAATTTCCTTTTGAAGCATGTCCAGCCTTCCAGGACTCTTTTGCCCTCCAGGACCGATTCCCAAGGGACTCGGTCCACCAGCCTCTTAAACAGTCTAAAGTCAGCCAGCCGGAAATCTAAGGCAGGAGTTCTACTCTTGCCCCTCCTTACTTCCCCCACTATTGAAAACTCTAACATTTCGTGGTCGCTACTCCCAAGACGGCCACCGACCCTCACATCTCCCACTAGTCCTTCTCTGTTCACAAACAACAGGTCAAGCAGGGCCCCTCCTCTAGTGGGCTCATTTACCACTTGCATGAGCATTTAAGATACGAAGCACTTAAGACCTGTATCGCCTATGGAGCACAGGGAAGTATAAGTCGTCCACACTCATGCACATATTACATTTTAACTATGAAAACTATGGCTCTCTAAGGCTTCTCAAAGCTAAAATGAATTTGTAGGCCAAACCTGCAGAAAATCTTCCACTTGCTCAGTATGGTGTTGCTCTGTAATCACAGGATCACTCCCTTCTTTTCTGATTGTTGAAGAGCAACTTCTGCTTCTGAAAACCACCTCAGGGACACAGGAGCTCTCTCATTTCCTTTTCACTGCTTAAATTGTAGAAATCAGTTACCGGTATTCTACTTACTAGAGAAGATTCCAGAGGGGAAGGAAGGTGTCAAAGTCAGAATTGTACTCAAGGAAGAGTCAGCTCCACTGCAGGGAGAGTAATCCTACAACCATCAGCAGTATGCTCCAAATGGAAGCTTTTCAATGTTCAACTTCTGTTTTTCAGCTGGTTCCTGTAGTGGTTTTTTGGGTTAATGAAGAAAAATATGCCCTTCCAGAGAGCTACTCATCGCAAATGTAGCAATATCTTTATAGGTCAGATGATTCACCTTTTCAGATTCATAATTCCTGTGTGTTGATTACAGAGGCAGCCTAGGGTGACTAGCTCAGACACAGATACCTCAGACATTTTAAGTGGGACGAATGAGTAATTTTGACCTCAGGTACTAAAAGTTACCTCTCTGAAACATACTTAAAACTTACTACTTTGCTCTTTTTCAAGAAAAGTACACAAAAGAGTAGCTGACCTGAGTGAGTTAGTAGTAAATGCACAGGTTTGCCTGCATTTGCCCACTTCTCATCAATTTCTGTGCTTTAAACTAATGTAGATGAAGTGGATAATAACCACAGACCAAAAGGGAGGTGAAATTATGTCATGAAATTCATAGCAAGTCCTGAAGAGAGAAGAGCCTCCAAAGAAACTATATAGATAATCCTCCTTATGACTCACAAGAAAGTTGCTTAATCTGAGGAAATACATAGCATATGTAGAACCTATTTATAATAGGATCATCCTGTAAATATTTAAAAAGTTGTTTCAGCTAACTGAACTTTAAAACCATTTAGCTCCTTTCTGCCAAACTAGAGAGTTAGAACAAAGTTCTGTTTGCTTGAAAGGAAAAAATAATAAATAAACATGTTATCATCCTGAATCTTAGCTCTACCAGCAGAATATAATTTTGCTAGTCCGTGAAAATTACGGCTTTATGTTGGTAACTTGAAATAAGATTGTCTTTCTGTAAGCTGTGATTCAGAATTGAAAAAACATGACATAACTTGGCTTTACTTTCCTAAGTTTGTAAAGGAGGGGTGGATACAAAAATTAAATATAAAAAATTTGCAGAAGAGCTGGATACAGAATTTTTAATGGCTGTGGGTGTGCAAGCGATTTTAAACTGTTTGGATATGTTTTTTTCCTATCTAAACTAAATGAAATGCTGGTGGTGCCAGGCTGACCACTGGTATTTTTGTACCCTAATTTTATAAGATGGACTCTTGTTTTGGCAAACAACCCTTGTGTTCTGGTAGAATTTCATGATAGTAAATTCTCTTACATTCCTCAACCCATCAGAAGATGAATTACATGGAATTAGTTCCATCCCTTCCATCTTGAGGGGTACTATCTCCAAACCATGAATTACTGGGAATATTTGAATTATGTTAAGGTTGCACAGAAGCTCCTGTTTCAATATTTTGATTTGGAAACACTTTATTCTTCATGCTCTATTAAACATTCTTCCAGATAGTATTAAAAGTCTTTTCCTTGATGCCTCACACTCAAAAAAATCTGTTTCTGTTACTATAGTGAATGTACCTTTTCCTTAAATTAAACAGCTACTAGACCTGGCAAAACACTGATGTGGGTAACTATTGAGAAAATCTTAGGAAAAATTGAGATGTGGTATAATTTGAAAATGTTTTGTAAGACAGTGTAAGTTACATTAATTTAGTTTCCTTATGTTTTTACTTCAGAATTCGATAAAAATTAGAGGTAACCCAAAGGGAATTTTCTTATTTAGGGGCTATCTGGCACAGTAAATTGAAGTAGGAGGGAAGGTTTAGCTAAGTCTAGGGTTATAATAAATTATTTAAACACATATTCTCTATTGAAAAAGTGAGATAAATATAATAAGTGAAATTAAATATCCTTCCTGCAATAATCCCAGAATTACTTAGTCTTTAAAAGATGCAAGATTAGACACACCATCCACCACCTTAGCATGAGCTTGAAGGAGAATATTTGCAAAATATCGAGTCTTCACCAACAATAAAAATAGAGATGTTCCATAATGCTACTAGGCACCTTTTCAGTAAGTCTCATTTTCTGTATTACTCTATGGATTTGTACAATTATCCATGACTCTGAAGACAAAGGGAACTGCTGTGAGTTAGAGAAGGTATTTCTTTTGTATTCCTTAATTTTTTCAGACATACTCAAAGGCAATTTTTTTTTTGCTAGGTATTGTATGCATACAAGGACTTAATTGGTATTTGAATCATAAATGTATCATTATCTCATCATTTTCTGACTTATTGGCTTTTTGCTCAATTTTACCCTTTCTATTAACAATTTTATGTTCAATGTTTGTCATGTATGTCTCTCTTAAAATTAAATCTAGCAAAGCTTTTCTGAAAATGTGTGAGAGACAACATACTAAGAGTATCTTTCTTCCTGCAAGCATTAAATTTTACTGAAAGCAGATACTTCTATATTGGCATGCATATTAACACTTACTGAAGATATGGTTGAGGAGGAATAAATATTCATTTATAAATAAGTTTGAATTGTCTTTGTTCATAAGACTAAAGTCATTCTGTAGACATTGTAAAATTAATTAGGATTATTAAATCTAGTGCCTCATCTTGACATCCACCTGTTATTTATCGTTACAGCTTCATTAGGATTAAGAACAATTGAAATATATCACATTGCCATCCTGGAAAGTACAACATGCCCCTCTTGGCTTAAAGGATAAATGATGCAATGCTCCTTATTATAAGGCCCATGTTAATCACTGTGGATTAAATGTCATCTTCAAGCACTTTGAAATCATGATTATGCTCATGATTATTTTTACATTTGGTCAGGTTAAAACTGTATGAAGAAACTCATGCTGATTTTAACCATTCCAAAGACTGGTTCAAAGACGTTACTGTTCACGGTCTTCCTGTATCTCTATTTCTCTTCGTTCTTTTAGCATTGAAGGGGTAAAACACACCAGTACATCTCAAAAAAAACCTCAAAGCCAGGCAGAGAAGGAATGGTTTGGTTACTATAAGAATCAAAACACATTTTGAACTCAAGTCTGAATGGAAAAATACTTAAGTATTTTGTAGAAGTCTAGAAACAGAGACACAAAGATTGTTTGAAGTATTTTTGCCTCTGACACATAATGGTCTTCTCCTCCTTGGGAGCAAATAGCTTGGATATCCTGCTTGTTGCTTAATTAAGTTCAGTGAGAGTGACAAGCAGGAAAAGAGCATTCAGAAATAAGGCTACATGCAAACTCTGTTTTAATGTTAAATTAAGGTAGCTGAATTCATATTGTACTATTAATTTGAGCACCTGAGTGTCAGCATGCATCCTACCTGCAGACGAGGCTGCTCAAGTTCAAAGCATCCTCACAACCAGGAAGTCCTTCAAGGCAGACAGCCTAAGTAGACCAGAATTTCGTTAGTAGCCACGTTTGACCCGTGTAAACACATGTAATGAAGGTGACTACAGCGAGTCAGAGGAAAAGGCAGGAATAAAACAAAGCTATCCCCGTTTTCCATCTGAGATTGTATCAGGTATAGGTGTCTTCTTAGTAAATGTTTAAAATCTTTAAATGCCAATATATTGTTAAAAATACATTCTATAAGGATATTGACACAAAATCAATGTAGATACCAAGATTTTTTCTTTGATTTGCTTCTTTTTTTTGAATGTAAAAGGAAGTGATCATTTTCAAAATTTGTTGAAAAATGTTGTAGTCATATATGTGCATTTTCTGGGTTTTATATTATAAATGTTTTTGGGAAAGTAAAAAAATTATAATAAAAATAGATTTTAAATGTGGACATATTCAATGGCAGACATTTCTATCCTGGAATGATTGAAATCAATTCTGTATTCAATACTGAATCAATTCTGTATTCAATACTGACCTCAGAAGTTAGGTGCCAGGTGTGATTTTAATTTTCCTGGGTGGCCATTCTTTGGTGTCTGAAAGATGCAGTTTGAAGAGAACAAAGAATGAGCTACAAACAACGAACACTGCTCACATTCAAGTCATCAAATTTGGAGGCAGTATATTTCCTTTTTCCATTCATCTGTCTAGCCAAATACCTGGGAAATTATCTTTTAGAGCCAAAAATATCACAGAATGGTTTGGCAAACTACTCAAATCCTGTCAAAAGTGTACATTTCAAAAGTTAAATATTAATTACAGAGTACCACAGATTTTTTGTCCTAATATTAAATAAAAAGGTCATACGAGAGCAGTATTTCTTCCAGGAATTAATATAATGAACTCACCTTGAGCTCACATGCATTAGATCATAAAACTCTCTACTGTAAGTTAGAGACTTACAGTAAGTCTCTAACAGAGACTACTGTCCCCAAAGTAAGGGACAGTAAGTCCCTTCCCTACTGTAAGGCCAGGGAAAAATAGGGGTTTTATCAAATAATGTGACCAGTGAAATAAATATTTTCGTTTCAAACACTTGCATATTTTTTTTAACAAGTTAGAGCAGCAATACATAATTAGACTGAAAAGATCCAATAAACAATGATGTCCATGTTATATCAGAAATACTTCAGAATATGCTGGGAGTGATTCTCATTTTGTAATCATGGCTTTATCCAGACGTTGCAGTTTTAATGACTGCAAATGAGTTAACTTCTGTCACACTTACTAGGACAAGCTTGTAGAAAGTGGAGACAGAAAAAACTATAATATTGATTTTTATGCATTTAAGGTCAGATATCTAAAAAACTGTGTGATTAGTACATGACCCATTGACAAACTGAAAAAAACTTGTCCTTTAAAGGGGGCTAAGAACTAAAGTAGATATAATTGTCCTTTTCTGTGGTATTTGTGGGCTTGCTAATAAAAAAAGACATTTGTAGCCTGCATGTGCTGGAGGCAACATTCTTGGTTTGATAAATGACATCAGTGAAGTTTTAGGAGCACAAATCAGGAGCTCAGGTAGCTTGGAACAAAGATCTTTTGTGTGCATGGCTAGGGTACAGAGAAGGTATGCCAATAAAAGTTTTAGTTTGTCCCATGATCTCAGTCAGACCAGAGCAGGTTGCATATAGCTTTGGTGTGGCAGCCAGATTTTGGCATTTCAAAATAAAAATAATCTTCCTAATAATCTATTGCTGGCACCAGTAAAGTATATTCAGGGATCTGCTATAAGTCAAAACGACACAGCGTCTCACAAAGGAGTTAAATGCTGTACCTCCTTAAATGCTGCTAAAGTAGTAGATTTTTCTGTATTAATAGGCTTTACTAGCAGATTATTTTGAAATACAACTGCAAGACTAATTGTAACAACACATCAAACAGGACAGGAATACATGATATAACCTGGAAGACTGCCTGGTCTTCCTCCAGTCAAATTTGGTCCCCTGCTGTGTCAGGAAACAGCAGCCCCTGTGGTTCTCTGTGCTTTTCTACCTCCATGTTAAAACTCAGATTTTTAACCACACAACTGTGACCAAAAATCAAAGGCCCTTTCACTGATTATAACACTTCCTTCTTATTATATACTTTTGCTTGTGTCAGTGTCGGCTTTATCTTAAGTAATTCTCTTCCTACCTTCATTTCTTCCTTTCTTTATGTATTTATGAGTAGAAATTATTTCCTTTATTCTCTTTTTTCTGTTAAGAACCTCAACTCCTTAAGTCTCCTCATATACAACAGGTTCTCTTTCTTCCCTGATACCCCAGTGAAACGCGGAATCAAACTCTATAACTCATTAAAGGGTTATAAATCAGGTATGTTTATTACAGCGCTGGGTGTAAGGGGGATCTCTCCTCCAAACTTGCACACTGGACCACAAAGTAAGCATCCATCTATTACACAAAATATGCATATTCATTCATATGGGCTGGGTTATTACAATTAGTTCTGGGAATAGGTGTGACTATGGTAGTTATTTCCAGGAACTCATTATCATAAGTCTCCTCCTTCTGGTGCTTGCACACTGTTATCTGGTGGTCATCTGTGGGGGTCTTCAGGATGAAGGCTTGTAGTCTTCTTCACTGTGTACTCTCTACCTTTGTCCTAGAATGCTGAGTTGGCTGAGCTTCTGAACCGCAAGACCAGTTCTAACCCGTTTGTGTACCAGCAGTTCCTCTTATCTATACATTTTCGCTTGTTAGCAGAACTTTGGGCCTGTTGTTATGTCTCCCTGCCTGCCTTCTCATCCCAAGATGTTTTTAACTCTTGGCCTGTTTTCCCGTATCACCAGTAGCCATTCTTTGAACCTCCTCTGGTTTTAATTCATTTTCTTGAAAAAAGATCTGCTCACAGAGATTTTTTTGGTCATCATACTCACTAAGATATTGGATGGTAATTCCAGTCTTCCTCTGTAATTATGTTGGTTCCTGGTACGTACTGGTTTAGATTAATGTGCTCTTAATCAGGTTTGAAGTTTCTCATAAGAACATTAAATCAAATTCTTCTAAAGACTATAAACTGAGAAATTCCCTTCAAAGCCTTTTTCCAGCCAGATACTATCTTCCTCAATCACTGTCTTCCTTGAGCCATCCTTTTGTTCAACATTCAGTTTCTCTACTAATCCCTATTTCTCCATTTTCACAGGGAATTTCCTTTGTGCCATTGCATCAAATCCCTTACCAAAGTAGAGAGAGACAAAAGCTGCAACACTTCTTTTGGCTTGGAAACAGGTCTCCTTATCAAAGAAGTTACCTTTTCAAAGATCTGTAAGGAGATCTGTCTTTGGGAAACACATGTTGAAGTTTACCTCATTTATTATTTTCTCATGTCTTTAATTATTCCCTTCATCCACAGCTTGTTCTAATAACTGTATGCAACTGAGAAATATATCTAAATTGACCTTTTTTTTCTTTCTTTTTCACTACTCCCATTAGATGTAATTTGTGATATTACTGTTTCATTAAATAGTCCTTGGTGCTGGATCTGTGATTTCATGTGCCAGTTCTTTTAGGATTCTGAAATGAGTTTATTCTGACTTCCCAGTTAGGGAACATTTTACATCTAGATTTTGTTGCTACTCAAGTGTTGTTTTAATTTTCACATTCTCATTTGCATTTGCCTGTGATTCTGTACACAAATATAATTATTCTCCCTGAAATCTGACATTAAGCATTCATTTATCTTTGGGTCTGTAACTGGGTTATGCTAAAATTCGAAGTCAGTGTACTGTACAGATTTTCTCCCTTTCTGCTTCTTCAGTCTTTGTATGATGGAAAAATAGAAGTTGTTTTAATTTACTTTAGCAATATGGAAATTCAATGAAGTACAGACTGATCTCTGATTAGTAGTGACTATGAATAATGAGACATTTTGTATTATCTCTCATTCTTTTCTTCTTTGTTAATTTCAGTACTTACAGTTCCTCTTTGTCACACACACACATATTCAGCCTTAGCATCAACTTCAGACCTTCTTTCTCCTTCATTCTTCCTGAGTTCTGACAGATTTACTCCTGTCTGAAAGATTTTATCCACTACTATTAAAACCTTTTTTTCACAGTTTAGTTTTCTGTCGCTGCTATTTCCATCTCCTCTTCCCTGGTTGTCCTGACCTGTCCCCCCACGATCTGAATCAACCTAAAGGAAGTGTATTTTTGATCCCTGCTAGATATATTTTGCATTGTTCTTGTCTTCATCTCTACATAATTTACCAAGCATCTTTTCAGCATCTCATCTCCTTTTCTTTGACCTGTCCTTTTCCATTTTTGTTGTCCTATCTCTCTTTACAGGCTACTTTATTTTTAACCCTTCCTTATTTTTTATTTTTTTTTCACATTTTTCTTTACTAAAGCAGAACTTCTCTTTAAGGTCATAGTCTTAATTGTATCTGAAAGATCTCAACTACTTTTTTAGTGGTAATAACAATGAAACTATGATAACATGAATCAATACAGGCTAGTTGCCTTAGAGCATGTCTGAAATCATGGTGAGTTTAAGATGCCTGCACTAGATTCCATGATTTCATATCTGATTTCAACCACAGTCTAAACTAGCTAGATTAGAGCCTCTATGGATAGACTTATCTAGACTAACACCAGACCAAAAATGAGTTTCTGTTTTCTCAATAAGTTACAGACAAAGGAAGCACATACGTAATTTCTCTTACCAATATGTTTCCTTCCTCTTCTTCTTCAAGTGCTCATAAATATCACTTGTCAGATTACAACATTCAGTCAAATGATGTGAAATATTAAGAGTATGACTCCACAAGAACTGGGTGGGAAAATGTCTTTCTACACAATTTTAAATTTAAAAAAAATATCCTTCATAATTAACAAATGAACTTACAGGCCTTTTCAAACTAAAAGCTAGTTCTTGACCCTAGAATAGGTACAGGAATTAGGAATATCACTGGGAGTCAAAGGTTTGGATCTCCACTTTGCATGACATACGTGAGAGACTTGAATATGAAGCACCCATAGACCAGGTGAATAAGCTGGCCACCAGGTAATAGATTAGGGAGCACTAAATTTTATTCCTGCATTGAACAATGAAGAAAAAAAAAACTTTTGAATAGCCTTGAATCAGCACTCCCCATTCAGTACTGAATCTAATTTTCCACAGTCCAGATGAATGCCCTTATCACATGTCTATGTCTACAGACATAGAGTAAATATTTACTACTTTTCTTTCCCTCCCTCCCTCTGCCTCTGGGAATATGAAATTATTTACAAAAAATGGGACAGCACCACCAATGTAAACTATAGTACACTCATCCAAGACAAGTCACGAATCATACTCATACAGTGATTCAAGTCCTTGGTCTGAAACATGACAGATCATTTTCCACTAAGACCTTACTCACTTAACCAATGGATCATTGGCAATCCCTTCTCTGTAATTTCGCTCTCCTTCACTTCCTCCTTTCTTATCTTACTCTGGTACTTGTTTTGACAGATATTACCTCTTGACTTAAGGAAGACTTTTCTGAAAAAAAAATATTATTGATGTAATTCTGTTTCCTTGGGAAGGGACAGATTTAAGTAACAGGTAATTTCTGTCAAAATTGTGTTGGTGGAAAATCCCTGGCCAGAAATGGTGTGAATAACTGAGTGGAACTATTGTCAATGAAATTCACTTACATGATTTAGGATTGGCAAACTTGAGCTGCTCAGTGTTTTCTGACTTCAAGCAATTCTCTGAAAAATATTTATATTAATTTATAATTAATCAAGTCAATTAGTTAAGTGAGTGTAAGTAATTTTAAAAAAAAGTTAATGTTATATTGTAAAGCACTCAGATTAGGAAAGGTCACAATTACAATTGCACTTGTTATTTTGTTCTGGTTTTTCTGTATGTATTCATTACCATGTAGTCTTTAATTACATAATCTTACATTATTTATTCTGTGCCTCTTTTTATTCAGAGAATAGGGAATGCTCACTTACTGAGCAGCTAATCAACGTTGTGTGTACAGTGTGCGGTGTTTACCATGTAGCCCAAGTTAAGTTTGCTGAGCAAGATGTAGGAGCTGCAATAAATTATTAAATTCCATATGTGCTTTGTCATGACATTCCTCACCACGGCATCTGAGTCCTTTGCATCCATTTACTAATTTTCACAACATCCCTGTTGAAGTTGGTGGCTGAGAGAAACAGGAGAAGGTCAGAAAGCTTGAAGCTGATGCATACAGTAAATCGAATTAATCTATTAATCTGAGGTGTCTATTAGCTGGGTTTTTTTTAAGTATATACCATGATACAGCACTATCACTGTTCAAAACACACTAAGCACATCTGCAAATTTCATGCCAGAAAATAAGAGGTGAACACACAGAAATAAATGTGAAGAACACACAGCTGGTGACATCTGAGACAAACCTCACTGAAGTAGGATTCTAACATTGAGATGTTTCTGAGGCAAATGCAGACAACAGGTTCTCAAGGCAAAGTTCAACTATACTTTGTTTTCCCACGTTTAACCTTTGTCACTCAGTACTCATCTTCCACATCTGCAGGAGGCAAAGTTGGGATGCAACATCAGTACAGAGCTTTGACTGATTTTATAATGAAATTGATTCAGTGCAGTTGACTAAGACGTGACAACTTTGGAAAACTTAAATATGTGATTACATGTAAGACTGTGTCATATTGAGATTGCACAGGAAATGCAAACACTGGAATTTCCTAATTTGGTATTTCCTTATTTTGGAGCCCTAATTCTGGTCAATGGGACAGGACACAGGATCTTCATATTGATAATGAACTGGCTAGAAGATGGAAAACTAGTTATTACTTTTCACAATAATAGGAGATAATCAATGAAATCCTTGAGAGTTCTGTGAAAAAGTCAGTGCTGTTCAACATCATAAATGATTTGAAATGGAGGACAAATGGCAAGTTGACAAAATCTGCAGATGTTTGGAGTACTTAAAGTGAAAGCTGACTGTAAAGTTTTGCAGAAAAAAATTATTTGTGTCAAGAGTAGCTCTGATCTAATTGTTATGATGCTGAAACGAGATAGTGAGTTATAACAGATAGGAGATATCCTGTGGTTAACAAGTGGAAATTAAAGACCTTTGTTATGCCTCTGTAAAGATCCTTGATGCGTCAACTTTAATACTGTGTGAAAAAGGAAGATGTAGTGAAACTGGAAAAAGTACAGGAAGCAGAGAATAGCTTCTGGATGAGGAGGATGGTACAGACACCTATCAAAAGCCTGCTCAACACTAAAACTAGAATGTGGAAAGGAACTCTCTATCCTTACAAGGAGATGACTGAAGGACGTATGATGGAATTATGATTGATAGAAGTATGTAAAACTATGCATGGAAGAGATGCTGAACAGGAAACATCCATTCACTGTCTCTTCAACTTCAAGGATCAAAGGTTCTCAAATTAAACTGAGGTGGGCAGGAGGGTCTCAGGTTCAAAATACAGAAGAGATATTTATCCATATGACATAAATTTAAGAACAGGATTTTGCTGCAGAACTCTGTGAATGTTGAAAGCGTATACAGCTTCAAGGTAAATTTGCATAAGTTCATGGAAGAAATCCCTTGAAAGCTACACCAGAGTACAGACTCTTCACTTCTGGCACAAAAAGGCCCCAACACTTATTAGAGAGTGCTGGAGGGAACTGTCATACATACTTCCTCTGTTCTTATACTGTCTCATGCCTATGACCTACTTCGAGTAATAGCATACTGGGCTAGAGGAACAGTGCAAATATTATATTTCTTTTGTTCCTGGTATGCTTTTTTGTGTGAGTTTATGTATATATATAATAGAGAACATACAGACACATAAATGTATGAATACATAAAAAATGAGTAAGCTTTTTTGAAAAGTCTTTAGGTAACTAAGTCTGACTTGGAAAAAAATCAGTTTATTATTCTAAGTATATTGTGTAGCTGAAGCTTGCCACCATTGTTCACTTTAAGAAAGAGATAGTTTCAAGACCAAAAAAATCACTCTCTTCCATCAGCCAAACAAGGTATCCTGTGTAGAGAAGCACATATTGGTAGAAGTGCATAGTTTCTATGTGACCTTCTCACTTTCAGCTCTATTTAGCCTTTGGTATAATTTTTGACTTCTCAGCTGTCTGTTATCTCCTAAACTTGTGCCATTGCTGGCCTTTCGTTTACTTCACTTTTATTTTCATAAATCATATGCATAAACCAAGCATTCACAAATCTCAGAACAAGTAAAGAAGCTGGAATTAGCTCCACCAGCATGACTCCTAAGAGCAGCTCTGTCATATTTTGTCACTTACAGAAGAAATAAGATTTGGACTGGATATTGTAGCATATGTTTTGGCAAACAAATTCGGTGGTCCATTGTGATTATCCCAGTGGGTGCCAAAAGAAACAAAAATTAGGCGACTTTGAATCTTGTTCTTTGTAAAAAAGCCAAACAGTTAAAACACCTTTGGGACAAGAAAAGCCATATATAAGAACCTTGGTGCATGTAAGTTAGTGGATATACACTGCAGTAAGATTATTTCCAGTTCTAACAGCTGACAAACTGACCAATTCAATTTAGGGCAACAACTTCCAGTGCTATAATAGAAGCCTAATTTAATGAGGCTCTGAGTCTGTTTTCCTGCCTCTGATTTCAGAGTCCAAGAGGGAGATGAGATACTATTCTCCAGATGCTTATAGAGAAGGCAAGACGTAACTAGGCTAGAAGTAAATGAATCATGAACTTTAATTCTGTGTATTCACATCAGCAGGATCCTACACAAGAGGAAGCTGTGATTTCCTCTCTTTAAGAGACCGCCTTAAATATAGCTCTGAACTGGTACTGTGAGATGGTTATTGCATAGTCTTTGGGAAATGAATTATTATTTTACATAAAGAGATGTAACAACATTTAAATGTATGCAGATTTTTGGTCACTTAAAATCTTCCATACAGTTCAAAGTTGAAATCCTATTTAAGGAAACAATTTTCTGTTTTAGCCCTTCTTCAGGACTGAAATTCAGCAGTTTGTGCCTCTGCAAAGGCACAAATTGCAAAGATTCATACTAGCAAATAATTCTGTATAATAAGTAGATAAAGGCCTTATAGTTACTGGGAATTTTAGTTTTGATGGATATGAGCATGGCAACTTGTAAATCTTTCCCTTAGAGTCTGCTTTCAAAAAAAACCACATACAAATTGTATAAATTTTGCTTGTATTTTTAGTATAATTATAATTTTCATTTCATTTTATAGGTTTTATTTTTTAAAAGGAAAAAAAAAGAAACCAAATGAAAACATGTGTCTGCTGCAATAACATGGAAACTGAGCATTGTGATTTCTGCAACAAGAAGTAAAATGCATCATCTGCATTTTATGATGAATTAATTAGTATTTGAAGACCCACACTAAAAATGAAATAAAATAATTTGAAAAGTTCCATACATAACATGTGAGGAAAAAGAACTGTTGTTAAACTCATTTTAATAGCTATTTCTTCTGTCACCTTGGTATGAATCACAGAATCACAGAATCACAGAATCACAGAATGTTAGGGATTGGAAGGGACCTCGAAAGATCATCTAGTCCAATCCCCCTGCCGGGGCAGGATTGCCTAGACCATATCACACAGGAACACGTCCAGGCGGGTTTTGAATGTCTCCAGAGAAGGAGACTCCACAACCTCTCTGGGCAGCCTGTTCCAGTGTTCGGTCACCCTCACTGTAAAGAAGTTTTTCCTCGTATTTATGTGGAACCTCCTGTGTTCCAGCTTGCACCCATCACCCCTTGTCCTGTCCAGGGATGTCACTGAGAAGAGCCTGGCTCCATCCTCATGACACTTGCCCTTTACATATTTATAAACATTAATGAGGTCACCCCTCAGTCTCCTCTTCTCCAAGCTAAAGAGACCCAGCTCCCTCAGCCTCTCCTCATAAGGGAGATGTTCCACTCCCTTAATCATCTTCGTGGCTCAGTTTACAGATGAGCCATCTTCATGGCTCATGAAGCTCAGTTTACAACTAGTCTTGCTTGAGTTCTTTCATTATTCTGCTATCTCACAGGCTTTCAGTAACGTTACCTCTTTTTATTTAGTGAAGTATATCATAAATTCAATATATAAGCTGATTGACTATAGAACACTGTATGTTTAAGCTGTCTTGTAAGGAGTTCTACAAGGTTTCCTGACCTTCCTGAATGCATAACATCACATATCACCAGAGGCCATATTTCATATTTTATGGAATTTTGCGAGCCTCGTACACCCAGCATTTAGAATTTTGTCATGAACATAAAGTCACTGTGCTGCCAGTCCAAGGGTTTCTGGACTGTTACTCAAGCTTTCTGAGATCTCTGGATGGTCAAGAGGTGAACGGATCTGGAAGCAGAGCAGTGTGTTGACCACACACGTAGAAAAGTTTGTAAATAGTTGAAATCATCCATTCACATGTTATTTTTCCCCCTCTTAAAATCACTTTATGATGTCATGATGTTAAGATAATAAGGATCTTTGATGACTTAGTGCTGCAATTTTTAGGCAGATGATAGATATATGGTAAGGTTCTTCAATCCATTAATGCCTGGCCATTATTTGAAAATGTACATTGCTATACAGTTGCTCAATATTACAGGCCAGGACCTCTGCACCAGTGACACAGTTTATGTGTTCAGATTTAAAGGCAGATTAAGCTGTCATTTGTGGTGCCTATGCCAGAAAATAATTCCTGTGTGATATAGTCAATATATACACTTCTGTCTGCTGTAATCTTGTTGGCCAGCAAGTACAGAATTGCCATTGTAGCAGGCCACAGGCTCTGCATTAAGCTAAGGCAGACCGTGGGCCTGGGGCCATCAGACATGTTTTGTTTGGACTTGGCTTGCTTTGCTCTAGCTTGTTTAGCTTTAACAGGAACTGATTAATGACCAGGTGGCTGTTATTTAGTTTTAGTTTGTTTAGCATTGTATAGTTTTTTGGTGCAATGGCTATTGTTAATGATATAGATAGGAATAACAAGTAGTTACTCTGTACAAGAGTGAACTACTTCTGTAGTGTAACTGTGATGCAGCTTAAAGGAGGACAGATCTGGGGTGACAGCAGAGACCTTGAAGATTTGGACACAAGTGGTCCCAGGGTTATCAATAACTCACCAGGAATCAGTTACTGGAAAAAAAATGGAAACTTAGGAGCTGGACAAAACTGGATTTAGGGTGAAAAAAGAACAAGGAACAAGTATCCAACGTATGCAAAACGACGAAAGAGCAGGCTGTAAAGCATGTAAGAAAACAAAAATGGCAGCAAGGGGACAGGAAGAAACCATCAACATTGTGCTCCTCTGTAAAAGAGAATATATTAGCCCCCCATCATTAACATCACACTCTGCCAGCAAAGATTTCCAGGAGCTCATGAATCCCCATAATTCCCCCTAGATTGAACAGTTGACCTTGGGCTCTAGAGAGCAGTGGAAAGGTGAGCCTAACAACAGAGATAAAAAAGAAGTTAGTAGTAGAAGGTTCATCTAAATAACAACTTTTGAAATATTGCTTTGTTAACAAGATTTGCTTTCTATTTTGATTCTATTAGCATCAATGTATCTGGACTAATAATAATTTTTTTTTCATTTTGGTTATACTGTTGAAGCTTTCAATTTGGCTAACAGTAAATTCTTGGCTTCACATAGAAGGTATGGTCCCCTTTTAGCCATAACAATATCTTGAGTGTAACACTGCTGAGACATAGGATACTGACAGTTGGTTTTATACCTCCAGTCCCTGGCTTCTGGAAAGCCAGCTAGGAACTCATGCAGCTGTTGCAATTCAGAATATCTTTAATTTGCTGGGAACTGTTTCTCAGACCAGACCAATACTGGTCATTGACAAATCCTGCAATCACCAAACCAGAGTCCTGGCTTATTTTTGGAGCCACTTCATTGCCTTATGCTGCAGACTAGGCTTCAGGCTAACCAGTCCTAAAACATACAAGGTGATACACAGCATCTCCAAAGCAAGTTTTGATAAAGAACATCCTCCTTTCTTTCCTTTCCTTTTAACATTGCAAGCTCTAAATGAGAAATGGTGAGTTGAAACATTTAACTCCCCCCAAAACGAAAAGAGAATGGAAAGAAAACTTTGCTGTCTAAATAACTTATACTTAACCAGGCACATCATGGAATCCTTTAAGTCTTCATTGATTACTGTTCACCAGTTCCTATAAGACAAAGACAATTGTTTTCACACATTCACCGTAAAATTTCCTTATTTCAGTCACTGACTTGACATATCACTTTTCTTTCCCATCACTCTATCCAAATGTAGCTATGTATCGAAGAATAACTCACCTGCCATTTGGATAAAGAACACGCACACACACACAATCACGCTAGTCTGCATCACTAAAAGTTACCACATCCTGTGTGAGGAATTTTTACTGAAGTAAAAGCCTGGAAGATAAGCAGAAGTGTAATTACTAAATAATAAATACATTTCTTTAAAAACAACACAGAACAACCAAACAAAGTTGACCTCAAAGAGAGCTGTTCTCTCTGTAGACTGGTTGTTCTAGAATTTACAGTACTCTGACACAACTTGTAACATGGGGATCTATTAATTTTTAAATATTGCTTATACTGTGAAATTGCTTTGAGGTGTTTTTCAGATTCTCCTGTAAAAAAAGCCAGCAGCCCTCTTTCAGTCTTCCTGTAGTATCACAAATACTTTTGTTTGCAAAATACAAATGCGTAATTACACATATATATTTTACATCTGAAATTAATATAAGATACTGTGGTCAGAACAGTATTATGACTTCTTTATAACAAATTGTACTGAATACTTATGATACTGAAATACACTTACAGTCATTTCAAGAGAGTGATAGGGCATGATCAGCCTCTTGATTAACAATGCAATGATGCTTTGTCAGCATCTTAGCAATTTTCTTTCAAGCAACAACAGTTAAATTAGAGTGTATGGACTTTTGTGAGGGAGTGGCTTTTCTGAGAACTTTCCATTAGGGAACTGTTTTTAAAGGCAGCAATAATGACTTCATTGGACTTTAAAAAATGTTATTGCCCATGGTATTTGATAAACATCTTACAGTGGTTTAATTTGCTTTAAAGGTGTTCTGTTACTTAAATACTGATTTTGTGGGCAATTTTAAGAGATTGTTGACTTCAGTGTTTTATATACTTCAACTTTACAATAAATGCTCTGAAGAGTTATATATGCTGCCTGATAAATGTGATAGTTATGACCCTAACCTTGCAGTGCTGAAATTTGTCTATTGACTTGAATCAGCTCATATCAGTCACAAAGTTCACAAGGAAGAATACATGCATGGTGGATATGTATGGGTTTATTCAACTGAGTCTAAAATCAATATATCTGAATTATCCCTGCAACTTGAAGGAATAAGAAAGGAAAACGATATAATTGCAGAGCAAAAACAAAGCACCAGAAGTGGTAAGTTAGTTGTGAAAATAGAAGAAAAAGAAATTAAGTTGAAATTACTCCCTTTACTATCAGGATCTGAAATGGGCTTGTTAGCCCCCCCTCTAGAAAAAAGCTGTCCTTGGAGAAATTTGGCTTTACTTGACGTAATAAAAAGTAATGAGGTAAAAATAAAGAAAGACTCCAGACTGAGCATCAAAAATCAAATTCCTTGACAATGGACTTGAAGTTTGCACTATGTGGCACTAATTCAAGTTTTTATTT
Source organism: Nyctibius grandis (assembly GCF_013368605.1). Taxonomy (NCBI): domain Eukaryota; kingdom Metazoa; phylum Chordata; class Aves; order Nyctibiiformes; family Nyctibiidae; genus Nyctibius; species Nyctibius grandis. The sequence goes on from NC_090662.1 coordinate 12,376,219, forward strand.
GCTTTTTAGAATTTCTTAGGGGAAGCTCTGACAATAGGAAGTTAGTTTGAGTTAAGAAAGAACATATTACAGCTGCCTTGGTCCATGCTCTGCACACATGAGGGAAAAACAAAAATCAGCAAGGGTTTCCAGTCTATAAACTACCTCTTTATGGTAAAAAAAAATAGAATGGTATGTGGTTTTAAGTGTTTTCAAGTGTAGCCCCTCAATTTCAATATTGAGATAGCTTCCTCTTGACCATGGTAAGTAGCACTAAGATGACTGTGCACTCTGCATAAGCAGGAGTAATAATAGTACAAGCTCAAGGAATTAATATAAATTAATTATTTTGATATGGATATGGTCCTGTGCTAATGATACATTTTGGAAAGTTTAACTAGATACGAGGAAATCTGTGAGGACTACTGGGTGCCATTCTCTGTGTTAATTCCATTTTGAGACTACTTACTCGGTGTGAAGAGCACAACAAAATGCAGATTCTTTGAAACATCAAGGTGAAACTGATTGGGTTTGGTAGTGGTTCACACAACAGAAATTTTTGCTTGTTTATAAGAAAATTCTGATTGCATTCCCTGCAATAAAAGAAAGCAAACTAGTAAATTAAGTTTCTCTGGAACTCATACGCATACATCAGAGATCTCCTGTTAAGTTCAGTAAGGTGTGGAGACATTTTTTACTTTATTGATAAAAAGGTAAATACACAGCATGATGCTTTCTGACTTCAATTCCTGCATGTGTGTTAAGAGCTACATTTCCTAGATTAAATGGAAATTGAATGTTCTGGCTGTGCTGCAGAAAGGCACTCAGACCAAAGTCAGGCTAATGCACCTCCACATAAATCTGTGAACTCTGAATATCGAAAGTTTACTGTAACTGGTATTAGTGGTTTATATAAGTTGTAGCTTGTGTTCTTAAACTTCTTCTGCCTAATCAGCCCAACCAGTGGTTGATCTGTTGAACATATATAATCTAGGTCTGTTTGTTTTAGATTTGTAATATGTTTTTATTGCAATGGATTGTAAGAATATAAAATAAAAGAGGTATGTAAAATGATCTCCGCAATGCTACTTTGTTATATTATCCTTTGAACACAGTGAAAGGTCACCGAGGAACATGATGGAAAAGAGGTCCACAATACACAGAGGGCATGATTGATGTATCACGTTTAGAATGTAATCTGAAGTACAAGAGATTTAATTTATTTCATGACATACAGCCTAAAGTTTGTTTTTAGTTTGATCTGAAATAATGAAAATAATGTTTCCCTTTGCATCTGCCATTGATTACTGTAATCCACAATGAAATTAAAAGACACAATGGATCAAATCAAGGTATTGGAAAGATAGCTTGTTTGCAGTGCAGAAGTACAGGCTAGCATATGAATGAGAAATATGTTAACTATGCTGACTTTTTCCCCCGTGCTGCTAGAAAGGAGAGGTTATGATTAATAGCTTAAATACCAACAGTTAGGCCTACTCACCATGCTATCTTATCTCACTGTCTGAAATGGCATGTGGTGTTAATGTGTTAAATATGATATCTTATTTTTCTTGTGACCTGTTTTTTGAGAAGTGACATATGTATGCACACACATATGAAGTGTAAGTAGTCTGCTATTTCCTCATACAAAGCCTGATACCTTGGGTGGGTGAGGTTCATTTCTTCTAGAACAAAGCTAGGATGTGTATGCAGCCTATATTTTTTCTTGCTCCTCTGGCTATTTTTCCCTTAGAAGATCTCCATCTGTCTGTCATGATAATAGTTTGGACTGTGTAATATCCTCCATATTACAAGGCTTTTTGGAGTTGGGAACAATAGGAAGAGGGAAGGCTCAAACAAGTTCACTCTCTGCTCTGTCCTATAAAATGGAAGGAGGGTTTTTTTTATATTGGGTTGACAGGAAGAGACATAGGATTAATGTGCTTTTAAATGTCTGTTGAAATAGAGTATCTGTTTAAAGGTATCATACATAAAGATCAAAGCACATAATTGTCAGCCTTTAGTCGGCCAAAACTGCCACTGAATCCTATTTCTGTAAAGGCAGAAAATCCATTTCTCTGTCAGGACCTAAATGTTGGACCTGAAATATTATTTGCTGCTGTTCATTAAGAAATATTCTATGAAGCTTCTTCTCCACAGCTAGCTTCATGGTAAAGACATGTTACTTGGGAGAAACTGCAGAGAACTAGAAAATGAAATCTTTAGGAACATGTACGTTTTGTCTTAGGCTATCGATATAGGCACTGCTGTGTGATGTCCCTGTCACTGAGCAAGCTTGGTGAGTTATCTATTCAGCATGCTACAGGACCATACATGTGCTTGAAAGCATTTCCTGATGCTTTCTTGGTTATATATTATTTGGTTACTTCACAAAGATAATTTCTTTAAATATTAGTTAACAATGGATTTATTTTTACAGAATACCTGGTGAATTTTGTTTGGTTTGCTTTGTTTTGAGGGGAGGGGGATGCCATTTGTTGGACAAATTGGCTTAGAGTCTCCTATCTTGTTCACACCAAGAACAGAGGAACAGAATTAATATTCTGCCACAAGTACCCCGTCTTTCCCAGCAGCACTCCAGATATGTGAGTATGGCTGGAAGAAGAAGACCTTCTTCTTCCATTAGGAGACTGGTTCACCTAGTATAACAGTTTTCCTCCACAGAACAGACTTTTCTCACTTCTCTGGATCCCCACAAAATCCTGCTGACCAAAAGCACTACAGAAGAAAAAAAATTACCTGCCTAAATGTTCAATAACCCAGTTATTCTCCAAAATCACAATCAATTTAAAACTTGTAATTTTGCAATGGAAATGAGCCCCAGAAAAATATTCTCTTAGCTTACCTTCTATTTATTGAGCACTCTGTAATATGTTTTCATGTTCAGTACTTTGGTATTGACAGACAGAAACACTGATAGAAACATCAGTTAAATGGACTGCTGGGTTCAAAAAGCTATTACTCAACAGTATCTCAGTGGTGGCAAGTATTGATATGTGCACTCCAGAGCTGATACTGGAGCACATATTCTTCAACATCTGCATCAACATCCTGCATGATAATTTAGATTGCACCCTCAATGAAAATTTTGGTGATGCCCAATTCTGGTAACAGGTGCTTCAATCCACAGGGACTTTGAGGACTGAACCAACATAAACTTCATGAAGTTCAACATGAAGAATTGCAAAGCTCTGCTCCTGGGGCAGAATAACACCATGCATCAGTACACGGGAATGTAACAACCCTACTGAAAAGTATTGAAGTGTTGTGGTTGTGGCCAGGTGAATACACAAATGACAAAGGAATAAACAAATCACAAATTATGTGAATTGCATACTGGACTACAAGAAAAGAAGCATGTCAAGCAGATTGAGTAAAAGTATTTCCTTTAGTGATGATGAGACCACTGCTGGAATATGGTGCCTGGTCTGGGGCCTCCTTAGTCCAGAAGGATGCCAAGAAACTGGAGTGGGTCCAGTGTAGGGCTATAAAGATGTTGCAAGCCAACAGTGCATGACCTGCAAGGTGAAGCTGAGGGAAATGTGCTTGTTTAGTCCGATCAAGAGGAAGCCATGTGGCCATCTAAAAGCATGACCATTTGAAGGCTGCTAGAAAGATAATGGAACCAAATTTTCTCAGTTGTATCAGAGGCTATAACAAGGCCCACAGACTGCAACTTGGAGATTCAGACAGGACATCAAGAATTTTTTGCTGGGAACATGTCACCCAGGGAGGCTGAGAACTTCTGGAGATTTTTCAAGATGTGGCTATGCACAGCCATGTCTGATCTGCTTTAGTATTTTTGGTGATAGTCGTTCTTGAAGCTCATGTAGGACAAGACCTACTTCAACATTTCTGTGATTCTGAGGTTCATTTTCAAGATATACTTTGTGGTTCTTGTGCAATCACATAAATATAGGGATCAGTGTGCTCCAAGAATTCACCCCAAAATAGTCCTGACTGGAAAAAGAGATGGCTTATAAAGTATCACATTACTAATCAAAATTATCTAGATGTCAAATACTTCTTGAGCAGATTTTAGTTTGACAGAAGGTTTATAGAGGCCCATTTTTACAGTTGTAATTCCTATGATTTGTCCTGCCAAATCAAGACAAGCTGTAGGAATTCTGGCTTGCAGAACTCAGTGAAACATGCAAAAATTTAATCTGTGCTAATGCACCCTCACCTGACAAGTCTCTTAGGGCAGTTTTCTGAGAGAAAGGAGTGCAATCAGCTCAGAACGAACTTCTAAGTTCAGTCTGTTACAGTTTAGCACATCCTGCCTCCACACATACATTTTTTGTGGGCCAGAATGCAAAAACAGAGGTGTGGTGATTATAAAAATGTCTCTCTAAGGTATTATAAGGCATAAAGTACAGCCAGAAAACATTCATCATATAATTACCTCAGTGTTTTGGTTTCCATATTACTTTATAAAATATGTTTTAAGAAAAAGTGTATACAATTATTATTATTTTAATGCACAGGTGATTCAGGGCTCAATTGAGAATGTTAAATCAAACAAATTCTCTAGCTTCTGCCAAGATCAGTGCTCTCTTTCAAAGATCACCACCAAATGAAGTATTATCTTCATGTGAATACTTGCCACAACATTGAAGTCATTATTCCAATTACTAAAAGCTTAAAAATATTTTTGGATTGTTTCCTGTAAATGTCACGCTCAACTTCACTTAACAAAAGATTCTACTCTGAACTTTATTATTTTCTTTTCATTTTATTTTTGTCAATATTATCAGAAAACAACATGTTTTTTCTAAAACCTAACAAAAATAGATAAAATGTAAGAAGTGTACCTTCTGCAAAAATCACTGTATACTGACTGCTCATATACTTTTCACAGACCCAATTAGAAATGTCAGTGGGCAGTAAATGCTAAAGGGTAAAGCTGTGAATTGATGGCCACAGCTGAAAGGGGTTTGACTTTAGGAATTACTAGGTGAAGGTTTATGTCTGATGAGGTCAGATGAAAAGATCATAATAGTCCTGTCTTGTCTAGAATCCCTGACTGAATCAACAGCATGAATGCTCTAAAAAAAAAATAAGAAAAAGACAAGGAAAACCATTGAGTCAGATGAAAATATGCATGTGAATGTACATTAAATAGTTACTGAGTACAAGTCAGTTTTTTTTAATAGAATAAAAGTAAGAATTTTATCACAGAATCACAGAATCACAGAATGTTAGGGATTGGAAGGGACCTCGAAAGATCATCTAGTCCAATCCCCCTGCCAGAGCAGGATTGCCTAGACCATATCACACAGGAACGCGTCCAGGTGGGTTTTGAATGTCTCCAGAGAAGGAGACTCCACAACCTCTCTGAGCAGCCTGTGCCAGTGTTCGGTCACCCTCACCGTAAAGAAGTTTTTCCTCATATTTAAGTGGAACCTCCTGTGTTCCAGCTTGCACCCATTGCCCCTTGTCCTGTCAAGGGATGTCACTGAGAAGAGCCTGGCTCCATCCTCTTGACACTTGCCCTTTACATATTTATAAACATTAATGAGGTCACCCCTCAGTCTCCTCTTCTCTAAGTTAAAGAGACCCAGCTCCCTCAGCCTCTCCTCATAAGGGAGATGTTCCACTCCCTTAATCATCTTCGTGGCTCTGCGCTGGACTCTCTCTAGCAGTTCCCTGTCCTTCTTGAACTGAGGGGCCCAGAACTGGACACAATATTCCAGATGCGGCCTCACCAGGGCAGAGTAGAGGGGGAGGAGAACCTCTCTTGACCTACTAACCACACCCCTTCTAATACACCCCAGGATGCCATTGGCCTTCTTGGCCACAAGGGCACACTGCTGGCTCATGGTCATCCTGTTGTCCACTAGGACCCCCAAGTCCCTTTCCCCTACGCTGCTCTCCAACAGGTCTGCCCGCAACTTGTACTGGTACATGGGGTTGTTCTTGCCCAGATGCAGGACTCTGCACTTGCCTTTGTTATATTTCATTAAATTTCTCCCCGCCCAACTCTCCAGCCTGTCCAGGTCTCTCGGAATGACTGCGCAGCCTTCCGGTGTGTCAGCCACTCCTCCCAGTTTGGTGTCATCAGCGAACTTGCTGACAGTGCACTCTATTCCCTCATCCAAGTCATTAATGAATATATTGAATAGAACTGGTCCCAGTACCGACCCTTGAGGGACTCCGTTAGACACAGGCCTCCAACTGGACTCTGTCCCATTGACCACCACTCTCTGGCTTCTTTCCTTCAGCCAGTTCACAATCCACCTCACTACCCGATCATCCAGACCACACTTCCCCAGTTTAGCTGCGAGGATGCTGTGGGAGACCGTGTCAAACGCTTTACTGAAATCGAGATAGACCACATCCACAGCTTTACCATCATCTATCCACCGGGTTATGTCCTCATAAAAGGCTATCAAGTTGGTTAAGCATGACTTCCTCTTGGTGAAGCCATGCTGAGTGCCCCTAATGATCCCCCTATCCTTGATGTGCCTAGAGACAGTACCAAGAACAAGTTGTTCCATCACCTTTCCGGGGATGGAGGTGAGGCTGACCGGTCTATAGTTACGCGGGTCCTCCTTCTTGCCCTTTTTGAAGACTGGAGTGACATTCGCTTTTCTCCAGTCCTCAGGCACCTCTCCCATTGCCCACGACTTAGCAAAGATGATGGAGAGTGGCTTAGCAATGACTTCCGCCAGCTCCCTCAGCACCCACAGGTGCATCCCATCAGGGCCCATGGATTTATGGATGTCCAGATTGCTTAATTGGTCCCTGACCCAGCCCTCATCTACCAAGACAGATTCCTCCTCTATCCTGACTTCTTCTGGGGCTCCTCAGGGCTCCGGGGCTCCTCAGGACAGCCTCCAGCAGTATAGACAGAGGCAAAGAAGGCATTCAGTAACTCCGCCTTCTTTTTATCCTCTGTCTCCAGGGCACCCACCTCATTCATCAGTGGGCCTACATTGCCTCTAGTGTTGGCTTTACCTGCAATGTATTTGAAGAAGCCCTTTCTGTTGTCCTTGACCTCTCTTGCAAGGTTTAATTCCAAGGAGGCCTTAGCTTTCCTAGTTGCCTCCCTACATCCTCTGATAACAGACTTATATTCCTCCCAAGTGGCCAGCCCCTCCTTCCATGATCTGTACACCCTCTTCTTCCACTTGAGTTTGCCCAGCAGTTCCCTGTTTAACCACGCAGGTCTCCTGGTACCCTTCCTTGACTTCCTGCCTGCTGGGATGCTCTGATCTTGAGCTCGGAAGAAGCAGTTCTTGAACGCTAACCAACTATCTTGGGCCCCCTTACCTTCTAGTACCCTGTCCCATGGGATTTCCCCTAGCAATTGCTTGAAAAGGCCAAAGTTGGCCCTCCTGAAGTCCAGGGTTGTGATTCTGCTAGCTATTCTGGTCCTGCCACATGAGATCCTACAACCAAGGCTGCCCTCAACCTTCACCTCTTCAACCAGACCCTCCTTGTTAGTGAGGATAAGATCCAGCAGCGCTCCTCTCCTAGTTGGCTCATCCACCATTTGCATCAGAAAGTTATCATCAATGCACTGGAGGAACCTCCTGGACTGAGGATGGCTGGCTGAGTGGGCCTCCCAGCAAATATCAGGGTAGTTGAAATCCCCCATGACAACCAGGCCCTGTAATTGCGAGACTGCTCTCAGCTGCCTGTAGAAGGCCTCATCACCCTCTTCATCCTGATCCGGTGGCCTGTAATAGACACCCACAACAGTATCACCCCTGCCAGCCTGCCCCTTAATTCGCACCCACAAACTCTCAACTCGCTCCTGATCCGCCCCTGGACAGAACTCAATACATTCTAGCTGCTCACTCACATAAAGAGCAACTCCACCACCTCTCCTTAGCGGCCTGTCTTTCCTGAACAGGACATAGCCATCCATGACCACATTCCAATCGTGCGAGGTGTCCCACCAAGTCTCTGTAATTGCCACTAGATCATAGCCCCCCGACCGAACACGGATTTCCAACTCCTCCTGTTTATTCCCCATGCTGCGTGCATTAGTGTACAGGCATTTCAGGGAGCGAGCTGAGCACACCGATTTCACCCCAGGGGGATGGGAAGCCTTCTGGTCTACCTCAACACTAGAGCGTTGCCCCAGTGGTGCAAGCCGAGCTACTACCCCATCCCCCTTCGAATCTAGTTTAAAGCTCTCCAAATGAGCCCTGCTAATTCCTGTCCCAGAACCCTTTTGCCCCTATGACATAAACCTTTCCCATGTATTACGGTCACGCCTGGTGTCTTATAAAACCAGCCATTATCAAAGAACCCAAAGCCCTGCCTGTAGCACCAGTCTCGTAGCCAGGCATTAATAGAGAGAATCCTACTATTCCATCCCACGTCATCACCTGAAAATGGAAGGAGGGAGGAGAAAACAACTTGTGCCCCAGACTCTTTCACCAACCGTCCTAGGGCCTTGTAGTCTTTCTTCATCCCCCTCAGACTACGGGATGCAGCTTCTTCCCCACCTGTCTGGAAGATCAGCAGGGGGTAGTAGTCTGTGGCCTTCACCAGGTTGGGGAGTTGCCTGGTGATATCCCTGATTCAGGCTCCAGGCAGGCTGCAGACCTCCCTGTGATGGGGGTCAGCTCTGCATATTGGGCCCTCAGATCCCTTTAGAAAGGAGTCTCCAACCACTAAAACTCTTCTCTTCTTCCTTGTGGAGGAGGTAGCTATACGCCTGTCAGGTTTTTCTGACTGTGGTGGGACCTCTGATATAGGTTGCCTCTCCACCACATCCCCATTGGACCGGCTGTATTCCACTAGGGCTTCATATCTATTGCTCAGAGGCACCTGTGGAGGCAAGGTAGGCAAGGAGGGCACTCGCCTTTTGCCACGGCCATAGACTTGCCTCCACTCACTCCTCTCCTCTGAGTTATTGTTTTCCACCTGAGAGGCGAAGAGTACAGGGGTCCCTCGATCCTGGGAGCTCTCCGGCAGGTGCTCCCATTTTTGTTGCAGGGAAGGCAGAGCCTGGCTCCACCAGTCTATCTCCATTTCAGCCTCCCGAATGCTCCTAAGCCTTTCTACTTCGGCTTGAAGCCTTTCAACCTGGCTTTGCAGCTGTGCCGCTCGGTCGAGCAGATCATCTACCTGCTCACAGCGCACACAGCCCCCTGACACCACAGAGACGCTGTAGCATTCCCCGCAGCCCGCAACCTGCACCATCGCCTCCTTCCGTGGGAGCTCTGTCTGGGTTCCCACATCCATTTTGGTCTTCTTCCGCCAGGTAGATACCATTGTTGTTTCACTGAGCTGGGAAATACCTGTTGGTGACACCCCTGGTTCACAGCTCTTGGCACCTTCCTCGCCTTGTGCACTGGGAGGGAGTCAGCGCCCTCCCCAACGAGCTGCAAACTGCTGCTGCCTCTCCTGCCCTGGGACACACCCAGTCACTGCTGACTCACACAGTCACTGCTGAGTCTCATTCTCCCTCTCCCCTCTGGCCAGGGACTAGTCCCTGCCTTCCAGGAGGCTTTTTATCACCCAATCAACAGGGGGTGGTGCGTTTAAATCGCCCGCGGTGCCTCCGGCTACGCCCACTCCTCTCCTGATTCGCTGCCGGGAACCTCCGGGTCCGGGGTGGGGGGGGGAAGCAGCTCGGGGCTGCTGCTCGAGGGGGGCCAAGAGTACGAAAACCGCCTGGTTACAGCCCGATGTCGCCCTCGCCCCCGCACTAACCTCAAGTCGCTGCCGCCGCTGCCGCCGCTGTCGCTACTGCCGCCGCAGTCAATAATTATAATTATTTATTATAATAAATAATAAATAATTTATTATTATTTATAATAAATAATAAAATAAAAATTATAGTTAAGAATTGGATTTGACATATTTGACATCTAGATAATTTCAATTACCAATGTGACACTTTGTAAGCCACCTCTTCTTACAGTCAGGACTGTTTTGGGGTGAATTCTTGGATTCTTATAATAAGATAAGGATTTTATTATTTGAATTCTCCACTGAAATTACAATACTGCCTACTTTAGCATATTTTGCAACTTCTTCAATTTATAAACACTAAAAATTCTGAGGGGTTTAGTTTGCTATTATTATTATTATTATTTTATTATTATTATTATTATCATCAGACATCACTGATAGTGGCTGTGCTTTCTCAAGGTGGACTTAGTCTGAATCTCAACTCTTATATTCTCATACTCATTCTGTGATTGTCAGCTGTCACGAGCATCTTATATTCTAATCTGAATACTTCCTTTCCACAGGAAGATCTGTTTGAGCATGTCTATATATGTATTAAGTTGCCATGTCAAGGTCTGAGTGATGTGTATGGACATGAGGATGATTTCAGAACTGCATAGACATCAGGATCTTAAACATGTTAGTGACCACACACTGATTGTCTCTCTCTGACAACAATTCTCCTAATATTGAGGGCAGGCATTCATATCATGGGGTAACTGCTTATCGTAGCAAAATGTTATGCCAAATAAGGATGTCAAAGAAGAGAAATGATTGAAAGGTCATGACCTAATTTTCCAAAGTAGTGTTTGGTGCTCAGCAGTCAGTGCTTGAGAGAGGATTAATAGATTTGAATAGAGAAAGACTATAATATGGAAAATAAAAGCTTACAAAATAAGGGGAAGAGGGAATAAAAAAAAAGGCGGGATGGGAAACACTATAGGAATATATCTAAGATAAATTTTCTAAATCACAGAATCACAGAATCACAGAATGTTAGGGATTGGAAGGGACCTCGAAAGATCATCTAGTCCAATCCCCCTGCCAGAGCAGGATTACCTAGATCATGTCACACAGGAACGCATCCAGGCGGGTTTTGAATGTCTCCAGAGAAGGAGACTCCACAACCTCTCTGGGCAGCCTGTTCCAGTGTTCAGTTACCCTCACCGTAAAGAAGTTTTTCCTTATATTTATGTGGAACCTCCTGTGAAGAATAAAATAAGTATTTAACTCTTTCTATAACTAAAAGAACAAATAAGCCTTTGTTTCATTTGCTTACACCAAGCGTGATTGCAAAGATGGACACTAGAAAAAAGAGTGTGGGAAAGACTTTACGAAAATGGCAGTTACAATATCTGTGGTGGAAAAAAAACAAGAAAATCTGATTGTGCCTAAGGTATGAGACCGGATACTTTGCACTACAGCTCTAGAAAAAAAGGCATGTGGAACAGTAGGCTCATAGAAGATGACCTTAAGTCAGTGGAAAATTAGGAAATGCTCTGCCTATGTACAAGAAAGAGAAAAACAGGATCTGGATATACAAAGCCGCTTAATCGTCTATCAGTCGTTTGTAAAACAAATTTGCAGGAAAAGTTTTATCCATGTACTAGCATATTGTAGATCAGACAGTCCATAATAGAAAATCTTTGAAGTGAAAAGCAATGTCATTTACTAAATAAGTGATAATTAATAATTTGGAAATAAGTGGAAAATGAGATAAGCTGCAGTGTGTGTTCATAAAAGGTATTAGTCTAATATGCGTAGTGAAATTACAGTTTTTATAGACAAAAGAAATGGGGAAGTGCTTAACCTAAGTCTAAGATAGGTAATAAACTGTTGAAAAGAACAGGCAACAGTACAACTGAATTGGACTGGAAGGGTTTCTTAAAGAGTTCTTCAAAATCTGGTCTTGGGGTCAGCTAAGAATCTCAGTGATGAGTTCAGCACAATGGCCAAGACTACTTGTGAATTTTAGTTACAGAGAACTGAGAAACATTGTCAATACTGAGGACAGAGATCACAGGTAGAGCTTGATTTTTTTTTTTTAGAAGACCTTTTAGATGTTCGTTTGGACTTAATCAGTGGAAGTGGAGTCATATATTGCACACTAGGAAGAAACATGAGACTGTAATACGACGTGAGAAATGACAGTAAAGGAATCAGGACAACAAAGAATTGATTTTACACAGGAAAATTAAAACTATATGGCTTGTTCAGTTTAGGAATGTGGTGCCTGAGGAAGAATATGATTGGCTGTACAAATGTATGAAGGAATTATACAGCTGTGTGGGGGTAAGATCACCTAGCTAAAAGGTAACAACACATAGGAAAAATGTTAATGCTATGTTTGATTAACTAAAGCTCTTGACTGGTATAGATGAGGTTCTGGAACGGCCCTCTACCATGCATAATTAGGAGAAAAATGCTAAGAATCTCATTGCATCATGCCTTCTACCTGGAGACTGAACTTGAGGGGTTTTCTCTTTCACTCGTGTGTGCTTAATTCTACTTACTGCTTGTTGTCTTGGCTAGAAAAAAATGTACATATTTACTTACTGAATATGTGTCACTGCTATCACAACCCTTTCAGGAAGCATGACTCCATGTGGCAAAGCCACTTTGGGACACCAGCTGCAGTCACCTGCAACAAGGAGTCACACACTGACTTTGTCAGTATACTTGTAAATCTGCTTTCTGGGATTTTTTTTTCTTTTTGCAATCTCCTACCTTCTCCTAAATCTTTACTACCCTGGCTTTGTGGCTTTTAGAATGGGTCAGTGTCAATGCTTCCAATTAATTGCAGCTGAATGGTGTGCTGCAATCATCTTTGGTGATGACAAAGTGGGACATGCAAGACACATAGTCATGATAACACCAACTGTCTTTGCTCAGAACTGTGGAAAAAATTTCCTTCATTTCCCAATTTCCTATCAAACTGACAACATTCTTCCACTCCCAGTAAGTGGTGTGCTATTAGCTGGGTTCCAGTCACCCAAAGCTGACTCTTTTGCCGAGTATTTCTGCACATTTAGAGAGTCCTTGATTGAAGAGGAATACTTAAGATATATAGAGTTGTTACTATGGAGTTTCTTTTCTTTATGTAAGAGTGGCATAGTATGGAGTAAAAATAAAGCAATTCTGTAATCCATCATAATGAAAGATATATTAAGAAAACCTTACAATTCCTGTATTTCAGGTCTCAAACCATTTTGAGTTTGTGTACTTCAAGGGAGGTGAAACAGAAGGATTTATTTACTTGTGACCATTCATACAGCCAGGTGCTAGATGTTAGCCTGAAGTCACTGTTGGGCATGATACACAAGATGGGGTTTTCCCTAGGGTTTTTTGGCTCAGTTTTTCTCTCTGACTATAAATATAACTGGGTTGCAGAGGGTTGAAGAAAAGCACTGTTTATACTAGCCAGAAAGTAGAAAAAGGTAACAAGAAACAAAATCCTAGAACATGGTTGCTACCTCGTTGCAGTTTTTCAAATGTGTGAAAAAGCTGTTTTAGGAAGGGAAGAGTTAACACCAAAGCAATCATAGTCTGAAGAAGATATTTCAGCGGTTGTGGGATTTATGTTGAATTAGAGAAGGTCTTCATTCAGAACTTGTTTGCAATTTAGTCTTCCTGAAAGTGTGTACATAGATATATTTGTATATACATTTACAAAGGACTCAGATTTTCCTGTTTAATTTGATTTTACAAAGAGTAGCAGGAAGTTTGACCACAGTCAATAATCAGCCCAAGGCAATGGTTCTTATTACTTACTATGAAAAAAGTTAACATACAGTAGCTATGACAGATGTAAACAAAATGTGTTCCATATTGTGAAAAGGTCATGTGGGTGTGCAATTACGTATGTATGTCCCCTTCTCATTCTGGGACTGCACTTGGCTAGAAAACCCAGGTGTTGCATACAATGTTCCATGTTTTTTCTGTTCCTGTAAATTGATGTATTCAAAATAGTGGATATCAGTTTAAAACCTGGTCTGGCACTGTGTTTATAGGACATGAAGAAGTGTTAGTTCTCAAGAAACACAGAAGTTTGATATTCATACGTTCACAGGTGTATATATATGTATATACTCATATTTACACACACATACACACATTCACAGAATGACACAATGTTCTAGGTTGAAAGGGACGTCTTGAGGTAATCTAGTCCAATCCACCTGTTCAAGCAAGGTCAGCTAAAGCAGCTTGTCCAGGTCCACGTCCCGTTGGGTTTTTAATATCTCCGAGGATGGAGATTCCACAATCTCTCTGTGAACATGTGCCAGTGGTTAATCACACTTACAGTAAAAAGAAAAAAAAAAGTGTTTTCTTGCCTTCAGATGGACTTTCACATACTTTAATTTGTGTCCATTGACTCTTGTCCTGTCACTGGACACTACTGAGAAGAGTCTAACTCCATCTTTCATTAATAAAAATGTTGAACTCTATTCGCCCCAGTATCGATCTCTGAGATACACCACTAGTAACCGACCTCAAACTGAACCTCGTGCCATTTTGGGCACAAGGAGATCACAATCTTCTGGGATCAGTCATTCAGCTAGTTTTTAATGCACCTCACTGTCCGCTTATGTGATGATACTTTGTCAGCTTCTCTATGATGAAGTTATGGGAGACAGTGTCAAAGTCTTTACTAAAGCCGAACTAAACAACACTTGGAGTGTGGTTGTTTAATCTTGCATTATTAGGTTTTTCTTTGGAAAAGACAGAAGGTGATATATTTTTGTATAACATTCTTCAAGTTGAAGCACATGACCAGGAAATGGGAGACCTCTCAGTCTGAGGAGATCCAAAGTTAAAGCTGCTGTTTCTCAAGGGGAAGAAACTCCCTTTACCAGGGTATAAATATCGCTGCCATGAGGATAATCAGCAGCTCTCTTGTTAAATAGGCTCTATATTTATAATTTTTGGTGTTTTGAGAGAAAGAAGGATGGGTTCCATCCCAGTTCAAAATGCTATTTATGTATTCTATGCAATCAGAACTTAATGGATTTCTAGGAACCAAGTACCTGGAGAATGCCATTAGCAGTAGACACTCTTTGCCAGCCATGTTTCTGAATCAGAAGTACTGCTTCAACAGGAGGAAAGACTTACTGGGAAAGCTGTTGCTCCGCAGCAGGCTACCTTAATATTCTGAATGAGAACCCTAATTAGGGCATGTCCAGTCTAAAGCACTTATCAGAAATTTCAGATCTGAATTCTAGACCTCCCTGTACTCACACTTCCCCGAAGAGTGCCTTAGATAAGCAACTGGAGACACGTTTGCTGTCTGTGAAGATGCACCTTAGAATCTGCTTAGAGAGCTCTGTGCTTAAATGCCACAATCTAATATTCTTTAATATGAAGCTCTGCATACTTCTTTTGTCTAGTTCTACTTGATAAGTCTAAAGAACGGATAATTTACAACACCTGCAAAATTAGTATCTCCCTTTATACAGTTACTAGTCAGTGCTGCTTTTGTACAGGTATCTGATTGCAGCATAATCATAACGACAAGAGTGCTCATCGTCCTGCAGGCATTCTGGCTTCCCAGCCGTTTTCCACATTGACTTTAACTATTACATGTCCCTAAATTGTTAATATATGATAGGAAACTCCTCCAACTGCAGGGCAGTTTGGAGAAGTTGTGCTTAAGCTATTGGAGAGGTTTGGAAGGCCTGCACACCCTGGGAACGTAAGTCAGCTGGACTGGAGGGATTTTTGTTCAGGAAACAGGTCAGTGGCCAGAGAAACATCCAGTGCTTAGAAGTTCCTTAACTCAAGATGTTTTCTCAACATGCAGAATCAGTATGTAAATCCAAACACAGCTGCCTGGTGAGTGACCAGCAAGAGAGAACTTTAATTTCTTCTTTGACAGTTGGGATATTCTTCATCAATCAAAAAGAGAGGTGGCCATGCCAAGCAGTTTTTATAGTGTTCTTTTTCAGTAAATTCTAAAGAAATACCATTATGACTTGCTTCAAAAAGCTGTTTTGGGAAATAGAAAGAAAAGATACCTTAACAGTTCATTTTCAGAACAGTGTAGTTCTCTTCCTGAGCTTGCTTGCTTGCTTGCTTCCTTCCTTCCTTTTTCTTTTCTCTCTTTCTCTCTCTCTCTCTTTCTTCTTTCTTTCTTTCTTTCTTTCTTTCTTTCTTTCTTTCTTTCTTTCTTATTGATGGGGATGAGAGTAAAGTTAACAATATTACGTAATAACTTATTATTGACTTTATATCCACCAAAAATTATTTTTGCAAATACCAAATTGTACATCGTAAGTAATTTAAATTTAAAGAATTGTAACATTTCTTAGCAAGTTGTTGTTATTTGTATGATGGTTGATGAGAAGCTCAACATTAGCCAGCAATGTGAGCTTGCAGCCCAGAAAGCCAATCGTATCCTGGGCTGCATCAAAAGAAGCGTGGTCAGCAGGTTGAGGGAGGGGATTTTCCTCCCCTGCTTTGCTCTCGTGAAACCCCACCTGCAGTGCTGCGTCCAGCTCTGGGGTCCCCAACGTAAGAAGGACATGGAGCTGTTGGAGCGAGTCCAGAGGAGGGCCACGAAGATGGTCAGAGGGCTGGAGCACCTCTCCTATGAAGACAGGCTGAGAGAGTTAGGGCTCTTCAGCCTGGAGAAGAGAAGGCTATTAAGACTTTTGCATGGATTAACATTCCTGAAGTATAACAGCACTTAGTAGAGTACAAAAGTGATTGTTAAGCACAGAGGAATTGTCGTAAGCTGTGAAGTAAAGAACAGGCATGGACTGGAGAATATATAAAGATATATATAAATATAAAGAATATATAAAGATCTATATAATGATTTCTTCTGATATTTATCATGGAGGAAGTGCAATGCCACATGATTTTCAGGAAAAATTTGGCTGCAATTATTATAGTACATATATATATACATATTATACATATATATATACATATACATATATATACATATATATTGGATATAATTAAGGAAGAGTCAACAGGAAAGAATCTACTTCCTAAACTGAAGGAGTCCCTAAATTTAATAGCATTATCCATTATACATAATGTTAATAATATTAAGGATGGTAAAGGTAATTAAATGATTAGTGAAATGCTTCATCCTTCTTTTCATTAGCTCTAGCCCAGATTTATTCAGCCTGATACCAGGTGTGTCTTTATTCACAACATATTTTGAGATTGTTTCCTACCTTTGGAAATGTTGGTGAGATGGAAACAGTAGGTGTCTTGAGCTTTGTGACTACTGTGGAAAAGAAAGAAATCAAAAGCAGGGGTCATTGTTTGGGAGGAGGGGGTTGGGGTGGAAAAAACAGCATGTTGTAGGCAAACAAATATCTTAAATTGAACATTAACAACTGGCAGATGACTGAGTATACGTATGTGTGATAGGGACAATGAATGTCCAAAATTGTATCTTTGATCTCTCAATTTTTGGTGCTCTCAAGTAGCTGTCCCAGAATGACAGAATGGTTAGGGTTGGAAAGGACCTCTGGAGATCATCTAGTCCAACCCCCTGCTAAAGCAAGTTCCCCTAGAGCACGTTGCACAGGGTCTCATCCAGGCGGGTTTTTAATATCTCCAGAGAAGGAGACTCCAAAACCTCCCTGGGCAGCCTGTTCCAGTGCTCTGTCACCCTCAAAGTAAAGAAGTTTTTTCTCGTATTTAGATAGAACTTCCTGTGTTTCAGTTTGTGCCCATTGCCCCTTGTCCTGTCACTGGACACCACTGAGAAGAGTCTGGTCCCATCCTCTCAACACCTGCCCCTAAGGTATTTGTAAGCATTGATAAGATCCCCTCTCAGTCTTCTCTTCTCCAGGCTAAACAGACCCAACTCCCTCAGCCCCTCCTCGTAAGAGAGATGCTCCAGTCCTCTGATCATCTTTGTAGCCCTCTGCTGGACTCTCTCCAGTAGTTCCTTATCTTTCTTGAACTGGGGGGCCCAGAACTGCACACAGTACTCCAGGTGTGGCCTCACTAGGGCAGTGTAGAGGGGGAGGAGAAGCTCCCTTGACCTGCTGGCCACACTCTCCCTAATACACCCCAGGATACCATTGGCCTTCTTGCCCACTAGGGTACATTGCTGTCTCATGGTGAACTTCTTGTCCACCAGAACTCCCAGGTCTTTCTCCATAGAACTGCTTTCCAGTAGGTCAATCCCCAGCCTGTACTGGTGCATGGGATTATTCCTCCCTAGGTGTGGGACCCTACACTTGCCTTTGTTGAACTTCATGAGGTTCCTGTCTGCCCAGCAATCTAGCCTGTCCAAGTCTCGCTGAATGGCAGCACAGCCTTCTGATGTATCGGCCACTCCTCTCAGTTTTCTATCAGTCACCTGCTACTTGCTAGCTGCAACTGGTACAGACTGTGTATAAATTTAAGGTAGCACCTGGAATAAGGAGAAGTAGGAAGTGTGAGTTCTACAGTTAGCAATGAGACATGAGACAGAACCACGATTGCAAGATGTGCTGTGCTTCTGCATATAGACCATTAAGACTGGGAAAACTAGGGGCTGGTGGGCCTCGAAGAAAAGGGTGTACCAAAAAAAAAGGGTTCCTGAAAAGAAGCGGCCTTGAAAAAAAAGGTTCCAGGGTCCTGAGGGACCTAATGCCCCTACCTGCCCCCAGGGCTCCCCCTGCCCTGCCCATGTCCCAGGACCCCATCCAGCCCCTGGGTCTGTCTGTTCCTGCCCCAGCAACGCTGTAGGACAATGTCTCCAGGTCTGCCACAGCCCTTCCCTGCCCAGCCATAGGACATGTCAAGCTGACCCATCTGCAAGCTGGCCTTGGCCCGTCCCCACAGCCCTGCCCGGCCATCCCGTGCTGGATCTGAACCTGGTTCCCCTGACCAGGCCTGATCCTGACACTTGCACAAGGGCCAACATGCCAACCTGGCCTAGGCCCCTGCCCTCCCGTCTCTGTGATCCCCCTTGGCTCCCTGCTCGCCTTCCCTCAAGGACCAGCCCGGTTCTCGCTGCTTCCTGACAGAGCAGGGTGGAAAAAAGGTGGCACAGAAGGAGCTGACACGATGACCTTCTCAACTTTCCCTGGCCAGCAGTGACCTTCCTGCTCTGTATTGTCTCTGGAAGAAAATGGTGTCAAGAGTGGGATTTGATCCCATGCCTCCCAGAGTGTCTCACAGGCCAGACCATGAATACCTGCCCAAAGGGGACCTGGATATAGGGCTTTGTTTGAGACCAAAGGAGTGCACAGCTTGTGCTCTGCCCAGTTCTCTCGCTCACAGTCCAGTGCTATGTTCATGACAAACTACCTTCCCTTCTACTCCAGGACTGGCGAGCAGGACGTGATGCACCTCTAACGATAATTAATGAGTAAATAACTGAAAACAACAAAGGTATATCAAGTCCTGCTTGTTGCCACCTTCTTTTTTTTCATGTCAGTAGGACACAAAAATTAGGAATTGGCACAGCTTTACAGGTAAAACAGATTGTTGCTCTAAACACTTAGGATGAGATAATCTGCTGACAGGCTTCATTAAACTTCTCCCTTTCCTTAAACCTTAAGAACAGAGCTGTGTTTCAGTCTTGCAAGGTCCACACTGAGCAATTTGTCTGTGTTCCCAATTTTATGTGCTGCTGCTGAAAGGTTAGACTTTGCCGTTGAGTGAGCTCATCCTTCTGGGAGAAAAGGGCCAGCTCCCCAGCTCAAATGAGTTTGTGCAACAGTCTCCTGAGGTTGTCTGGGTGTGACCAAGAGCAACACTTGGCCCTAGAAATTAAGCAAAGAACTTTCTCCTCTGGACTGACACTAATAATTGTCCTTTGCTCATACTAAAAATATTCACATTGCAGCCCAGCATGCACTGAGAAAATCTACAGTTCGCTATGCATTGAAAACACCCTTCCTGTAAAGCCAAACATGTGAGCCTGTAATGTGCAAGTGTATTTAAGCACATTCAAACATTTAAAAGTCAGGTAAAGTTTTTGACACTTTAAAATATTCACTAGAAACATTAAGTTTTTAATACAGAAACACAACACATTCGGCTACCTGCACCTAAAGTTCTTCCTTGAAACGAATCATTAAATTTGAATCTAGTCATATAAAGTACTGTCCTTCATGATAACTATGATGGGATTAATCACCAGAGACCACTAGAAACCTTCAAAGCTTGGAGCAATTAGAAATCTCATTCTATTATGATCTCCCAAATCTTTTAAACACCAGACCCTGTGTGGTCCTCCAGATGATCTTTTGATAGTTCAAGGAACATTTACAAAGTAAGACTTCATAATGATTTAAAGATGTGTCCTGTCCTTTCTGCCCAGACCACAGCCATGCCTCCTGTAACCAATGCAGATTTTATATAGAATAATTGCACCATAAGAATGCATGTTTGTGTGTATATATATATATAGCTAATTTTTGTCAACACAAATAATATCACTAGTTCTGCATATTGTCACTAGAGTGAAGAAGTAAACAGTAATCTGCATAGAAATGTTACTGCATGTGTCTACAGTAAAAAAAAAGACAAAACATTCCTATACTTATAATTTAGAAAATGCAAATCTCCTCCTTACCTGCACAATTTCATAAATTAATTGTTAAATTAATTTTAATACTAAAAAGCAATAGATTCATTCAGCAAGAAAACTGATATTACCTTGATTCAAATATTCCTGTATATCTATATTCTATTTTTTCCTTCTTTTTGTTAATGCACAGATTTCCTTTTTGTGTGTATAGATTACACTCAGCAAAATTATTTGGCTGAAACTATTTCATTATTGAATCGGAACATTTCTAATAAAGCCAATATTTCTCCTTTGAAGTGGGGATAAATAAAAATCTTAATACATTTTCAAAATTAAAGTTTTCCATCATATGAAATGTATTTTCATTTTAAAATTTCTGTGATTGCAGTTTTAAACTGATTGCAAATCACAATAGCATGTCAAAGTAAAATGCATTTTACTGTTCTAATCACCACACCTTTAGTGTTTCAGAAATGCTAGAAAACTGAAAAAGATCAGTAACTTCCATGGTTAAAATGAATTTTCTTAGGGATATAGCAATAAAACATAAGCTAAACTTGTAATTAGAGCAATATCGCCCTGAAGACTTCCTTGTGTAGTATTTTTCAATTTACCAAACCAGTAGCAGTTAATTTTTGTGAAAGAAATAATTTGAAATAACATTTGAGGTGATCCTCATTGTCTGACTTAACCTGACATGTCTACACCACATTAACATTGGAACTTGGTTCTCGTTTTTTATAGCTTTTGTACAGTAACTGGCACTTTCAGGGGACAGTTAATTTACTTAACTTCGGACAGTTAATTTACTTAACTTTAATTATTGTCAACAGTAGAATTTGAATGTCATCCTATAAGTTCTATGGGACACCACACTCAGATGCGCACCTTTGATCAGGTGATTTCCTGTGATATCTGTGAAACAGGTTTCCAAAACCACAGAAAGTGTAGGACTGAGGGTCCTGGTCCATGATGCAAAGTGAACTCCCATAAGACGCAGACTGAATCAGACAAAGCAAGAACATATTTATGTATGTTTTACACTCAAAGCAGCACAACTTCCAAATTTCAAAGTTTTTATTAAAAATCATGGGAAGTAACCTCTCTCTCCCACCTCTGCGCACTAATATTCCCCCTGTATCCAAATATCCTCCTGTTCTTACTCTTTGGAATATTTGAATTTAGCTCCATGCTTATGGTTATTAATAAACTCAATCAAAATGCTGGATTCAACATTTCCTCTCTCCTCCTGCCTGCCAGCCCATGACTTTCTGTATGATCCAGTGTCCCACCCTGAGGTTCAGACCATCTCTATCTCTAGTTTTAAAAAGAAACAGGTAATGTTTTCATAGCTGAGCTGTATTAGAATTAAAAATAACCATGCTACATTAAATGAAGTCTTCTGATTTCTGTTGTAATTTAATGCACAGGAAAAATCTTTTGGATTCGTATTTGTATGATGAGCTCCAGAACTGCTGACTGTGATCAGCTGTGTATCAGGTCAGGGGCTTTAACTTCTGTCTCTCTCCCATCTTTACTCTCTACTCTCAATCTGTTTCTAATGACCTGTTCTTTTTGTTGTTAAGTTTTAAATCACTACAAGTGTTTAATAGGACATCTCTTTGTAGTAGTGTAGTTAATAAAATTCAAACTGGTTTTCAAGGGAATGCATGGGAATATGAGTTCAAAACTAAAAAAAATAAAAATAAGAAGGCTCATAAATCATAATGTTTGCCACATAAGAATGAACAGGAAGTTGTTCTGCTTGAAACTCTCTACAAAGGGATATTAACATAATCTCTAATACATGTTCCTCTGACTTTTAATAGATATAACAAGACAATAAGACTGAAAAAAGACTACAAGACAGACACGAGATGCTGGAGCATGTCCAAAGAGCAGCAAAGCTGGTGAATGGTCTAGAGCACAAGTCTTATGAGGAGTGGCTGAGGGAACTGGGGTTGTTTAGCCTGGAGAAAAGGAGGCTCAGGGGAAACCTTATTGCTGTGTACAAGTACCTGAAAAGAGATTGTAGCGAGGTAGATGTTGGTCTCTTCTCCCAAGTAACGATAGGACAAGAGGAAACGGCCTCAAGTTGTGCCAGGGGAGGTTTAGATTGGATATCAGGAAAAATTTCTTCCTGGAAAGGGTTATCAAGCATTGGAACAGGCTGCCCAGGGAAGTGGTGGAGTCACCATCCTTGAAGGTATTTAAAAGACGTGTGGATGTGGTGTTTAGGGACATGATTTAGTGGTGGACTTGGCAGTGCTAGGTTAATGGTTGGACTCGATGATCTTAAAGGTCTTTTCCAACCTACATGATTCTATGATTCTGTGAAGTTGTTGTGGGGGTTTTTTTCCTTTTTTTTTTTTCTTTCCACCCAGGAATTTGTAATAGCTTCACATAACTCAATAGTCTAGCAGGTCGTGGTCATATCAGAGGGGTAGAAGGCCCAGTCTGAAGTTTGGGGTTTTTCACATGACAAATTCTGCATGTGTCCTGGTTTGGCCTAAACCAGGCCGATTTTCCTTTCAGTGATTTTTGCTTTCAGCTAAGTCTCCTCTAAGTAACTGCACTTTCTGAAACTAACTACATGTTTGCAGACAGTGTCTGCCTCCAGGACTGATAACGCCCGAAGTTTGTAGTTATCGCTGAGGCACCGGTAGGGATGTTGTGCAGTAAGGCTCTTGCTGTACTTATTCTTAGAGAAACCGAGGTCACTGCTGAATTCCTCACTGCTTACAAGTGAAGAGCCGAAGGGGGGTTGCAGCTGCAGCGGGGAGCAGACAGGGCAGGTGACCCAAAATTGACTAACGAGGGTATTCCATCCCACACACGTCATTCTCGGTATAAAGGGGGGGGATCACGAGGGTCTCGCCCCTTTCTGCTATGGCCGGTGTCCAAGGAGGACTCCGTCTGTTTTCCTGCTGCCCCCGATCCCAATCCGTGCGTTCCTGAATCCAGCTCTCGACCATCGCTAGGCCCAGCCTGGGCCTTCCCGGAGCCTGCCCTGCAGTGCCGGTGGTGACGTGGCTGACTTCAGGGGAGCTCAATCTTGGTTTTGTATATATATTTGTATATATTTGATTATTTCTATTATTATTATTATACTCTTTTTCATTATTATAGTTTATTAAAACTGTTTTAAACTTTCCAACCCGGAAGTCTCTTTCCCTTTTCCCTTTCCTTTTCCCTTTGTGGGGAGGGGGGCGGATAACAGAGGGCATCTGCCACAGGTTTAATAGCTGGCCCAGCTTTAAAAACCGGTGACAGCATGGAAGAAAACTCTCCCATTATCCTTTCCTCTCTCTCCAGCTATAAGCAGCTGATTTAAATCTGTGTCTTACAGGTAGATTAATGGCTGTTGCAACCAACAGATACTTGGACTTGATTTTTCTGACTAGAAACCATGTCAAAGTCTTAATTTCCATTACTTTGCCACTGTTGAAATTGCACAGCATAGAAATGAATCTGAAGAGACATTATGAGGAAGATTTAAATAAAATTGTATTTGCTATACTGTTTTTCAAGAAACTGAACATAACTATTTCTCTATTTTTACCATCAATAACCAGCATAGATTTCGTTTTCAAAATCTCATTGAAATGAGGAATAGTTTTATATTTAATATGAAATTGAGGTACACAGGAAATGCACATTTAATTCAACAGTTCTAAGAGGAGATGTTTCGTTTAGAAATGCTTTTTTGAGTAAGAAATATTTTTAAAAGCGCATTTAACAGCCTATCTATTCAAGACAGTACTTTTCATTTAAAAAAATCATTCAGATTAAATTGACAAGTAAAAATGTGAAGCCTTAAATAATGCTGGAAGCAACAGAAAAATGAAATATTTCAGATTGAAAACAAGCAGTTACTTTATCCTAACAAAAAAGAAAAAAGAACAGGCAGGGCTACTTTTGATTTGGTTAAATAAAATATAGCACAAAGGAGCAGTACATGGTGTCAAGAGCTACCATTAACCACACCACCCTTAGAAAGCATCTTCTTATGTGGCCCCAGACTTCTCTTCTGCAAGTCAAATTAAGGCTTTTAATAATTCATTAGCATGAATTACAGACTATAAAAGAATTAAGGATTTGTGCCAAATTCTGGATGTCAAGATAGTTATGTTAACACATTAAAATATCATGTTCAGTAGGCATTAAAGTGATGCATAGTGTCCTAGAATGATATAAAAGTCTCTGAAAGCTTTATGGGCAAAATTGTTTAAAGGGATATAGTCACGATTAATTGCCTTTTAAACCATATATTAATAGCTGAATGAATAGAGAAAACTCTGAATGAACATTGTGATCTGTAAAATGCCCCGATATATGTAACTTAGTTTTAATTCAAAACTGTCAACTTTCCAGGAACTTCCATCAAAATTATTTAACACCCTGTACATCACTCATCTCAGACTCTCCAGTCTTTCAGTGTTGCTCAAGTTCACTGCTAAAGGCCTTCCGTCTCTGTAATGTGAGACAACCTTCAAGTATGACAGAGATATTCAGAAAACACCTTTGCTGGTTATTTGTGTTTTATGGAAAGCAAAGCACTGTCTCTTAGCTAACATGAAGGAAAATATTTCATATTTTCAGCAGATTCTCTCCTTTGAACTCCTATGTTTTTCTGTGCCGCCATCTGCTCTCAGGGAAGACAGCAGACAGATTTCACCCTTCTTCTTAGCTTGTAAAGAATACAGCACATCAGTGTCTTCCTGATTTTTTCATTTTATTGAAGGTAATGGAATCTCCAACTAATTACACATATACGGAAAATAGTGAACAGCCCTTAGAGGATTCTTATAAACAGTTTTTTAGTTTACATTCTCAGTTCCACATTCACTTTGAGGTTTTCTATTTATTTTTTTTCTCCTAATTGTCACAGAATCATAATCCCTTTCATGGATCTCTATATAATAGAGAAATGATAAATAGATCACAGTTATCTCAAGGATAAGAATGATTTCAATAAGTGTTGAAACAGTTGGACAGCTCTGCTGGAAATAAACTTGGTCTAAATCTATCCCAGATGTATTCAATCTGATACCAATCGTACAGAACCTTAGAAAACACTTCTTATGAAGGTCTGCAGGGTTCAACAGTGCTTCCTCTTGGGAGTTCACTGTGTTACTGTAACTTTGTTTGACAATGGGCTCTAACATAGAGCTCATAGTGCAGAGAGAGCATGGTGAAAGGAGATCTGGGACTACTTGGTTGACAGAGATAACCTCATTCCTGTCGTTTCACCACCAAAGTCTATTGTTCGGGGTTTTTTTCTTTATAAGCACTCATTTACCCAGAACATGTATAAGGTGCTGGGCATGTGTGGTAATGATGATAGAACAAATCATGGGTTCTGTAAAAGAATCTCATTATTATCTTGCTGGTTAGGAGGACATCACATGCAAAAGCTATTCTGAAGAATTTCAGGGAAAAATATGTTAAAATAGGTAATATTATTATATGTTGATATGTGAATCTTACAACCTACAGGCAAATTTGCATTCTTTCTATCAAAACTAAGGAATGTAGTTTTAAGAATGGGCTACTAAAAGACAGTTTATAGTTAGGTAAATTATCAGGAAAAACCCTTTTTAATATTTCATTCTTCCAAGTACTGTTAAGCTTGAAGTTACACGCATTGATTCATCTTTCAAGTGTATGTTTTATGACATTGCAGTTAAGCTTTGTACCTACAAGGGAGAACTGCAATCTGCTCCTAAGCAACACAATGTGACAGCTAAGAAGGTGATCATAATTTTCTCTAGTGCCACCTCACTCCTCCACAAATGCCTCAAATTCACATACACCACCAATATCATTCTGGCTTAAAATACTATCTGTTGTCGGACGATTTATCTCATATCTTATAATCTGATTAAGCAAACTCAGAAACTGATATTTCTATACTAGCTTTAATTCATGATAGAATCCCACTTCCTTTAGTTAATATCACTGTATTTTTCTAATTTAAAGGCAGACAATAGAATTTCAACTGCTGCCCTCCACTTACATAGTCAATTTCCAAGCTGACAGAATTTCATTAGGTTCATTTGTGGAATCACGAAGTTCATTCTCCACAAGGATCTTAATACTCATTAAACTGGATGTCATGACACTTAGTGTAAATGTAACGTGGTTTTCTGGATTATTGATTTTTTTAAAAAATCAAGATTGAGGGAAGAGGATATTTTGTTCATCTGTCTGCCTTGAGTAAGAGCTAGTACTTGTTTCTGTTAAATGCAGCCAACAGGGAATGGAAAATTGCTGTGTTTTACATGGCTTTAAGGAACAATAACGTGCAGATGAAGGATCTTTAGGTACATCTAGGTACATGTTTAAATACATCATTATGGGTTTTTTTTGAAGTTTTGTTCTGTTTTGTTTCGGTTTTTGCTTTTTATCTTAAGCTTTTGATATCTTTATGCCTCTTATCCAGTAATGCTAGAGTAAAAATGGTGATGCATAGCAAGTTTAATTAATTGAATAAAGTTGGAGGGCTAGTAGCAGGAAATTTCTATTTAGCACAGTTACGACATCCCGTGTTTCAAAACTCACTAAGTAGGTTCTCGTTTCTGGGTAAAATCTATCAGGTAAAATGACATTAGCCTATTTGCCAACAATGTTGTGTCACAACAATGGTTGCAAATATTTTTTTGTGTAAATACTTGCTTCTGATGTCCTTTTCCTTCAATTATTGTTCATGGTATCTGAATTCAGTAGCATTGATTATTTTCTTACTCTGTTAATAATGTGCTATTAATTCATCTTGCTAAAGGACATAAGATAAATCAAAAGACATCTTTTCTCAATTTGCAACTCAGTTAACATTTGATTTTTTTTCTGATCCTGCAGGTGATTTTCAGTTCAATTGACAGTGCTCATTCCAGTGCCTTTTGAGTTAATGTTTCACACATGCAAAAAGATACAGTCTCAAATGCACTGAATTTCATTTAAACTCACAATGGAGATCAAACAACATTTATTTTTCAAAGTGGTATGTTTGAAACATACGCTAACTTGTTAAATCTAGAATGGGAGTGCTTCACAACTTTTTTACTTCTTTTAGTGTAACATGCAAAACTGCCCAAATAACATATAATGCTGTGCAGATTTGAGACTGTTGTGCATGTCTGGTCCTAAAGGTAATCATTTAAATGTATTTTAAAATAGATGTTTGGTGTCCTATAGGATGACAAGCAACAAGGAGGTGACCCTTCACCTCTACTTAGTACTGGTGAGACACAGCTGGAGTACTGTGTCCAGTTCTGGGCTCCCGAGCACAAGACACATGGACATACTGGAGAGAGTCCAACACAAAGGTAGTGGATTGGAGCATCTCTCCCATGACAGAAGTCTGAGACAACTGGGGCTATTTAGCCTAGAGAAGAGAAGGCTCAGGGGGAGGGAGAATGCAAAGAGGACAGAGCCAGGATCTTTTCAGTGGTGCCCAGGAACAGGATCAGAGTCAATGGGCACAAACTGAAACACAGGAGGTGCCTTCTGAAAATCAGGGAACAATTTTTTTACTGTGAGAGTGACTGAGCACTGGCACAAGTTGCTCAGGGAGGCTGTGCAGCCTCCATGCTTGGAGATATTCAGAAGCTACTTGGACACAGCCCTAGGCAACCTGGTCTAGGTGGCCCCGCTTTAGCACGGGGACTGAACTTGATGAGCCCCCAAGATGTCCCTTCCAACCTCAACCATTCTGTGATTTTGTAATTCTGTATGACCTTCAATAGATCAATATTTTATCATTATTTTAGAATAACATTGTGAAGATAAATGTGGTGTGTGTGTTTATATTATTTATATTTGTATTTATATTTAATTCATATTCACATTCATATTCATATTTAATGTCCATATGTATCTCTGCTACTTTATCTACTTTGTGTTATCTATTTCAGTGTTTTTTTTGAACTTCAGTATACGGCAAGGTTGTAAGGATAGCTTGCTTTTTTTATTGGACCAGCTGACAGAAAAAAAGATAACCTTTCTAACAGCTGCAGATGACCTGCCAAATTATACTGATCCCACTGAACTTCTTCATGGGATACAGAGGAAAAGGAAAAACACTTGAAAAGCAGTAATCATGAACATACTATTCCTTGAAAAGAATAATTTATCTTCAGTCAATAAAATTATGTTTCCTTGAACAACTCAATTTTCTAGCCGTGAAATTTTCTTTCCAGGTGTCTGATGTATCTGACCATGGCATGGAGAAAAGGGAAATCACCAGTCCAATATCTGTCAGCGAGATTCCTACTAACAACACTACCCTACTGAAAAGAAGGGAGAAATGCCAGATTCCCAGACTTGTCTGTTTAGGGACATAATCCAGGAGAATTATAGCAGTACAACTACATTGTTGCTGCTATACTGGTATAACTCCCCCATGAACTCTCTGTTTCAACATAAACATTGCCTTAATACAGTAATTTCTCTCCTCCAGTGTAATTATTACTTTGGATGCAGTGTAATTATTAAAGAAAAAAAAAAGGAATCACTGTTTGGAAAGGGTGTCCGCATGGGGATTTATCCCTTCATGGTTGTAGGAGTGCAATTACACCACTGTGGTTGTACAGCAGGAATACCACTAATTACAGTAAGTGCCTAAAGATCTGTCATATATACTTCTTTCTTACAGATCCCAACCATTTAATGGCTACAATGAATATGTTTCTGATGGAATGGTTAATGGAAAGGATACTAAACCTGTGCACGTTTAAGAGAAATAGAAACAAGAGTGAGCCCTTGACGGAAAAGGGTTAGTCTTAGTAGAGGGGGAATCAATCAGTTCTAGATTAAGACACCTAAAATTAGGAACATATGTTTAAATTCTCTAAAGTCCCATTAGAATAAGCTAATATCTAATAAATGCAGTCAGGAAACAACTCAAATAACCCAGTGGCATGATTCAGTATCCTAAACAAAGGCTTTTAGTGCTGTGCGAGGTGCTGTAGGATAGCCAAGATATCCCTATACCTTTGGCAGGTGTATCACCTAGCCTACAGAAGACACTTGCCCTTCTTGCTAGGGGATAATATGGCCTCCAGGGCATCCAAATGGCACTAGGCACATATGCAATCACATCCCACTGCAGATGTCAGTGGTCTATAATGGGAAATTGTGGAATCAGGGCATTCAGGTGCTGCTGGTAGGTGCAGTGTAGAACTTCTAGGAGAATCAATTACCTTCTAGAGTGGTAGCAATGCACGATTACCTAGTGCAGCTTGAATGACACCAGATGTTTATGTCTAGAAAAGGAAATCCAGTGTGCAATTAATCTGAAAACAAGAACACATGTATACCTAAATTTTGAGTTGACCTACCTCAAATTAAACTCCTGGACCATCTACTTTGGTGTCACCTTAATAGAACTCTAAGCTCCATTGTATTGATCAGGTTTTCAATTCAATTTCTTAAATACAGACCTCCAGTAACATTTGAGATGCCCAGGATTATCCTTTCGGACCTCCAGTCATTGATCCAGAAGGAACACGGTTCTTCCATAGCTCCTGTGTCATATCTGCCAGCACATTGCATATATATTTTGATTATCTTGGGCACCTCAGATTGTTCTAGAGGTTTCTATTTAGGTACCTGAATCAAACCATAGGTTCTTCACTGTAATAGTCATTTATATAACTGGGTAATATGTAGACACCTAAGGATATTAGTCTTGAACCAAATCCAAGGTTCCGGTGTCAAACAGATTATATTTTACTTTGTGACTTGGACACTCACCAGTGCACTTGGAATGCCCGTAACAGAAGTTCAAGAAACATTTTTATTCAAACAACTACAAAACTTCAAGAAGTACAGGGAATACTTCAGAGTTGCTTTTCTGCATCTAATAGCCTGTGAAGAGTAGAACAGATCTAGTATGTCTGTGTTCTTCATTCTCATCTATTCACAAAAAGCTATTGTGGATAACATCAATAGGCTTCCGTCACTCTTGAGAGAAGGAAAATACAAAGCACAAACAATGATTTAGCTGTATGCTAGTGCATGTGGTGGTTCAGTTAGCAAAGAAAGAAAGATTCTGTAATAGAAATATTTTGTATGGGAGTTGAACATCTCTCTGGGTATGTGCGTATATAATAATCTCCCTGTAATTTTCAGTGAGCCTTAACAACCAACTTTTTTGACACCAACATGTTAGATCTTTCTTCCTAACATATCCCAGTGAAATGACTCAGAAAAGCTCTCGGTTGTGGTAGAAAGCTGTCACATAAGCAAAAAATAAACCTACAGATTATTCTTTGAAGTAAAATTGCATTTGAATTATTTTCTTTTAAGTTGAATACTCTCTGAGAACTTAACATTTAGAGCACCTTTTCTTCAGGTATCTCAGTGTAGTGACTGAAAAAGATTCCTATTACACGTCATGTCATGTTTTCCTATTTCTTTGTGAAATTAAAAGTAAAAAAACCCCTCAGAATTTAGAAATATAGAAAACCAGAAATCCAGTTGTAACTACAGTTCAAACCATAATTTGGTGATTTTCAGGGTTGGCTTCCTGTTTACTAAGTCAGCTGATAAAAAAACTGAATAATTTGCAGTTGATTGTGGATTATTATCTGAACAGTATTTCTGATATAAAATTCATTATATCTATTTGCACTACAATACCATTTGCAACTGACATCAGAAATACAACAAAGGAATTTCTTTTGGGGACTGTAATTTTGCTGCTCTGACATGAGAGCAAGAAAACATTGTACCAACAGTTGCAAAGGGACATTTGAAAGAAAAAGATATATACAAGATATTTACTGCCCTCTCTGTCACCTTTATACTCCACATTTTTTGCAAAAACCTGCTTACTAGAGATTTTGTAGACAAAGCGGCACGGATATATGTGCTCCATATACTCCTGTCTACCACTGCTTAAACACTCAGCTAAAAAAATAATATCCCAAATTGTAGTTGTGAATTAATAGACCAGGGAAAAGCCTTTATTGAACTTTAGGAAGAGTTTGTGACTCTCTGTCAGCGCCTTAGCAAAATGTGAGTGGAGAGTTGACATGTAAGGATTGTCAAGACTTACATTCAGTTCTATGTGTTTTTCCTCAGAAGATCCCTAAAATATCTACTGCTATTCATCCAAAAGAGGAACTTCCTTCATTAAAGATACATCTAGAGAACAAGTTTTTGGAACAGTTAAAGTAGTAATGTTACTATTTGTGAGGTGAATACTGACAGAATTATGGAGGTAATTTTGCCTATATATTGAGGTGCTGGAGAGAGTCCAAAGAAGGGCAATGACGCTGGTGAAGGGTCTAGAGAACAAGTCTTACGAGGAACAGCTGAGGGAACTGGGGTTGTTTAGCCTGGAGAAAAGAAGGCTCAGGGGAGATCTTATTGCTGTCTACAAGTACCTGAAAGGAGGTTGTAGTGAGGAGGGTTCTAGTCTCTTCTCCCAGGCAACATATGATAGAACAAGAGGAAATGGCCTCAAGTTGTGCCAGGGAGGTTTAGATTGGATATTAGGAAAAATTTCTCCATGGAAAGGGTTATCAAGCATTGGAACAGGCTGCCCTGGGAAGTGGTGGAGTCGCCATCCCTGGAAGTATTTAAAAGGTGAGTAGTTGTAGTGCTTAGGGTTATTGTTTAGGGATATTGTTTAGTGGTTGACTTGGTAGTGTTAGGTTAATGGTTGGACTCGATGATCTTAAAGGTCCTTTCCAACCAAGACGATTCTGTGATTCTGCAATTCTGCGATGTAGTGTGTGACTTTGCTGCCTTCTAGCAGCTAGCATGGTGGTTGAGGGAAC
Organism: Nyctibius grandis; assembly: GCF_013368605.1. Taxonomy (NCBI): domain Eukaryota; kingdom Metazoa; phylum Chordata; class Aves; order Nyctibiiformes; family Nyctibiidae; genus Nyctibius; species Nyctibius grandis. The sequence continues at coordinate 12,408,196 of NC_090662.1, forward strand.
ACCAGTCTGCTGTCTATATTTCAAAATCCATATAAGTTTTTCATTATTTCATTTTTCTCCACATGTTAGGGTTTTTTTTAAAGAAAAAACAAACCAAACATATGGTACTTCATCCTCAAAGGGTATGTGTTCCTACGCCATGTGCAATGGAATAAATTCACAACACTTATTGTTTCTAAGAGTTGCATAACTAATTCATCATGCACACACTAATGGAAGTTTAAATTCAAATGAATTCATGGTTTCAGGAAACCAAATAACTTTTGTTTTTATGGGAACACTCACTGCTCACTGCTGACAGAAATGAGACACAAAATTCCATTTATTAGAACAAATGTTTCCCAGAATCAGGGATAACAAGAATATGAAGATATCACTTAACCATGCCTCCTTCTTTCTTTGTACTGCTCTTCTCGCACTTATTTTATGTGTTAGAAAAATACAGATTTACAGATATCACCAGATATCTTTATATATTTTTTCAGAAATCTTGGAGGGGTAAATTAATAGTACAACATAAATGCTCAAGAATTTAGCAGAACTCTCTTAGAATGCTCAGGAAAGTCAAATAAAGGAGAAATTGTGTGCAATGTGAAGTCCACCTTATCTTGTAATTGAACCATACTGCAAATATTTCTACTATTGTGTAGACATGAACAGGTAAGGTTTCTGCTAACTAATAATTAACGTTTATCTTAGAAGGAATTTCACAACCTTCCTTCAAACTAGACACCTAAACTTTGGGAGGACGAGGTAAATACATAGTGGAGATACCTTTAATGAAGTTTAACAAAGAAATTATTGTCTGTGAGGTATCAGACCTTTTCTGTCTTTAATTACATTGGCATAGTAGCTGGTTCAAAGCAAACTGAGCAGAGAGGAAGACTTCCACTTGTTTTCAGGGACTTCTCATTTAGCCTGATACAATCAGAAATGTTTAAATGAGTACAGATACTCTATGGTTAAACCGATAGCAGTCAGGTGAAAACTGATCTCATCATTCCTTAGCATGCTCTTTTTAAGATCAGTGTACAACTGGAGATAATTTCCATAGCCTGTTTGAACAGAAAGATCTTTTTATTCTTTTATTCATTGTAGCTTTTTCTTCTTCTTTTTGTTGTTGCTGTTTTGTTGTATTTGTTTGTTTGGGGTGAGTTTTTTTCCCTCTTGGCAAAGTGATAGTATCTTTGAACTTATATTAAAAGAAGATGTAACTTCAGCTGGATATGGAATTTGTTTGACTGGAAGCCATAGTATAGTCTCAGAAAACAGTGCTAGTTCTTACAATTAATTGCAGATTTCTTAATTTACCCTGGGAAAACAAGGTCACATATATGTATGCTGGAGATGCAGATTTTGGATGTATACGCTTAGAAATAATGTTAAGAACAACAACAGAAAAGCAAATTAAGACATTTAAAAAGAAACAGGAACATTTATGTGTTATGTTAGTAGACCTTTCAAATAGATGGTGAAGGCAATGTTCCAGAATTCATTTAAAAGAGAGAAGAAAAATCCAATTATTAGACTCCTTATTTCAAGAATATTTATGGCCTCATTGTTCTCTATAATGGATTAAAACCAAAGATTTAAAACATGTATATGGTACAGAATTTCTGTCTTTAAAGGGAGAATGTACTGATCCCATCTTGATCTGTAACCAATGAAAATGCTCCAAATTATATGCCCTAGTTTCAAATAAAGAGTTTGAATAGTCCATCATTTGAACATTGGTGTATCTGTTTTCTTAATTCTCTTCTTAATTTTTTCATCACATTTGTAAGTCAGAGGTTGCATTTTTTATTTTTAAGGGATTTTTTCTGAAAGGGTAAAACAAACAGACATATATCACTGACAACTGACTGCCTGATACCAGCCATAGAAAAAGTTCTGTAAACATTTTTTCAAGTCTCTTTTCTTTCCTAAAGTTCCTCAGACTGAACAGACTACTGAAAGCCACTCATTCAGTGAGGTGGTAGCCTGGAAAAAAAAAGGAGTCAGGATCTAGATCTAGCTGTGAAAAATAATTACCCGAGACCAGGGAACCTGCTGTTTGCATGTGTGTTTAGCCATTAAAAAGTTATTACACTCATATTGGTTGTCACTAGATAACACAATGTTCTCAGTGTGCTACGGTATCATATTAGTAAGCCATAGGGCTTCCATTATCGATAGCCTAAAAAAAAAGGAGACCACAGGTAGGGCAGGAAGCACAGTTCCTTTGTGTGAGAGCAGGCAAGAAGAGATAGCCTCAATTTACAAGCACCAATATAAAAAGGTCTCATCTCCTGTTAAGTTTTTCTAGATGATGATACCTATTTTATGAGCTTATACATATGGTCATAATGACTGAAATACACTCTCTGTGGACATATTACCTTATTGTGTTTGCTCCTCTTTGACTATTTTTTGAATTCTTTTCTATCATCTTCTTCAGACAAATGAAACGTTTGTCTGGAAACAAACGTTTAAGGAAACCCCCTTCTTCCCAAAGAAAACAATTGCACTCAGCTTTATTCAACATGAGGAATTCTGGGTAAGGTTCTTATCTTTCAAATACTCCTGTATTTAATTAGGTTTGTGAAGAATATTATCAAGCTTATTAGGACTACTTGCACATACAAAGGAAAATGTACGGGTGAGCAGTTACAGAGCTGGGAACAGTTTTATTTGAGTCTGTATTGTGTATTAAGAGAAGCTGCTGATAATTGTAGTGAAAAAACTTACAGTACACTAAAGGAAACAAAATGAAAAGCACTTGCAAGTTTAGAAATGCACAATATCATAACATAGTTGAGTGCAGGATAAAGAACTGACAGAGGCAAGAAACAAAAAAAAATAGATGAAACAAGAAACCAACCAAAAGCAATTGCTGTAAATTAAGTACTCTCTAGGGACAAAAGAATTTTGCAACTTACTCATTACAGGCATTGGCCAGACAAACTCTGGGGAAAATGTCTACGAAAAATCTGAAGAGGTGTCAATAAATGGAAATACAATAAAAATATGTATTAGAAAAGAATATAATAAATATTTTGTTTTCTGCACTTCAGTTAGAGAAACCCCTTATTTAAAGTTAATGATGATCTATGATGCCTCAATTTTTATTTTTCTTACACCAGTATCCCCATTCTTTTTCAGAGTGATATGTTCAGTATTTTTTAAATTACATGGAATAAAATAACTTTTGTGCATCTGATTTTTCATAGAGTGTGCAGTTGTGATCTTCCAGGCATTTTTTGTGTGCAAGTGGGATACTGATTTCATAGTATCTCTCAACCTGCTTTAGAGACTTTCTGAAACAAGACAGAATGAAGAGCATGAATCAGACAACTAAAATATCCGGTATTCATTTTCCTCTGTGAGCAACTCTTTCTGTTGCAAATATTTGTTAAAAATGGACACCACACCATTAGGAGATATCACATTCGTAAGGTGAGTAATAGATTGGTACACTAAAATTAGCAGCGCACTTGAAGAAAAGAACATACAAAAGCTGCATTCCTGCCATTTGGCCAGAACAGAAAATATTTTTAAAAAAATAGAATTGCAGCAATTTAGCTAGCTGTAGTATTTTCTAAAATACCAGTTGAATTTCCAAACTAAGTAAAACTTCAGTGTTAAGAAAGAAAACAAAGAAACTTTACATCCAAAGTTTATTTTGCACAAGTACAACTCAGAGACCAAAGAGATTCATCCATCTCATGTTACACCTGGCACCCAGTTCTTTTGTTTGATGACTTCTTCTGCCAGACTTATCCACTTCCTCAGCATATTGATAAATATTGAATTAAGGCGTAGCTGAATCCTTGCCCATCAGTTAATTTCCCGTGGCACAAGCTACTATGGACACGTCTCCAGGGCACGAGTCCCACGTGCAGGAATTACAAGGCGTTCCACAGCATGAGTAATCAAGTGACCTGTAACAGCACATATGTTGCTCCCACATGTTTCCGAAATACTTTGTCCAGCTGTCTCAATGCATACATTATGCCGGGAGACAGCTGGTCTGCCTTCTAAGAAGCAAACTGAAGCACATAGCTGTTCTCTTCTGACCTCTTATATACATTGTGCTACCCTGAAAAACACACCTTGGCACTCATCTTGTCATGAAGTGAACTCCTGGATGGATAGGCTTGTGCTCCTATGCAGAGGGAAAAATGGAGGGACTTCTTGTGTTGAATTACTGTTAGCTGCATGGCAGAACAGACAGGAAAACATTTGCTGTTCAGAAAGGCATGGACTCTATTCCCACTGTGAATGTCTGCAAAAATTCGAGTAACTAAGATTTGATCTGGTGGTACAACTTAGTGATCTGGTATAAAACTTGGAAACTAGAACCCTTAAATTCTTTTTTCACTTCAACCACTCATTTAAGCCTGACAATGGTCCCAGTCACGTAATTTAAATGACCTTCATTTGAAACTTCAGATAAACTGTGAAAACAGTAACTCGCCTTTGTGGGATGTTGTAAGAACACTTTTTCTGCACTTCAACTAGGTAGGGATCATTCCAGAATATTAATTCTGTTAGTGTGTATAGCATGACTATGTTGTGGAGGAGGAGAAGGCATCATTCACCCTTTTTTCAGAACAAAATGATTAGAGACTTCCCTGAATTCGTGATCAGTTTGTAAGTGAGTAGGTCAGTTTGCAATTGCTTTTATTCGGGGTTGAACCTGGTCCCCTCAGCTTTGAATCCTCCCCCTTCTCTACAGCACCAAGTGCCTTCAGTGTCAATGCCTCTCACACATGACTATTCCACTTATCTTTTCCCATTTGTTTAAACATAGAATTTTAAAACCATTTATTCCTTTCATTGATGGCAATATTGAATATATTTTTGTTGGCTTCACTTTATATCTTTCCATTTTTGCCATATGAAATAGCCTGCCTAAAGTAATCTATAAACCATGCACTAAGGACTGTATTTACATTCCTCCACGAATGCTCTGGAAAGAATATAAAATATAGTGCCAGAGAATCAAATTTCAAGGGTGATAATATACAGTATTCAGTGTTACTGCCCTGTAATTTACTCCAGATAGGCGGGTAAGGTATCATTAGACTTTTATACACATTTACCTGCTGACATGATATGTCTCATATACACATCTCACAAAATTATAGTTGGATAAAATAAGCAATTATACAAATAAATAGCATCATAATCATACATCAAGCAAGAACTGACTATAGCAGACTCAAAATAACACTGAGTATTCCTATGTTTTTATTTATATATCGGTTAGTTTACTATAGTACTTCTTCAAATTGGAAAGTATTTGAACACAAAATATGAAATACTCTCTGCAAAAAACTTGAAGCAACACAGAGGAAAGATAATTCATTAAAGTAAAGCATTTCAGCGTTTTGCTGAGGGTGCAACACTCTAAGTGTCTCAGCCTATCTCAACAGTATTTAATATTCAACCACATGCTGCGATTTCAAGTGTATTATTAACTTTCCATCCTTTCATTGAACAACTGACTAGCTTCACGAAAAGACGCACATCTGCATATTCTAATTGCAGTCAAGTACAAAGCTTACTGAAATCAGTGAGAGTCTTCTGATTGATTTCTACTGATGCTGGATCAGGCCCATCTGTGGCTGGATTAATTTTCAAGATGGATCTTAGAAATGTACTAAATGTATAAAATCAACCTTATCTTTGATACAAAGGGCTATAATTGCATCTTGAGGATGGTAGCAGTCTACAGTGTATTTCCCATAGGAGCTGAAGTATATTATCCCCTGTAGGCTGCAGGTGCTGCCCATTCTGAAAAAAATGCTGATAAATTTCCCACCTGTTTCCATAATACCAAAATCCAGATGCTCATAACATTTTAAAACTCACTTTTAGCAGTCTTCCTTTTTCTTTGAAGCTTGTTTCTAAGCCTTCGTGAGGTTGTATTTCTGAATTTCATTAACAGAACATGAAAACTAAAACGATCAGAGCAGAGAAATAGAATAGCTATGCTGATCTAATGAACATATGTCTCTAAAAGAAATCGAAGTGCTATATTCACCTTCTAGTGAATATAAATATATGTATTTAATTTTGTATTTTTGTAAGCATAATTTGATTGTGACTTCTGACTATGGGACTGTAAGCCAGAAACACCCTGGAATATGGTTTTTCATTCAGGTTATATTGTTGGTAGCAGTGAAACTGATAACATGTATTGGGCTTTAACATGATAAAGGATGATTCCAAAACATTTCCTCAGCTAAGTCACAGATATTGTGCCATTTTAGTAACAGATACACACATTGCTTATTTTAGCTGAACGTAGAAAGAGTGAGATGTCCTTGGTTCTGTTCTCTTATTCAGTTTCACTTCCACTTCAAACTTCTGAAAATGACAGAAACTGGACATCGACACATATAGATAACTAAAATTCTGAAGTAAACCTCAAATTCAAAATCAGGGAGGCAAATGAAGGGACAAATGGACAGTCCTGAAACATGTTTATCTTACATATATTGTTGTATTGTGGGAGAGCGTTTTTGTTATCAAAATGGTCATATCATAGAATCAAGAACATTTTTACACTGTAATAACATATGGGAGTTTAAACCAACTAAGTGTGCAGGATGTGCCTGGGTGGTGGACAACATGAACTGAACAATAGCTTCTAATATTGATACAAAAAAAATTAAGAGCAAAGAACAGTACAGAAGGCAAATGACTTTGTTTTAGAGATTTCTGCAGATGGAGAACAGGAAAGGCTGTTTGTTAGTCTCTCATGCATTGAAGGTTACTGCATTAGCCCTAGAGTGTTGGACACATTTTTACTAAGAACTAAAGGGACAAAACCTGTTAACAAAGCTAAAATAGCTGGTCAGGGCAGGCCTCGGCATTAGGGGCAGTGAGAGGAGTGATAAGGAGTGGTTAACAGGAGCAGAGCAGCTTAAATTGGGTCTCCTATCTGCGAAGATTTGACAGCCCCAAAGTGTGACTGAGGTGTTATCATAGGAAGGGGGGGAGGAACCAGCTGTCTTAGCAGTTGCCTCATCAAAGAAGACTGCAAAATGGCATTAGTTATGCATGAGAATTAGGTATTGTACGCTGCCCTGTTTGTGGCTTTGTTAGGGCTTTTTTTTCTTCCTTTTATGCTATTAAAAATTGTTTATTAAGCCAATGGATTTAAATGGAGGAAACTAGCTCACTAGGAACAGAATGTGTATTAAAATTTTTTCTAGGTTTCTGGAAATTCCAGACAATGCTTTTTTAGTACCAACTTTGCATTTGAATCCAGTCCACATTGCTACCAGTTGGGAAAGCTTTTTTCTGATTAAGTAAACTGGAAATAACTGATAGGAATATACACAATCTACTACATTTCCAAAATGTATTACTGTATCTTTTAGGACAATAAGCTATGACTGAAGAGTGAATTTTTTTATTTCTTGCTCAAATCAATGAAATATAGGAATAACCAACCTGGATAAAAAACAGAATAAATCCTCTCCAAAAGCTTAGTTTTGACTTGGACTGATTGCTGTAAGGGGAAAGGGCTTATCCGGTTTAATTTGACATTATATTTTATATATGTATATGGTTATAGATTGGCATAACTGTTTCTCGCAGTAATTTCCTTCTCTTTTCTCATATTTTTTTCCTGGTCAGCTTTTAAGGATCAAAAAATTTAAGACCATTAAATGACACTCCTCAGAGCAGTTTACCATATACTAGACCAGTCTTGTACTACTCTCTGAACTAGTTTTTGTTAAGCAATATCCTTCCCCAGCCTCTTGTTCTTGTGGGTGACCCTGAATGACATATGTTGATGTAGATCCATCAATTTATGTAGAGACAATAGACTTCTCTCTGCAGTCTTGACCTTCCTCTTTCTAAAGGAACTTTACACCTTGTTTGCTTTTTAACCATAGCTCACACTAAGCAAAGGACTACAGAAATAAAATTATATCCTTTTAACTTTTGAATGACAGTGCGATATCGTGTGACATAAAGAGATATTAGACACCACAGATATTAGACAAAACACCATAGGTATTAGATAATGCCCTAGAAGTCTTACGTCTTTACTGTTGCCAATATCTGAATACACTGCAAAAAGTAAAACCCAGATCACAGGAAGTAATACTGCTGTCTTAAAATGGGGGAATATCCTTTAATATTAATCTTTATGGCAATACTGCATCAGCAATATCAAAAGAGACAATCTATGCCTAGATGTACTACTTTTCGAATGAAACACAAAACTAGCAAATGGACTAAAAGAAATGCTTCCAACGAAGAATATGTGCAGTAAATTAACTGTTATTTTCTCCTTGAAGATCATTCACAGGCTTATTATAACTTTCTCAAATGTAAACAAGAATGCATTTCATTCATTTTAACATACATTGAATGACACTGTTAGTTTTTTAGGCAAAGATTTTTTCTAAAAAATCCCAAAATATTTTAAGTAATTTGAAAAACAATAATACATTCTAAACATTTCCCAGAAAAAAAAAACCAAACCAAACATAAAACAGTGCGACTAATAGAATTTTAATTTTGAATTGCTGTGGAAGAATTATATTTTACTAATGGATTGTGAATATCTTCAGCATAAATGTAGTGCTTAATTATGACAGAAGATTATGTCTGAGAAAAAGTATCTCAACTCTAACAATTGTATTCAGAGATATTATTTTTGAAAGATCTGAGTACTAGAGCAATTAGCAATAACTTCACAAAAATGTTGAGATGTGAACATTAGCTATAGCATGGGGAGTTTTAAACCACAGAAATAAGACACAGACAAAACCTGTTGCATGATTCAATGCACATCTCTGCCAGAAGGTATTATTTCTAATGACAATTTTCCTTATATTCTTTTCCCCAGTTAGAGATGAATGACCAAAACACCTGGGGCACTACTACTTGCCTAGGAAATATTTTACACAGCCCAAAGCACTGTCACTAATTTCACCTTTTATTTTACATTTTTCGGTTCATGATTTTAATCTTTTAGTCCAAGCTACCAACTGGGCCATCACGCTTAGTGTTTCTTTTCTTCGCTTTTCCCATATCCACTTGCCAGTCACGTTTTGTCTCTATCTTCTCTTCATTCAGCTCATATTTTTTTCCGTATCATTATAGTTGTAGTCAACCAGAATTTGTTATCAGGGTCAGTTACATCAAAGCTTCATGCTCTCTGTGTAAGATTAAAAAAAAAAAAAAAAAAAAAAAGAAAAGAAAAAAGAAAAAAAGAAAAAAAGAAAAGAAAAAAGGATGCCCTAGCATGGCTTCTGGCAAGTCTACTCCGTTGTTCAGAACATTGAAATTAGGGAGTTAAATTATTGCAATGTTGCTAAGCATGATTATTTTATAATCTCACTAGTTCCATCAATTAGACATATACTAAGTACATTCTCTCATCAACAAAAATTCTTTTTTGTGGTATAGTGTTAACATAGTGTTCCTCATGTCTAGCAGTTACACTCATTGCATTTAAGAAATAAAGTCAAGTATGGATTACAAAAGCTAAAACTACGGTTACGCCTAAAATTAGTATTCATACATTAGAAAGTCCTGTCTTGATGAGTGATTAAAGAATAGCTTCCTGCAGTGAAATTTAACAAAGAATTGCTTGAGTTTGAAATGGAAAAGTGTAATATTTCATTGACTTGGATGACAACATATAATATTCATAGTTTTCAAACTCAATATGATTCTCTAATTCAACACAGATGTGTGTAACAAGTCACTCAGTGTCTGAGTGACACAATTAATGTTTTGCTGGTTAGCTAAAAATCTTAATAATTGCTTCACTTATTCATCATCGGCTGATGAATACAGAAATAGTTTCTGATTTAAACTTGACCTTACCTTTCAGTCATCAGTCATTTGTATTGCATAGCCAAGTGTATCATAAATATGCCTTTCATTTTGGATACGTGTGCAAAGTTAAGCTACAAGATTCTCATTTAGAATGTTTATTTCTTTAAATATGCATTAACTGATGAAGTGACACATGCATTACTTTTGTAGCATATGCTACAATGACCGAGAAAACACTCAAGTCTATCGTTTCTCAGAAAATCAGAAACAGAAAGAATCAGACCCCCTAGATTCCATCTGTGTTAGGACTTACACAAAATGGAAGTGTCAAAAACATATAAGGCACACTTTGCACTTCTAGTGGTACCTAAGGGCTAATATTCTCATTTTGACACATGATTCTGTTTCCCCCTGATAGAGGCACAACCATTGTGTGGGACAAATCTTAGGTGTGGTTCCAGGTATTAATTCTATGACAGAATGTATTTCTGGAGCAGCAAACAAGACCTAGACCCCCTCCTCCCAGTGGGGTAACCTATTTCACTGAGCCATAGAACTAGTCTTTTATCTGCTTGCTCTTTCTCTGTCCATAACAATATTGACTTCCCAACAATGGCCCAACATCAGCAGCTTTGAAAAGGAGATATTGGCATTTTTACATTTGGAACAGAACAACTGCCTAGGGATGTGGGTGGGAGCTGTACCTTTCCAACTTCTCAAAATGGCAACAGTATAGAAGAAATCTTCCCATTTCCAGAATGCAAATGTTGGTACTTCCATCTTCAGTTGATCTGGAAAGAGATACCTCTGTTCATGCTTAAGAAAAGACCTCAGAGTAATTTTGAATTATGAAGGAAGAGTCAGGCGATAAGGTTTGATTCAAGTACTCAAAGTTATAAAGAGGACAACCCAGACCTGTTACCATGTATTTACCTTTCTGTCTGTACTCAGCACTGGTGAGGCCGCACCTTGAATACTGTGTCCAGTTCTGGGCCCCGCACTTCAAGAAAGATGTTGAGGTGTTGGAGCGAGTCCAGAGGAGGGCGACCAAGCTGGGGAAGGGTCTGGAGGGTCTGACCTATGAGGAATGGCTGAGGGAGCTGGGGTTGTTTAGCCTGGAAAAGAGGAGGCTCAGAGGTGACCTTATTGCAGTCTACAACTACCTGAAGGGAGGTTGTAGTGAAGTGGGAGTTGGCCTCTTCTCCCAGGCAACTAGCGATAGGACAAGAGGACACAGCCTCAAGCTTTGCCAGGGGAGGTTCAGGTTGGACCATTAGGAAGAATTTCTTTTCAGAAAGGGTTATTAGACATTGGAATGGGCTGCCCAGGGAGGTGGTGGAGTCACCATCTCTGTGTGTGTTTAAGAAAAGACTGGACATGGCACTTAGTGCCATGGTCTAGTTGACAGGGTGGTATCAGGGCAACGGTTGGACTCGATGATCCCAGGGGTCTCTTCCAACCTGGTTGATTCTGTGATTCTGTGATTTATTCTTTTTTTAATTGTTCAGTTATAACTGAGTCAGTATTCTGCTGAAATCTCCTTGCTGAGAACCTTAAACACAGAAAGCAATCAAAAGAGATATAAGCATCTTGAATCACTCTACATAGCCAGCAGACAGAACAGAGCTCCATACTGAATAAATTTTATGCCCGGATTAATCCAGTTGAGATGAGATAATTATCTAGACATCTAAAATAGGCTACCTGAATCTGAGTTTTATTCTTAATTAAACAGTTCTCTTCAATGTATCTTACTAATGTCCTTATAAAAGTAATGTATAAGTTTGTGGACTACATAAAAGTAGGATTTTAATCTCATATCAAAGTCCTTCCTTATAGACTAAGTCCAAATATGTGTGTTTTTAATGTATTGTGGGAATAGGGGAGAAAATTTCTCATCCTTGCCAGCAATACTACACATTATGGTTCAGGAGAGAAGTGAAGAAAGATCTCCTTTAATGAGACTGTAGATACAAAAATAGTAAGGAATATTACCCCATCTGAATTACTCAAACAGATTCAAATTGCCCGATTTAAAACTTGTCCAGAAGCCAAGTTTAATGTCTCATGTACTCTTGCAAGCAGTGCAATGAGATTTTTTAATGATCAAAAGTGTCTGGCTTTGTTTTAATGACTTGTTCATAGCATGTCATGCCTTGACACCATTGTAGGTCACAGATTCAGTATCAGTTCACAAAGAAGGCTTCAACTACTAAATGGCTCATGCTACTTCCTCATCATTCAGATCTTCTTTCCAGAAATACACCAGTCTAAGAAATACTTAGTTTGAAATTGTATGATTATGATATATGATCTGTTTAGAAATCTCATGTCTCATCATCTGAGAATTCACAATACTTACTCCATTCTACACAGTAGTGCAGTCAGAGATTATATATGACACAAATATGTATGCGTATGTATCAGCAGAAGATATTCCATAGGAGCTCCCCTCCACCCCTCAACTATTCTCCCACACTTACGTCTTTCACATCAGGTGCTTCTGGCTTAATAGAAAGTTATCATCACTTGCATTTCTGTAAATATGCAGGACAAGGAAGCCGAACTTCCATTCAGAAGGAAATCTATCAAACATGTTATTGTTTGTGTTTGAATGATAACCTGACATTTTTCTTTTAAAGGAAGCCAGGTAACTCATGTGATTGGATAGACCTACAAGTTTTGACAATAATATAGTTAATACCAGTGTGAGGTGTCAGGAAAGACACTTCTGTTATAATTGAATGTGAATACATATTTAGCAACTTTTAGTTGGTAAAGTGTTAATGGCTTGTGAAATGCCAGTCCTTTTCAGTCAGGCCTCTTATTGTGTCATCTATTGAATGTCATTAGTACAACTTAATATCAAAGGAATATAATTTGCAGTAAAGACTGCATATGAGATTACAAAAGACTGAAAATAATATTTTGTTTTTCTTTAGATAATTCTGTTTCATACAGTGAAATTGAGAAGAATCTGTATTGATTTTAACATAAATTAGAATGACTTCTTTTATTTTTAATCTGGAGTGTCCAGTGGAGATGTTACTTTCATGATTCCTGGCAGTTCAACAACTGCAGTTGGCCTGGAGGCAATTGAAGTAGTATTTGTGTGGAGAGTTAACAAGCCACAGGGGACCTGGAACATGAGCAAAGGCATAACCATCACAACAAGCCCATGTTTTCTTACAGCTTGCTTGCTGTTGTAAGGTCATAGGCTGTAAAGTTGTGGTTAGAGAGAGAAATTAGTCATGAAAACACCATAACCCTGTGGGGATTTATAATACATGAATCAAGTTCAATTTTTGTTTGTTTAAAAGAAGGTGGCTTGAAAAAAAAACTCTTAATGGTATTCTAGTGACATAAGCCCATGTTTGGGAGGGTTTCTATAAAATGCATCATGTTAACTAATTTCACTTAGAGGACACAACAGGCTAGAAGTAAGAATAGTACAAAGGAATTTAGTGCTTTGGACACTCCATTTCAGTCAGGAAAACGACCACACCCAGTACGAGAAACTATACTGGTTTACTCTGAAAGCCACTAACCTTTCTGGATGCAAATTTTTTCATGGGGTGACATCTACTGCAAAAGGCAATGCAGAACTCACCTACAAAACTCAACAGCTGTCAAAAGCTCAACCAAGATGTAAAACCAGTAACAATTTGGGATACCTATGTAACTGCACTGCTAATGGAGTGTCACTGAGGTACCTACCCCAAGATAATTCACTGCCATTAACACCTACGTTAAACATGACTAAATCTAGGGGCCTCAACTGCTATATTTCAAGAGGAGAAATGAGGACTTGGAAAAAAAAAGTCGTACCAAGCAGCAGCCTGACACTAGTTCTGTGTCTCAGGAGAGATTCCTGGGATAGAAATATTAACATAGCAAACGCAGCAATAGAGCAACTGTCTCTGCCATCATTACAACAGCTAGGAAACAATAGCTGGGCTGAAAATATGGATTCAAAGCACGATAAGCAGCTGGTACATTTAAAATTAAGATATTACAAGATATTATTTTTTTCTTTATAAATTTTAATCTCTAGAAAAAGACTGAAAGGAATAGAAAAAGCATGGAGGTCAGAGATCAAGGTTATTCTTAAGGGTATGAAACAAAGTGAACAAGAGGATACATAGTTTCAGTATGTGCAAAAAAAGTATAGAAAATATAATGCAACTGAATAGCTCAGACTCTTTTTTTTACAAGCTTAATATAAGACTAAATCAAACTATTAGAGAAAGGAGCTTAAAAATCTGTTCTGCTTACTTTAAAATCAGAAGTCCAGTAGAACATTCAACATTATGGACAAACTCCTCCCAGTACTCTGAGCTTCCTGTATTATTGCAAAAAGTATTCACCATCTGCCTTTGCAGTGACATTGGGGGTTCCCCCATTGCCACATGCCTGTAGGATATTTTTTTTCTCTTGTAAATATGACTAATAATACCAATTTCCTCTTTAATTCTAGAAATTATTATAACTGTAAGGTAATTGCCATGTGCTTAGCAATATTGATTCATTCTAATAGAGTTATAGAAGCTGTAGTGGTTAAATATTATTCATTTTGTTCTCTCTTAAAAATGAAGGCCTCATGGGTATATCTGAGTTCATGATGTAAACTGAATAACTAAAGCAAATTATCTTAAATGGTTCAGATAAAGTACATTAGGCTTGCAGAGACTTATTCATCAGTATTCATAATTCAGGGCAATAGATTGTTAGACAGCTAATGAAAAGCTTCTTATCTTTATGCTGTATGGATTTACTAAAAGCCTAATAGAGATTGAATACGTCTAACTTCCAGCAATTTATTCAAGGAGCTTTACTATTCCTATTATGCAACACATTATAACTTGCAGCTACAGTATATTGATATTCTTAAGCAGTTCAACAGAAGAGAAGTTATGAGAAATAAAGCTCTTCTGAAATGTAGTGGAGCAAACACAGTTCAAATTCAGAAGAACTGAAGGAAGAAGCAGGCAGTAGTAATCTTAGATAAGTGACAATGACACCACCACAGTCTCCAACTTCATTAAAAAGCATTCTGTGGAATAAAGGAGAGATTTCAGTAAAGTTTCAGTGAATTTTTATGACTGTAATTCAGTTCCCAGGGCTGTACTTAGGGGTGTCATTATTTCCATTATAAACCTCAGTTTTAAAGGAGGTATAACAAAATAAATAAAACTGTGCAGTTTTGCACAAAACTTTGTTATATAAGAGATCATCTTGGGAATTCATCTTATAACTATTTGGGGAAAAGAAATTACATTTTTGCAATAAATCAAAATGAATTAGTTATCTTAGCGGGTTTTTTTTAAGTATATGACCATTTTGACTACATTCTCATTTCCAGGAAGGAAACATTTCAAAAGAAACTTGATAGTGGGATAAGCCTGAGCATCCATTGTTTGGAAATCAGCCTTTACAAGAATGCTGACACTGAGGACCTAAAACCAGATAAATTCTAAACAGTTCAGCCAGCAATTTTTATTAAAGATGGTCTATTTGCCAATATGAAGATGCGTTATGTATGCATTTCTTATCAGTGGATGACCCCACACAAAAGACATAGCAATGAAATGACTAAGAATTTATAGCAGGCTGTGACTACATTGGCCAAGTTTGTATCAGCAGCCTGAACACAAGTAGTGCAATAAGGTCGAGAAGGAGGATATGATTGCTAGGTTCACTGGATGGTAGGTGTATTATCCAAAAGAATAATTTTATTTATCATCTTTTACAGAAAAATTAAATCTTCTACTACAGCCAGATTAAAATAACCAGGAAGGAATGAGTTGCTGAGTAGAAGGTCTCAGTCTTTCCCCATTGATGCTGAATTATACTGCCACACTGGAAATTACCTTTACTCCAAGATACCCTGCAAACTTGCGCACAGCAGCTGAGGTGGAGTTAGGGGCTTATCCAACATAGGAAAAGAGCATTCTCATTTCATGAGGGAGACATCATCTCATCACATAATCCAGCATAGAGTGAATATTCCATTATTACAGTTTCCAAATGCTGCATATGGCTCACTCACTTCTACTGAAACAGAGACTGCTTCTGTCCCTGACAATATTAAGATTCTCCTGTCTTGCTTTTATAGTTCTAGTTCTATTTGTGACAAATGCTGGGATTGTAGCATCAGTTTACTTCCTCTGCTATCTTCTTTGGTCCTCATTGGTCTTTGATCTGCTGGCAAACTTCAAGCTCAATGTCAAATATGTTATTGATTCACCTACATACTTCACAATGTCCTGGTAGTCCTTTTTGAGTGATTGTACCTTCCCATTTGCCCAAATCACTCATCTGCCTTGAATACCCTCTTTTATTAAAACATAGATATTATTTCATCACTTTTATTTGATGTGTATATGAAACTACTGCAGATGGTGAAAGATAATTTGGACTGTAGCTCATCTGTTGCATTAGTTATCGTCTTATCCTTGCAAGACCTTCTCCAAAATAATCTCTTAAATTACCTTCTGTCTGGCAATGCCATGTGGCCTGAAAATTGGCTGAAGTAGTAAGTAGAGGTGTCCAGCAGACACCTGCAAATCTTGGCTTACCGATCATCCATAATAATCTGCTATGCATCTTGCTAATTAAATACCCAGAAAACACTAAGATAGTTTAAAATGGAATGTTTAATGACAGTAGAGAGGAAACAGGTATATTTAAAATGCTAGAAATTTGAGGGGAAAAAATTACAGTCTAGACAGGTGCAAAATTACCTGGAGAAAACACGTGTGAAAATTTAGTGCTTAATTCTCAGGGCAGTAAAATCAGTAAACATTCACAGCAGTGGGATTGTTCAGTTACAGTTCAGTGAATGTTAAGCGTCTTACCACATGGCAAGTTTAACAGGTGAGGGTTTACTGGAAAATATGCTGATGATGGCATCGGAGAAACAATAAACAACTTGAAATTTCTATAATGATGCACTGAGTGGGATCTGGAGATAGGTACAAATGGCACAGTGGTCCGAACTGAGTAGTCAGATTTACTAGCCATGACAGAAATGCAATGTATTGGAACAGTTCATTCAATATTTCTTTTGAAGTAAAGGTAACCTTTTTCTTCACAGAGGGACACATACTGATGTGAATTTAAAAATGAAAATTGATCAAAACAAAAGTAAAAACTAATGAAAAATGTAGAAGTAATGAAGAAAATAAAGGAGATACCAAAGCTCACTTTGATATAAAAGAATACTTTTCATGGAGTATTATAAATAATTATCACGTGACCCTCCTCAGAGACAGGCCTGCTCTCACATAATAATGTGATGGTGGAGGGAAGCATTAGTTTATCTCTGTAGCTGAGGTGGAGTGATGACAGAAGTACATTCCAGCCCACTGAATTACTAATAGAATTGCACAGACATTGAGTCAAAGGACAGAGAGTGATTTTTTCCTTATGTAACATTGATATTATACTCAGAATGTTATATGAAACATGCAAAAAATTGTTGATGCTGTGGTGCAAAACACAAAACAGTAAGTATCCTGTCATAAATGCACAATTATAATTCCATTAGAGGTTCAAGAAGATTGGATGCAATAAGAGTATTCAAGAGAAAAAAATAGAAGAATGTAAATATATGGAGCCTAGCCAAGTCATAATGAATAGATACAATATTTGCCTTTATGTATTTAATGAACTATGTATGAAATAGTGTTATTTTTGCACTTAAATGGTAAAAAAGAATGAGAAATTACATTAAGCCATGAGCACTGTATGTGTACTTTCAAGTAGAGTCTTAATATAACCCTGAAAAGAGATAAGAGATCTGCAAATATTATCACGAAATATTATTCACCACTCCCTTAATTTTAGAATGTGGACTCTGGGAGAAGCACAGAGAATACAAGTCAACTGGCCGACCTGAAGGTCTTTGAATTTATTGAGCTCTTCAAGTATGCCTGTGATTATTTTTTTTTTGTTTAGTTTGGGTTTTCCCTGGGTTTTTTTTTTCTGTTTTTTTGGTTTTGGATCTTTTTTTCTCATTTCATGCTTCTGTTCAGCTATATTTAACCTCCGTAAATGTAAGATGCAAAACTGGCGTGTTATGACAAAGTTCTGTCTGATTTTCCTCTAGAGCTCTGAATCCCAGTTCACAGTTCTCTGTGAACAGCCATCAGCATTCAGAGGAGCCACAACCTGACCTGGTTTTCGGATGTACAGTGGGACACCCCAAGGGCCAGCAGTTCCCTCGGCTGGAGGTGGTGGGGTGTCCCAGGAGTGGCAGGGCAGGGCCAGCCAGGAGCGGCCAGGTAGGGGGGCAGCTGGAGTAGCCCCAGCCCTGGACATTGGACACCTCTCAGGGGGAGAAAGGGACAGGAGGTTGGCTCATGAGAGGGGATCTGGGTCAGGCCCAATGAGGGGAACCAGTATCAGACCCATTCTGGGATGGCCAGGTAGGGCCATGGGGACAGGAACTGGGGAAAGGTCAGACCAGGCTAGGTGGGAGCACCATGGTGACATGGCCAAGGCTATAGCTCAGGTGAGGCCTAAGAGCCTCAGCTGGAAACAGCTTCCCCTAAATGGGGGTTGGCCCTCACTGAAGGTTTTATCTTTCTTCATTAGAGCTTTCTTCAAGGTCAGTAGCCATGTGTCCTCCTCCTCAGTTGGCTGGGTGCCCTGTTAACCACAGGGGACCTCCTCAGATCCTGAGGGGATCCACGGGCAAGAAGGTTATGCTGGGGCCTTACCCATACTTGTCTTTCTTCACACTGTAACCTCACAAGGGTTCAAAACTTTGCTGGACACGTTGCCAACCAAACACTTGGTCTTGATCTTGCAGATGTTCTCTACATAAGGCATGGCCAAAGCAAGATATTTGGCCTGTATTTCCACAACTTCTTTTGTTCCTGCTCTCTACCACATGGAGCAACCTAAGGTTCACTGAACCACACACAGAAAGAGAAACTCAGACTTTTACATCTAGTTGTTAAAGAACTCCACTAGAGGGGAAAACTTCAGTTCCCATCTTCACCTCACTACACATTTATATTTCTGTATAGGGAACAGTCTTTGAATTAAATATTTACCCAGACATTAGATTAAGAGCTCAATACCGTGCTTTCCACCACTGGGAGAAGAGTCCTAGCACTGAAGGATTGTAATTGCTCTCTCTCTCTGATGTACAGGTTTTTGGGTTTTTTTTTTTCCAGTTCTTCCATTGCACAAAGAAGTGATTAACAGACATTGCATCCCCAAGTTTTCCACATAGTCTGTGGTCACGCACCTAAGCTATTCTCATGGACTGGAGAGATTCATGAGAAAAACTACCATAGCTGATGCCTTTTTCCCCCATCTTCTCCCAGTAAACTGGAAAAGTTCTGTCTCCTCTTTGTATTGCCCTGGGCCTGGGAATTCTATATTTGATCTTACCTTCACCATAAGAGATGAACAGCACCCACGATAACCTTCCATTGTGCTCTGACTGCAAAGATATGACTTTTCTGTGATTCAGAGCACCAGTGGGCTTCATTTTGAACTATTATTAATCAAGTATTCTGTATGTTTCCTGTCCTTATATAAGAACCTAATGAAACCTCTGTGGAATTCAAGCTTGTGCCCCGTCTATGAATAGTGCAGAAGCTGGACAGAAGTGCAGTACCTGCTCATTCAGGTCAGTGTGTGGCCCAGATGGAGGAGCTAGCTGATGTTTTCAGTGATCTCTGAGACCAGTTGCTATATTCTAACCCTACTTGAATTCAGGCAAAATGGTAAAATATTTTGTCCCGAGTCTCCTTTGAAGAAATTAAACTTAAGCTTCAAGAATTTTACTATTCCTTTCTTTTCATTTTCTACTTAAAATGCTGATCTAGAAGGACAAAATTATAAATTCTGACATATATCTATCAGTTTTTTATATAATCAAGATCACTGACTTTTTGTATCAGTACAAAATGAGACAAAGCAGACAATGTATGGCAAGATGTCTTTTTAAATTTTCCTTTGTATACTTTTGGCATTTTTTGAGTAAATTTATCTAATTCTGCAACAGAAACCCAGAATCCTCTTCTAGTTCAGTGTGTTGGGTACTTATGCTTATTATTCTTCTTTTTAATGGAAATAACTTCACATTTGTCAGTATTACGTTTCCTTTGCCACCTGTCATTACCCCATTTATGAAGCAGGTTCCTGACTCCTTTGAAGCTTGCTTGTTAAAGGCTCAGTACTCATCTGTTTCAGTCCCCCTCCTCCTCCCTGCATACTCGGACATGAAAGCTAAATAATTAATCAAGATTAAAAGTTGTAGAGAATCAGAAAACCCATGGTGTGCTCAACAGGACAGCACTTAATTATTTTCCACACCTAATAATAGTACCTTTTGAATAGATTCTTGTGTAAGCTCTTTTTCTTTTAACAAATTACTTATATCTTCTTACTTAAGGCAGAGATTTGTGATTTGCAGTTTCTATGTGAATCAGTGACAGGGCATCTGAAAGTTCAAAATAATTATCCAGTTCAGCACAACTGCTGCTACTCACTTTCTGTAACCTAATTGATGAATGGCTACAAATGGTTCTGGGGTGGGTCACAACAGGATTTATAAAGGCACACAGGTGGGGAGAAGCATGTGTTGCCTCCTATGTACTAGTCTGAAGCAACTGTAATGTATTCTGTGCTCAGAATAAGCTTAGAGGACGAGAGAAATGGGACAAAAGGACCAAACCAGACTTCCGAGTCAAGTACTTCTGAGTTTATCCTGGTAATATGCAAATTTATGAGAACATAACTTTGTTGAATGCATCTCTCTTTGCTTTTTTTAATTCCAGTTCTGAGTAAGGATAAGCAAACTGACAAAATACATCTTTTTATGTGTAAACAAAAAAGTCAAAATTTAATTTCTGTGAAAAACCTACTTGGACACAAATAAAATCTTTCTTAGGTTGCCAAATGATGTACCAAAGCCAGCTTGTGTTTTATCCAGAAGTGAAAATTTATATTTAAAATATTTTTTACTTTCGAGGTTGCCAGCCTTCCTTAAAGTGAAATCAAGTTATAATATATTTTAATTGCTATATTAATATTATTAAAAGAAATTCATTCATTGTGGACACACTCTGCATCAGAATCCTATTACTGTACCTCAAAGGATAGCTTGAAGTTTTAAAAGTTTTAATGCTGCAGAGTATCTAATGCCTAGTTGCATAAACTAAGTTAGCA